>NC_065446.1:121046087-121664212 GCF_917563875.1 Diabrotica virgifera virgifera | reverse complement strand
TGTAACCCATATGTGTTATTATTTTACTTTTTTCTTTCCTATCCCGATTAGGAACCATTAAGAAATACTTAGAAGCCACGTATGTAAGTAATTAATTTTATAAAAAGCCCTGAGATTGAAAACATATTGATGTGTGATTTGGTAAATTAATTAGATTATTATTAATGCATTGATTAAATTAAATGACATATAAAAATATTATCTCATATCAATAATCAAGATCACAACAACTGTCGTCCAACGTGGAGGGCATTGTAAAGTATTTCTAGTGGCAAATTTGAAGGATAGAAAGAGTAAAGCCGGTATTTGAAAATTTATATGCCTGTGGTAAAAAGTGAGATACTTACATTTGATAACATAAAATTTTAGATCTCTTTAGGTACAAATTTTACATAACTGATTTAATATTTTATTTTTACGATATTACATTTGATATATTTATTGACAATTTATAATATTTGGGTGAGAAAAAGTCGTCTTGGTAACATACTAGTAAAATTTCATATTTGGCGGGGACAGTACTTCTTGAAAACAAATGTCTGTGACAAGAAGCCAAAGCAAAGACAACAAAAAACAAAAAGAACATTCAAATCAAGAGAATAATTCAGACCAAGAAGACATTTTAGACACGACAATCATGGCATCAGAACAGCAAGAATTATCAGGAATAGATAAAATATTACAAATGATGCAACTCCTGTCACAAAGAATGGAACAAAAACTGGATGAATCACAACAAAAAATGGATCAGAAACTGGATGAATCACAACAAAAAATGGATCAGAAAATGGATGAAACACAACAAAAAATGGATGAAACACAACAAAAATTGGATCAAAAAATGGATGAAACACAACAAAAAATGAAACAAGCAATAGAAGAGAACAACAAGAAAATGGAGGAACGCATAGGAAAGTATGAAAAGGAAGTAAAAGGATGTTTGACAACAATGAAAAACGAGATGAAAGAACAAGAAATGAAAATTCAAAATAAAATAAAGGAGATAACGAATTGCCAGAAAAAAGAAATGGAAAGTTTGGAAAACAAGTTGCAAAACGCTATTCAAGCAGACATAGAAGAAGTGGAAAGAAAGATTGCGGAAATCAATACTCAACAAAATGTCGGAGAAAGAAGAGAAATGGTTATACATAGCACAGATGACGTGAAGATAAGGTTTGGCGGGGATGTAAGAAGATTACACCCAGTGCCGTTCATAAATAGCCTGAAAAAGAAAATACAACACATCGGAAATTTCGAAACAGCAAAAGAAACTATCAGAAACCATCTCAAATATGAAGCAAGCCTATGGTTCGATAGTAAAGAAGAAGAATTCGGCAATTGGCAACAATTTGAACAAAAATTTTTGAATTATTTCTGGGGAAAGGTTCAACAATTGGAAATTAACAAGGAATTGCAAAATGGGAAATACAATGATAGGATGGGTGTATCAGAAAGGACATATGCTTTACAAATTTACAATAATGCAAAGCATCTACAATATAATTACTCATCGGAACAATTAGTCGAACTGATTGCAAGACATTTCGAAGAAACGCTGGAAGACCATATCACATTGCAAAACTACAAAGACATAGATAGTTTATGCCAATTCCTACAAATAAGAGAATCACGTCTAAGAGAAAGAAAATCAAGAAGGTCGCGAGAAGATTACAGGCTCCGAGAAACACAGGATTACAGAGATAGAAATCAAAATAGGAGGGACTATACAAGACGAGAATTAAATCCCAGAAGGGAAAACGAAAATAGAGACAACGGAAGAGGAAATTATGAACAAAGAAATAGGCAATGGAATGAGGACAGAAATCGAGAATACCAGAATAGAAACACCACACGCTCAAATCAAGAAAACAGAAATAATGGTAGACAAAATGAACAGGGATATCGAGAAAACCGAAACAGATCCGACAGACCAAGAGAAAATAGAAGAGAAGTAAATAATACCCAGACAGATGAATATGACGGAGAGAGACATTATGACGAAAATATAAACAACGATGAGCAACCGGCGTTTTTTCACGACGGCGCTCACTAAAAACCAAAAATCAAACAGGAATCTTTTGTAACCCCAAGGAGTTTATTAAATTGGCAAGAAACAACGAAAAGAAAAATGGAGTTGATTTAAAATTTGTGGATGGATTTATCAACGAGAAACCAATTAAAATTATGATAGACACTGGATCAGAAATAACATTGGTCAACAGAAAACTAATAGAAGAAGTTAACTTAACAAATTTAATTTACAAAATACCTAGGGTAAATTTAGTGGGCGCAAACAAACGGACATTGGCAACTATAAATGAAGGCATACGAGTAATGGTACGACTGGGTAAGAAGATGTATGCACTACAATGTGTAATAATGCCAAACATGTCACATGACATGATAGTAGGAGTTGACGAATTGGCAGAAAAACATGTAGTGATAGATTTTAAAAATAATACGATGAATCTAACAGAAGAAAAAGAAGAAGAACAGGACAAGGAACAGGAGAAACAAAATACGGACGAATCAGGTAAAGAACAAACAGTGGAAATGAATTTGGCAACGAAGCAAGGACAAAGAAGAAAAGGGAGAAAAAGTCAGAAAAAGACAAAAGAAAATGAAACCTGTGGCTCCTCAAAAGAAGAGTTGAGCCCAGAAGAAGAAAAATTGAGAGTATCAAAAGCAAAAGAAAACTGGGATTCCTCAAAAGAAGAGATGAGCTCAGGAGAAGAAGAAATAAAGCTAACAAATGAAAGCGAAAAAGATATGATCGAAACAGTGGCATTTGAAGAGGAGGCATATGAAAACGAGGATGCAGAATACACGGTAAAAGTATGTGAAAAATCTGAAGAAAAAGACAGAAGATTGATATGGGAAAAAGGGAAAGACAACATAATAACCGACACTCTAACACAGGATGAGGACACTGAAAATAAGGAAACAATTACTCTACAGGTGGGACTAATTAGAGTAATACAAGAAGAAGGGGTATAAGACGTAGATTAAAGTAAGGAAATATACAGGGAGTTGGTTTTGCCTCGAGAAAATTTATTTAAAAATGCAGATAAATTTTATCGAATACAAGGCGGGGATTTGTTATATTTCTATTTGATATGAAAATTAAAATTTGATAATTATAAACAAAATTCAATTTAATATAAAATATTTTCAATTTTCTCAACCACGGGCATATAAATTTAGAACAACCTGTATACAACAAATTGTTATATTTAATTTTAAGAAGTGATTAAATAAGACTCAAGTGAAATCGTTAATAGGTCATTATCGTTGTTCGCGGAAGGATCGATCATTAGCCGATGCTAAATAAGACTAAGTGGAAATAGAGAATAGGTCATTAAAAATTTGTATATAGTAGAAAGTAATTTTAGAATGGGAATTAACTATTTTCTTTGAAATCCATTAAGCATATTTAGAAAGTTTAAAAATTGGTTTTGAGGAATACCGCGAATGAGAGTTGGTGGTGGAAGTTTGATTTGTGAATCTGGAAGGGATATTTAGAAAGTAGGGGAATGAATGACAAATAGAGAGCAGAATGTTTTGAGCTGTCGAGAAGTGAAGTCGAGTAGTAGACGGTAGTGTACGGAGAGTGAGAAAGCCTGTGTAGTTCCGTGAGTGTGGAGTATCTATCGTAGAACGAGAGGTAGGCCAGGTTGAGAGTAAAAGAACCTCCTTGAGCCAAGAGTTCCCGGTAGCTGATTGCAGTTTCGAAAAAGGTAGAACACAGCATCACGACAGAAGCAGGAAACGAGAGCTATACGAGCTAGTTTCAGAGGAGAACATTACTGGAAGCCAGGACGAGGTTTTGATTGCAGCCAAGGATAGCAGGAAACGGGTCTTGTGTGAAGACATTCTCAGTGCACCAGAAAAAGGTCAGTCTCATTTGTTTGGACATGAATGTATGGGTTTTTGGTAGTAAATACCACATTTAAAATTGAAGAAACATAATCAATAATATCAGAAAAGCTTCATAAAACTTAAATAGAATTGTTGCTAATAAATCATAATAGTTAAATGTTAATAAAAACTTTCATTTGGAAATCAAAAGGAAATAAAATTCTCATGTGTAAATGTTATTTTTAAGAATAATAAGATATAGCAAATATTAAGCAGTGATTGCCATTTAAATAAAATAAACAATATTTTGATTACAATTGTAACCCATATGTGTTATTATTTTACTTTTTTCTTTCCTATCCCGATTAGGAACCATTAAGAAATACTTAGAAGCCACGTATGTAAGTAATTAATTTTATAAAAAGCCCTGAGATTGAAAACATATTGATGTGTGATTTGGTAAATTAATTAGATTATTATTAATGCATTGATTAAATTAAATGACATATAAAAATATTATCTCATATCAATAATCAAGATCACAACAATATATATATATCTATATATAAACATACTTTTAGGCTATTGATTATATTCAAAATAAGATAGCTAAAAGGAAGTACAACGTTAACGGATTTTTATTATTTCATATGGTCAGTGCACATCTATATATGAAAGAACCGCGGAGGGCTACCATTTAAAGGGGTGCGTTTTTGAGAAATAAGTGAATTAGTCCCTGGGCACAGGTTACGTTAGTGTGAGTTCTATGCACTTTTGGTACAAACACGTCTACATAAAAATTGTCCCTGGTTAAATTTCCTAT
This sequence comes from Diabrotica virgifera virgifera, assembly GCF_917563875.1. NCBI lineage: Eukaryota > Metazoa > Arthropoda > Insecta > Coleoptera > Chrysomelidae > Diabrotica > Diabrotica virgifera. Next base: position 121,659,531 of record NC_065446.1, on the reverse strand, counting down.
CTAAATATAACCTATTAAAGTCAATGATATTTTTTTTACAAAAATATATTCAAAAGAAAAAGCACAAAGAAACCCAAAAGAAAGAAAATTTGTTTTTTGTCCCATAACTTTTCTCCACAAGGATATAGGTATAGACATTGCTTTACATAAAAAAACCTACATATCTTTCCTTTAAAATGTTGTTTAGGAGAGGTAATTAGGATCTACAGTTTTCGAAATATGATTTTTCAAAATTCGCCACTCACAGTAATTTTGGGCAATTTTCCTTGTTATTTCGCAAATATTGTTCTGTAACTTTTTTCTACGTAACTTTAGGTATATGTAATGGTACACGTAATAGGAATAGAAATCAATTACCTTTAAAATGATCTGCAGTATTTATAACGTTGTACGACTTTTTTTAAAGAGATTATGGTTTTTCAAGTTTTTATACTTTTAACGATTTTTTTTAATATACCTAATATAAAAATAAAATAATATTATTATACAATATAATATATTATATATTGTATAATATTATATTATATATGTTATATATAATATACTATTATATTATATATTATATAATACCTAATATAGAAAAATATTATTTTTTACATTTTTTACGATTATTTTGGAAATTTCTCATAATAACTTTTTTCTTCTACATTTAAGGTATATATTATATTATATAATAAAAAAAGCTTATTTTGTTTACTTTAAAATGGTGTATTACAAAAAATTCTAGGATTATTTTTGAATAAGATATTATTTTTCAAAATGTAATAATATAAGTACTTGCAACGATTTTTGATTTTAGAATTATTTTTTAAATTTCTCATTATAACTTTTTTTTTCTTGTAAATGAATATACCATATATTGCTCAATAAAGAGGGCTTACTTTCTGTTCTTTAAAATGGTGTATCATCTATATTTAAATAATGGAAACCGAGTGATTCTTTGATATTTTTTTACCTGTATTATTTAAAATTAATTCTTTTACAAAAATTACATAAACATTAGTCTTAGAAAACATCATTTTAGTTAAAATTATTTAAACGTTGACATTTAAAAAATTTTCAAAATCAAAGTCCATCTCTTCGTTAGCATTAGCTTCAATATCTTCCTCTGACACCTCAGTTATTTTAGAGTTCCCACAATTAGTACCCATGCACATGCACCCTTTGCAGAATATTGAACAACTAATTCCTATCTTCCTACAACCGCAGTTTTTTGTACATCCTTTGGTACATTTACATTCTATTTTTTCAAGCAAAGCTTGTGGTGCAGGAGCTTTGACAATAAATATTGGAATTAATTCATATTTTGAAGTTTGCCCGGCCGAGTCAAGTGGATCCAAAGTATTACCTATAAAAATAAGATTCAATCATAACACACAATCACATAAAAAAGTTATAATGAGAAATTTAAAAAATAATCATAAAATCAAAAATCGTTGCAAGTACTTATTATACATTTTGAAAAAGTATATCATCTTCAAAAATAATCCTAGAATTTTTTATAATACACCATTTTAAAGTAAACAGAACAAGCTTTCTTCTTTATTATATAATATATACCTAAATGTAAAAAAATTATAATGGGAAATTTAAAAATAATCGTAAAATATATAAAAACTCGTTAAAAGTATAAAATCTTGAAAAAGATAACCTCTTTAAAAGAAGTCGTACAACATTATAGAGTAGAACATTTTAAAGGTAATTGATTTCTATTCCTCTTGCATGTACCATTGCATATGCCTAAAGTTGCGTAGAAAAAATTTACAGAACAATATTTGCGAAATAACAAGAAAAATTGCCCAAAATTGCTGTGAGTGGCGACTTTTCAAAAATCATATTTCGAAAACTGTAAATCCTAATGACCTCTACCTAACACCATTTTAAATAGAAAATGTGTAAGTTTTTTTTCTGTGAAGCAATGTCTATACCTATATGCTAGCTAGACTAGATGGCGTTCTAATAGCAAAACACGTGTCGAGGTTGCTAGGAAAGTTTTCCAGAATTATAAACAAGCCAGATTACGGAAAATTAAATTTTTTGTGCTAAAAAGTGCCTTGTGGTGCCCACTGTGGATTGACGTATTGGTTAGTGCCATCCACCTCTGTGTTTTCCTGTTGTAGAAAAGTAAAGTGATTTGGTTGTGATTTGTAGCAATTTGCAATGGGCCTGTCATCAACTGACTTGCACGAAATTAAAACAACAATCATCAATATTTTCAATGAAAAATTTCTTCAGGAAATCGTCGAAAAGGTAGCCGCAGCGGTCGAAGCAAAATTTGAAGAACGGCTTTCTGCTCAAAGAAATGAAATTGAATCACTTCGTTGCATATCTCAGGAACTGCAGAAGGATAACCTAGTTTTACGCAAAATATTAGACTCACAGGAACAGTTACTGCGCAATATGAACGTACGCATATTGGGAATAAAAGCTGAAAATGGTGAAGATCTTCGTTCTAAAGTAATTAACTTATTTAATAGTAAATTAAAAATAAACATTCAAAATAGCGATCTAAAAAAGTGCTATCGTGTTAATGATAAGAATCCAGGTAATAAGCCGGCTGCAGTGATGGTGAGGTTTGCTTCGGACACAGCTCGTCTATCTGTGTTAAAGAACAAAAAACATCTGAAAAACTCGGGCATATCTATTAAAGAAGATTTGACAAAATCGAGGTTGTTACTACTTAATCAAGCCATTAAGGCTTTTTCATTTAAAAGTGCGTGGGTGATTAATGGAAATGTTTATGTTAATTGTGAAAATGTCGTTCATAGAATTTCGGATCAATCCGATATTAATCGATTAAAAAAATAGTTCTCGTGATATATATATCAATATTGTTTACTGGTCAAAACTGTAAGTAATACCTAATGGATTTTCCTTTTTATATAGACCATGTTTTGATAATTTACTACTAATGTGGTTTAACATCCAGTTATTTATCTTTATGTTTGTTTATAATCTTATTTAATTTTCATTATAAGCTGTTCTAGCAATGTGCCACATGTGTTTCATATTAGCTAATAAAAAGCATATTTAGAGCCAATATAGTTAAACGTAGGTTTTAAGCTATTTTTGTCACTTATAAAATAAATAACATCATAGTAATTAGTATATAATGGCAATAAATAATTTCAGAATTGGTCATCTGAATGTTCGCTCTTTATTTTCCAATTTTAATGAATTTAAAAACTTAATTGAAGAGAAAGATTTTGATATTATATTGTTATCGAAGACTTGGTTAAATTCTATGGATAATACAGCTGTTTTTAATATTCCTAACTATCACTTTATTAGAAAAGATCGTCTAGGTAGGGGCGGAGGTGTGGCGGCTTACATTAAAACACAGTATTCCGTGGAAATTCTAAATTTCGATTTTTCTATTAATGCGCAACTTGAGTTTTTGGTATTTAAATTAAAAATATTGAATAAAACTTATGGAATATGTGTGTTTTACAAGCCACCTAAGCTTAATTTTAATAGTTTAATTCCTGATTTTGACAACATTTTTTCATATCTTTATCCAGTTGTTGACGACATTGTTTAGGTGATTTCAATATTAATCTCTTCAATCTTCAAAATCCATTGACACCTTTTTTTGAAAATTATAATTTTGAGCAGATCATTGATGAACCTACACGCATCTCTGGAACAGTGAGCACATTGTTAGATCCAATTTCCTTAACCAATAAATCGTTAGTCGTTAAATCTGGAGTATTTTCGGCAGATACTATTTCTGATCATAAACTAACCTATTGTGACCTAAGCTTGCATAAAATAACTAAAACACCCAAAATTATAAAACATCGTTCTTTTAAGCACTTTAGACTGGACAACTTTTTACTCGATTTACAACAATTGCCATGGGATGATATAATTTATGAAAATAATATTGAAAAGAAAGTTGAAATTTTTAACAATTTAATTATACGTTTATTTGATGTTCATGCACCTTTTAAAGACTCATTAGTAACCAAACCCAAAGCTCTATGGCTAACGGAAAACATAAAAATGATTTTAAAACAAAAAGAACGAGCACTGCGAAAATTTAAAAACTCCAAACTTCAATTGGACTGGATAGAGTACAAGCGTTTGAGAAATTTGGCGGTTGCCGCAGTCAGACGAGAAAAGAAGAAGTACATAGACTCTTTTACGGGTAATACAAAGCAGCAGTGGAAAGCTTTAAAAAATCTTATCATATGTCCCAATAAAAATAATGAAATACCTTCTAGTTTATCTGAACCTAATGACATCAACCAGTTTTTTGCGACGTTCTTACAACAAAAATCCAACTGTACTGAAAAAATTAACTTTTATGACAATAATACTTATGAAGAAAATTTAAAATTTTCATTTAAAATGGTGACTGTACATAAAGTTAATAAAGTTCTTAATTCAATACAAAACAATGCAACCGGTATGGATGAAATTTCACCTCTTATGTTAAAATACTGTATAGTCCGTTCATTGATAAATACATAACACATATTATAAACTGTTGCATCGAGATAAGCTATTTTCCAGACCAATGGAAAATTTCTGTAGGAAGGCCACTCCCAAAGTCATCTAACCCAAGTTATAATGACATTAGAGTTATAAGTATTCTCCCTGCTCTGTCAAAATATTTGAGAAGGTACTTTATGAACAAATGTATGACTATTTTACTATGAACAACATAATTCCAAACTCACAATGTGGTTTTCGTAAAGGTTTTGGAACATCAGTAGCACTAACGAATGTTTTGGATGATATATCTTTAGAGCATATGACAATAAAATGTGTTCTGCTTTGGTACTTTTGGATTTTTCTAAAGCGTTTGATACTATTAACCATGAGTTGCTGGTAGCTAAACTTAAATACTATGGATTTTGCGAAGAATCATTTTTGCTCATTGCATCTTATTTAAGTAATAGATTTCAGTCAATTTTCTCTAATAATAAGTATTCTAATAGAGCAGAAATACTTGCTGGCGTTCCTCAGGGTTCGATATTGGGTCCTTTGCTATTTCTTATTTACACGTCTGATATATTGAAATCTATAAAATATTGCAAACTGCAAGCGTTTCCTGACGATACCCAGATTTATGTATGTTTTGAATTAGAGCACTACAAAGAATTTCAGGAGTGCCTTAATCAGGATCTTCAGATGATTTATAAACTTTCTTTGGATCATAATTTAAAGCTAAACCCTGACAAATCGTGTGTTATGATTTTTGGTAATCAAAGTAAAACAGAGTTTCTTAAAAAAAATTAAGTATTTTAATTAATAATTCCAAACTAAACTTTGTAGAGAAAAACAAAAACCTGGGCGTTATTTTAGATGAACAGCTTAGATTTAAAGAACATGTAAAAAAATTAGTTCAAAAATCATTTTGTTCTCTAAAAATATTATATTATAATAATAGACATGTCCTAAACAAAAAATTAAGAAAAAATTTTTGTGAAGCTCTCGTCTTATTTAATTTTAATTACTGTGATTTTATTTATGGTTTTTGTTTAGACAGTGACAGTAAAAACCGTATACAGAAAGTCCAGAATGCGTGTATCAGGCTTGTTTATGGTTTGCGCAAATTTGATCATATATCACATTTATATAAGGATGTTAATTGGCTTAAAATGAATGACCGAAGGAATCTTCATTTTGCTACCTTTTTATTAAATATAATAAATAATCCTACTTCACCAACTACGCTTAGGGAACGCTTTATATTTCGTAACGATATACATAACCTTAACATCAGAAACAGGATTAAACTAACAATGCCTCAACATAGCACCGCTATATTTCAGAGATCTTTCTCATATAATGCTGTTAAAATTTTTAATTCCATTCCTAATGATTTCCTCCCATTAAATATAAATACCTTTAAAGTCAAATATAAAAAATACCTGTTAAATATGTCATAATAAGTAAACAGTTCTTAAATCTTAAAAAACCAACTAAATTATTAAATTTTAATTTATTAGCTAATTTGTAGACCAAATAAAATATTTATTCAATGTTATTATTAATTGTCAATCCGTAATTTTCTTTTATCAGTATAAATTAACATAAAAGCCTTTGTGTAACTTATCATGTAAGTGACAAAAAATATAAATGTATTAGGGTTCTGGTTTGGTTCAGTTGAGTAGCCTTGAGCTAGACTTGCGCCAAACCAGGACATGATAGGGAACATTTTTTTTTATTATTGTAACTGACTGTAATTTTTTCCCTTTAAATAGAGTCCTTTATTATTATTATTATTATTATATCCCCGTGGACAAAAGTTATGGGACAAAAAACAAAATTTCTTTCTTTTGGGTTTCTTTGTGCTTTTTCTTATGAATATATTTCTGTAAAAAAAGGTATCTTTGACTTTAAAAAGTTATATTTAGATAGGAAATTTAACCAGGAACAATTTTTGTGTAGACGTGTTTGTACCAAAAGTGCATAGAACTCACCCTAATGTAACCTGTGCCCAGGGACTAATTCACCCATTTCTCAAAAACGCACCCCTTTAAATGGTAGCACTCCGCGGTTTTTTCATATATAGAGATTCGTTGACCATATGAAATAATAAAACCCCGTTAACGTTGTAGTTCCTTACTATTGTACATAATCAATATCCTATTTCAGCTTTAACGGACATCCCGTTCCCCCAATTAGTCCGTTATATCGAGGTTTTACTCTACCTAACACTTTATACAGATGAAAGTCATTCACCTTATTGTGGTTTCGGAATATCTATTTGCATCTATTAAGTGAAAATATGCAATTGAAATTGACGTTAACGCATTAAACCAATTTAAAAAATAAACAAGTGAAATTGTTTCCTCTTTTTTTAAAATCATATAATTTTTCTATATTTTAGCATATTAAATAAGTCATCAAACTGCCGGTATAAACAGTTTCTTTTTCTTTCAACATACTTGAACAGCCAAATAAGATATTATTACTTATTAAACCAGAACGAATTCGTAGTCACCTTACAATTTAGCAACCATTGTTCCTATGCAATGGATTGTTACGCTTGCCAAACACTAAATCGAAGATATTACTTGCTTTTGGTCAAGAGGCTAAATTCGTTTAGGTATACGAAAGAAATACGGGGGTAGATTAAATAAAGATCCCTTTTTTCTTTTTGAACTTTTATTTACAATCAACTTCTAAATAAGAGTTTTATGTAAATATGAATGAATTTGTAAGCAAGAAAGGAGGAGCACCCAATGATACTTCGCTTTATAGGTTTATTTCATTGTAATAAATCTTGTGGCCACGTTCGCTGGACTTTTCTGATTCTTGGCCTTTATATACTTTAGTTCCCTTAATTCTTGTTTTTTCAAAAATATTTTTACATAATATTTGAAATATTTTATAACAAATATACAATTTTTTTTTTTTGGAATATAATTACCAGATTTCAAAAGCGAAATATTATAATAATTGAAAAATATGTACATACAATAAGTATAAATAGATTTTGTCTAAGTGAAAATTACCACAGCTGCTCTAGAAAACTACATGCACGAGTTTTCCATTTGGCGGTTGGACAGTTTTAGCATATCGTTCGCTCAATTAACCATATTTCAATAGTTCCGTATTGGAATATTCGCACGACTTCGTTAGTTACTGGATGTGGTTAACTGCGAACCAATCAAATATTTCTTCATAAATATGCTTTTTAAATAATAAATATATAACTACACATATGAAAAGCAAGTTTTGAGTCATTTAGCAAACACAGATAATAGGGAAAAGCAAAAGATTATGATATTGGAATTAAGTTAAAAATGCAGTAACTTAAAAAATACTGGCAATGACTTCCATTCTAAAATACGAATAGTGTCTCACCTGTAAAGGTGTTGGGTCCTATCCCTGTAACGATTAACTACCACCGAGAATTGAAGTACTATTATCAAATACTATGTACTATTATCAAACACATTAGACGGTAATACATCCAACTCCCACAGAAATCATGAAGCACGTTGCCACTAGCGCCACTGTCGGCTTGGGGTGTAACTACGTTTTGACAACGTCAAATTTGATGTAAACATTCAAATTTAATTTTATAAATGTTTGGATAATACTAATTTATTTGCTATTATACATATTATACTAATAATATTGGGAGAGATTAAATATCCAGCAAACGACGGCACTGTTGCCAGATTTACTTTTTTCCTTTTAGCGGGAATTTTAAAATTAGTCGAATGCCACTTTGCTTTTAGAGAGAGTTCTGTATTCTTAAATCTTAATATAACCTAACTTTTACAAGTAATTAGGATTATTTATTTACATGTAAATATTGAAACAAGTATTGTACTGTGTGATAATTTAAAACTCATGTTGCAGTCTTTTGAAAAATAAATTAAACTCAAAAGAAATATACACACTTGTTTACAGTACAAATTATTTTTTAATGGCAATAGAGATTTACGATTTCAAAAGTGAAAATGTGTTTGATAGTATAGAGTATAGATGGACACTTTTTTATTTTAGTATTAAGTGGTTACATAATTATTTAGAATATTAATAAAATATGTACTAGTAATTTGTATTAATTTTAATATGTATTATAATAGTATTAATTCTCATCATGTATCTGGCTAAATAGCTAAGCGCTAGTCTCAAAATAAAAAAAAAATAAAAAATAACATTCTTAGTGGCCTAGCACCTTTATTTTACCTGGGGGCGAGGCGAGTTATTAAATTATATTTTCTTATTGCGGTCATTTTGTGACGTCTTAAGAAGTTACGTAAATGACGTCTTGAGGCTGTGAAATTTTAACCATAGAAAGACATCTTTATGATTTGTATTTACATCATATTCAATTGGCGTCTGCATTCTATCAGGATATTGCTGGGTGTACACAACTAAACAACATTTTTTTTGATTAAAAGGTTTACTTCATTAAATCAAAACTTGAATGTATACAATTTAAATAAGATAATAATAACAAATATGATTTGCTACCTACAAATGTGTTAGTGCTAAGAAATACATAAAACATGACATTACCTAACTTAACACATTAACTGCCCAATTGAAAATTTTTGTTTTGGTCTTCAGGCTCCATAAGATATATTATGGATACATAAGGTCATATATAAGATATAATATATATTTTAGTAGAGCTCCCCTACACTAACAAGCTTTAACACGTTCGGTGGCAATGACGCATGGGTAGCGTGATGAAGGTTTTACCAAAGGTACTGACGACGCATAAGTTGTGTTAGTAGTACTGTGTAACTAAATACATGATTTAAGTATGTGGTACCAGCCAAGTGGAGCTCGTTCGAGATGGGCATCGAACGTGTTAATCTGGTCATGCACAGAGAGTTATATTGTCCGTTTCATGATCATTTTTCAGTGCGTCACAAATTATAGAAAAAAAGGTCCGTGATAATACACATTTATGACATTTATTCTAACATGACATTTTAGTTAAATCTGACAGTTGTCACATTTTATTTTCAATTTTGAATAAAAACAAATCAAATGTGTTTCTTGCATTTATAAAATGGTATTTTCTTTGATTTGTATAGTCTTATAAATTATACAGATTATATTTGTAATATTATTATCTAATTAAAAAAAAATATTTTTTTTTATCATATAAAAATCATCATAATAAAAAATAACAAAGTTATGAAAAAGAAGTAATCAACTAATAATTGAATTTTATTATTTCAATAAATTAAACAAAAACTCATAATGTTGCCCTCAATTATTGTCAAATTGTCAATGGGCAACGTTATGAGCATTTGCTTAATTGAAATAAATAAATTCAATTATTATTTGATTACTTCTTGTTCTTCATAACTTTGTTATTTTTTATTATCTTGTAAATGGTAGGGAATAAAATTTTGAAATTTTTCAGATGTGTATAACTTTACACACGCTATCAAAATAGCTATCAAAATGATAGTGTTGCCATTTAAGAAAATCAACGATGACGTCATATCTCTAAATTGGGACACCCTGTATACATTATTATTATATGTCAAAAAGGACAATTTGATATACTAATCGACGGGTCTGAGCATTTTTCAAAAAAACAGTTAGTATTTTAATTATTGAATATATTCCAAACTACAGATATAACTTTGTTATTTTCTATTATCTTGTAAATGGTAGAGAATAAAAATTTGATATTTTGCAGTTATGTATAACTTTACAAACCCTATCAAATTAGCTATCAAAATGACAGTGTTGCCATTTAAGAAAATCGACGATGACGTCATATCTCTAAATTGGGACACCCTGTATACATTTTTATTGAATGTCAAAAAGGACAATTTGAAATACTAATCGACGGGTCTGAGCATTTTCCAAAAAAACAATTAGTATTTGAGATATTGAATTTATTCCACTTTACAGACTCTCTCTGTATATTATGGTTCTGTGTATGCAGGCTCACTCATTACTATTATAGTGAACGATATGAGATGTAATATATGAGATATAATATATATTAAGGTATAGCTCTCCATTCGTGCCAAGTTTTAACCTTAACTGATAACAAATTTTGGATACTCTTTTATCCAAAATTTTATGAAAATTTTGAATGGCCATATTGGTATTAATTCCACAACCTCTTTATATAACAATAGGCTCATTGTTGGATGTTGTTGCAGTAGTTCTATTGGAAATACTTATTAAAATTGTAATTGTAAGCTATTAATACTCTCTAAAACATCATTAATACATCTTGTGTACCTAGGTTTTTTTTTTCAGAATCAGATATTTTATTAAGATTTACTTGCCGTGCCCTATCTATGTGCCAGGCACTTAACAGTCTATTAGGAACAGAACCCATTACATTTCACCAGGCATTGTAAAAGGTGTCACTTATGTCTGATATGAAAACACTCCACTGTACATATAATACCAACACACACATGTATTTAAAAAAAAATTGGTAAATAAAAGTAGGTATTTTTCTATTTGAAAATAAGAAAGCAGTACAAAGTCCACTCCCAAATTCATCTTTTACTAATACTGTTGTAAGTTCAAAGTCATAGGAATTGAGCCCATGAGTTCCATCGATTGCAATAAAGGATTTAACAAACTTAATTAACATTTCCTTTTGGCACAGCATTCATGAAAATACGACAAAAATCATAAATGTTAAATTCAGGATGAATATCCATTAGTATGCCCTGTTGTTTGTAAAATAATATTGGACATGACATAGTTTGTAAGCATTCCACCCAAAAATGAACACGGGTTGCGTCAGCTTTGTACATATACCCATCTTTCAAATAAATGCCATAATAGTGTTTAATGTTTGTGATATCTTTTCTTGTAAGTAAATCAATCCTTTTTAATTCGCCTCTTATGCTATCCTGAACAGTCTGAAGTGCACTAAAAAGTAAAATATAGGTATATTAAGAGAATCAAACACACTAAGTTTAAAAATGTAAGCTGTAGTAAATATTCATGATTAATGTTTAAAAGGTGGTTTAGTGGTAACATTTTTGTTTTAAATTATATTGTACATATCGATGGCTTAGTGTGAAAACCTCGTATCTCATTAAATTACAATTTTACAGGAGAGGCAAAAAACTGATTTTCTGCATAATATAACCTAAAAACAAAAATTACGTTACGTATTATTAATTCGAGCACATTGAGACAAATATCTGATATTGCCACAGAGCTAAAAGGGTTAAATTTTGCTATTAAATTGGAATTACAAATATTAACTATGAAAACACATAAATATCCTTGCAGTATATAGAGCCTTTGCCCAAGTAACTATGATAACCTCGTATATCTTGGTATACGTGTTTTTCATCTCAAATGAGGTTGTGTTTGTTATTATTTACGAGGTTTTCATTTTTCATAGCTTATTGCACACCTCCAAATACTAGGTCGATACAATACAAATCTTTTAATTTAAGGTTCATAAAATGTTCCTGTATGCCGGACTACCTTTTGTTGTTCACAAAAAACATTCCTGCAAGTCGAATCTCTCAAACAAACACTCCAAATTAAGTACCAAATCCTTGGTTATAAATATACGTGGTATTCACACTCAATAAAGAGAGCAATTGATATACGTGGTTTCTTTTTTCGTTTGTAGAAAATAGTCTAGTGTATTTGTAATTTTTCTAACAGTTGTAAATCGTGAGATACAAGGTTTTCAAACTAAAACCACCAAAATGTCATTTTTGAAAAAAAAAATAGATACGAGGTTTTCACACTAACCCATCCATATGCAAATATTTTACTTACATTTTTGAAGAAACTCTCAAAATAAATTTTGAAGAGATATTTACGTGATTTTGGTATATGTAAGTGCTCTATATCATCCTCATGCCCATAATGTGTTTTAAGATATGTTACTGTACAACAATTAGTTTCAATATTTTTAGATACTATTGTTCAACTAGTACACGACATCACAAACATTTTGCAGGATCCTTGGGATTTTAAAGCTCTTTCTCTATCTTGTTGTGTAGAATAATTTTTTGAGGACCACATACATTCATGTGTTTCATGTTCTTGTACTCTTGTTCTCTTCCTGTGCCATCCACACAGTAAAATCTACAAAAACAACATAACAAGTGATTACATGGGCAGTTACACTACTTAATTATAGCTTACTTTGTATCTACTCTATTTTCTAGTGTTACTCTATTAGTATATCTACCTACATAAAACTACCTTTGAAATCTAAATTTTTGAGATCAACATCAACCTTAATATGTACTTAAAAATAAATAATAATGTTGAAGTTACAGGTACCTACCTAAAAGTTTTTGAATTGCAATTTTATCAACTGGAAAAGACTGCAACATAATGAGTTTTAAATTATGACACAGTACAATATTTCTTCAATATTTACATGTAAATAAAATAATAACCCTAATCACTTGTAAAAGTAAGGTTAAGATTTTTGAGTTGAGAAAACAGAACTGTCAAATTTGAAACCAAACAGACTATAAAATTTTAAAATTCCCGCTAAAAGGAATCTGGCAACAGTGCCGTCGTTTGCTGGATATTTAATCTCTCCCAATAATATTTCAATCAACTATGATAGTTATCATTTATGTCAGATGTCAACTTCAGCTCAGTCTATCAGGTTGCGAGTACGACTTGTCTTAGTCAAAAATATCTTCTTCCTCTTATTCTTCTTCTTCTTCCTCTTATTTTTCTTCTTCTTCTTCTTCTTCTTCTTCTTCTTCTTCTTCTTTTTCTTCTTTTAGTATAGACATGACTCTGTTTTTTCAATGTGCCTCCAGTAAGTTCTCGTTCCATCCTTATCGTGGTCTTCTCACTAATCGTCTTTCCATTAGGGAACCGTCTCTCGCTATCCTTACTACTCTATTTGTTCTATTTGTTGTTATTCGGTATATGTGGGCGTTCCATTCTATTCTTCTGTTTCCCATTTAGTTATTAATGTTGTCCAACTTGCATCTCCGTCGTATATCTGTACTTCTAACTCTGTCCCATAGAGTCTTATTATCTATTTTTCGAAGAGTTTTCATATCCGTTGTTTCGAGCAATCTTTTTGTCCTGTTTGTGTCAGGTCGTGTTTCTGCCGCGTATGTTATTATTGGTCTGATGACTATTTTGTAAATTCTGCCTTTTATTTCTTTTCCGATATTTTTATTTCTCCATATTGTTTCATTCACGCCACCTGCGGCTTTGTTTGCTCTATCCACTTGATCTCCCACCGTAGCTAAATAGTGTGATGCCTAGATATTTAAATTCCTTCACTTGTTCTATTATCTGACCCTATGTAAAGCTCCCATTTACAACTTATTGGATTTGCTGTTATAACCATGCTTTTTGTCTTTTTTGGGGAAATTAACATGTTAAATTTTCTGGCAGTTATATTAAATTGGTGCAGCAAACGTTGTAAATCATCTTCATATTGAGAGATTAGTATTGCATCGTCTGTAGAGCATATTATTTTAAGTTGTGTTTCTCTTATTTGGTATCCTTTTTTAGTTCTTACTTTTTTTATTATTTCATCTATTATCAGGTTGAACAATAAAGCACTCAAGGAATCCCCCTGTCTTATCCAGATTTAATTGCCCCATTGCCAGATTTAATTGGATCGGTTAGTTCATCTTCTGCTTTTACTTTTTTGTGTTGTTCTGGTAGATGTTTTCGATAGTTTCAATTATTGCTAAAGATACCTCTCTTGAGTATGTTGAGTGAATCAAAAATATGAACGATGAAAATCTAGATCGGGACAAATAAAAAAATAAGTTAGCTTAATCAGGTTTATTTTTTAATAAAAATATAAAGAAAATATGATGTAATATGTACAATCAAAATGAAGTAGAAATAAATAAACCAAGATGCGTTAAATGCTACTGTGAGCGCTCCTGAATCATAATTTACAATGTACATATAACATTGTAAATCCCAAATCATGATTTCCAAAGTTTATACATTGTAACTTATGATTTGGGAGTGCTCCTAGTAGCATTGAACGTGTCTTGGTTTGTTTATTTCTACTGCATCTTGATTGTAAATTTAGTATAGATTCAATGGAATATACAGGGTGTCCCGAAAAAAATGGTCATAAATTATACCGCACATTTTGGGGTCAAAAATAGTTCGATTGAACCTAACTTACCTTAGTACAAATGTGCTCATAAAAAAGTTACAGCCCTTTGAAGTTACAAAATGAAAATCGATTGTTTTCAATATATCGAAAACTATTAGATATTTTTTATTGAAAACGGACATGTATGATTCTTATGTCAGAAACATCTTAAAACAAAATTATAGTGAAATTTGTAAACCCCATAAAAATTTTATGGGGGTTTTGTTCCCTTAAACCCCCCAAACTTTTGTGTACGTCCCAATTAATTCATTATTGTGGTACCATTAGTTAAACACTATGTTTTTAAAACTTCTTTGTCTCTTAGTATTTTTTCGATAAGCCAGTTTTTATCGAGATGCGGTTTATTTTTTAATATTTTACACAAACATTTTCTGTGGGTCTTGCTCCTTTAAACCCCCCAAATGTTTGTGTACGTTCCAATTAAACTATTATTGTGGTACCATTAGTTAAACACAGTGTTTTTAAAACTTTTTTGTCTTTTAGTCTTTTTTTGATAAGTCACCTTTTATCACCTTTTATGGCTTCTTTTTCAAAATACACATAAATATGTAAATTATAAATAAATCAGATTATTAACAGGTCTCTATAATCGTACTTAACCATATACAAATATGTGGTGGATTCGACAAATATTCAAAATATCTCGATAAACACTAGCTTATCGAAAAATACTTCTTCTTCTTCTTTCTCATAATCCTTAGTGCCCTTCAGGGCGTCGGATGTCGGGTTCCGCCTTTTATCCACTTCTTCCAATTGCTTCTATTGGTGGCCAGGTTCTTCATATCCCTCATACTGATGTGTCTCCTTTCACCTATATCTTGGATCTGGTCCATCCATGTCTTCCTCGGCCTTCCCTTTTTTCTTTTGTTTCCCATTTTGGCTTCATGTACCTTCTTTGTAAGTCTATTTTGCTCCATTCGTTGTATGTGTCCAAACCAGCTTAATTGTTTGTTTTCGATCTTCCTAATTATCGGTTCTTGTTCCAACTCTCTTCTTATATCTTCATTTCTGAATCTGTCAAACTTCGTAACTCCGGCTATTTTTCTCATGTATTTCATCTCCGTCGCGTTTATCATTGATTCATGTTTCTTTTGGACAATCCATGTTTCCGCCCCATATGTCATTATCGGATTTACTATGCTGTTATATACTCTGAGTTTAGTTTTGTTGCTTATTTCTGACTTTCCAAAAATTGTATTATTTAAAGAGTAATACACGCTAGTTGCCTTCTTCAGTTTATTACTTATTGCCAAGTCCGTTTTCCCATCATCTGTTATTATATTTCCCAGATATTCAAAAGTAGATACATGTTCTATTACTTTTTCCCTTACTATTATATTAGTATTCCTTTCTCTTTTCTCATCTTCATTTATTATCATAAGTTTTGTTTTGTTGAGGTTCATTTCCATTTTTAATTTATGTATCTCTTTTTGCCAAATATCTATTAGTTTCTGCATTTTCTCTACTGTGTCTGTGATTAGAACTATATCATCAGCGTATAGAAGGGAGTTGATCTTTATTGCATTTAAGTTTTTATATCCTACTATGTATTGAAGGTTTCTTGTTTGATCTTTGGTATTTTTGATTAAAGTATCCATGACTATTATAAACAAGAGGGGGCTTAGTCCATCTCCTTGTTTAATTCCCTTATCCCATTTAAAAGTGCCTGATCTTTCTCCATTTATTTGTACTTGGCCTTCTACTTCCATATATATAGATTTTATGACTTTTATCATCTTTTTTGGTATATTATAGCTCTCCAATATTTTCCACAATATTTCTCTGTTTATCGTATCAAATGCCGCCTTCAGATCGACGAACATGAGAAATAGTTCATTCCCTTTACGGCATTGTCTCTCTATTATATTTCTTATGATGTAGACGTTATCGTTTGTTTGACGGTTTGATCTGAATTCGTCTTCCAATTCTTTCTCTATCACTGATCTTAGACGCTTCTCTATAATTCTCGTGTATACCTTGAAGGCGACCGATGACAAGCATATTGCTCTATAATTCTCGCATTCATTATGTTGTCCTTTTTTGTATATTGGTAGAACTATGTTCTTCTTCCAGTCATCTGGGATTTTCTCTGTACTCCATGCTTCCTTGCATATCTGTAATAGCCAGTCCTCTCCTTTTTCACCCATCCATTTTATCATTTCTGGATCTAGTTGGTCCTCTCCTGCCGCTTTTCCAAGTTTAATATTGTTTATAGCTTCTTCCAGTTCTTCCTTCCTTATACTCTCTGGTTCCTCTTCCTCCTCCAGTTCTGGTCTATTTCTTCCTGCTTCATATATTTCTACTTCTTCGTGTTTGAATTTATCTTCGTAGTATTGTTTCCATACTTCTACTATTTCTGTAGTCTCTATTTTCAATTGGTTATTTTTATCTTTGATTCCATACTGTTCCCTACCTTTTTTCCCTCTTAGACCCTTTATACGGTTCCAGAATTTTCTGTTATCTGTTTTGTAATTTGCTTCCAATTCTTTTCCGAATTCTTCCCAGCTCATATTTTTCGCTTTCCTTACTGCTATCTTTGCTCTATTACGTTTCTCCATGTATTCTACTTTGTTATTTTCATTTCTACATTGTTGATATTTTTTCCAGGCTTGCTTCTTTTCCTTTATTATTTTCTTTAGGTCTTGACTCCACCATTCTGTTCTCTTATGATATTTATTTATTGACTTTTTTCCACAAATTTTCTCTGCTGTTTTATATAGTGTGTCTTTTAGTATTTTCCATCTTTCTTCCATATCCAATTGCTCTCTTTCCAGCTCCATTCTTTGCAATTCCTCATATATTTCTTGTTTATAGTCACTTTTCTCTTTCTCTGTTTTCAGCTTCTTAATATTTATCTTAGTGTATGACTTATCGACTATATATTGCTTTTTCTTTGTAGTCATTTCGGCTACGAGTAGCTTGTGTTGAGTATTAAGTTCTGCAAATTTTTCTGTTTTTATATTTTTGATAATATTCATTTCTGCAGGAATCACGATGTAATCTATTAGACTTTTGGCATTTCTTTCCTGTGCTTCAAAAGTGTATCTGTCCTCCATATTTTGATACCAGAATGTATTTCCAATTTTTAAGTCGTTATTTACACAAAATTGTATCATCTTCTTCCCATTTCTGTTCTCAGCTTTTTCTCCATACCGCCCAAGGCTTCCAAGTCCCTTGTTGATGTCATTTCCAACTCTAGCATTCCAGTCTCCCATAATAATTATGTTCTCAGTATCTTCTCTCACTTCGTCTAAAGCTGTTTGGAGTTCGCTATAGAATTGAGACATTTTCTGTTCTTCTGTGCCCTCGACTGGTGCATATATTTGTATTATGCTAACTAACTCGTCTAGTTTTATACTCGTCGAAAAATACTAAGAGGCAAAAAAGTTTTAAAAACATTGTTTTTAACTAATGGTAATACAATATTAATTTTGTTCGAACGTACACAAAAGTTTGGGCGGGTTTAAGGGAACAAAACCCCCATAAAATTTTTATGGGGTGCACAAGTGTCACTTAAATTTTTTTTAAGATGTTGCTGCCATAAGAATGCCACATGTCCATTTTCAATAAAAAATCTTTAAGGGTTTTCGATATATGAAAAAAAAATCGATTTTCATTTTGTAACTTCAAACGGCTGTAACTTTTTTTGTGTGCACTATTGTATATAGGTAAGTGAGGTTCAATCAACCTATTTTTGACCCCAGAATCTGTGGTATAATTTATGACCAATCTTTTCGGGACACCCTGTATATTCAAATTCTTGCCGAAAGCTAACAATTTGGATTATACTTATGGCCTTTTCTGTCTGACGGGAGCTTCTTGATGTCGAATAGTACTGCTGTTGACTTGTAGACCTGGCTCCTAGATGTTGCTGGCCATCAGCTCTATTGAAGTTGGTATTGGTAGATGTTCAGTAGCTGGAATGTAGTATCATCGCCGGCGGTGGGGGCTTGTAACAAAAATAAGAAAACTTCTGTTGGAGTGAAAGTAAAAAGAAAGATATACTCCAACAGAAGTAAGGAAAAAAAAGAAGAAAAGAAAAGACTAAGGTAACTAGTTGGGGCCTCTTATGAAAATAAAAATGAAGGGACTTCAGCGGTTGAGCCGAAGTAGGAAAAATAAAAAATACTACTTTGCAGTAGTACTGAAGAAAGGGGAATTAGAAGGGATAATAAGTAGACACGGGAAGAGACAGAGGCAAACTGAATAGAGTTGGCTAGCTATAGATGCAAGAGAGCAACTTGACACTCAAGGATGGATACGGCTCGTTTGCATGCCTGTCGAAGAACAGTAGCTCTATGTAGATAGTAATAATGACTAAAATATGAAATAATAAAATAAGAATAATGTACTGAAGAGGAATGAAGATGAATAATTTCTAAAGACGAACAAGATAAATAAATCTAACAAATCATGGGCGCCATGAAAATGATCTTCGATCATTCTCCCAGGTATCTTATACTGCTGTCAGATATTAAATATATCAAACCTGTAATAATGAACATAAAGGAATAATAAAAATAAATGATATACAAAATAAATAAACATATTTATTAAAAATAACTACCGGATTTTTAACAATCTCTGAGTTAAGCAAGTTCATATTATGCTGTGACTCTAAAATGACATAAGTTATACAAGAAGATATATATATTTTAAAGATAACAACAATAATGTTATCTGTTACAAACTTAAATATAAGTACCTCTTACTAACATATAGGGTACAAAATTACATAAGTCTTCTACCAAATGGTTATAGTACGCCTGCTACGTACAACTAAAGGAAACCGACGAAGATGAAAATAATACAAATAAATAGGCCCAAGCCTCACTAAGAGAAAATACAATACTGAATAAAGCAAAATTAAATATACAAATGAATAAACGTTATAGAAGTGAAGTTAAGAAAAATACCGACAAAATGACCTAAATTAACCGAGCAAATGCAATGAAATAAAGTAACGACGAAGTAACCGAACAAACGAAATAAAGCGAATAAATACAATATTTGGGAAACAAGCAAGTAATGTTACAAAATAAATTTACCCGAATTACATAAACCAATATCAAAGCAATAATAAAGTATTAAAAACCTAATTTTCTCTAGGCTTATTCCTGTGCACAAGAAGTTACCGTAGATACAAAGTTTGGGAACCAAATAATCTAATATACAAATACATATGTCAAAAAAAACAGAGGTAACCTAAATCTGGAAAAAAAACATAGTGTATTTAACAGATAGTCTGAAATATAAAAAAAACCAATAGTTACTAAAACTCCTCACTAAATGTTCCCAAACGAGGTTGCGGTTGCATCCTAGAAAATGAGCATCACTATGATGCACCTCCATGCCCCCCCGTAGGCCCAGGTGGCAGGACGAAAAGGAGCTGGAATGTCCCCCAAAAAGCTTGTTCCCAAAACATACTCCCAGTTTGACTTGGCGGTAGCTGCAATAAGGTCAAGGTGGCTTCCCTAGGTAGTCAAGGTGGGTACGACATCACATGAGGGTTAGTTTTCTTCCAAATGGCTAAAAACATATACTTCGTTTGATTTCTCATATAAACCGGTAAACAAAAGTAAAGAGAAGAAGAAATAATCGAGGAAAACTTTTTAGAAGCAATAACATAAAAAAACAACCATTAAAAATGGAACAAAAACTAATCTCAGGTAACCTTGAACTATTTTGAGTTTGAAAACATGAACAAATAATGGCATTGCATTTGAAATAGGAATATAAAATATGACTTATCTGAAATAACATGAGATTAAGATAGTAATAGCCATCTACATACATTTTATATACCTTAATGAAATGGTATTGAACCAGACAAAGATAGTTACATGACAATTTATAGATATATTGGACATGAAAATTTATAGATATATTGGATGTTCAATCGGTTTAAAACGTACAGAGAAATGGTAATTATTTCCAATATTAATTTGAGGACTTCAAAAATGTTTGGTTATGTAAAACCAAAAACCCCATTAATATAAAGATCGATATAAAGATAATATAAAGATCGAAATAATCTACATCCTTCACCTAAGGGACTGGCTAAGAACATTTAACAATGAACCAACTATTTCATATATTCAAGGTTAACTAAAAAACATTAGTAGAAAAAACGATTTACCGGTTAATTTTTTATTCCTCTTCCACTGATGGTACTCCCATCCTTACTCCAGGAAACCCGTACTCCAGGAAACAAGTGGTGGTAACTTTTTACTATACTTCCAAACTTAGTTGAAATAAAAATTAATTTCGAAGAAATTAACCGCCATTTACGGTACTAACCACCAACACCAACCTGTCAACCTCGCAGCCACCGGCCAAGTGCCTCTCATTCCTCCCACAGTCAGCGAGGAAAACGTCAAACTCTCACGGAACACGAATTAAACGACAAGGAACGGTTCAACAACTATGTTCCGTACAGTGTGACGTCACATGAGAAGTCCTTTACGATAAATTAAAGAATTTAAATGGGAGGTCAAGAGAAAATAATTATTTTTTTTAAAAATAATTACAGCGCTAAAAATGATAATATAACGGGTGGACCGTTACAATCCCCTCCTACTCGGGAAAAAAAAATTTTTTAACCAAAAAAATTTTTTTTTTTTTTTAAACTTCAAAATATTAACAACTAAATTTACAATAGTCTAACAATCCACGTTGATTCGCAAGATTACTTCTAAATATAAACTAATGGTCAAGGAAAAATAAATCAATACATGACTCAAACTCATACTAAAATGTTACTATGTTACTCTCTGCTACCAAATATTAACATATATTGCTCAAAAGTCAAAACAAAACTAAATATTGTACTTAAGTTCATAATAATAACTGAGTGTCGAATTGGGCACTAAAACCAAAATTGAACTATCCATGGACATCAGATTTATAAAGGGTATATCCAAGAACGGAACAACCAGGAAAAGGTGTGAGCCAATTCGAACCATATCAAAAGTAAATGTACCAAAGTGAATAAAAAAAATCAGTAACTAAAATAGGTAAAGAATTGAACACTTTATCCAAAACTGAACTAACAATGGACACCAGATTCATAATAGTATATCCAGAGAAGAACAATCAGGAAGATTTATGGAACAATTCTCACTAATGTCAAATAATACCAATAATAAACATACCAAAGGAATCCAAAACTCAATAACCAAAATAAATGTGGAATCGGACACTTAATCCAAAGTCGAACTATCAGTGGACACCAGATTCATAAAAGGCATATCCAAAGAAGAACGACCAGGCAAATTTATGGACCAATTCACACCAATACTAAACCACATAACAGATCAGGTCTACGTACACCCACATCCGGTAATACGAACCTATCCAACTAAATACACAAAATAAATGAAGAATCGGACACTTATCCAGAATCGGACTATCAATGGACACCAGATTTATATAGGAGTATATCCAAAGAAGAACGATCAGGCAAATTTATGGACCAATTCTTACTAATACTAAATAAACTAAATTATTGGATCCAATGGTAACTAATACTGAACAAAATAAATAAATTAGGTCTACATACACCCTCATCCGGTAATATGAACCTATCTGAACTAAGTAATCCAAAATAAGTCAGAAAAAAATTACTAACAGACTAAGTAACAGAGATGTAACCAAACTAAATCAAAGGTAAGATAAATACCTAAAGTGTATTGACTAAAGTATTCTAGAAAATACATAACTTAATTCATGCTGGTATTCGCGAACTATAGCATGTTGCTACAACAGATGTATGAGAATAACCAGACACAGATAAGGTACTAATATAAGAATAAGTAAGAAAGAAAACAGAATGAATAGTGAACTTACAAGGTCTATGGCACTATGATAAATAATAGGAAGAAAAAAAAAAAATATATGATAAGTGATAGGGAAAAAAAATTGACGAGAACGAGCACAATTTTAAATAAAACTGCAAATTCATGCGTTCTCACATACGTACATAGAATTATTCAGGAAATATTCCAGAATCTGAATAACAAAACTAATGCCTACGAAAAGAAGTGGGAATATATTCAAATGAACAACTCATCTGTCTAAACACTCCAAATACTGACTTAACGAACCTACTATGTATAGGGATGGCCTAAGCATTGATTTATAAACAAGTGCGCAAGATATTTATCCATGTTTACTCATCAACTCAAAGTACAAACATACTATGAAGCAAAAGGCCTAATATGAACTAAATACTTCCCTATTAAATTGTAAAAAAACTGAAATAAGTAAACTGATTACAGAAAAATGTTTAGGAAATGTAATGATGAAAAGACATCTGCCTACTCTGCCATGAGGACATAGATTACGAAACCGGACAGCAGTGATCAGTTGCTGAATTTCGAACCCACGTATTCACCAACTTTGAGCATCAACAGACTAAGTAGTTTCTAAGAAGAAATATGAAAGACTCAAGAATTCATACATACTTACATCAAAAATTCCAAACTAATTCCAGAATCATACTGTGTAGGATAGAAGGATATAAATTATTATAAAGTGTTTAAGATATTGGAGACAAATAATGTTAATAGAGTAACCCAATAACAAATTAAAAACCACATCTTTCCAATATGGCAAATTCAATAATAAGATATAAATATGATCAAAAAAAAAATTAGTAAGTAATCAAATATTCCAAATAATATAACACATAACCTGAGATAAGTAGTGCATAACATACAGTTCCATAATAATATCCATATTAAACAAGAGTACCTACTTGTATGAGCTTACCTGTCCAAATAAGTATATAAATATATAATAATTCAACAACCCTTCTAACTTAAGGGGTTAGGTGTGCAAAAACTAAACAAAAATACAAGTGAAGTTCTGATTAATTGTATAATCCTACTGACAGGATTAGCAATTAATAACATTGACTCATAATAATAATTACAATGCACCATGCCTAATACCAAAAAAAAAGTTAAACTCATACATAAAGTACTACATAATAATTAAATTAATAAGTAATAAATTAAAAGTCATCAACAACAAAGCCAAAGATGAAATCAAGCAATGTATGTAGGTACCTGCATTATCAGATGACAAAAAAAATATCAGACTAAAATTTCTAACCATACTAAAGATTGAGCTAAGCTAAAGACAAACAGAAGAAGAGATTAGCTTGAACAACACTGTTAAGGTAATCTTCTTCTGAAGACTGTTCTATAACTTAGTAGGAAAATAGTATCAATGTTTCCTAACTAATAAAGAATTTATATTTAAATCTCAACCTAAAGTATCTGATTTCTATGAGCATTATATTATGGTACCCACATTGATATAATATTATTATCAACAATAATAAAACTAGAAACTGAGATGGATAATGGAACTACTTTACTATACAATAATTATAATTGTTATATTTAACACTACCAATTAAAGAAAAATAGTTTGGATGACCATCTGTAACCATCCGAACCATGCGAATTCAACGTATCATGTATAGAAACTAATGTCTGGACTGATATTGCTTTGTGGTGTGTGCCTGTCTTACCAAACAACCCAAATATCAAAAATAACAAATATAAAATATAATCTAAAGTTTGTAAGACAAAGATACATATGGAGAAAATATTAGCGACACACCAACAAATCAAAATGCCAGCAAAATATATAAATAATCAAATCAATAGCGTAAATAAAATACCTAAATACTGAAAATGATTTCTAGTTATGTATAAAATATAACCATACTAGAAAAAAATGTATGCATATATTCAATGATTAATTGTACGCGCAAACGTACTACCATTGGTAGAAGGAATAAAAATTTAACTAATAGAACATAATGTCAGTTATGTATACTCAATCTAAATACATAAATAAGTTTCCAATAAAAATACAAAATCCAAACTAACATATGAGCTGTACCACTAAAACTAAAAATGAGGTATCGAAATAAACTAATCAAAACCAAAAGCAGCATAAGTCTACCTGTTTAGTATTCGTAAAGTTTTAAAGACCAAAAATAAATCAGAAGTAACATGTATACAAAGATATCAAAAAGTTAATAAAACAGAAAATTCCAATAAAAGAAAATTGAACTAAAAGAACTACTGTCTTAGAACCATAAACGGTTGGCCCCACGTTGGGCGCCAGTGTAACAAAAATAAGAAAACTTCTGTTGGAGTGAAAGTAAAAAGAAAGATATACTCCAACAGAAGTAAGGAAAAAAAAGAAGAAAAGAAAAGACTAAGGTAACTAGTTGGGGCCTCTTATGAAAATAAAAATGAAGGGACTTCAGCGGTTGAGCCGAAGTAGGAAAAATAAAAAATACTACTTTGCAGTAGTACTGAAGAAAGGGGAATTAGAAGGGATAATAAGTAGACACGGGAAGAGACAGAGGCAAACTGAATAGAGTTGGCTAGCTATAGATGCAAGAGAGCAACTTGACACTCAAGGATGGATACGGCTCGTTTGCATGCCTGTCGAAGAACAGTAGCTCTATGTAGATAGTAATAATGACTAAAATATGAAATAATAAAATAAGAATAATGTACTGAAGAGGAATGAAGATGAATAATTTCTAAAGACGAACAAGATAAATAAATCTAACAAATCATGGGCGCCATGAAAATGATCTTCGATCATTCTCCCAGGTATCTTATACTGCTGTCAGATATTAAATATATCAAACCTGTAATAATGAACATAAAGGAATAATAAAAATAAATGATATACAAAATAAATAAACATATTTATTAAAAATAACTACCAGATTTTTAACAATCTCTGAGTTAAGCAAGTTCATATTATGCTGTGACTCTAAAATGACATAAGTTATACAAGAAGATATATATATTTTAAAGATAACAACAATAATGTTATCTGTTACAAACTTAAATATAAGTACCTCTTACTAACATATAGGGTACAAAATTACATAAGTCTTCTACCAAATGGTTATAGTACGCCTGCTACGTACAACTAAAGGAAACCGACGAAGATGAAAATAATACAAATAAATAGGCCCAAGCCTCACTAAGAGAAAATACAATACTGAATAAAGCAAAATTAAATATACAAATGAATAAACGTTATAGAAGTGAAGTTAAGAAAAATACCGACAAAATGACCTAAATTAACCGAGCAAATGCAATGAAATAAAGTAACGACGAAGTAACCGAACAAACGAAATAAAGCGAATAAATACAATATTTGGGAAACAAGCAAGTAATGTTACAAAATAAATTTACCCGAATTACATAAACCAATATCAAAGCAATAATAAAGTATTAAAAACCTAATTTTCTCTAGGCTTATTCCTGTGCACAAGAAGTTACCGTAGATACAAAGTTTGGGAACCAAATAATCTAATATACAAATACATATGTCAAAAAAAACAGAGGTAACCTAAATCTGGAAAAAAAACATAGTGTATTTAACAGATAGTCTGAAATATAAAAAAAACCAATAGTTACTAAAACTCCTCACTAAATGTTCCCAAACGAGGTTGCGGTTGCATCCTAGAAAATGAGCATCACTATGATGCACCTCCATGCCCCCCCGTAGGCCCAGGTGGCAGGACGAAAAGGAGCTGGAATGTCCCCCAAAAAGCTTGTTCCCAAAACATACTCCCAGTTTGACTTGGCGGTAGCTGCAATAAGGTCAAGGTGGCTTCCCTAGGTAGTCAAGGTGGGTACGACATCACATGAGGGTTAGTTTTCTTCCAAATGGCTAAAAACATATACTTCGTTTGATTTCTCATATAAACCGGTAAACAAAAGTAAAGAGAAGAAGAAATAATCGAGGAAAACTTTTTAGAAGCAATAACATAAAAAAACAACCATTAAAAATGGAACAAAAACTAATCTCAGGTAACCTTGAACTATTTTGAGTTTGAAAACATGAACAAATAATGGCATTGCATTTGAAATAGGAATATAAAATATGACTTATCTGAAATAACATGAGATTAAGATAGTAATAGCCATCTACATACATTTTATATACCTTAATGAAATGGTATTGAACCAGACAAAGATAGTTACATGACAATTTATAGATATATTGGACATGAAAATTTATAGATATATTGGATGTTCAATCGGTTTAAAACGTACAGAGAAATGGTAATTATTTCCAATATTAATTTGAGGACTTCAAAAATGTTTGGTTATGTAAAACCAAAAACCCCATTAATATAAAGATCGATATAAAGATAATATAAAGATCGAAATAATCTACATCCTTCACCTAAGGGACTGGCTAAGAACATTTAACAATGAACCAACTATTTCATATATTCAAGGTTAACTAAAAAACATTAGTAGAAAAAACGATTTACCGGTTAATTTTTTATTCCTCTTCCACTGATGGTACTCCCATCCTTACTCCAGGAAACCCGTACTCCAGGAAACAAGTGGTGGTAACTTTTTACTATACTTCCAAACTTAGTTGAAATAAAAATTAATTTCGAAGAAATTAACCGCCATTTACGGTACTAACCACCAACACCAACCTGTCAACCTCGCAGCCACCGGCCAAGTGCCTCTCATTCCTCCCACAGTCAGCGAGGAAAACGTCAAACTCTCACGGAACACGAATTAAACGACAAGGAACGGTTCAACAACTATGTTCCGTACAGTGTGACGTCACAGGAGAAGTCCTTTACGATAAATTAAAGAATTTAAATGGGAGGTCAAGAGAAAATAATTATTTTTTTTAAAAATAATTACAGCGCTAAAAATGATAATATAACGGGTGGACCGTTACAGGCTCCCAAAAAAAGAAAGGTTGTTTTGATTTTATTCCCAAAAATCACAACTAAACACAACCAAACTTATATGAAACCATCTGATATTATTTTCTTATTACTTCAAGCAAAGGCTATAGCGGGATAAGATGGTCAAAATTGCACCAGGCTCGATTCAGTTTTGGGTTTAGCCATTCGAAAATATATAATTGAAAACTCACTCAGCCAAATTTTTAAGTCCCTAGGTGCACCGGGGGGTCCGCTATGGAAAAAAACGTGTTTTTTTGAAAACATTTTTTTCCAGACGTTGTATTACTGCAAAAAATCTGAAAAAATTAATTAATGCGTATCTTAACAACGCAAAGCTGCCTGATTTTTTTTAGATTTTTAGCTTTAAAATTGAGCGCAGGAAAAATTTTTGAAATTTTCAAAAAAATTTTAGGTTATGTTGTAAATTTTTCGCCAACTTTAAAATATTGTTATTTTATGTATTTTTCTCCATTCTTTCGAATGGCATAGGCATCATTATGATTTTCGACGTGGAAAATACCTAAAAATCGAAAAAACTGTTTTTTGTTTGACATTTTCTGAAGTTTTTGACTCATAAACTCAACAACATACAGATAAATTAATCATCATTTACATTTTTATATTTATTGTTACATTTACAATCAAAATCAGCTATTAGAACTTATTTTTTTCCTACAGAATGCTCAAAAACCCCGTTTTCGGCGTTTTTACTAAATAGCCTCAGGAATCAGTAAAAAAAAAATAATTCTTTTAACGTTTAAAAAATTAAAATTTTGTTGTTCTCGATAGAATGTAATACAGTTATTACTTAAATAAATTATTTTTTTGTTTTGCAAGATTGTTTGAATTTCATATATAATAATATCGTCCCATTAAGGGTACCCTGCCATAGGCTTATAAAAAAAATCAATAAATTAATTTTTTTAACGTTTTAACGTTTAAATAATAAAATTTTTGTAGTATTCGATAGAAAATGTTGCCTCTTTATAAAAATGCTTGTTGCGGTTGTGATTTTCAAAGCGCACTAAAGTTAAAAAAGCTTGGCACTTTGGTGCCGTACGCAAGGAAGCGCTTCTAGCCACGTTTTTGGAAAAAACTCAGGATAAACCAGTCCTCAAGTACCCGCGGTCGAAGCCACTAACTACTTACGTAATAAAAATATTTTAAAATAATAAAATAAGAAAATCTACGGTTTCGTTTTGATTAAAAAATAAAAAAAATAAATAAAAAAATATTTTTATTAAACGTTAATGAGGAATTATTATTTAAATAAATAATTATTAAATTATCTGAATTACTTAATTGATTAAATAGTGCAACCTAAAGAGTGCAGAGTGTTTAAAGGGATTAATAAATTAATTATTAAAAAGTTACTACACAATCATGAAATTACAAAATTCAAATTAATATACAGCATGGTGCAAAGAAAGAAATAAATTCGTTATTTCGTAAACTGGCGACTTTTGTAAAAATACCGAAAAGGGTGGAATGTGATACGAGTGACGTCATCCATCTGGGCGTAATCGATGATTTTTTTAAATGAGAATATGGGTCGTCTGGCAACTCATTTCAAAGGATATTCAGTTCTCTATTCATTAATATAAACACTAACACAATTACTTATACAGGGTGACCAAAAAAAATTTGAATTAAATTAATTGACATAATCAGAAGAATTTAAGTAATGTATTTACTGCAAAATATATTTTACTGCTGTTAGAAAACAGAAGAAAATGTTTGAGATATAGACATTGCTTTTCACTTAAATTCAATGTTCAAGCCAGCTCCTGCTAGCCACCTGCCTCTTGGAAGTTTGAACATTTTATTTAAGCGAAAATCAATGTTTGTTTTTCGAATAAACATTTTTTTCCGTTTTCTGAAACTAAAATATATTTTGAATTAAATAAATTACATACATTAGTTTTTTTTTGTAAATTAATTTATTTAAAAAAAATTAGTCACTCTGTATAAATAATAAGGGTAATGTTTCCATTGTTTTCAATCTGGTGGGATGTAGAGTAATATTTTTGATGTTATTTTATGTGCTATTAGATTAAAAACTTAGTCCTTTCTAATAATGGTAATGTTTATACTACTGAATAGAGAATTGAATAACCTTTCGAATAACCAAATTATAGTAAAGTCCCAGTGATTGGCTGTGTACCATAGTTAAAAAACTTACACAGAAATAAAAAACGTCGGTTTGTATAATGGTATAAAATTCTATTAAAAAACTTTTAAAAAAGTCATCCAAATAGATTATAGAAAAACATCAGAACATTTTCTATCTAGTCAGATCATCTTCAGTGACATTCTGTTTAGTTACTAGTTAGGTATTTTCCACGGCGAATATGATAATGATGCCTATGCCATTCGAAAGAATGGAAAAAATTCAAAAAATAACAATATTTTAAAGTTGGCGAAAATTTCCAACATAACCTAAAAATTTTTTGAAAATTTCAAAAAAATTTTCCGTGCTTAATTTTGAAGCTAAAAATCTGAAAAAAATCAGGGTGCTTTGTATTTTTAAGATACGCCTTCATTAATTTTTTCAGATTTTTTGAAGCAATACAGCGTCTAAAAATAATTCTTTTCAAAAAAACACGTTTTTCACCTAGCTCCTGGGGATCCTGTTATTTTTTAATCAAAACGAAACCGTAGATTTTCTTATTTTAAAAATATTTTTATTACGTAAGTAGTTAGTGGCTTCGACGGCGGGTACTTGAGGACTGGTTTATCCTGAGTTTTTTCCAAAACCGTGGCTACAAGCGCCTCCTTGCGTACGGCACCAAAGTGCCGAGCTTTTTTTAACCTTAGCGGGCTTTGAAAATCACAACCGCAACAAGCATTTTTTATAAAGGGGCAACATTTTCTATCGAATACAAAGAAATTTTATTTTTTAAAGGTTAAAACGTTAAAAAAATTAATGTATTGATTTTTTTTATAAGCCTATGGCAGGGTACCCTTAATGGGACGATATTATTATATATAAAATTCAAAAAATCGTGCAAAACAAAAAAAATAATTGTATTACATTCTATCGAGAACAACAAAATTTTAATTTTTTAAACGTTAAAAGAATTATTTTTTTTACTGATTTCTGAGGCTATTTAGTAAAAACGCCGGAAAACGGAGTTTTTGAGCCTGCTGTAGGAAAAAAATAAGTTCTTATAGCTGATTTTGATTATAAATGTAACAATACATATAAAAATGTAAATGATGATTAATTTAGCTGTATGTTGTTGAGTTTATGAGTCAAAAACTTCAGAAAATGACAAAAAAAACAGATTTTTCGATTTTTAGGTATTTTCCACGTCGAAAATGATAATGATGCCTATGCCATTCGAAAGAATGGAAAAAAATACACAAAATAACAATATTTTAAAGTTGGCGAAAAATTTACAACATAACCTAAAATTTTTTTGAAAATTTCAAAAATTTTTCCTGCGCTCAATTTTAAAGCTAAAAATCTGAAAAAAATTAGGCAGCTTTGTGTTGTTAAGATACGCATTCATTAATTTTTTCAGATTTTTTGCAGTAATACAACGTCTGAAAAAAAATGTTTTCAAAAAAACACGTTTTTTTCCATAGCGGACCCCCCGGAGCACCTAGGGACTTGAAAATTTGGCTGAGTGAGTTTTTAATTATATATTTTCGAATGGCAAAACCCAAAACTGAATCGAGCCTGGTGCAATTTTGACCATCTTATCCCGCTATAGCCTTTAAGCAAACGAGCATACGAAGTCAAACATCATTTGTTCTAAAGCAATTTGATCATCAATATTTAAAAATTAAACAAAACAATAAAGTCTAGAAATAAAGAATTGAAACTATGTTTTTGTTTACAAATCAATAGCATAAAAAAATTTCAATGTAAAACAAATAATGCTTAAATTGTTTTTATTTAAAAAATCCACAAGGAAAAGAAAATGTTTTCCTGTAGTTGGCTGTATACCATCAATCACAAAATTGGAAAAAAAATTCCTTTGTAAAATGTATAAAATTTTATTAAAATCCCTTAGAAGGGCTACATCACAACAAAACGTTTTCGATTTTTATAAAAAATCATCATCAGTGTTCGATAAACTGGATGCTAGCTGAGCCACAAAAGAAAAATATCTGGGTAAAAACCCTTTACATATCATATAGATGCCTTAAAAGTGCATACTTCAATAAAAAGCCCTGTGATGGTCACATGGCAACCAGGATAATGCCCTAAGGTAATGAATACAGATTTCCCAACACGTGGGATCCAAATTGAGTTGATTAACTCAAGTTGAGTTGCCATTAAGTCATTGAAATGTAATCAACGCAATTTGGATCCCACGTGTTGGGAAATCTGTATACATTACCTTAGGGCATTATCCTGGTTGCCATGTGACCATCACAGGGCTTTTTATTGAAGTATGCACTTTTAAGGCATCTATATGATATGTAAAGGGTTTTTACCCAGATATTTTTCTTTTGTGGCTCAGCTAGCATCCAGTTTATCGAACACTGATGATGATTTTTATAAAAATCGAAAACGTTTTGTTGTGATGTAGCCGTTCTAAGGGATTTTAATAAAATTTTATAAATTTTACAAAGGATTTTTTCCAATTTTGTTTTTATTTATTTATGTTTTTTAGTAATCAGGGTTACCACCGTTGAGCATTATGCAAGCTTCAATTTGCGTGGGCATGCTTCTCATCAAATTGCCAACATTTTGTTGTGGTGGTAGGTCTTCAAGAGCAGCTTGTACTGGCCGTGGGGTGTTTCTGGATTATCCCGGCGAGTTCTAATTTTTCTTTTAAGCATATCAAACAAATACTATGTAGGGTTAAGGTCGGGTGAGCAAGCAGAATACTCAATAATAGTGATATCTTCTGCTTCAAGAAAGTCTGTAGTCACTATGCTGTTATATGGAGATGCATATTATCATGCATGAAAATTAATTTTTTTTCAATTACTCTTTTCCAGAACTTAGCTGTAGCTTATATAATTATATTATTATTGCTTCTATGATTATAATCAAATCAATGTACCTGCTAGCTGTTAAAGTTAGGTTGACTGAAAATTAAATAGTTTTGACCGATCGTAATGCCTACTCAGAACATGGCAATTTCTCTTTTATATCTGTGAACAGATCTGGTAGTTTCCAATTTTTCTGGTCTTCCTCGCACCCCACGTACACGAATGGGTATTTCATCTGATTTTATAAAAATCATGGGCCCTGGCAAAATAGCAAAATTTCCAATGTTCCAATTTTGGTGTTGAAGATACCAATTTAGACGATCAATCTTGTGCTGGCTGGATAACTCGGGAACCTGTGACTGTCTCCTGCTGTATAGTCCTATGGCATGAACTCTTTATTTTATCGTTTTCACTGAAACACACCTGTAGCTTTCAAAATCTGCCTTTATTATAGCTGCAGATGAGAAATTGTTGGGTCTCTTTTAGCTGCTTAGAGAATGAAGCAATCGTGGCGAACCGTTGTTACTTTTTGACTACTTTGTCTTTTTCTATTTATAAGCTTTCCTAATTCCCGATACCCAGCTCAGGTTTTTGACAACACACTCTGTGTTATGTCTACCACTGGGGCTATCTGATTCTCGGGGGTAACACTGGGGTGTTATCGGTTTGTTTATTTTCCATAAAAAGCTTTTCTCTTAGCAACAATAACAAGTTCTTTTAAAAAAAAAAATTAATATTAGTTTGAAGTACATTGTGATTCCATATAAGTTTGGTTGTGTATATTTGCAAAATAAAACATAGGATAACAAAGAAAATATGCAAAAAAACTCGAAAAGAAAAAACAAAACGTTTTCAGTTGTTGTGTGGCTTATATCATTATCAGAGACCTATCTTAAAAATTATATTGCTCACACCTCTGACAAGGGTTTTTCAGCGAACAATTTCCACTATAAAGTTGTTTAATTTTATTTACTTATCTAGGTTTTACAGCGCTCCAAACTTGACCAGATCTTTGAATGCTCAGGGATACAATGAAAACAAAATGTTAGGCTTACTTTTCTATCTATCTATTTTGTTATTCATATAATTTATTATGATCTTAACATTCCTATGCTTAACTAATATTATTAAACCATTTTTGGCACTCCTCCCAACTAAAAAACTTAGAACCCTAAGCAGGTAGATAAGTAGGTAATTAGTAAGGTAGTTGTTTGATGACAAATCTGCCTGCTATTACTGTTATTATTATAATTTATCCTAGGTGGCACAGCTGTCCGTTCCCATCTACTTATTCATACAGTTGTGTTACATATTTTGTCACGTGCAGGCGTATTAAAAATAATGAAAAGTATTTTCAGTTTTATTGATACTATTGAGAGTTTTGTGGGTAAAATTTATATTTTTGTGATAAGCATTTTGACTTTTGTTAAGCGTATATCATGAGTGATTGTTTTATTTGTACCTCTGGTAAACATTAAAGTAAGAACTGTAAAGGATAGAAGACATGGACATCCTTGTCTTGCTCACGGCACTAGGAAGGAAGCAACTTAATGTATTTTTTTAAACCTTCATAAGGGCGTACGTCCGAACAATTATACTGTCCTTTAGGTTTTATATATGAAGACGTAATTGCAGACATGGCGTATGGAAACAGCGAATAATACACTGGAGATTAAGACAAGAAGCACATCGAAGTAGAGGTCGTCCGCCAACAAGATGGTCTGATGACATAAAACGGATCAACAAAAATTGGATGGAAACAGCAAAAAACAGAAATACATGGAAGAGACTGAGGGAGACCTATATCCAGCAGCGGATAGATCTGGGTTGAATGATGATAATGGTGATGAGTTGCATAGAATTTACTGTTTCTCCATGCCTTCTCAGGATTCGAAACAACGTCAGCAGCGTATAACAAGGCAAAGTTAAATTCATAAAATATTTGCAGAGGCATCTTGAGTTGGGTAGTGGAACAACATTATTTGTCAGTGATAAGGCCATCATGAGTAACAGTGTTGTTGGCGAAAGTTGTTTCGTCTCTTTATATGGCGGAAATAAAAACGATATTCTCTGTACACCCTGAGATACAAACGATTCGCTAAGATAGTGACAATAATCTCTCCTCAGTTCCTCCAACACAAGATGCAGCCCATTTTTTACAGTCTCCGAATGCATTACCAGATTCAGTCATGGCTCGGTAAACATTGTAATTCAGAAGATTGGGGCTGGAAAAAGCATGGAAAATTTTGAATACCAATCTAAGCCTCCAGCACCGCCCGAGATTATGAAATTAATTTTTTGCAGATGCAAAGGAAACTGTGGAAGTGCGTGCGGTGGCCGAAAAGCAGGCGTCCAATGTTCAGCAATGTGTCTCCATTGCGGTAGTAAAAGCTGCAGCAACATGGAACACCCTTTATTTTAGTACTGTAATAAAATGATATTTTATGGTAATTTTTATTTAATAAGCATTCCCTATACCTAACTGCTTTAATTTGTGAGTTATTGGTGATTCAAACCAAACATTA
Source organism: Diabrotica virgifera virgifera (assembly GCF_917563875.1). Classification (NCBI taxonomy): domain Eukaryota; kingdom Metazoa; phylum Arthropoda; class Insecta; order Coleoptera; family Chrysomelidae; genus Diabrotica; species Diabrotica virgifera. The sequence continues at coordinate 121,624,715 of NC_065446.1, read as the reverse complement.
ATAGCAACAAAAAATACATGAACTTTTATTAGGTTGGCCGTGAAAATATTAAATCACAAATATTTCTTCGGAAATAAATACGTATTAATCTAGACTGATCCTTAAAATTACCAATAATGGTTGAGTTACTAAAATACCTACGTAGTTAATGTTGTTGGTGCGATTAACAATTAAACGCAAATTAAAGCAGTTAGGTATAGGGAATGCTTAATAAATAAAAAAGAACCATAAAATATCATTTCATTACAATACTAAAATACAGGGTGTTCCATTTAAGAGAATTCAGAAAATACTCATTCCGAGTTTCGACCAACCCTGTATACTAAAATTCAACATTTATCTACACTAATATTGTTTAACAATAGTAGACTATATTATAAATCATTTGTATATAAATAGAGTTTGTGATGTCAAACTACTACAATTCTATAGGGTGTGAAAATTGCTACGAAATTAATAAAAAAACGTAATTATCTTTTAAACAACCCTATATAGCATTACAAAACCTGACATATTAAGAACGAAGACATCAAGGAGAATCCCAAAATGTAAAAATATACAGGGTGCTCGATTTAAAAAAACGTAGTTATGTTATAAGCAACTTTCGGTATAACCGGCATGCGGCAGTAGGAAATAAACGAACATATTTTCATTAAATCGTTCACTCTTCAAAACCCCTTTATTTATGAATAAAAAAATATATAGATAGAAAAGTAAGCCTAACGTTTTGTTTTTATTGTATCCCTATGAGGATTCGAGAATCTGGTCAAGTTTGGAGCGCTTTAAAACCTAGATAAATAAATCAAATTAAAAAACTTTATAATGGAAATTGTTCGCTGAAAAACCATCTACAAAATTGCTGTAATATAATGTTATTGTAAAATGAACAATGAAATGAAGAAATGTTATAACTTCCAAAAAAAAAACTTGTTACAAAATTTTCACTTATTTTTGTTTATAACCTATTTGTTGGTCACTTGACGATAAAAAGTATAAGAAATAAAATTGTATAAAATTTAATTTGCTACATTTTCTGTTTAATTAAATTTTCTGCAAGGCTGCTAGTTTAAGAGATACAACACCAAAAACTCTTTGCGCCACTTTTTCCAAAATGGCGGCCGGGGCACAAGGGTGCCAACCCCCCAAACTTGAACTTTAGCTTCTACTGACCCCACTACACATTAAAAAAATTAAATTGCGTCCTCTAAAAAACGCAAGCTAAGGTCTAAAAAATGTTACATTTCAATGGAGTAATGTGCAAATATTTAGCGAAGAGATTATAATAATATAGATGCTTATTAAATTTATCTTAAAAATAACTACTTATATTTTCTCGTTTGCACACTTTCACTTATTACGGCATACTAATGCATTTGAGACCTTTTGTAATATTTAAAACCTAAAATCTCGGAGCTGAACAAATGAAATAAAATATCCAGAAAGATTTCTGCTTTCATTCATATTTCTAGATTTTAACTGGAAAGCAAAGTTAAAAGAAAAGACAGAAACCCTAAATAAAAGACTTAATTTCAGTTAAGGAAATTTAATTTAAACCAGTCCTGAAGGATAATCATTAGTGAATAATGGAGGGAGAGGTCCTGGCGGAGTGATGAGTACAAAGGGATAAATAAAAAGATTAAAAGTTGAGACACACTTTTATATAGTAAAAAGGGCAATTAAGATGTGGATAGATATTGGTTTTTCGGATTTCATTTTAATAAAAATACTCCTAGCAGTAGAAATAACGGAAAATATATGTATTTTTTTAATAATATCCGTTATTTAAACATAATGTTTAGATTTGATACTTCTTTTCCTTATGGTGCCGTGCACAATTAGTGCGTTGGCGAATTATGGACAACTCTTCAAACCGGACATTGACGTCCGTCAGGTGGACGTAATCACGGTGGTTGATATACAGGTAAGCTGGGAAGAATCAACTATCACCTTACCTGAGTTCGTATCAAAACAAGAGGCTCGTCTATGACAACCAGAGGTTTCTGGAGGCCGCCGTTTCGAAGATTTTGAATATACTGCCGTACTTTAAGAAAAACTATGCCCGAAGTGAGGGGCTTCGATACATTCAGCCTTTGGACGAAAGGTCTGGAGGAGAAGGTAATCCCGACCATGAACCGGGAGTCGAGGTAACTTAGATCTAGAGACCGAGCAAGCTTTGTAAATTCCACGGCTTCGCGCAATCGTACTTGCGACTGCGTTGGGTGTTTGGTTGTTGATTCTGTTTGAATATGGTACTGATTCTGTGGTGTGAATTTTTAAAACTTTTAAGTGTGATTTTTGACCGTTGTGGGAAATTATTTATTTAGTTTTGTGTTTATAATTTAAACTCTTGTTTTATGGACGTAATCACGGTGGTTGATATACAGGTAAGCTGGGAAGAATCAACTATCACCTTACTTGAATCGTATCAAAACAAGAGGCTCGTCTATGACAACCAGAGGTTTCTGGAGGCCGCCGTTTCGAAGATTTTGAATATACCGCCGTACTTTAAGAAAAACTGCGTGCATTTATGCCCGAAGTGAGGGGCTTCGATACATTCAGCCTTTGGACGAAAGGTCTGGAGGAGAAGGTAATCCCGACCATGAACCGGGAGGCGTATTTCCGTTTACGTGTCCATTTCAAGATATTGCGGTTTTGAAACGGACACCGAAACGGTGATACATATCTAGTTCCAAAAAGGTGTTGATTTGAAAGCGCCAACCCCCGAAATGTGCACGGGTTTGTACCGAAATATGTGGCGTTGGAATTCTACAAATAAGTGCATAGAACTAATAGGTCTATTATCATTTGCCGTCTGATTTGTCGCAACTAAAAACTCCATCGAATATTATATCATTTATTTGTGAAAATAATATTATAAGAAGATCTCGAAAAATCCGTGTATGTATGTACAGCCTACATCGATCGCTCGACGCAAAGATAGAGGCTTTTTACTTGTAGTGGAAGAATTCAATCAGGCAGAGCTACAAAAGCAGAATCCCGAAAAAGAAAACATAATATTTCATTAAACATTAAAAACAATGAATATGTTGCAAGAAACATTGTTATTGTTATAATGTACGTTTGTAAAAAAAATTACTTTCAAATAAATGTACCTATTTGTGTTTCATACTACATACTTCAAACATTTTTACACCATTAGGTATAACAAACCGACTCCTTACTACCAATACCTCCTATATACCAATTTTATGTAAAATGATATATTTGCATAAAAAAATTATGATTTTTCCCTCGATATCTAGCCTTCCTATTGTATGTTGCTTAGAATTAATCATGAACTTGGTTTTCTTAACGTTCATTCGTAGTTCATATTTTATACTGATTTGATGTAATATATTTAGGTACTAATCGTTGCAGTGCTTTTAAACTGTCTGCAAAAAATTTTTTCCGTTTATTGATATACCCTGTTCCTTCTCTGATATTCTTCATTAAAAATAGGTTTAAAAATAGCTAAATGTATGTTGGCTGAACAATAATTGTTTAGCTGAAACTAAAATATGTTTTTAATATAACACTTTTAGTACCTACCTATATTGTTGTGCATTACTACAAAATGTATACGTATAGTAATAGTTTATTTTGACAGGATATTTTGGCACTACTTTGAGTTTTTTGAACAATTATAAAGAAAAAAAGAAGGTAACTTTGGTAACAAAAAACAAAATTGTTTTATTTCCACAGATCCAATGAATGATAATTTGTTATTCTGCAGATAGGCTCTATAAAATATATTTTATAAATAAAATAATGTTACAACTTAACACGTATTTGTGATAATTTTACGCGCGAAGTTCTTTCACAAACCAGTGCGCATTTCAAAATTAAACGTCTTGAAATGGACACGTATTTGAAAGCAGATATGCTACGCCGTTTACGTGCCGATTTCAAAACTACCCGGTCTTATGACATTTATGAAATTTGGACACTATTGGCATTTCATAGGTTAATTAAGTTATATCGTTGATTTTTGGGTTTTCTGCGTTATTTTTTAATATTCAGATGTCATAAATTTCATAACAGTGGAGTAAACTTGCCTGAGGTTGGACCAATTACAAACAAGCATTACGGAGTAAATTTTAATTGCTCCTCCTGTTTTAAAAACAGAGCATAGTTCCACTTCCACTTCATATATCCTATCCTTTTCTCAGCATCTGATATCCCTAATCTAGCTCTTAAAATTACATTTTGAAATATTTTTCTTGCGTTAATCTCAGCATCGTCCGCTTCATGGCTCGCTAAGTTACTCTGATTTTTCCGCATTTTTTTTAGTAAATGTTAACATTTCTGCACCATACAACACGGGGAGAATACACAACGTTCAAATCCTTATTTTTCAGATAGGTATCAGTGATGGACTCGGGTGAAAATAACGGTGAGTCACATTTTTACAAATGTTCAGAAATTGAACTTAATAGTTTACATATTAGTAATTACTGTGCAGTTATTAGACAAGGCGAAAACGGCGGGTTCGAAGGGAAAAATATTCCCATGAGATTTTTTTGCATAATCACGTTCGTGAGACATCCCAGAATAAGGTTCAAGAAGTCGCCCAAGTGAAAAGTGGGCCAATTTTTTTTTAACAATTTTTTTTAATCAAATTGCAAGAAACAATATTTTTGGCACGAACAATTTTTTCTTTAATTTTTTGGACCATTCTGGACAAAAAAGGTATCTTATAATTTTTCTCTAAAGTTGATCGTTTTCGACTTATAAGCAATTTAAAATTGAAAAAAACGAAAAATGGCGATTTTCAAGGCTTAATAACTCGCTTAAAATTTATTATTATGAAAGTCAATATATGACCAAATCAAAGCTTGAAGCCTCCCCTACAAGATCCTGAAGAAATTTTTGTCATTATTTTATTAGTAAGCTGTTATTTTTAAGTAATAATAATAAGCGCCATGCACAAGTGCGGGGCTGTAAATGCTGAGTGCGAGAGAGAAGCTATTCCAGCAGTCCAATTGTGCATCTTACTCGCACTCACATTTACAGCAGCGTCAATACGATACAACCACTCATTGTTATTAATTAAAAATAACAGCTTAGTAGTAAATTAATGACACATGTCTCTTCAGGATCATGTAACGGCGACTTTAAACTTTGATTTAGTCACTATCTGACTTTCAAAATAATAATTTTTGACCGAGTTATTAAGCCTTAAAAATGGCCATTTTCGCGTTTTTCAAATTTTAACTTGCTTATAACTCGAAAAAGATCAACTTTAGAGAAAAATTAGAAGATACCTTTTTTGTCCAGAATGGCCCAAAAAACCTAAATGAAATATAAAAAAAATATAGACCGGGCCAAAATATTGATTTTTGCAATTTGATTAAAAAAAAATTGTTGAAAAAAAATTGGCCCACTTTTCTCGTGAGCGACTTCTTGATCCTTATTCTGGGATGTCTCACGAATGTGATTATGCAAAAATATCTCATGGGAATATTTTTCCCAACGAACCCGCCGTTTCCGCCTTGTCTATATGACATATTTATCAGAGCAGTATTTTTACATTTCAATCCATCCCATGAGAATCAAAACCTGCTAAATCCTAAATTGTTTGTTTTCTTTTTTCACAGTTTCAAAGTTCAAATAGGTATCTATTAATCTACAGGCATAAGTTTTCGGCTTAAATACGCCATTTTATGACATTTATTGATGCCACTTTGATTAAGAAATGCCGAATACTATTTGGGAAATTTACATTTTTAATGTGTTTTTAGTCTCCTGAAAAATTTTATAAAATGGATCTAGCAGGTTCTGATTCTATAGGTCTCATTTGTAATTATTGTTAGTCTTCTAACTAGCTTATTTTAACTTCACCGCTGAAAATGGATTTTAGTTTTATGAGTAAAATGATACTTTCAATAAAAAACACTGTAGATACTCCCAAGTAGCAATTTTTCGACACATTGGTTGTCAGTATAAACAAATGCACTGTATGCAACGTTGCCCGAGAGCAGTTTCAGTTGTTTCGGCCAATGTCCCCTACCCCAACTGACATTACGATGTTACAACCTTTAGTTATACGGGCAACTAATTTATTACCATTGTGACAACTACATATCGTTCAGTTTTTTCAACAATCGCAACGACTTGAAAATGTTATAATGCTAAACTAATTTACTCCGACTCTGTAGTTGAGTTTGAGTAGAGTTGTCTGTCACTGTCACGTCACGACCCTGTGTTGTTCTAGAGGTGTGATACGTTTGCGGCAATTTCCAGAGGAGAAAAAGAATTTACTTTATAACCTTATTTTTTTCTTATTATTATATATTTTATTTTGATGGAAATTTTCGATTTATTTAACAACCCTGTTTATTTGTTTTTTTAATAGCTGGTTTCCATTCCATTGTTTTATCAGTAGATTTGAGATTTGATAACCTTAATGTTTGTATCAGCTTTCGTAGACAGGGTTGCCAGGTCAGTTTTTACTCTTTCAGTAGTTTTGTTTTCACAAAATCAGTACATTCTTTTTAGGCCATGTAAATATACAGTAATACAGTGATATGCACATCCGTCCTAAATGTCCCAAGAGAAATTCCACAAAATTGGAAACCTAATTATTCCAAACCACCAACTCGTAATTACCATTTTTTAGCTAAAATCTACTAAATCAAAAACTAAAATATACTTAAGGATTTTTGGGATATATTTGGGATTTTTTATAATAAAATTAACAGCTAACTTAAGGGGATAGGCGCAAATCGTCTGTTAAAATGTTCAATGTATTTTAAATGTTTTCATTTTTTGCGAATCCTTAGAAAACTAATAAGTATTTTTGAAAAATTTAAACGCACAAAGAAATATTACGTTATTACCGAGGACCAAAAGTCCCTGAAAACTTCTCTAATGTTTATTTTAATAAGCTAGAGGGGTGAAAAAAAGAAAAAATTTAGTGTGACTTTTAATTCCAAATATCTCGTTCAAAAGAAACGTTTTGGTTTTTTTAAATAATGCAGTCTTTCATTCTGCGTTTAAATTTTTCAAAAATACTTATTACAGTTTCCTCACGATTCGAAAAAAATGGATTGAATTCTGTTAAAATATACCAAAAATCTACTAAAAAATATTGCCTACTAGCGGTTTGTTTTTAACCAAGAGGAGAGATTCAAATTTACCGCGCTGTAATGCTTGTTTTTAATTGGTCCAACTGCAGGCAAGTTTACTCCACTCTTATAAAATTTTGACAGTAATGACATTTATCAAATTTTGACACTAGTGGAATTTCATAGGTTAGTTAAGTTATACCGCCGATTTTTTGTGTTAACTGTGTTATTCTTTTAATGATTGTTAGTCTGCTTTTATATAAAAAGCAGTCGTTTTTAGAACTCTTTAGCGACGTATTAATATAATATAATATTTATGGATTACCGTTGAGGGACGACATGATCAACCAAAAAAGAAGATGTATTTGGTTGTTATTCTAGTGACTTTCTTAGGCGTGAATCTGCCTTTTAAGTTTACTCCTCCTGGTTAAAAAATAAACTAGAATTTTTTAAAAAATATCAAAAATCTACCAAAAAAGTAGAAATCTACTAAATGTGGCAACGATGTTAATGAGAATGATATACTTTTGACACTGGTCACATGACCTCTGTCGCCCAATAAGAGGGTGCGTTCTAAAATGGTTTTGATAGTCGGCGCGGTCGGGTTTGGTTGGCGATTGGACTTCTAAGTTGTCTTGTCCTTCCAAGGTTGGTTATAAGGTATTTTTTTAGTAATATTGGTAATATTGTTTAATGCGCCATTTTGGTTTTACTTGAGATTTTTGGGATGTAAAGAAAATGAAAACACAGAATATAAAAAATGCAGGCATTTTCTGATACCTTTAAAAGCACCATCAATACATTAAATTTATACAGAACATCTTTAACATAAATTTTGACATTTATATTAAAATTTTATTTTTTAAATTTGCATATTTTTATCAAAAATGTCATAAAAAAAGGAGCGCGTGTGTTTTTTAAAGGTGAAATATCCATATTTGACGGTAATCTGAGATGCGTTTATAAATTTCACATCAGGTAATAAGTCCTTTATGTATTTATATAAATTTAAATACCCAAAACGATGTCAAAACAGTTTACTTTTTGGTTTTCGCATTCACCATACAGGTGTTAAAAATATAGGTAAAAAAACATAACTAGTCTGACTCCTTGAGCAACCATTGCACGCGCAGGTGCTTTTTATAGTCGCTTCAGTTGTCTTATGCAACGCTTACGAAACGATGTTGCTTACAGGAGGTTGCCTAGGCAACGTTAAGACAACTCAAAAATCGTCCACCAAATCAGTGCAGAATAGGGTAGTCTTCTAGGCAATAACAACGTTGTAAGAAAACGTTGCCACGCGGTAGACAACGTTGTCGCTTCGACAAATTGCTACTTGGGCTATTTTTTGTTTTTTAAAATGCAACAACGGTTTAAAAATGTAACAAATAATTTACGAGAAACAAGAAATACATTACAGGGACTTTGCAAATAATCACCTGTAAAACTCATGATAAAAGCTGAGAATACATTCCAAATATGAAAGTACATGTTCAAGTTTACTAAGTTCAACTTACCAAGCCGTGTAGGCTTAAGATTTTCTTAAGATCTCAAATAAAATGTTCTTGCAGGGTCCAAGTTATTTTTTTTTAATTGAGTACCTATGAATTATACTTACCAAAAAGTCTCTGTCTAATGGTAACATTGTGTGTTCAACCTGTGGAAATATATGTATTATTTCCTTGAAATTTCGCACAGCTAGTAAACGATGTCACACTACAACTAAATACCAGTTTTTATTTTTGCTGACACAGTTATCAAAGCTATTAACAATACGAGTAGCTATAACATAATGTCCTTTAATATTGTGCATTTGGAAGTGTTTAAGCAAACAGCTAGTAGATTGAATCACGGGTTTTGCTCCAAATGTTAAAGAACCGCTTAGATTGACATTAAATTTGGCATAAGCATAGATATTGTGCCAATGTGCGCTTTTGTAGTTATTAATCAATGACCAGATGGTGAGTTTTATATCTTCTGGGGGTGAAAAAACATACGTTCAAAATAAGTCGTAATTCGATAAACTAACTAATTCCAAGCAACTTTCATTCTATAGACTTTTTTCACTTAGTCAATACTTTTCGAGTTATTTGCGAGTGAATATGTTCATTTTTTAACAAAAAAAAAATACGTTTTTAGACGGTTTCAAATATTAAAAAAAAAACATTTGAAAACATGCGTACGTCCTACGCCCGGAAGTTAAAGAAGGTAAGTACTTATGTAACCTGAACAGTAAAATAAAAAAACATCCAGGGACGTGTGTAGTAAGCTTCCTAGATAGCCCAATCAGCCGTGCGCCCTAGGTTTCCCCTGCGGCGGGCGTGTGAGTAGCCCGCTTTAAATGAAATTAATCATTACCGCTCTTAATCAGCGAGCAATAGTAAGAATTGAAAAAGAAAATCTGAAGAAATGGAAATAAAGAGAGGAGTCAGGCAAGGCTGCATATACTATCACCTCTATTATTTAACGCTTATTCTGAAGAGGTAATGCGAGAAACTCTGGAAGATGAAACAGACGGCATAAAAGTAAATGGATTCTTAATTAACAACATCAGATATGCAGATAATACAGTAATAATAGCCGATAGTTTACAAGACCTGCAAAGACTCATGAGTAAAATAGTAAGGTGTAGTAGGGAGTACGGACTCTCTCTCTCAATATCAAAAAGACGAAGTTTATGAAGATTAGTAAAAACAACCATAATACTAACGAAATCTTGCAAAAAGAAAAGATGTAACATTAGCTCTTAAAGTACGCCTAACAAAATGTTACGTCTACACTGTATTATATTACGGAGTGGAATCATGGACGTTAAATGTAGAGACAATGAGACGACTTAATGCCTTTGAAATGTGGACCTATAGAAGAATTATGAGGGTTTCCTGGGTAGATAGAGTTACGAACAATGAAATACTGAGAAGAATAGGTAAAGAGAAGGAAGTTATTTATTTTTTTATTTTTTTTTAATGCCTTTGACATAGCCAATTAGCCAGCCTATTTGTTTTTTTTTTGTATGGTATTACAATAACAATTGTAAGTTAATATCTAAGCCTACTTATTATCTAAATTTACAGGGTGTTATAATATATTAATGGATACATTTTTCAATTTTGTGTGATATTTTTACAATTTTTAATTTTATTATCTAAGCCTATTTAAAATTTAAATTTACAGGACGTTACATATTCGTAAAGATATTGTAACGTCTGCTTATTTTTGGAAAAAGAATTTCGTTTAAATTGACAGGTAAAGGACAATTTAGATCAATTAACTTTTCATACATTACTTTAATATTTTGTCTGTACTGTCCACACTCCAATATGAGGTGCTGTAGATCTCCCATTCCACCACAGGCGCAATATGGGTTATCAGTTATCACTGATACCATGCTGTGTTTGTATGCTGGTGCTAGTGCGTGATTTGACCTCATTCTGTTTATTGTTTTTATAAAATAGCCTATTTGATTCTTGTTTAAACCATCTCTCATTGGGAATTAGTGGTTGGCAATTTCTAAAATTTATTCCCGTTGTATTTTGGTTATATACACGTTGCCAATTTTGTTTGCAATGGTTTTTACTGATATTATCTATATCGGTTACTGGTAGAAGTATGTTGTTTATGTTTCGTTTGTTTAAAGCTGCAGATTTAGCTAATTTGTCGACTTCTTCATTTCCAAATATTCCAGGATGTCCTCTAATAGGGATGGGAAAAACCTACCGGTTTAAACCTAAAACCGGTTTTTTACTTCGCAATAACCGGTTTTACCGGTTGTTTTTTTTGTCCCGGTTATAACCGGTTTTTTTAAGTAAAAACCGGTTATTAGGTTTTTACAGTGATTAGGATTAGGTTAGGTCAGGGGTGTCAAACTCAATTTTGCAGAGGGCCATATATTAAATTCAGAATGTGTCGGCGGGCCAGATTCAAATAAAAAAAAATGTACTGAATTATTATAACATTTTATTTAATAGTATACTTATAATATACGGTTGTTAAAAATCATATCAAAGTTATAAAAGAGGGTAATTATTTTGAGCTCGAGGATCCAGATACCTGACTTCTCTTGTTTTTGACAAGCTCATTGATGTCAGGTATCATATTCGTTGTATTTATTTTAAGAATTGATTGGAGATGTTCATTTGTAAGTCTTGTGCGATGTTTGTTCTTATTTATTTTTATGACGGAAAATATCTGCTCACATAAATAGGTGCTACCAAACATGCACAGAATGCGTGCTGCATGCTTTTTTAATTCCGGGTAGTTATCCAAACTCTTGAAATATTGTGTATAAAATGTAAGTGCGTTAACCTCTTTAAATTTTTCTTTCAAAATACTGTCCGATTGAAGATCTATCAACTCCATTTGCAAATGAACTGGTGCCTGTGAAGCTTCAAAATTGAATGGATTGTTGAAAATTGGGAATTCCATTTCATTCATTTTGTGGAAGTCTTCAAAACGATTGTTGAATTCCGTGATAAGATTTTGCAGAAGTTGAGAATATTGATCCAATTTTTTTTGATCCACTGTGCCAAATGATTTTAAATGAGGGAAATGATCCAAAGTTTGATTTTTTACCTGATTTTCCCACAGCCTCAACTTTGTTTCAAAGGCTTGAATACATGAGTACATTTGAGTGACAATCAGATTTTTACCCTGTAACTTTACATTCAGATCAGTCAAGTGTTTATTCATATCTACCAAAAAGGCACAATCAACCCACCAGTCATTGTCATAATCAATTGGGTTGCCTTTTTCTAACATGAAAGCTTGAATAGGGTCACGTAATGCAAAAAATCTTTCTAAAACTACTCCTCGACTGAGCCAACGAACTTCGGTGAAATAAGGGACATCAGAAAACTTTTCGTCCAAATCTTGTAAAAACTGCCTGAACTGTCGGTGATTTAGTCCTCTGCTCCTTATAAAATTTACTATTTTAATTATAGGTTGCATGACATGGTCCATTTTTAAATGTTTGGATGCCAATGATTCCTGGTGAATTATACAGTGAAATCCCACAAAATTTCCTGATGTTTTCTGTTTTAATTTAGTTACAACGCCCGAATGTTGGCCAACCATGGCAGGAGCGCCATCCGTAGTTGTGCTGCTAAGTATATTCCAATCGAGTCCATATTCTGCCATCAAATGCTCCAATGCAGAATAAATATCATTTGCTGTTGTAGTACATGTCAATGGAACGCACTTTAATAGTTCTTCAGTTATTTCAAAGTTACTGTTAATACCTCGTATAAAAACAGCAAGTTGAGCTATCAACAGTATCAGTGCTCTCATCAACAGCCAGTGAAAAGTTTGTAAATTCCTTAATTTTCTCCTTCAGTTGAAGAACCAAATTTTGAGATAAATCATTTATTCTTGAAGCAACAGTGTTTCTTGACAGCGAAATATTTTGAATTATTGACTTTTGAAATGGAAATGAAACATCGGCAACTTTCAACATACAGTCTTTAATAAAATCACCATCAGTGAAAGGTTTTGATCTCTTCGCGATTTCTAATGCAATAATAAAACTTGATTTCAGGACATCTTCGCTCTCAGTATTAGCTTTAGTAAACATCGATTGTTGACCTTGAAGTTTAGATTTTAAAGATGACAATCTGTCCATTCTTATTTTTTCAGTGTAACAATCGAATTTTGATTTATGATTCGTATCATAGTGTCTCTTCAAGTTAAACTCCTTACAAACAGCAACTGTTTGATTGCAAATCAAACACAGTGGTTTACCTTTCCATTCTATGAAAAAATATGCATTTTCCCATTTAGACTGAAAAACTCTACGTTCACTATCAACTTTACGTTTTTGTGACATTATGCCGAAATCGTAACAAATATGGAACTCGACACAATTATGGATATCGCACACGCACGACACAAACAAATGTACAATACCTTCTCAACCACTACTTCGCAACTGACTCACGTGACACGTCGACGCACTTCTTTTATATCGATAAGGAAGGTTCTAGTCTAGACTCGAAGCGCATGGAAGATTCTATTGTTCTCAACAAAAATAATAGGGTGTTTCCGCTAAGAGATGGTGTTACTGTCTATCTCTCTCGCTTGTCTAGGCACGCGCTGCCTTTGAAATGACTTATAAATGTAGTGTAGTGTACGCATTTTAAAACTTCCGTAGAGCAATCGAGTGAAGTCTAAAAGCTCTAAAAAACATGATTCTTCTTTCTGTGACACATTGCGATCGCGGGCCGTATTGGTATGGCCCGGGGGCCGGATGCGGCCCGCGGGCCGTATCTTTGACATGACTGGATTAGGTATTATTTTGGATCCCAATCATAATTATTATTCTCAAGTAATTATTCCAAACAAAACCATAATTCAAATTTTATTTTATTTTATATAATACAAAAGCCAACTGAAAGTACAATCTCACATTAGCTAGAAACAATTATTAAGTTTTATTATAATATTTCCTTGAAAAGGTAATTGTAATCATAATATTTACATAAGAAGTGATCTGGGTGAATTATACGCAAACATCATCTATTTTTCACACTTAACTCTTGACATTGAAAGTAGGTGAATGACTTTTTCTGATTACCAAAAATAATGCGCTGACTATGAATATCGAATTACTGATTACGAATACGAATCTCCAAGAATTTCCCTACGTTTTCAAAACGATACACTCATACAGAAAGTATTAAATGAGTTAAGATGTACCTATTCTGCAAATATACAAACGTGTTAGAAGTAATTCATGTTCTTTCGATAGTACTAATTTTGATCATATTGATATCGAGTCGAATGGAGTATCGCAAACTAAAGTGTATTGTAAATGTAACTTTGTAACCTATTGGATTAAAAAAACCGAAAACCGGTTTTTCCAAAAACCGGTTTTTTTGGCCGGTTATAACCGCCAGGTTTACCCGTAAGCAAAAAAACCGGTATAACCGAAAACCGGTGTTTTGTCAAAAACCGCCATCCCTATCCTCTAACCCAACAAATATTAATTGAACTGCCCGAGGAAGTAATATCATAATATAGACTCTTAATGTCTATCTCAATGTGGTTTATCTTTTTTGTCGATTGGATAGAAGTGAGTTTGTCCACAATACTTCTACAATCGGTGAAAATGATATAATTGTCCATACCAACAGAGGCTATATTTTAACGCAAGTAATAAAGCTGATAATTCGGCAGTACATATTGAAGCTTCATTAGGCAATCGGCATGATTCTTTGTATTCAGAATTCCAGTGATATATTGCACTTCCGGTTTTATTTTGAATTTTGGAGCCGTCAGTAAAAATATATTGAAACATAGGCCACCTGTCTTTAATTATTTTGTTGATAATACTGCCTGGAAGGTTTGAATCCATGTACTTTGTTTGTATTACCTTGGAAAAGAGAGTTTCAGGAGGTTTAGTGTAAATTGCAGGTATTTTATTTTTGTACATTTGGTTTTCATACATTGTCAATTTCCTATAGCTTTCAACGTATATGGAAGTTTTTTTAGTACACCAATATTTGTGGCTTAAATCTAATATATTCAAGTTACGAATAGTCCTTAAGTAGCCGACGTTTTTTGAGATAGCTCTAGCTACAAACTTATCTGTACAAAACTGTCTACGTAGAGTAAGTGGTGGTTGCTTAGCTTCAATCTCAATAATAGTAATAGGAGTAGATTTTAAGTAACCGAGACAGAGTCTAAAACATTTATTCCTTTGGATTTCAACTTTATTAAGATATCCTGTTGACGCAGACCCATACAAATGACAACTATAGTCGAAAATTGGTCGAATCATTGAGCGATAGAATAGCAATACAATATTCGGGTCAGCTCCCCAACCGGTTCTACAAAAAGCTCTAAGGATATTCATAGAATTTTCTGATTTCTTTATAATATAATGAATTTGAGAAGGAAGTTAAACTTACAATTAAAGAAAGAAAGCTACAGTATCTCGGACATGTGATGCGGGGCGAGAAGTATGGCATCCTCGACTCATAATGCAAGGAAAGATAGATGGCAAACGAAGCATCGGAAGAAGACGAATTTCATGGCTGAAAAACCTGAGAGAATGGTTTGGATGTAGCTCAAAACAACTATTTAGAGCTACTGAAGAAGAAGAAGAAGAAGAAGAAGAAGAAGCTCTTAAGTTGCTTTGCTTATGTTGTGTTTATGTGATCTGTAAGTTTTAACGGTTCAACATGCTTACTTTTGAGAAAATTTGGTTTTAAATCAAAATCTTTAAAATTTTTAATTTTGAAAAAAAATGCTTTTTTCAAAATGACTTTAAAATTATTAGTGATATCCAAAATCTCAAAAAGTAAAAAAAGTGGCTTTTCTGAATATTTTGGATTTCTTTGTTTTTCTGTAAGACAAAAATTGGTTCAATATTTAGTGTTTCTAAATTTGCATACACTCGTGATAAGTGACTCGTTCAAGCCTTTTCAGCTACAGCCCATTAGAAAATAAGGACTTTGAACCGATAAAACTTACAGATCATTTACATACACGAGTAAAGCAACTTATACTTACTTTTTGAGGGATTTGGGAAAAACCGTCTAAGAACGTGGTTCTTTTCTTGAAAACGAACATATTTATTCACTCGAAAATAACTCAGAAAGTATTGACTTGGCGAAAAAACTCTATAGAACAATAGTTGCTTAAAATTAGTCAGTTTATCCACTTCCGGACTTATTTTGGACGTATATTTTTCACCCCCGAGAAGGGGTGAAATTTACCCCCAGGGCAAAAGCACATTTCGACACAATATCACTTTTTTCTTTAACTTGTGAGTTATGTACATGCCTTTCATGTTAATTCAAGCGGCTCTTTAAAGTTTAGATGTTTTGCAATATTTTACCGTCAGCGAACGGACTAACGCTGGCTTCCCACGATCCGCAATACCGCGGACGGACGCGGACCAGCTGCACCAACACACCGTGAGAAGTGTCTCGTCCGTGGTAGCACAGACAATTCTGTGCTGGTGCGTGCTACCCGTCGGGAGTCGGTAAGATCAAAGGTGCGGTAGGGACTTATTTTTGATTTTTTAAATTTGTATCAAAATGAACTTACTTTATGGAATTCTACAGCACCAGAGCACAGTATAAAGAGGGACAGTAAAACCTCTTCCATGTCGGCACTTTGATCCCAAGAAGTAATACCGGCAGTACGCAATTGGTAATTCACCAGTGGTGGATGCGGGTTTTCCCTGTTAAAAACCGTACGTTTATATGCGACTAGCAATACGAGAGTGGGGCAAAAGCGACTGGGAACATTGCGCGGTCGCCATGCGCGACTACAGATATTACTTCCAATTTTTCGGAGAGTGGTTCTACTGTCCCTCTTTATACTGTGGCCAGAGCATAAGAACAGGCACGATATATATATATATATATATATATATATATATATATACATATATATATATATATATATATATATATATATATATATATATATATATATATATATATATACGATGCATGGACCGTATAAAGAATCAATCAATCAGAAGTGAGTTAATGGTTAAATCAAACACAACACAGACGGAGCTACACAGACTGTCACGGACCATGGAAAAAGCTCTGTCTGCGGTGCGTTGCCGTACGTGGTCGTCGGCTGTGCGTGATGATCCGTAGAATCGCAGACCGTGGGAAGGAGGTATAAGCTTCCGATCTCGTCTGCCTCTCTAGCAGCGGTTGACTCGTTCCAGAAAAAAAAGTATTCCCGTGAGCGATACAACGAATACAATATATCCAGATTGTAAGAGAAAAGTTGCTATTTATAAATAGTAGGACCAGTAAACAACTTGAAGGTCGGAAGTCCTTGTTGAAGGTCAAATGTTATTGCGTACGTTTCGTTGTTCTCTTTTGCTTTTCTGTTTGCGTTTTCTATATCATCTTGTCAAGCTTTAGCCTTCCTGTGATACAGTTCTTGCTTCAATTTTAACGCTTAAATTTATTCATCGTTTCTTTGTATCGTAGCCTCTTTCATACTAACATATAATGAATTACATGTGGCACGTGTCGGATTTAGGTGATTTAAATTTCATATTGAAATCGTCGGTAAGTACTCTTCGAAACTTATCAGCAGATACACATTCTTGATTTTGAGAGAGACATTCAATTTTGTATACTTCCTAGCACTTCTCTATTAAGGTGCGTATAGATATGCTCTCTGCGAACTCCGCGCCGTGTGTGCACTGCACGTTCGTGGCGCGGTTAATGTTCGTTGAAATTTTTCATTTTGACGAACCTTCCGCGATCCAGAGGAAACTTACGAACATATTAGTAATTATAGATAATCATGTCTCTGTCTTCTATCTCCACTACATATTATTGTGAGCGGCCGTGGGTAACGGCATAAACGCTGGCCTCATACGCCAGTAGACGTGGGTTCGATCCCTGCCAAAGACAAACCATTTTCATTTCCAATAATGACACGAGCCGTCTCACCGTGCCTCGGAGAGTACGTTAAGCCGTCGGTCCCCCTGGGCTAGTGTACATCGACACTAGTTACTTGAAACAGGGTTAAAGATGTAATTGGCGCTGGAACTATCCGAAAGGATCTCCCCGGCAAAAATGCCATACGATATTATTATTATTATACTACATATTATTTTGGTATCGTTTTGAAGCTATTTTCTTTTGGCATCTTATAGAATTTACTCTTTTTTGTGGGAATAAGCCACAATTTGAGTGTGAGTCAAGTTTATTTGACGTTTCAAATAAAATATAAAAATATCTAAATTATATCAAACATTTGGTGTTGATTTTGAGAGTAAACTAAATGTAAGATTCAATTATTACCATGTCGGTATGGTATCATGAGGTTTTTGAAGTGAATACGTATTATCGCTCGGTATGGAATTTTGATGGAACTAAAATGGTATTAGACGCCATTCAAAAATCATGACTCTAGTGGTAACCTTGCTGTATACCGTAATAATACATATCTATATAATTATTATTTTAATATTCCAGAATGTCTCAGAATTACCAGCATCTGGTCATTCATTTTAAAGAGTGCACCAGAGGTGCGACAGTGAAAATTAAAATATCATCGGCGAGAAATCTTACTACACGGTACGGTCAAGTGTCATAGCATAACTCCAAGGAAAAAAATTCAATTTTGATAATATTCTAAAGACCCATTGTAGGTCTTTCTAAGTTAAGACCATACGATTAAGTTCTCTTTCTATTTTTTTTTTAATGACACAATTTAGTTCTTTTTTAATTATTGATTTCTTTAGTTTTACGTATTCTTGAGTATGGCGTTTATTTTCCGCTAGTAGCTGACTTCTTTCCTTCGTTAGTCGGTTAGTTCGGTTTTTAATTTGTCTTATTTACTCCTTGGCAACTGTAAGTCCGGTTTCGAGAAAGTTTTTATTTATGTTTTTGTTAACATTGTCAATTTGGTTCTAATTATGTAAAGAATCTGATTCGAACTTACTCGCTAAGACTTTATATACTCCACGTTATTTTTTTAAATATTTTTCTCTGTTCTTTCGTGTTAATATTTATTTTCGCCCTAACTATACGATGACTATAGCCAGTTGTTACGTTACTTATTGTTACAACTTCTTCAAATGTTCATTTGTTCTTTGGGAAAAAATAGTTTATTTCATTTTTGGTAGTTTCATAGGTGCAAACCATATCCACTTTCTGTTAAGTTTCTTTTTGTAAAAGGTATCGATAACATACTTAATTTCTTATACCAGGAATTCCAGTAGTTTTTCTCCTTTTGTGTTTCTTGCGCCCAATCCGAAATTTCCAATCTTTAATGAACGGATGTAAAATTGTTTAACACTTATTTAGAGTTAGTGTAATAAGTTAGTGTCACATCGTTTTTACAAAGATTATCAGACCAAGTGTCAGAAGTAGCAAGTAGAGTTTTATGTGAAACATGAAGGAAATAGAAGGAAACTAAACAAGCGTGTTCCATTCCCACAAAATGGCTACGTATTCGTAAATCGAATCTACATAAATGTCTTACAATATTCCAATTAATCTAAAATACCAAAGGTACCAAAAATAAAGAATTGCATGCAAACATTTTATTATTAAAATAACAACATTGAATAAACAAATTGGAAATATTATTTATATATGTAAGTTTCTTCTTTTACGTCTTGGGTATTTTTCGATCTGTTTAATTCTGAAGCTGCCTCTGGTTAATTTCCTGGGAGGTAGACTGCCAACTATCCCTCCATTTTTAGGTGGTCTTCCGGGGGTCTTGAACCGGGCGGGTAGCTTTCTAAGGCAATTTTTGGGAGTCTATTCTCATCCATTCGTCTTACATGGTTGTACCACATCCTCTTGCGCTACCTTCCCCATCTTACAATATCTTGAATTTTGCATTGCTTCCTAATGTCTGTATTTCTCATTCTGCCTCTTCTTTTTTTCCCCACTATTGTTCTTAGGGTTTTCATTTCGGCAACTCTTAGCATCTGTTTCGTTTTGTTGGTGTCTTGGCGCACTTCTATGCCATATGTCATGATCGGTCGTATGCAAGTCTTGTAGATTCTAATTCTACTATCTGTGCGCTTATACGGATTTGACCAGACTATCTCCCGTAGACATCCTGACAATGCAGATGCTTTGTTGATCTGACTCCTCAGGCCCTTTACTGGGTCGTGGATGGTTGATATATATATGCCCAGATATCTGAATTGCATCACCTGTTCTATGGGATTGTTCTCAACCACTAACTTACGTCTGAGCGAATCTTTTGCTATTGTCATACATTTAGATTTGCAAGTGAAAATGTTCATATTTAGTTGGCGGCTTATTTGAAAGAACTGAAAGAGCTGTCTCTAAAGATCATCTTTTGATTTGGCAATAATTACCATACCAATTCTTTTGTTGCCCATTCTATATCTGAGATTAAGAGAAGTTACTTTGTTTATAAATTTGCCTATGAGTAGGTTAAACAAGAAGGGGCTTAAACTGTCGCCTTGTCCAATTCCTCACGGTATTGGAATATTTTCAGTGAACTGGTCTTCTGCTCTAACTTTGGTTACGTTGTTGTTATTGAGGTTATGGACTATCTTTGTTATGCTGGTCGGTGTTTTATTTTCTATTAATATATTTAGAATGTCTCCCAGGCGAACTCTATCAAACGCCTTCGTCAGATCAATGAGGAAAATATACGCTGTCATGCCGAACTCTATACCTTTCTCTTTTATTTGTTTTTTTTTATAAATACTGCGTCTGTTATAGACGGTCCCTTTGTTGTTCTTCAGCATTAGTGATTTGCCTTTCCAATTTGTCCTTAAGAATACCCGTAAAAAGTTTCATCGTTATATTTAAGAGGGTTATTCCTCTATAGTTTTGTGGGCAAGTTTTTTGTCCTTTTTTAAATATAGGGATTGTGATGCTTTTATATCATTCCTCTGGTGTTTCTGTTTCGTTTAAGATTTTTTTAACGAGTTGCGACAGTTTACTTGCAAATTCAGTTTAGTTCATTGGGTATACCATCCGTTCCAGGTGCATTTCTGTTTTTTAGCTTCTTGATCTTTGCTTCTACCTCTTCGTCATTAATTGTAGCACTTGTGTTACATATGTGTTTCTTATTCGTTTATATTCAGCGTCCCTTCAGCATCATATAGCTCTTAAAAATTCTGTTGCCATGTCTCTATAGGTACTCCCTTGGTGTTCACGAACTCGTTAACTGGTTTTTTCCTGTTTCAAAGCATTTTCCATACTTGTCTTTTGGTCACCATATTGGTCGTAGTCCATGTCGCTAGTGAATTTAGTCCAATGTTCTTTTTTGATTGATTTTATTCTAGCGTTTACTTCGTTTCTTACTTGGACATATTCTGCATGAGCTTCTTCAGATTGTGTGCTTTTGTATTTCAGGTAGTAGGGTGGGCCGAAAAAAAATAATGTTTCATTCTTTAATCGCTATACCGCGGAAAACTTGCCTTTGGGGTATATAAGTAAATTGCAAAGTAAAATAAAGTTATATATTGAATCCCCAGCTAGCGCATCATACTTAAAATTTAGTTTTTTTCAGAAATCAAGAGACATTTTTCATTTATATTTACAATATTAACCCAATAATATTTGGACGTGCTCTAGTGAAAACTGCTTAGATAATAGTTTAAAAAATAGGAAATAATTTTGAAACAGACAATATCTTTTAATTTGCGGTAACGCAAAATACTCAAAAATTGGTAAAACTCACATATTAGCACCTTAAAAGAAGGTGTGGTCTAGTATGTTGTGTTGGGTGTTAATAGCATAATCCATTACTTGTTCTTTCGCTTAACACTCCATTTAATTGGAATAGAATTATTAAAGTGTTTGTAAAGAATATAAATAAAGCAATTTATAATTTTAATTACTTCTTTAAATGAAACAAAAACGAAACCAAATTGTAGCCAAACAATGTCAACAAATTAAATGAAATTTTGACTTTAGAAAGAGTCTTTTACTCATTAATTCTAAATGGGTACGTTGAAGCTGCGCTTGCTGTCAAACTTTGGCATCGAAGCTCTGGATGCTACGGCAGATCTTATGAAACCATCTCGTTCCTTAGCACCGACGACTTTTTTAGATGTTTCAGTCACTAACTTGACGCAGCGTTCCACGGCTTGAGTATGACATGGAAATTTTCCAAAGTTCCAATCCTCGGGTGTTTCACCAGCAGTGATTTTAGCTGAAACTTTATCATCAGAGACTCTCCGTAACAGTCTCTTCGGAATCCTAATTCTCTTATGTGCTTCCTTTCATCAACTAGCATCCTTATCGTATTATCCTTAATTAAGAAGAATATAATCAAAGCAAGGATGTTAGCTACAAAAACAGAAACAATTAGGGTTTTTCGACCTCCAAAAATCAACTTTCATACAACTGACTATACTGAATTAATTGATTGGAACACCACTGAAATTACACCCCCACCACTGTTACGGAGAGTCTCTGATTATGAAGTTTGGGCTACAATCACTACTGGTGAAGCACCCAAGATTGGAACTTTGGAAAATTTTCATGTCATACTCAAGCCGTGGAACGCTGCGTCAAGTTAGAGACTGAAGCATCTAAAAAAGTCGTCCGTGCTAAGGAACGAGATGGTTTCATAAGATCTGCCGTAGCATCCAGAGCTTCGATGCCAAAGTTTGACAGCAAGAGCAGCTTCAACGTACCCACTCAGAAATAGTGAGTAAAAGACTCTTTCTAAAGTCAAAATTTCATTTAATTTGTTGACATTGTTTGGCTACAATTTGGTTTCTCTTTTGTTTCAACTAAATATGTTATTAAAATTATAAGTTGTTTTATTTATATCCTTTATAACCTTAAAAACACTATAACAATTCTATTCCAATTAAGTGGAGTGTAAAATAAAAGAACAAAAAATGGATTGTGCTATTAACACCCAACACAACATACTAGACCACACCTTCCTTTAAGGTGCTAATATGTAAATTTTACCAATTTTTGAGTATTTTGCGCTACTGTAAATTAAAGGTATTGTCTATTTCAAATTTATTTCCAATTTTTTTAACTATTAACTAAACAGTTTTCACTATAGCACGTTCAAATATTATTGGCTAAAGATTATAAAAATAATTGAAAAATGTCTTGATTTCTGAAAAAAACTAAATTTTAAGTATGGTGCGCTAGCTGGGGGTTCAATATATAACTTTATTTTACATTGGATTTTACTTACATACCCCAAAGGCAAGTTTTCCACGGTAAAGCGATTAAAAAATGAAACATTATTTTTTTTTCGACCCACCCTATCAGGTAGCATTTACGATTTAATTCAGAGAGTTCTTTTACCTCTTGACAAAACCACGGTTTGGTGTGGTTTATCGCTCTAGTGTTAATTTTTCGCTTTCCAATCGCTTTTTCTGCTGCTTCGTTGAGGCATTTCTTATTTTTTGCCAAATATCTCCTAATCCTCAATCTGGTTGCTAGTCGATCTCTTTTACTTTGCTGGTATAATCCTGTTTTTTGCTGCATCCTTTTTAATCCTGTTCTCATAAAGGAGTTTTGTACTCTCTGTTGCTAGCGACTCTATTAGGGGAGTGCAATTAGAACGAAAACAGGCATTCTTTCGGAAAAATTCAAACAAGCTTATATGTTTCTAAAACATTTTTTGTTAGTTTATATACTTGTTAAAGTAAAATGTTCTACTCGCAGATTTGGCCGCTAATTGTTTAAACAATAACAATTGTTTTGTATAAATAATTTTAAAAATACCGTTAAATTCATCATTTTACTTTGATCAAATATGTTTTTATTTTGTTTTTGATTATGCTGAATCCGAATATGGCATTGCAATTTGAAAATTCTGATACAGAAGGTCTTATACCGTATGTATGCGGAGCCAGGATCCACATTTTTTTTATTATAGGTTATTCACTACATGCAATCAATAAATAAAAAAATTATAAGCATGTTAGTTGTTTGTTCAAAGGGGTGTAAGTATAAATTTGGATTTGTTATCTAATGATACCAAAGAACATTAGGTTCTTAAATTATTGAACTATGCCCTGAAAGGGTAAGTAGTTCACTGCACTGCACTGCACGACACTTCACTTCACTGCTGCTTAGAACCTATGTGGTAGCTCCAGTGGTTTGTGCCTCCTCAGTCTCTGAGTCTGCTCACTATTATCCAGCAGGTGTGGTGCAAGATTATTAGAGTAGTTTTCTAATTTTACCAAATAGCGGCTGCTGTATTCACTCACTGTCTCCTTTACTGTGGCTACTTGAAGATCGTCTCTGATTTCTCTGTTATAAGGTATAAACCAAGGTGCATTTGTTATGGTCCGTAGTACCTTCGACTGGAAGCGTTCCAATATCTCTATGTTTGAGTTTGCAGCCGTACCCCATAGTTGTACACCGTATCGATGGGTTTTTGACAAAACATCGTTACCGACAAAACGCAAATTTTACAGGAGGCGACTTTTTCTTCTACCGACTTTTCGGTTAATATAATTAAAATTTTGAAACTGTGATAAATTAGTACATAAAAAAAGATAATAATTAAAGAAAAAAAACTGTAATATAACATTCTTTAAATAAATTATGTAGCATACGATACTTTGTGAGACCTTATCTGTGTAAATTTTAGTTGAAGCTTGTCGCTTAAGATAAACATCGATAGTTTTAAGGTATCAATTTATAAATGAATATTCATAAATAACGTAAGTATCTTAACAGTAAAAATATTATTCATGACAAAAATCTACAAAGAAAAATAAAGTTTAATACATATATTGATCTGTGACACTCTGACCTTCTTCATCAGTTTCTGCCAATGTGTCAGGAATTTCACTTTTGTAACTTAACTGTTTATATTCTTGCACAAGCTCCTATGGTATGACATGTTTCAGACATAGGTTTATGGGTTTGTTAAAGCTTAAGATGTAATCTTTAAACTGCACTAAATTATTTTGCTTTAGACATGAAATAAACAACTTCTTTTTGAGAAAATTAAGAAAGATAAAACAAATGAAATACAATAACCGAAAAATCTCATTTAAAAAAATGTTTATACAAAGTCACTAAAACTTTTTTCTGTACCTACAACTTACCTAAATAATAACAAGCTTAAAAATGTATAAATGTAATTGTTTTTGAGCTCTTGCGCAGTATGTCTGCATAACTTGGAACCTATTGATTACTTTTTATTATTAGTTTAAAAAAACTACTGATCAGAAATTAAATTTCATTAATTCCATACAAGGTATGTCAAAAAATATGAATCTTGTTCAAGAGTAAAGTAGCTTTATATTTCACAATATCGAAAATTGTTAATAAAAAAAATTACGAAATCGGCCATTTTTAACCCTAAATCGGACATTTATCTAAAAATTTCAATGTTGTCAAGGTACGTAGATATTCTTTAAACATAGATTGATGAAATCCCGAAGAGTTTTTTGCAATAAAATATCGAAAACACCTTTGTTTTTTTAATTGCTAATCAAGCGGAAGCGACACTGTAGTATAAGTGAGGACGTTTGAGTTTGCATAAATTCATTATCTCGAGAATGGGCAAATTTCAAGAGAAATCCTCAGACAGGTCGATTTTTATTTTTGAATTAGGACTTTTTGGCATATATATAATACTAATGACGTCATCCATCTGGGCGTGATGACGTAATCGATGATTTTTTTTAAATAAGATTAGGGGTTGTGTGATAGCTCATTTGAAAGGTTATTTAATTCTCTATTCACTAATATAGACATTAACATAATTATTTATACAGGGTGTACAAAAAAAACTTTTCTTCTATTTGTCAAATTTAATCAAAGTTAATTTACCAAAAAAAAATTTTGTACACCCTGTATAAATCATTATGTTCATGTCTATATTAGTGAATAGAGAATTAAATAACCTTTCAAATGAGCTATCACACAACCCCTACTCTCATTTAAAAAAATCATCAACTACGTCATCACGCTCAGATGAATGACGTCACTAGTATTACATATATGCCAAAAAGTCCTAATTTAAAAATAAAAATCGACCTATCTGAGGATTTCTCTTAAAATTTGCCAATTCTCGAGATAATGAATTCATGCCAACTCAAACGTCCTCACTTATACTACAGTGTCGCGCCCGCTTGATTATCAATTAAAAAACAAAGACGTTTCCGATATTGTATTGCAAAAAACTCATTGGGATTTCATCAATCAATGTTTAAAGAATATCTACCTACCTTGGCAACTTTGAAATTTTTAGATATATGTCCGATTTAGGGTTAAAAATAGCCGATTTCGCAATTTTCAAAATTTTCAACCGCTTATATAACAAAAACTATCATTTTAAGAGAAAAATCACTAAAGACCCTTTCTGTTTGGAATGATTCAAAAAACCTAAAAAAAATTTGTTCGATGCAAAAAGAATAATTTTAGGAAAAACCCCTAATCTTTCCCCTCGCCTGGCAAGGTCTTATGCTCTTCAGAATCGCCTGTCATTGTACACATTTCTTCTAAATGACTTACTCAAACACATACTTAAATTTAAACCTTACAGGAGAAAGTTTATTTTACCCCCTAAATTTGCACTTTTCGATTCACCTGATAGATGCCGCTGATGCCTGCCAGGTCATGGTTTTTAGCCTTGGTGTGCTATGAATTATCACTAGAAAAATTTCTAGCCTTACAGGACGACCGTTAGTCGGAGGGTTCACTAGCTCTTAGACTATTTTCTTGGGAGTTCTTTAATAAGACGGCCTTTGATCAGATCAAACCCTGGAGTCTTATCTGGATTTAAGTTTCTTCTGATTGTCTCATGTACCTCTTTGATTTTGAAGAGTTTTGGAATTTGGGACATTTGATATGGAGCTTCAAGAGTTTCTTTGATTTTAGCTTCTATTTCAGGCGTATTTTGCGATGGAAGAGGTTGAAAGACTTCCTCCAGATATTCTCGGAAGGTATTTGCTTTTTCCTCGTCAGTGCGTGCCCATGTTCGGTCTCTTTTACGAATCGGGGGAATTTGATCATTTTGTCTTTTTAAGTTCTTAAACGCTTTCCATAGCGAATAGTCTGTATCTTATGCACTTGTCAGATTTTCTAAGTATTCGTTAAATGATGCATTTTTTATATTGTTAATAAGCTCTTTCAATTCTCTAGAAGCTTTGTCATAATTTATCCTGTTTGTCGGGTGTCTATTACGCTGCCAAATCCTTCGAAGTTTTCTTTTTTCAGCTATTTTCTTTTTTATTATTACTGAGCAGTGTTGATTTTTTTTGTGATTTGATATTTCTGGTGTTGCATTTTTCGCAGCAGTGTGGATGATGTTTGTTAATTGATTTACTGCAGTTTTAACTTCTGTTTTTGATTTTAATGATATTTTTAAGTCAATTTCTGTATTTATTTGGTTTCTATATTGTTCCCAATTGGTATTCTTGTTGAACAGCATTACAGGAAGTTCTTTTTCTGTAATTGTGGGACTAACTTGTGCTATTATTGGTGTGCGATCAGAATAAAGGTCTAGATTTGATTCTACATTTAGGTAACCAACTCATATGCCTTTAACTATGAAGAAATCAAGTTGGTCTGGTATTTTAGCTGGATCCTTAGGCCAGTACGTTGGAGTGTATGTGGATAGGTAACTCAGTTGCAGTTCTTGGATGATGTTATATAGTACTCTACCTCTACCTGGCGCTCTTAGTCTTGAGCCCCATGCTATGTTTATTGCATTGTAATCACCTCCTGCTAGGAACCTGTGACCTAAAGACAAGAAGTATTCTTCCATCTCTTGTTTATTTGGTGGGTAATTTGGTGAGAAGTATGCCGCTGATACTGTTAATGGACCTAGCCAATCTTCAATTACGATACTGGTTGCCTGTAGAAAGTTTTTACTGAATTTAGGTAACTCATAGTGTTTATTTTGGTGTCTAATGAGCACTGCCGTTCCTCCTCTGGCTATCCTGTCAGCTTCTGGATGTGTTGTGTGGTACATTAAATAATTTTTAATATTAAAGTAAGAACTACTGTTAAAGTGGGATTCTGATATTAGAAGAATGTCAATGTCGTTGTGCGCAAGAAATACTTCTACTTCTTGTTTGTGTTTGGCAAGGCCGTTTGTATTCCAAATGGCAATTTTATACAGTTGGGCCATTTCTAATTAAGAGATTAGTTAGTTGTGTGAGTTGTTCTCTAAGTGATTTTATTTCTGCTGCCATTTGATTCATTATTTGTTGTTGGTTTGTAATTGTATTTTGAAGAATGGATAATATATTATTGTCACTGGCAACTTGCGAATATGTTGGCCTGTATTGTTGTTGGGGTGTTGGTGCAGCTTGTACATTTTGTGGAGTAGGTAGTTGTGGGATCTGTGGATTTGCTTGTTGCGGGATCGTTTGGTGTGATTGGGTTACAGGCATAAGCTGTTTCTTTTGTTGTTGTTGTTGTCGTTGTGTTTGTAATGTTACTGGTACTATGTTTTCATTTGGGAAACGTCTTTTGATTATTTCTTGGTATACTTTGCAGATTTTTGCAGTGGCAGGATGGTTTCCACTGCATAATGTGCATTTTGGATCTCTACCATCCTCTTTTTTCTTTTCACATGTTTTGTAGTCGTGCTTTCCAGCGCATTTGTAGCATCTCATTGGGCGTGTGCAGTTGCTTTTAGTGTGTCCATAGCAGCAACATCTCATGCATTGTACCAGTTTGGATTTTTTCTTCGGTTTCTCGAATTTTATTACTGCATTTAGCAGTAAGGTGATATTAAATATCTCATTATTATTCCTTCTTTTCAAGATCAATGAAGAAAAGATTTTTTGGGGTACCTTTGCTGATTTTTTAAGTATCCGCTGTTTATACTGTGCACCGTGTGTCCTTTTTTCTGTAATGCAGTTTTTATTTCATTATGATCAGTGGTATGGTGCAGGTTACGTAGTACCACTCTGAATTTCTTGTTTTCTTCTAATGTATATGTGTCTCGTATTACTTTATTGTCATCTAGTATTTTTTAAATTTTTTGTAGTTTTCTAACGACTTTACTTGCAATTTTATTTTATTTCCTTTAAGTACTTCGTAATAGTAGTCTTTTTGCTCTACTGTATTATATAATATTTTGAGTAATGGAGGTATTTTTTCAACGTAGTGGAGAATAAATGGTGGTACTTTCTCCTTGTTTTCTTGAGGGGTCATATCATTACTAGTTTCGTTTTTTTCTGTAGACGTTATAGATGTTAGCTTTCCAAAACGGTTTTGGGTTTTGATTTCATGATTTGGGCGTTTTCTTTTTTCTTTTGGACTATTTGAAAATATCTTTCTCTTTTTGCTTCTTACTTCTTGGAAGTCATTTGTTCTATCTACTACTGGGTCTGCGCTGATAATTGATTGTGTATCCACGTCTCCCTTTGTGTCCTTGTCACTGTAGTATTCGGAGTTTAGTTCCCCTGATTTCCATTGATTTTGTGCATTACTGTTTAAATCATGTTGTGGGTGCAGATTTTCAGCTATTTGAATTGGCTGGTTTTGGATTTGATTTGATAATCCCATGTAATATGTTTGCACAGGATGCATCATGTGGTTGTATTGCTGTTGATATATCATAGGTTGAATATGAGTGGGATATAATGGCATATTGTTTACATTAGAAAGCATATATGTACTTGCCTGCATAATTGGTAGAGTTGTAGGGCATTGTGGTTGGTAATTGTATCCAGAGTTAGTCGTAACTGGAGGTACACCATCGCTATTTCCTTGCATCTTTCACTGCTGTAACATTCACTTTAGTAAAAATTTTTGTATTTATTTCCCGGACTAACAGGTTGAGGTTTATTATTATTATTTTTTGTTTCTTTTCACTGACTTCCGATAACACCGACCGACAATGAAGCTCAAAAAACCGATATTACGTTAATCGATAATAGCAAAGCGATAAGAAAGCCTACAACGGTCGTCCCGTCTGATGCAGACAAACTTCTTTTTGCATTTTACTAGTTTAATAAACGATAATAATATAATTAGAATAAAACACATTCACATACATTTATAAATAATCAGCTTTTACTATGAGGAACGAATACAATAACACAACCGACTCGTGCGATGGCTCGTGAACAATGCATAAGATCCACGTGGAAAACTTTTTTATTATCAATTTTACGAAAAAAAGTTATTCTTCATAAAATGCTAGGGATAGTCAAAAATCTAAAACTCAACCATCAGATATTAAATTTCATCAATTTTATACGAGTTATGTCAAAAATATGAATTATGTTAAAGAGTAAAGTACCTTTATATTTCAGAATATCAAAAAATGATAATATGAAAAGTTGTTTGAAATTAAAAACTATGGTTAAATATAAAATTACATCATTCTAATTGAAAAAAAAATAAATGTTTTCTCAAATTACGGATACTCATCATCATTTTATTACAATTATGATAACTATTTTAATATCACTTTTACGAAAAAAAGTTATTCTTCATAAAATGCTCTCCCTGGTCTAAATCTAAGATACAACCATCAGATATCAAACTTTTTTAATTTTATACGAGGTATGTAAAAAATATGAATTTTTCTTAAGAGTTAAGTGCCTTTATTATTCACAATATTTTAATTAGAAAGATGTAATTGAACACTGAAACAAATTTTTTAATTCCAAACAACTTTATTAGAAAGATGTAATTGAACACTAAAACAAATTTTTTAATTCCAAGCAACTTTTCTTAACACTTTTCGATATTGTGAAATGTAGAGGTACTTTACTCTTGAGTGAAATTCATATTTTTTGACATACCTCGTATAAAATTAATTAAATTTGATATTTGATGATTGCATCTTAGCTTGTCTACGATGCAGAATATTTTATACAGAATAACTTTTTTTTCGTAAAACTGATAATAAAAAAGTTATCAATAGGTTCCAATTTACGCAGACTTACTGTATAAAGCAGGCCACGCACCGAATCGGCATAGAGCGATCGGCTCGGCTAAGAGCAATTCGGTGCCTGTGAACCTTAAGAGCTAAAAATTTTTTTTTTTGTTGAACAGTTATTATTGTTGAGGCTTATTATTAAATGTATTTTAGGTAAGTTTTACAGAAAAAAGTTTTGATCACTTTGTATACACATTTTTTTAGCTGGTAATTTTCGGTTTTTTATTACATTTTTGTTATCTTTCTTAACTGTCTCAAAAAGAAATAGTTTATTTCATTTCTTAAGTAAAATAATTCAGTGTATTTTAAAGATTACATCCTAAGCTTTAATAAAGTACTTATAAATCTCTAATAGATCTGTTAAAACTTGAGTAATACCGTCTTAAAGTGGTGGTAATTCTATAAAACTACGAAGATTTCAAAAATTACATTTTTTGAGACGTCATATCATTTGAATTAAGTTTTTGAGATTTTTTTTGAATGAAACATCATTTAGTAAGATGCTTTAAAGGTAAGTTGTGCAAAATTAAGAGTTTTATAAGAAAAATTGTATTAGTTACACATTTTTAAATTATTTTTAAACAAAATTCATGTAAGGCTCAATTTCCGCCCACACCGTACTTATGCCCATATATTTTATTTCTTTCTATTATAACCATAAGATAGCTTAATTATTCTTCTTTCATGTTCAATTTGAATTCCAAAACACCAATTTGGTTTTCGTAGCAAACATGGAACAATAGAGCAAACACATCGTGTAGTCAAACAAATCAGCATTGATCTAGAAAACAAGAGGTACTGTAGTGCAGCTTTTCTAGATATCAGCCAAGCATTCGACAAAATGTGGCATACAGGACTCCTCCATAAGCTGAAGAAAAATCTTCCGTATCAATATTATTTAATTATAAAATCGCATCTGACAAATCGCTTTTCATTAGTAAAACAACAAGATGCTCGCTCAGAACTATTTAAAATAAAATCCGGCGTCCCACAAGGTAGTGTACTTGGTCCCTTACTATACCTGTTATTTACTGCTGACCTACTTACAACTAGATTGACAACAGTCGCAACATTCGCGGATGACACAGGTATTATCGCATCTCACACAGACCCCCAAAGAGCTTCGCATAACTTACAAGCCCACTTAAATAAAATAGAAAAATGGTTAAAAAAAATGGAAACTAAGAGCTAATGAAACAAAATCGACCCACATGACATTTACCATGCGAAGAGAGAGCTGTCCACCAGTATACATAAACAACAAACAATTATTACAAGTAGATACAACCAAATACCTGGGCATACATCTAGATAAAAGACTAACATGGAGGAAAACACATATTCACCAAAAGAAAGCAACTTGGACTCAAACTTCAACAAATGTACTGGATTCTGGGTAGACATTCAAGACTGTCAATTGAAAATAAATTAGTGGTATACAAAGCCATACTTAAGCCCATATGGACCTATGGCATACAGCTATGGGGCTCAGCCAGCAACTCTAACTTGGAAATTATACAACGTTTTCAAAATAAGGCATTAAGAACCATAGTAAACGCTCCATGGTACGTCCCCAATGCAATAATAGAGAGAGACTTGAAAGTTCCCAGCATCAAAGAATAAATCAGCAAATACAGTGATAAGTATGAAGAAAGACTTAGTGCGCATCCAAATGATTTCGCGAGTGAATTATTAAACACGGAGGGTGAAGTTCGCAGACTTAAGCGTTATAAACCAACTGACTTACCAAATAGATTTTAGATAAATTAGAACTATTTTAAGTTTTATTTTATTTTACTAGTAGTACTATCTATACATTTGTTGATAATTTAGAAAGGAAAGTTTTCATTGGAATTCTTACCTACATGTCATAGCCTAAGAAAGTCATAACTTTAACTGATTGTTCCTAACGGAACAGATTGTTAAATAAATTGGAGTAATAAAAAAAATGTTCAATTTGTAAAATTTCATTTGATCCATTAGTTAAAGAATTATATTAAAATAACTCAACCATGCACTTCGCCGTACGCTAGTTTACAGTGCGCCAATGTGTCTGAGAAGGGTGACTTTAGCGTTATAAAATAAAAACTCATAGAAGATACAGATTTAATTTCAGAAAATTATTTATATAAGATTTTTTTTGTAAAATTTTCTGAATCTTTCATTGGTCAAGTCAGTTTTTTTCTAGAATTCATATTTTCGGAGTTATTTAAAAAAAACATCTAATTTCGTAGTTCATTTGTTTAATAAAAAATGAAGCGCCCACTTGTCGAGTAAAACTTTTTGATATGTTGTTTATTAAATATTCCTTAATCAGAACAGGTCGATTTTTATTTTTAAATTAGGACTTTTTGGTATATATATCATACAAGTGACGTCATCAATCTGGGCGTGATGACGTAATCGATGATTTTTTAAATGAGTGTAGGGGTTGTGTGATAGCTCATTTGAAAGGCTGTTAAATTTTATATTTACTAATATAAACAACAACCTAATTATTTATACGGGGGGCCAAAAAATTTTTTTTATTAAACTATTTGACACAAAAAGAAGAATGAAAGCAATTTATTTAATTCAAAATACATTTTACTGCTGGCAGAAAACAGGTAAAAATATTTATTTTACAAATAAACATTGCTTTTCAATTAAAGTCAATGTTCAAACTGCTAAGAGACAGATGGGTGGCAGCTTTAACGTTGAATATAAGCGAAAAGCCATGTTTATTTGTGAAATCAACATTTCTTTCTGTTTTCTGACAGCACTAAAATTTATTTTAAATAAAATGAATTACATACCTTCTTCTTTTTGTCTCAATTAATTTAATTCAAAATTAATTTTTCTTGACACCCTGTATAAAGAATTATGTTAACGTTTATATTACTGAAGAGAGAATTAAATAACCTTTCAAATGAGCTATCACACAACCCTTACTCTCATTTAAAAAAATTATCGATTACGTCATCACGCCCAGATATATGATGTCACTATTATGAGATATATGCCAAAAAGTCATAATTTAAAAATAAAAATCGACCTGTCTCAGAATTTCTCTCTAGATTTGCCCATTCTCGAGATAATAAATTTATTCCAACTCAAACGTCCTCACTGTATGTGTTTATATAGACAATGACAGAAATTATAGCTGGTAGATTACAGAAAAAGATAGAAATACATATAGGAAATAATAAAATACTACTTACGGTATGCGGCAAAATAAACAGTACTGAAATAGGGGAGTGCAATTAGAACAAAAATATGCATTGTTTCGGAAAATTTTAAACAAGCTTATATTTTTCTAAAACTTTTTTTGTTAGCTTATATACAAGTTAAAGTAAAAAGTTCTACTCGCAGATTTGGCCACTAATTGTTTATTAATTGGTTAAACAATAACAATTTCTTTGTATAAATAATTTTAAAAATATCTTTAAATTTAAATCATTTTACTTTGATCAAACATGTTTCTATTTTGTTTTTGATTATGCTGAATCGGAATATGGCATTGCAATTTGAAAATTCTTATACAGAAGCTCATATACAATATGTCTGCGTAGCTAGGAACCACAAGGAAAACTTTTTATTATCAATTTTACGAAAAAAATTATTCTTCATAAAATCTTTTGGACAGTCAAAAATCTAAAACTCAACCATCAGATATCAAATTTTATCAATTCTATACGAGTTATGTCAAAAATATGAATTTCGTTAAAGAGTAAATTACCTTTATATTCAAGAATATCAAAAAATGCTATTATGAAAAGTTGTTTAAAATTAAAAACTATGTTTAGATATACAATTTCATCATTCTAATCGAAAAAAAATTCAATTTTCCTCAAATTACGGATACTCATCATCATTTTATTACAATTATGATAACTCTTTTATCATCACTTTTACGAAAAACAGTTATTCTTCATAAAATGTTCTCCCTGGTCTAAAATCTAAGATACAACTATCAGATATCAAACTTTTTTAATTTTATACGAGGTATGTAAAAAATATGAATTTTTAAGAGTTAAATGCCTTTATTATTCACAATATTTTAATTAGAGGGATGTAATTCAACACTAAAACAATTTTTGTAACTCCAAACAACTTTTCTCAATAATTATTTTCGATATTGTGAAATATAACGGTACTTTACTCTTGAGTGAAATTCATATTTTTTGACATACCTCGTATAAAATTAATCAAATTTGATTTGAAGATTGCGTTTTAGATAATATACCATGCAGAGTATTTTATAAAGAATAACTTTTTGTCGTAAAGCTGATAATAAAAAAGTTATCAATAGGTTCCAAGTTACGAAGACATACTGTATAAGAGCTAAAAAAATTGTTTTTGTTCAACATTTATTAATGTTAACGCTTATTATTAAATGTAGTTTAGGTTAGTTTTACAGGAAAAAGTTTTGATTACTTTGTATAAACATTTTCTTAGCTGGTGATTTTCGGTTTTTGTATTACATTTTTGATATCTTTCTTAATTGTCTCAAAAAGAAATAGTCTATTTTATTTTTAAAGTAACATAATTTAGTGCACTTTAAAGACTACATCATAAGCTTTAAAAAAGCAGTTATAAAACTGTAATAGATCTGTTCAAACTTGAGTAATACCGTCTTAAAATGGTGGTAATTCTATAAAACTACGAAGATTTCAAAAATTACGTTTTTTGAGACGTCATATCATTTGAGTTAAATTTTTGAGATTTTTTTTGAATCATACATCATTTAGTAAGATGCTTGAAAGGTTAGTTGTGCAAAATTGATGGTTTTATATGAAATATTGTATTAGTTACACATTTTTAAATCATTTTTAAACAAAATTCATGTAAGGTTCATTTTCCGTCTCCACCGTACATATGCCCATACATTTTATTTCTTTTTATTATAACCAAAAGATATTTTAATTATTCTTCTTTCATGTTCAATACGTAAAATTGCATTTGATCCATTAGTTAAAGAATTACATTAAAATAACTCAGCCGTGCACTTCGCCGTACCCTACTATACAGTGCGCCAATGTTTGTGAGAAGGGTGACTTTAGCGTTATAAGTAAAAAATTATAGAAGATACAGATTTAATTTTAGAAAAATTTTTATATAAGGTTTTTTGTAAAATTTTCTGAATTTTTCAATGGTCAAGTCATTTTTTTTTCTAAAATTTTTATTTTCGGAGTTATTTAAAGAAACATCTAATTTCGTGGTTCATTTGTTTAATAAAAAATTAAGCACCCATTTCTCGAGTAGAACTTTTTGATATGTTGTCTATTAAACATTTCTTAATGAAATTACAAAAAGTTTTATCTTGTTTGATTTTTTCCGAAGTGAAAATCTACATGCACTCCCCTAAAATTCGTATGCCTCAAATTTGTATGTGTCATGTGCCGAAACGTATTGAGTGGTTTCTGAACCTTGTTATAACGTTTGTCAATATCATGTTAATGTTAAATATTTCAGGATGGTTTTCAGTTTTGCAGAAAAAATTTTTATAATGGGGTACTATTTTCAGCCATACGGAAAAGGTCACGAAAATGGTCCAAGCTTAAAATCAACAGTAGTTTCAGCAGGACAAGATAAGCTGTCACACTGCCAGAGAGTCTCTTTTAATACTGTGTGATCATTTTTGGAACTTCCACCCACCAGAACTAACGCCACCAGATGCGTACACATGGGGAATGCTGAAGGGGTCACCGTTTTCTATTTCGGAATTAAGGACTAAAATTAAAGATTTTCTCGTGCCAGAGGTAGTGTTGGATCTAGAAATCTCCCTTGGGAGGGGAAATTTGCTTTAGGGGGGAACTTACAATGAAAAACCAAGCAAAAGACATAAAAAAGGTAAACTTCTCAGATTACATAAAAGACATAAATAATAACTGATACACCGAGAGAAAAAAAATCTTGACATAAAGAAACTTTATTAATATTTAAGAAAGATCGACTTGGCATATTGCCTAAGAAATATATCTTTGTATGTAAGATATAATTTTCTAAAATATTTCAAATAAATTCTACTATAGCCAAAGAAATATATCTTAAACATGATTGAACTATCACTTTCTGGCAAACTTCAAACCCATTTATCAGAAAGAAATTACACTTGATGTTAATTAATTTTATTAGTCATAAAAATATATTTTCTACACATTAGAAAACTATTCTTTCTGAGCAATAATATTTCTTAGTAAGGAATATTATTATTTTACTATCAATAATTAATTTATTTAATTTTAAGAAATATATTTCGCAGAGAAAAACGTATATTTAGAGTTAAGTTAATATTTCTTGAAAATAAAGTGATCTTACATACGGCGAAATAAATCATTGTGTTACGGTAAATTATTTATTAATAAAACAAGATATAAAACGTTATTATTACATACAAATATTTTCTCCACTCTTAAACCACTGGCTTCTACACAACAATAAAAGGATGGAGAGGCAAATCCAACTTCCTCAAATTTTCCTTCTTTTGTTAATAGCACTTTGTATATCAGCAATTCACTAAAACAAAATCGTTATGTAGAAAGAGTAAACTTACTTTAATAATATTTTTTTATAAAGATATAGATATTTATTTTGACAAATTTAGGATATACAAAAAAAACAAATACACGGCCCCACATAAGAACTACTAATACTAATAATAATCAATCATATTTAGTTTAAACATGGCATTATTTAACCTACACATCTTTGTTTATTTTTTATTTTTGTTAATGAAATATTAATTATTTATCTGTATAATATTTAAGTCACACAATAAACATTGTTTAGTTAAAACAAGAGGGAAAATACAACCAATGTAAGAAGCAGATATTCAATAATTGAAGCAGACATAATAATATGTAATTTTCTTAATTTTTATAATCTAAAAGAGACAGCATACCTAATCATTAAGAAATTTTATTACGGGAAAGTATTATTAGTTTACATCTAAGTCATTTAATACATATTGGAAGCCTTTGAAATTTGGGTATACCGAAGAATCCTACGAATAAGTTGGGTGGATAGAGTTCGTAACGAAGTTGTTTTGCACCGGATGGGAAAAGTCACAGAAGTCGTCAGAACAGTTAAAAATCGAAAACTTGAATATTTTGGCCATGTTATGCGACACCCAGAGAGATATAATATACTCCATTTAATACTACAAGGCAAGGTAGACGGAAGAAGAGGGCCAGGTCGAAGAAGAACGTCATGGCTTAAAAACCTGAGAGAATGGCATAACAGATCCTCTGCATCCCTTTTCCGAGCTGCCGTTAACAAAATTACTACAGCCAATTTGATAGCCAACGTTCGATAATCGAGCACGGCACATGAAGAAGAAGAAGAAGAAGAAACTAATTCACGGTTTTCGGCAATAACATTTCTTAACCATAAACATATTTCTTTTAGACTAACTGATTTCTTTATCTCAAATAAATTAACAGAAAAAATCCTCAGCGTTGCACCCGCCATATTTGATATAGCGTTGTATTGTATATTTTTATAGAAGACGATACATTCAAGAAACATATTATAGTTGATACATAAGTATACACATTTTTAAAAAGGTACTTACATGTATGAAGTTCTACCATTTCTGGAAGGCCCCGCAGTTGGTTTCTTTCTCTTTCTTAATATTATTCTGAAGCTATATATTATATCATTCTGTCCCAGCTTTAAATTGTGGCATATTTCCCAGTTAGAATAATAAGCTCCTTTATTTTAGTGTCGTCCATCATTATACCTAAAAAGCATATAAATATACTATTATGTTTCTTTTTTAACCATTCGGATACGCAACAATATTATTATTACATCTTAAATTACTCAATTTACTTTTATTTAATACCTATATATGTACATACCTTCAAAATATCCGTTAATTTTTAAAGTACACCAATAAATCCAACATCCATCTATATGAACATGAACATATCACGCCATCTTGACAAACACTGACGACTAAATCATAAATAGTTAATCTGCGCAATTCTTTTGTGGACGAAAATCTCTTTGCAAGTAACATTTCGGCATTAATGACAAAGTTTTTATTTTATAACCACAGTTACTACAGAGGGTATTTCTGAAGAATTATTTATTGTGGTTTAAAATATTTATTTGATTGCAAGAAAATTTCTTGTTCACAAATATAAATATGGATTAACTAACATTATATTTCTTATACTGCAAAATATTTGTAGTTTTCAATTTAAGAAATAAAAACTTTAGGATAAGAAAATTAAATGTAACCATTAATGCATTTCTTAGTATTGAAGAAATTATCTGTAAGAAATTATTGAGTTGTGTTTAAAAAAACTCGTTTCTTTATATTTGAACCGCTATGTTTAAGTTAATAGGATATTTTAACATTTAAGAAATATTGCTCAAAGAAATCGGTATTTTAGGAGAAAAGAAATTGTTCTCTCGGTGTAGGTATTACGTTTCCTTAATTTTCCTAACTAGCGTGTTTATTGGGTTGAATTTGTCTTTCTGTGGTTTCGGTTTCATGTGAGCTAATTTATTTTTGTTTGAACAATTTTTTTTATTTTGGACCTTGTTAAGGTGGACATTTGCTCATCCCCGTAGATCCGCCACTGGACAGAGGGCATCTTTAACATCTGTTTTATCGGGACCGTACGTCGTCGTGAATGATGTTTGCAAGGCTCTATCATGTACATATTATAGATATATAAATAATCATAAACATTTCAATGTTTACTCCAGTACTGTTTATTTTGCCGCATACTGTATTTATATATCAGAGAATGTTAGTTCACTCGAGCCCTTCGTGTCTTTACTCCTTCCATGAGAGGATTAGCAACTGGCATTAACTAAAACTACTAATCATATTCCACCTGACGCGTGATGTATTGTTATTGACATAATATGTTACCCAAAATCTATCCTAAGCAAGATTAATAATAATTGATATAGGCGAAACGATGATAAGTTTTTTACCAGCTTATATTATGTACTTCTAGCAATCAAATGTAATCAAAAGTAATCAAAACGAAAAATAAGCCATTTATACGCCAGTTAATTAGAGCAAAAACAGGATTTCCTCCGAATTCTATCCTACTGCATGGACTTTAATAAAATTTTGAGAATAGCCTCTACTTATCTTATAATTCAAAGTCTATCCTATACCGATGTGCGCTTTTATCTTGGGGGTGGTTCCCACCCCTTCTGGGGGGGTGGAAATTTTTTTGATCAAAATAACCACGGAAGTGACTAGAGAACCTAATTTTAAGCAAAAAGTGTTCTATAATTTTTTTTTTGAAAACTCAATACTTTTTGAGTTATTCCTGGTTGAAAATTTGCCATTTTCATTGAAAAATGACACCTATTCGAACGGTTTTTTGCGAATACCTTAAGAATTATGCATCATCTAACTAAAAAAACTATATAAAACTTTATTGTAGCTTATGAAAAATCGAAGAGATTCGTTTCTTCATAAATCTTCTAGTTATAATACAAAAAGTCAAAGTCAAAAAAGACGATTTTAGAGGAGAGGCATTTTAAAATTTATGGATATGATTATGAGCATAACTCCTAATAAGTTGTCACTTTAAAGAAATTATCTATACAATTTTGTTAGAAATATATCTAAATACAAACTGTGATAACTAGATAAATTTATAAAGTGTTCTTGTTAGTCCCTATTACATTTGAGTCTTTTTTCCTGAGAAACATTTACTTCAACTTTGTTAAAACGCTGACCTAACTAAAAAAGGGTCCTTATTGTAGAGAGAATTTTCACAAAAACTAATCGTAAGTATAAGATCGATCATCCTTGACGAGAAATAAATACACAAAAACTAATCGTAAGTATAAGATCGGTCGTCCTTGACGAGAAATAAACACACAAATTGCTTCACATTCTGCGCTATTCTGCGGCGTAACTAACTTGGGTCTGTATTCATACGAAAATGTTAGTATTCAACTAATTTCGCGCTAAACAAATATAGACACTTGGTGTCATCTCTTAGCGACTATTATTATTAACGTGATAGGTCTTTATTCACGCGATAGATACTTTTATTTTTAGTAGATCTGCATTAATAAGTCAATTTCGTCAAATTTCGACTTAAGCCACGTTCTTGCGAAGCGGCGATATATGGTAGGAGAAAAGAGATTTTTTTGGTACATGCTCAAATCGATGTGTTTAACTTAAAATAACAAAAAAATGGTCGATTTTAAGGGTATAATGCTATCTGTATCTTTAATAGTGTTTGAAAAAACCTTTAAAACGACCACCGTTAAATATGGCGGTATAGTTCAAAACTGTGTGAATATTGTTGTCCGTAATTTGCTTTTATTAATTAAAATAATGGAAGAAATAACTAAACAAGTTGAATGTCCCAATAAAAGAAGAAAAAGAAGAAGTCGTTAAATTCACCTGTAGTTATATCCAAAATTTTCTAATTCCACAATCTTCACTGGTTAGTTTCAAAACCTGCTAAATCCAGTTTTTTATACATAAATACATTTTTCTACGACCGTTTAATAACATGCTCATTGCTCGCTATTTTTTCGTAGATAATAGCACCCATTACTGTACCCGTGAGTAATAATTCATTACTCACGGGCTGAAGTTACTCACGGGTCATTACTCACGGGCTGAAGTTAGATTCAAGTGGCGCATGCCATTTTTAATATTAATCGTATATAAACTGCAAATAAAATTACTTAAACTTGTTTATTTAATACAATAATTATTGTAATTTATATCAACAATCTATATATTGTTTAGTAAAAATTTTGACGTTTATCATTTATTTTAGTGACAGTAACATTAGAGCATTTTATTTATGTTAATTGGAATTTATAACTAATATTGTGTTTATTTTTCAAGTTATATTGTGTTAAATATGTTATAACATATTATGTATAGTTATATTATTAGATTATATATAGTTAAATGTAAATATGCATTATAACTATATATATATATATATATATATATATATATATATATATATATATATATATATATATATATATATATATATATATATTTATATATATATATATACATCCCGCTATCATTATGTCATCTTTTCATGTTGCAGTCATTTGGCATCACTAAGAAATACTATCATTTTCGAATTTTAATTCGTGTATGTTTGTTGAGCGCATTTTTTAATGCCCTGTATCGTTCTCAGTTTTCTAAAATGTTGATTTTAAAAATTTAAATTATATACAAAAATTTTTACACTTCACAGCCATTTTGACTTCCACCACATAAAAATGTGTATTTGCGGTGTATTTGCCGTCAATCGATGTTGCCACGAGTTAAAAATATCGATCGTTTGAGGCCAGGTAGAAAAGGTATATTATAAACCATATAAAAGGTGGGTTCTTTACCTGTTCGGCTAGTTCGGCTGGTAAGGGTCCAAATATTTTACGAGTTGAATTGTGTTTATTTTATTTCATCTGCTAAATTATAATTTTCTCGTAACGACTTAAAATATTTGTTTGAAAAATTAATTTTGGGTCATTCCATTTCAAATCACTCAATTTTGGAGCAAAAAAAAATTTGGACCTCTGATTTGTCTGAAAATTGGTATATAGCTTCTGCGGGACGTAAAAATAAGATATTTAAGGTCAAAAAATCTTCTTCTTCTTTTTTTCTCAAAATGTTATTTTATTCGATTTTACAGTGATTTGGTGTTTATTTATACAAATTTCCATTTTCTCTCGTAAAGTAT
Organism: Diabrotica virgifera virgifera; assembly: GCF_917563875.1. Lineage (NCBI taxonomy): Eukaryota > Metazoa > Arthropoda > Insecta > Coleoptera > Chrysomelidae > Diabrotica > Diabrotica virgifera. The sequence goes on along the minus strand of NC_065446.1, from coordinate 121,582,630 downwards.
CAATGGAAAACATAATATTTTAATAGAAGGGACTCAAAAATGTCATTATATGGCATTATAACAAGTTACTTTGATTCAAAACAAGCTTTTGATCAAATTTTATAGTATAGAAAACGTTAAAATACCGTTTTTTTTACATTTTTCTCCATTCCCAAAATGCATCATAATCGATTTGGCTGAAAATTTGCCCACAGATAGACAAAACATAGGACTTTAAGTGGTCATAAGGATTTGAATTATATTACAATACCCAAAAAGTTACATGCAATATTATAGTCAAAAATATAGGCGTCTACTGTAAGTAAAATTAACTCGAAAATATCGACCTCACGACAAAAATTGTTAAAAAGAAATTGTAATAATTGTAAATACGATTTATTTGGAACAATTTCAGTTGCTTCCATTTTTGTCGAAAAGTTAAAAATGGCGGAGATATTGAGCAAAACAGGTTCTCCTTTAAAATCAAGATGGCCGCTAACGTAACGGAGGAATTCATTCGCGATTTTAAATTTAGGCTACTATTGACTCCCCTAAAGATCAGAAAAATAAATTTTTGTGCAGCTTGGCATTCAAGGTCAAATGCTATCCCGACTGGACTAATATATACTTTTGAGTATGATATTACTGCATGTAACTTTTTTGGTATTATAATATATTTCAAATCCTTCTAACCACTTAAAGTCCTATCTTTTAGCTATCTGCGGGCAAATTTTTAGCCAAATCGATGATGATGTATTTTGGGAATGGAGGAAAATGTAAAAAACGGTATATTAACGTTTTTTACACTATATAATTTGATCAAAAACTTGTTTTGATTCAAAATAACTTGTTATAATGCCATATAATGACATTTTTGAGTCATTTCTATTAAAATATTATGTTTTTCATTGATACTTTACGACAGAAAATGCAAATTTGTTTAAATAAACACCAAATCACTGTAAAATCGCATAAAATAACATTTTGAGAAAAAAGAAGAAGAAGACCTTAAATATCTTCTTTTTACGTCCCGCAGAAGCTATAATATACCAATTTTCAGACAAATCGGAGATCCAAATTTTTTCGCCTAAGTGATTTGACACGGAATGTACCTTTTACATTTTCGTTTAATTTACTTACGGTTTTTGTTCAGAATTTTGAAGAAACGCTTGGTTTGACATAAAATTTGGGACACGCATAGCTAATATGTTAAAGAAAAAAAGTGATATTGTGCCGATATGTGCTTTTGATCTGGAGGTGAGTTTCGTACGTTATCGGGGATGAAAACAAATACGTTCAAATAAGTCCGGAATTGGATAAACTGACTAATTCTAAACAACTTCTATTTTATAGAGTTTTTTCACAAGTCAATAATTTTAGAGATATTTGCGGGTGAATATATTCATTTTTCAACAAAAAAAAAACACGTTTTTAGACGGTTTTTCGCAAATAACTCAAAAAGTAGGTACCTACTTTATTGAAAAAAAATTAGCAAATAGCAAATATAGCTTATAGAAAAGTGTAAAAATGGTATATGTGTCAGGTCTGTAGACCCAGTAGAAGCAGAGTTATTGCTAAGCTTTGTTTTAAAACCAAGAGGAGTAGGTAAACTAAAAAGACAGATTCACACCCAAGAAAGTCACTAGAAATATCTTCAGATACATCTTCTTTTTTGGTTGATCATATCGGCCTTTGACGGTAATATTGACTAAAAATCTAAAACTAAAAGGAATAACGCAGAAAATACAAAAATCGCTGATAAAATAAATAAACTAACCTATGAAATGCCAATAGTGTTAAAATTTTATAAATGTCATTATTGTCAAAATTTGATATGAGTAAAATTGCCTGAGGTTGTACCAATTACAAACAAGGTTTACGGCGCGGGAAATTTGAATTACTCTTAGTTTAAAAACAGACTATAATTAAAAATAACCTCTTATATGTCAAATTCCAAATCGAATATTTTAACGTGAAATAAAAAAAATTAAACAATTTTCTAGGAAAACTTATTACAACTTTTTTGAAGTGTTTAAGAAAACGTTTATTTTTATTTTTTTAAAAAGATTCTAGCAGCAAGAGTAAGCAAGTTACGCTCAAAATACAGTTGTTTCTTTTTTTTTGGTTAAAAATATCGTAAAAATCTCCCTCTAATTAACAGCCCAAATGGAATTAATCGTTACCACTTCACAAGTAACTTTATATATTGTTTGTGTTTGTAAGTTTCATCAGTTCAAAGTGCTTATTTGTGAAAAAATTTGGTTTTAAAGTAAATTTTAAATCTTTAATTTAAAAAAAAAAGACTTTTTTCAAAATAACTTAAAAATTATTAGTGATACCAAATATCTTAAAGAGTAAAAAATGTAGGTTTTGCTTTTTTAAATATTTGGGATTTTTTGATTTTCTGGAAGACAAAAATTGGTTAAGATATGGCTGTTTAAAATTTGCATATACATACTCGTGACTAGTGATTCGTTCGAGCCCTTTCAACAAACCCCCTTTCAAAAATAAGCATTTTTAACCAATGCAACTTACAGATCATATACAGGGTGTCCCCGAAAATAGTGCGTTCCTTAAAGGTATAGATAGAAAGCACAATGTAGAGCAAAAAATTCTTATAACATTTTCAGCCGTTTAAAACTTTTATAGAACAAAATTTGCTTAGAATTAGAATTAGTTAGTTTATCCACTCCCGGACTTATTTTGAACGTATGTTTTTTCACCCCCAAGAAGGGGTGAAATTCACATCCAGGACAAGAGAACATATCGGCATAATCTCACTTTTTTCTTTGGCATTTTAGCTACGTGTGTGCCAAATTTCATGTCAATCCAAGCGGTTCTTTAAAATCTGGAGGTTTTGCGATATTTTACCGTGAGTGAATGGAATAATTGCCGTTGTCACTTTTAGATAAGAAGTCATTATCACAATGACATAGTCAGGTTAACTGAATTATATAATTATTGTTTTTATCATTAAATGTGAAAACCTAGAATTATCCATGTCTGTGTGTCAATAAACACAACTCCTCTGTTAGTAGGACAGAAAGAATGACAAATAAGGTGTCAAATGAAAGCCTATAACCAAAATATGATATTACATGTGAGAAGTTTGACCTCGGACTGCCTGTTCCAGAGTTGCAACAGAAAGTACTGTTTTAAATTCGTCGAAATAGTACAAACTATTATTCAACGCGACTAAGAAAGACCAGAACAAATACATACTTCCGGTTTCATGCCTGTCTGTTCGTCCATGTCTGTCGGTGAACAAAATTCATCCGTCATATCAACTGACAAAAAGTTACACTAAGAGTTCAAATATCGACTGCCGGTTCAACTTCCGGTCACTTTGGGTGAAAAATTAGAACTTACGATGTCCAATTGCTTGTTACAATTTTTTTATAAGTGTTCTACTCTATCTATTCTGACTTTTTCTATAACTTACTTAGATCACATATAATTTAATACAGTTTTGATGTCAGGGTCTTCAAAATTTATGTGGTGAGTTCCAGTATGTGATGAATGAAAAACGACTCCATAAGCAGAAGAAAAAAGTGTTCTTTAAAGTGTTCTCAAAACCTAAGACAATACATCGACTCACAAGAGCGTTGTGACAGTAGCAGAAATTCGTGTTGGGGTTCGAATTACTTTCTCATACGGCTTACTCTCCTGACTTGGCCCCCTCCGATTATTAAGTGTTCCCAAATCTGAAGAAATGACTCGTAAATAAAAAAATCAGCTGAGATAATTGAAGAAAAAAATAACTATTTTTCAGAGCTTCCAGAATCGTATTATGCGCACGGCATCGACATAAAAAATTTGTAAAACCGTTAAAATCGCTGTATTGAACATATTGAATAAAATTAAGGAATTTTCATGAAAACATGTTTTTCATGAAAATATGTCTACTTTTATAGGACGCACTTCAGCAGTTCATAAAAAAAGCTTACAGACTTTCTAATGCTGTTTGCTAAATAGCAAAAATAACAAAAATTTTATTACTCATGAAGAAGATCAAGCAGCTAAATTTAAAGTAAAATCATTAGATGGCATATAAATAGATATGGAACAGAAGTTGATATCCACTTCTGAACCCACCTCAGAAGAAGTGGACGAAATAGAGTAATTGGGAGTCCTTCAAAGGTCACCTGAGCACTCAGAACCTAGTACCAGTACATGCAGCTGCGATAATATTAAAGAGAAATCCGACAAAAGAATTGAGAGGGAACTCTGGACCAAATATCAAAAACCAGTGTAACCTAACACTTCCAGCTTCATATTAATAATAGAAAATCACCGAAAGACAAATATGTAATGTAACATTAAAGTATACATATATTATAAGTATTATAAGTATACATAAGTATATATATATTAAAGTAATAACAAATATGTAACATTAAAGTCTTTATTCAAGTCGTATATTCAAAAAATAAGATAAGTAGAGTAATAAATGGATAATTAAAAATTGCGAGAAACACTGCAAGACCCAAAGACAAATAAAAAACAAAAATTAATGTGCTAAATAAAAGTATTGATTCGTTACTGCAGAACTAGAACTGTTATATGGAGCTATACTAGTCTGGATCGGTGTAAATTAAATGAAAAAGAAAATAATATAATAAACACACTTTAAGAGCAGATAGAGAAAATATATGGATTATCAGAAGGTTCAAACGGCAGAATTATCAACGATAAACAAGAAAAAGTCAACGAGATAATGATTCTTTACCAACTGTTTTATTATAATTAGGGGTACGGAATAGATACGAATTTCGGCGAAATTTTTAACAAAAATGAGATAAATGTGAAATATGGAGTTTTTGTTTATTTCCGCGAAGTACCTGCAGGTGCTCAACTCGTCCGTAAATAAGTAGGTACTTAGTCACGTAGTAAATAAGGAATGGAAAGATTTTACGGAAGTCGGAAATTTTTCTATTGCACATAATTTTTAAAAGGTGTTTATTTTTCTAACACGTGTTGAAACAGAAGGAACTTTCATTGTTCATCATTAAATAGATAAAGATAAGATAAGGAATTGATATTTTTCAATGTTGATTCTTTGAGAAATATAAATAATCCGACTGTTGTTATCTGCATTTCGGTCTTTTGTATTGGTAAAAATCTAAGTAGGAATAAAAGTCGGCTAATTCTTATTTTCTAAACATATAAATTAGTCAAACAGGACAATCAGTGCTCATTCCGTCAATTTTTACGAAGAACATGGTCTATCAAAAAAGTTTTCATAGTAACATAAAGTTACTTAAAGTATCCCCTAAAATGGGATGCCCTAAAACAATTTTGAGTGATCGAGTCAAAGAATTTTCAACAGATGACCTATATCTGTGTGACACAAGACATAATTGCTACACAGTGCAGTTATTCGTCATTTGCTAAAGCAGCATTACAAAGCATTTGGAGTCCAACGAACAGCGTAGAGGCAGAACGATTCTTCAGCACATATAATATTGTAGTGACAGTGACAGATCGAAGAACAGCTCTTAAAGAGTCGAATGTCGAAATTACAACGATGTTAGCTTTTAATTAATGTTTTCTGTTGTTTTACTCGTAGTTAAAAATAAATGCGAAATTTTGTAATTATAAAAAAAGTAAATGCGAAATTCATGTTTTTTATTTGCGAAAATTCCGTACCCCTAATTATAATTAGTTATAAAATAGCTTAAATGGGGAAAAGCTGTAAGCTTAGACCAAACACCAGTAGGGGGCATCCAATTAATTTAGTGAAAAAAATTAAATGTATAACAATATTCACTTCATTTACTGAAAAGGCATTGTCCCGCAAGAATGGTTGAAATCACAATTAATAGCCCTACAAAAAGACAAGCGCTTAAAAGTGATAAGACCATTGAACAATAAGCCTGTAAGCTACCTTTTAAACACATGCTCAAAAATAATCCATAACGCAAGGATTGTTAGGAAATTCTTTTATAGACTTCAGGCAACAAATTCTCCTGATCATGTTTAAAAAACGTACGGAATGTACTAAATAAAAAAATATATTTATCATTTAAAAATATATACCCTTATCATCATCATACAACCTCTTCTGTCCACTGCTGGACATAGGTCTCTCCCATTCTTCGCCACTCTTCACGGTTCTGTGCTTCTTGTTGCCATTTCTTGGATATTCGTTTAATGTCGTCCATCCAGCGTGTTGGTGGTCGTCCTCTGCTGCGTTTGTCTTCTCTTGGGCGCCAGTCAATTAGTTTTCTGGTCCATCGTGAGTCTTTCAGTCGCGCTATGTGACCTGCCCAATTCCATTTCAGCTTGGCTATACGTTCAACGACATCAGTGATACCTGTTCTTTTCCTTAAGTCTTGGTTCCTTATTTTGTCTTTTTTTGTCACGCCGAGAATCGATCTTTCCATGCGCCTTTGTGCCACTCGCATTTTTAGTGCTGTTGTTTTTGTGAGCGTGAGAGTTTCTGCTCCGTATGTCATAATAGGAAGAACGCATTGGTCAAATGTCTTCCGTTTCATAGCTGTCGGGATAATGCTCTTAAAGATGTCTCTTAGTGATCCATACGCCGCCCAAGCAAGTGTTATTCGTCGTTGAAATTCGCAGGTCTGATTGTCCTTGCCTATTCTGACTTCATGACCGAGATATATGTACTTTTCTGTCAATTCTACCACTTGATTTTGGATGGTTAGGTGTTCGCTGGGAACTAAATTTGTCATAAATTTGGTCTTACTGATGTTCATTTTTAGACCTATTGTTGAAGACACGTTTTCTAATTCTAGTAGCATTTGTTGTGCTTCACCCAGATCTTCGGTAATAAGTACTATATCGTCGGCAAAACGCAGATGATTGAGCATTTCTCCATCTATCTTTATTCCTCTATTTTCCCACTTTAGCATTTTAAAGGCGTATTCGAGGACCGCTATAAATAATTTAGGTGAGAGAGTGTCGCCCTGTCTCACACCTCGCTTGATATGAATTTCTCTGGTAGTATCATGTAGTTTTACACGCATTGTGGCGTTTTGGTATAATGTTTGCACTAACTTTGTAAACCGGTAATCTATTCTACTATTGTTCAGAGCAGTTATAATGCTGTCTAATTCCACAGTGTCGAAGGCTTTGTGAAAGTCTACGAAGATAAGTACCAGTGGTTTGTTATATTCTATCGACTTTTCTATTAAAGTTTTTACTGTTTGTAGGTGATCGTTCGTTCCGAATTTTGAGCGGAATCCAGCTTGTTCTCGGGGTTGGTAGAAATCTAACTTTTTTTCTAGTCTTGTCGTAATTATTCGGGTAAACATTTTATAGATGTGGTTCAATAAGCTGATTGGTCTATAGTTTTCTAGGTGCGCCTTGTCTCCTTTCTTGTGTAGTAAAATTGTTACTGCATTGTTCCATGTTTCCGGTATGCAACAATCTGTTAGACAAAGGTTAAACAAAATTTTTATTTGGTTGAGAAGGACACGTCCACCCATCTTTATAGCTTCTATTACGACTCCATCTTCTCCTGGCGCTTTGTTGTTTTTCATCCTTTTCATTGCGTCCTGGATTTCGCTTAGTGTGATCTCTGGCATGAGCTCTGAAACCTGGTTGATAACTTTGCGTGATGCAGCGGCTTCTAAATTCTTTTGGTCTTCTCTTTGGCTTGTATATAGTTCTTGATAGAAGTCTTCAACTATGTGTAGTAGTTCTTCTCTATTTGATGTGGGGACTCCTTCTTTGTTCTTTAGTTTGTGTATTTCGCATTTTCCATTGTTTAGCCGCCTTCTCAGGACTTTCAGACTTTTATTCTCTTCTATAGTCCGCTGGACTTTTTCATTCTTAAATTTCCTTAAATCTTTCCTTATAGCTTTTGATACTTCTTTGTTTATTTTTCGCAGTTCTTCTTCGTCAGTGCTTTCGTTTTCTTTGATTTTTCTTCTAGTTTCCATTAGTTGCTTTGTTTCAATGGTTATTTTTTCGTCTTGGCTTCTTTTAGGACAGCATTTTACTTGAGCCTCTCGAATAGCTTCTACGATATTTTCGTTTAGGGCATCTACATTATTCATGCATTCATTTTGTTGTAGGATTTTATTGATATTGCCTTGGTATTCATTTAAATTCGTTGGGTCAATCCATATTGGGTTGGCTTTCTTCCTAATCATTTTGGATCTTTCTGTTATTAAGTCTAATTTTAGTTTGGCTCTTACCATTCTATGATCGCTGCCTGTGGTAAAGCTATTAAGGACTGTGACATCGTTGAATATATATTTTTTGTCACTGATTATGTAGTCTATCTCGTTTCTGGTCTTACCATCTGGGCTTTTCCACGTCCATCTTCTGTGATCTTTTTTAGAGAAGAAACTATTCATCTGGTAAAGATTTTGTTGTAATAGAAATTCTAGTAGTGTTTGGCCACGCTCGTTTCTGCCTTTGGATCCAAATTTACCTAGTGCTGTTTCCTGTTCATCCTGCTTTAGACCGATCTTTGCGTTAAAGTCGCCGCATATAATCGTGTAATGTGTTGGTGTTTCTTTCAGTGCCGTTGAGATGTCATCGTAGAAGTCTTCAATCTCCTCATCCGGATGGTTCGTTGTTGGTGCGTATACCTGAATAATCTTTATTTTATACCTTCGGTTTAGCTTTACGATTAAATAGGCTACTCTTGTGGATATACTTCTTGTAATCACTATGTCATTTGCAAGTCTTTTGTGTATAAAGAATCCAACTCCCCCGACTGATTCGGTTTCACTACCTATACTATAAAATATATGCCCTGATTTTAGTGTTGTCAGGTTTTCTCCATGTCGTCTTACTTCACTGACTCCAATGATATCCCATTTTACTTTTGACATCTCGATTTCCATTTCAGTGACTTTTTCTTCAGATAATAATGTTCTGGCATTGTAGGTACAGATAAAGAGTGTTAGAGGTTTTTTCGTCTTTCGCGTCGTCAGTTTTTTGTCCCCCCCAGAATCCTTGGGACAGACTGATAAATCAGTGTGAGAGTTTCGATTTCTCGCTATACTCACCTGGGGTACATCCGCTTCTGTTTTAAAATCTGACATTTTGTTGGGAGGTATTTGCCTTAAAACACCACGCTGGCAAGGCGGGTTGGTGAGTTTTTAATTCAGCCGCTCATTGTGAGTACCGACGCTGTTTGAAGCCGCCCGCTCCGGGTCAGACGCTTCTAGGTTTGTGATCTTATACTACCCCTAAAATCGAGGGTTGCCAGCTCCGCCATCTTCGCCGTACCGGAAGTATTCTTCGTCGCCTTGGATGCCGTTCTGGACTTCATCCGTGACCCTGGACAAGGGACCCTTAGCAGGTACTAGCTTCCCGGGTCAAGAAGCTCCTGGAATCTGCGGGGGGCAGGGATTGATTCACTTTCCCTGATAGGACTATCCAAGAGAGTCCAAAGGACTTCAAAGGAGTTCCTACCCGCTACCCACATATACCCTTATACTATAACATAATTCTAACGTTGAATATATAATGCTTTCCTGTGGAGTATACAAAGGATGGTCCTGTTTTTCCCGCACGCTGCCTTGTTTAGTCTTCTTTGTCGTTTAATTCGTTAAATTCTATCCTCTTATGTCACGGCTTCAGGAAGAAGTGGATATATGCAGTGAACGGGAGGCCTATGTCGAACAGTGAACGAAGGGGCCTTTTCGCGTTTATCATGTAGAGAAGTCACCTGTCAAAAACTGGACGTATGTAATCGTATTCACTTTGTTAAATACTGTCACATAATATGTCATACACCTCTGTGCGTTAATCCATTTTATTTCTACAATTTTAAGGTGCTATTACATGCCGCCATTTTGATTTGTCTACAGTCGCATTCTGCCCGTTAAATCCCATCGTTTGAGGCGCTGTACGTCACGACTGGATCAATTGTAGCGAAGCTACATGACTAAGGCCCTTTTTAACATGTTGCTGTATTTGATTTTTCTGTGCCATTTTATATTATTTGTCAAATACTATTATTTGAGGTGCTGTACATCACGATTGGACCAATAGGACCGTAGATACAAGACTAAGGCCCTTTTGACATGCTGCTGTACTTGATTTTTCTATGTCATTGTATTCTATTTGACAAATCCAGTTATTTGAGGTGCTGTACTCCACGATTGGACCAATAGGAGCGAAGATACGTAAATAAGGCCCTTTTTTCATGTTGCTGTATTTGATTATTCTGTGTCATTGTATTCTGTTCGTTAAACCCTATCATTTGAGGTGCTGTATGTCACGATTGGACCAATAGGACCGAAGATACATAACAAAGGCCCTTTTGACTTGTTGCTTGCTGTATTTGATTTGTTTGTGTCAAATTTGATTCTATTGGTCAAGTCCTATTACTTAAGATGCCGTACGTCACGATTGGACTAATAGGACCGAAGATACGCTACTAAGGTCCTTTTTACATGCTGTTGTATTTGATTTTTCTATGTCATTGTATTCTGTTTGTCAAATTCTATCATTTGAGGTGCTATATATAACGTTTGGTCTAACAGGACCGAAGATACATAACTAAGGCCCTTTTGACCTGCTGCTGTGTTTGATTTTTCTGTGTCATTGTCTTCTATGATGCCTAAGGCATGTCTATGATATGCCTTATTTTTAAATAAAACAAGTAATTGGACTTCGTAAGTCCTAGGTTTTCACCCAAAGTAATCGAAAGTAGAACTGGAAGACAATATTTGAATTTTACGTGTAACTTTGCGTGGATTGATATACGAATTTACTAATTTTGAGTCATTTTTACTAAACTTTCACATTTGTCACCTCATTTGTAATTCTACACGGTATAATGGCGGAGGAGTTATATTGGCGGTCGTACGGACCGACAGAAAGATTGCCTAGGTCAAATATCTCACCTTTAGTACCATCCTTGGATTATAAGCTTTCATTTGACACCTCATTTATCATTCTAGCTGGTATAATGATGGAAGAGTTATATTCGCGGTCGGACGGACCGACGGACAGACCGCCTAGGTCAAATATCTCACCTTTAGTACCATCCTTGGATTATCAGCTTTCATTTGACACCTCATTTGTCATTCTACCTGGTATAATGACGGAGAAGTTATATTCGCGGTCGTACGGACCGACGGAAAGACAGCCTAGGTCAAATATCTCACCTTTAGTACCATCCTTGGATCATAAGCTTTCATTTGACACCTCATTTATCATTCAAGCTGTTATAATGATGGAGGAGTTATATTCGCGGTCGTACGGACCGACGGAAAGACAGCCTAGGTCAAATATCTCACCTTTAGTACCATCCTTGGATTATAAGCTTTCATTTGACCTCATTTGTCATTCTACCTGGTATAATGATGGAGGAGTTATATTCGCGGTCGGACAGACCAACGGACAGACCGCCAAGGTCAAAGATCTCACATTTAGTACCATCCTTGGATTTTTAGCTTTCATTGGACGCCTCATTTGTCATTCTACCTGGTATAATGTCATAGAAGTTATATCCGCGGTCGTACGGACCGACGGAAAGACAGCCTAGGTCAAATATCTCACCTTTAGTACCATCCTTGGATCATAAGCTTTCATTTGACACCTCATTTATCATTCAAGCTGGTATAATGATGGAGGAGTTATATTCGCGGTCGTACGGACCGACGGAAAGACAGCCTAGGTCAAATATCTCACCTTTAGTACCATCCTTGGATTATAAGCTTTCATTTGACACCTCATTTGTCATTCTACCTGGTATAAAGACGTAGAAGTTATATTCGCGGTCGTACGGACCGACGGAAAGACAGCCTAAGTCAAATATCTCACCTTTAGTACCATCCTTGGATCATAAGCTTTCATTTGACGCCTCATTTATCATTCTAGCTGGTATAATGATGGAGGAGTTATATTCGCGGTCGGACGGACCGACGGACAGACCGCCTAGGTAAAATATCTCACCTTTAGTACCATCCTCGGATTATCAGCTTTCATTTGACACTTCCTTTGTCATTCTACCTGGTATAATGACAGAGAAGTTATATTCGCGGTCGTACGGACCGACGGAAAGACAGCCTAGGTCAAATATCTCACCTTTAGTACCATCCTTGGATCATAAGCTTTCATTTGACACCTCATTTATCATTCAAGCTGGTATAATGATGGAGGAGTTATATTCGCGGTCGTACGGACCGACGGAAAGACAGCCTAGGTCAAATATCTCATTTTTAGTACCATCCTTTGATTATAAGCTTTCATTTGACACCTCATTTGTCATTCTACCTGGTATAATGACGGAGAAGTTATATTCGCGGTCGTACGGACCGACGGAGACAGCCTAAATCAAAGATCTCACCTTTAGTACCATCCTTGAATCATAAGCTTTCATTTGACACCTCATTTGTCATTCTACGTGGTATAATGACGGAGAAGTTATATTCGCGGTCGTACGGACCGACGCGACGGAAAGACAGCCTAGGTCAAATATCTCACCTTTAGTACCATCCTTGGATCATAAGCTTTCATTTGACGCCTCATTTATTATTCTAGCTGGTATAATGATGGAGGAGTTATATTCGCGGTCGGACGGACCGACGGAAAGACAGCCTAGGTCAAATATCTCACCTTCAGTACCATCCTTGGATTATCAGCTTTCATTTGACACCTCATTTGTCATTCTACCTGGTATAATGACGGAGAAGTTATATTCGCGGTCGTACGGACCGACGGAAAAACAACCTAGGTCAAAGATCTCACTTTCAGTACCATCCTTGAATCATAAGCTTTCATTTGACACCTCATTTGTCATTCTACCTGGTATAATGACGGAGAAGTTATACTCGCGGTCGTACGGACCGACGGAAAGACAGCCTAGGTCAAATATCTCACCTTTATTACCATCCTTGGATCATAAGCTTTCATTTGACGCCTCATTTATTATTCTAGCTGGTATAATGATGGAGGAGTTATATTCGCGGTCGGACGGACCGACGGAAAGACAGCCTAGGTCAAATATCTCACCTTCAGTACTATCCTTGGATTATAAGCTTTCATTTGACACCTCATTTGTCATTCTACCTGGTATAATGACGGAGGAGTTATATTCGCGGTCGTATGGACCGACGGAAAGACAGACTAGGTCAAATATCTCACCTTTAGTACCATCCTTGGATTATAAGCTTTCATTTGACACCTCATTTGTCATTCTACCTGGTATAATGATGGAGGAGGTATATTCGCGGTCGGACAGACCGACGGACAGACCGCCAAGGTCAAATATCTCACCTTTAGTACCATCCTTGTAATATCAGCTTTCCGTTGACACCTCATTTGTCATTCTAGCTGGTATATTGACGGAGGAGTTGTGATTACAGACAGACGGACGGACAGACGGACGTGGATAATACAAAGTTTTCACATTTTTTCAAAATTGGGTGAAAACAACATGATGCCAAAATGATTTGTTGATGAAAATAATATATACATTCTCAAATTGCCTATTTTTCGGTGTGGATAATATTGTATTCAACAGTGATGCCAAATTTCTGATGCCAAAATGATTGATAATGAAAGTGGGATATACGTTTTCATGTATATAGCGGCAGCGACAAAACGGTAAAACACTGAACTAAATGTATATAATATTTTCACTGTACCATCATTTTGGACTCAAACATTTTATGGAATAAACTTATATAACTTAGTAAGGGATAAACAAAGAAAGCTAATATATTAAAGTAACATCAAGAAATCAAATCTCTAACTACCGAGTTGATTAGACTTCTGGTAACAAGTGCAGGAAAAAAGTTATTAAGGTAGTGTAAAGTGGCATCGATATACAGATGCCACTTTGCAAGACGATGCCAAATCGATGGTAAATGCATAATGTATCGATGCCAAATTGATAGTAGGATGTATATATATATATATATATATATATATATATATATATATATATATATATATATATATATATATATATATATATATATATATATATATATATATATATATATATATATATATATATATATATATATATATATATATATATATATATATATATATATATATATATATATATATATATATATATATATATATATATCCTCTTAACATTGCGGACTCAGTATTAAGGTTTTGACCATACACAACGGACTCGAGCGATTTACGGCCTCAATATACGGAGTCCGTAATTTTTTTCATGTATTTCTTTTAACTGGTTGTCATTTTCTACCAAAGTTTTGTTGAATGAGAAACTAGAGACCTCTACCTACCAAACAAAAATGTTACAAATCTTGTTGGTGTCTTAGAATTCCTGTAAATCTTAAAACAAAATGAGTCCGTAACGTCGCTTATAGTTCAGCCATTTGCCGTTGGAGGTCGCTTTTATGTGTATATTCAATGTGTATATCCTTCATGTGTTAAACTATAATACGACATTATGGCCTCGACTTAGCTGGCAACACTGTTGCTCGAATATTGAATCATTCTATCCCGCATATTTTACAATCGTCTTGCTTACAGGTGATTTACTGGTATTGTTCATTTTTATGTGTTAGAAAATGTATTGAATTGCATTAGGTATATTTTATTTTATTAATAGTCATACGCGAGGATATTTTGTTTCACAGAAATTTTCCACAATTCTTTAAATTTTCATTAACACATGTATTAAGGTAGGTATGTATATATGTTTGTAATTCAGAATATAACTATCGCTGTTACATAAATAAAAATAAATATTGTTTTCGCCCATTCTAAAAAAATGTGAAAACGTTGAATTTATGCATGTCTGTCTGTCTGTCTATAAACACAACTTCTTCCCGTCATTAGACCAGATAGAAGGATAATAAATGAGGCTAAATGCAATGTTTAATGAAAGCTTATAACCTAAGGATGGTATTAATCAATCAATCAATCAACCAATCGCGTCCACTGCTGGACGTAGGCCTCCCTCAGTTCTTTACAGTATTCTCTACACTGGGCCTCTTGTAGCCAGTTTCCTGCTATGTCGTCGGTCCATCTAGTCGGTGGTCGTCCTCGGCTTCTTTTATAGTTTCTGTGCCTCCATTCCATGATTCGTTGTGTCCACCGTCCATCTTGTGTTCTAGCTAAGTGCCCTGCCCAGTTCCACTTAAGCGTCGTATCGTTTTCGATGACGTCTTGAACTCCTGATCTTTGCCTGATTTGTTGGTTTGTTATGTGGTCTCGAAAGCTCACGTTCAGCATTGCACGTTCCATGGCTCGTTGTGTGACTCTGATGTTATTTGCTGATTTTTGCGTCAGTGCTAAAGTCTCTGCTTCATAAGTTTGTACTGGCAAAACACATTGGTTATAAACCTTTCGCTTAATACACCTAGGAATTGAGCTTTTTAGAATATGGCTTACTTTGCAAAATGCTGCCCATGTAAGGCCTAATCGCCTCTGTGTGGATAGTATTAAATGTGGTAAATTTGCCCTTGCACTTCCGGTTTTATAGTTACAACCGGAAGTACTGTTATAAAGTCACCGAAATAGTCCACGCGATATATTATTCGACGCACCTTAGCAAGATGAGAACAAATTAATATATATGTACTTCCGGTTTCATGCCTGTCCGTCCGTCAGTCTGTGTGTCGGCGAATATAACTCCTCCGTTATTAAAATAAATAGAGTGACAAATGAGGTGTCGAATGGGAATTTCTAACCCAAAAATTTTATTAGAGGTATATTAGAAATTTGATTTCCGACTTCCGGTTTTACAGTTGAAACCGGAAATATTGTTTTAAAATCGCTGAAATAGTACAAGCGAAATATTAGTTGACAGGCCTTAGCAAGACGAAAACTAATATATACGTCCGGTTTCATGCATGTTTGTCCATCCGTAAACACAACTTCTTCGTCATTATACTAGGTAGAATGACAAATGAGGTGTCAAAAGAAAGTTTATAACCAAGGAAGGTACTAAAGGGGGTAGAAATTTGACCAAGGATTTCTGGTTTTAGAAATGAAACCGAAAATACTGCTTTAACATCGTCAGAATAGTACAAGCGATATATTATTCGACGCGCCTTAGTAAGACGAGAACAAATATATATTTCCGGTTTCGTGACTGTCTGTCCGCGAATATAACTCTTCCGTTATTAATACCGATAGAATGACAAATGAGATATCGAATGAAAGCTTGTAACCCAAGGGTGGTATTAAAGATGAGAAATTTGACGCCCGACTTTCGGATTTAGAGTTGCAAACGGAAGTACCATTTTAAAGTCACCTAAATAGTATAAGCGATATATTATTCGGCGTGCCTTAGCAAGATGAAAACAAATGTATATTTTTGATTCTTACATCATTTCCGATTAAATAATTCTAACCGGAAAGTGCCATATTATAGTTGCAGAAATAGTACATTGTGACATAGCAATCGAAGCTTATTGAAAAGTCGAGCATGAATTTTTAGTTCAGGTTTGGAAGTCATTTCAGGTTAAACAGTTATGACCGAAAGTTTAGTAAAAATTACTCAAAATTAGTGAAATCGTATATCAATCGACGGACGCAAAGTTACACGAATAGTTCAAATATCGACTTCCGGTTCTACTTTCGGTCACTTTGGATGAAAACCTAGGATTTACGAATTCCAATTACTTGTTTTGAATAGTAAGAAGAATAATCGCAAAAACACTATTGGACAGATAAATGAGTAATGAGATTAGACACATATGCAGAATAAACAACATCAAAGAATGAGTGCAAAAAAGAAGAAGAGAATGGAATAGGCTTACCAGTAAAATGTAAGAAGACAGAATAGTTAGAATAATACGGGATAAATAGCATTTCAAAAAGAAGCACATATCTACCACGAAAGAGACGAAATGATAATATTTCATTTGAGTAGGAGGCACAGCCGAAGAAAAACAGGCATTTTGCCTATTAGGTAAATGACGGATTTGCTTGAAAATATGGATTTAGGTTCCTTTTCCCCTTTACTTCAGTTTTGGACGTGAGCCCAGGGTTGCTTTTACTTGAAGGGTGAAAGCCACCCCTTCTCAAAAATGGATAAACTAATTCTAAGCAACTTTTGTTTTATTGGATCTTTTCACGTTTAAGATAATACTTTTTGAGTTATTTGCGAGTGAAACTGTCCATGTTTCAACAAAAAAAAAACACAAATTTATAGACGGTTTTTCACAAATAACTCAAAAAGTAAGTATTTTATCCAAAAAAATATTCTTAGCAAAAATGTAGCTTATAAAAACATGAAAAAATAGAATATGAATTAAGTCTGTAAACCCCGTAGAAGCAGAGTTATGAAAAGTAGGTTCTTAGTCGTCAAATTCCAAATTGAACATGTCAACGTTAAATAACCAAAAAATTAAGGACTTTTCAGGGAAAACTCATCAAAATTTTTTTAAAGTGTTTAATAAAAGCTTTGTTTTTGATTTTTATAACAGTTTTTAGCACCAAAATTAAGCAAGTGACGCGACGCTCAAAATAAAGTTGTTCCCTTTTAGTGGAGTCACTGAAGGTGGATATGAGTTATTACCTCCGATTTCGTTGAACCTCCATCGATTTGTATGAAAATTTGTGAGTAGTTAGAGGATATCTCAAGGAACAAAGGTGACATGGTGCCAACTTGCGCTTTTACCCTGGGGTGGATGTCACCCGTTCTCGGGGGTGAAAATTATTTTATTCAAAATAACCCCATAATTCGATAGAGGAACAAATTCTAAGCAACATTTGTTATATAAAGTTATTAAAATAAATGTAAACTTTTTGAGTTATTAAAGATCATAGATTTTAATTTTTCTTGAGAAAAATACATGTTTTTAACCGATTTTTCATCAATAGCTCAAAAACTATAAGATTTTACAAAAAAGTTATTATTACCAATATTGAAGCTAATAAAAAACGGAATAAACTCCTTACTAGAAAAACCTTTTAGTGTTAACTAAAAGTGAGTTATAGGTAATTGAATGTATATTTTTTTCGGCGAGTAAAAAATCTAAGTGTTCAAGTTGAAATAACGGAAAAATGATGCATTTTATAACATAAACTTATTAAACATTTGTCAAAGTACTTAAAAATATCTATCAAATGAGCCCCGAACATGTTGATGGCATTAAAATTTATGCTCCAAAATTTTTTCAAAATTTATCTTTTAAAAATGTTTCCAAAAAATGTTATGTTTTTTTAAATACCTCCGTCCACTTTTACGATATCATGTTCACCTAAAAACCGCTTGAAAGTTAGTTTGAAGGGCTATTTCACCACGTAAAACTTAATCTTTTATACCTCTTACTTTTTTAAAAATAAAAGGTTAATTCAAGATTTAAACGTTTCTATCTCGGCTATTTTTTACCCTATAGAAATAGTAAAATATTTGACAGAAAAAACTAAAATTTGGTTCTATATAATTTTTTACGTATTTTGATTATTTTTGGAGTTATTATCAAAAGAATATGAAAATTACAATAATTTGAAAAATTATGATTTTTTTAAATTATATCTAATTTTCAAAAATATGCATTCTAAACCGGTCAAAATTATTGAAATCATTACTTATGCTAATATAAAGAAGTTCTTGTAAGGAATATTATAAATTTTAATTTTTGTGGAAATGGAATTTTTTTTTTAAATTCCAAGGGGTTCTCTTATTTTCATAATAACTTGCTTAATTTTGACGCTATTAACTTATTCTTAAGCTCATTTGATAGGTATTGCGAAGTACTTTGACAAATATTTAGCAGGTATATTTTATACATTGCATCGTTTTCCCGTTATTTAAGCTTGAATACTTAGATTTGACTACTCGTCGAAACATGTATGATCTTTAAGTTTCACCCACCGGTTCAAAGTGCTTATTTTTGAAAAGAAAGTGGTTACTGATAAAATAAAAAAACAAACTTCGAAATGTTGAAAAAAAATGCTTTTTTTAAAAATTATATTAAAAAGTGTTAGTCATAAGAAAGGAAAAATTTAAAAAAGTAAATAAAAGTTTTGAGTTTTTACAAAGTACGAGTTACAAAATGAAAATCGATTTTTTTCAATATATCGAAAACTATTAAAGATTTTTTATTGAAAGTGGACATGTATCATTCTTATGGCAGGATCATCTTAAAACAAAATTATAGTGAGATTTGTCCACCCCATAAAAATTTTATGGGGGTTTTGATCCCTTAAACGGCCCCCCAAACTTCTGTGTACGTTCCAATTAATTCATTATTAGTTAAACACAACGTTTTTCAAACGTTTTTTGCCTCTTAGTATTTTTTCGATAAGCGAGTTTTTATCGAGATGCGGCTTCTTTTTAATGTATTTACATAAATATTTTATGGGAGTTTTGTACCTTTAAACCCCCCAAATGTTTGTGTACGTTCCAATTAAACTATTATTGTGGTACCATTAGTTAAACACAGTGTTTTTAAAACTTTTTTGCCCTTAGTCTTTTTTTGATAAGTCACCTTTTATCGAGATGTGGCTTCTTTTTTAAAATATACCTAAAAATGTAAATTATAAATAGGTTATTAACAAATTTTCAGATTATTAACAGGTCTCTATAATCGTACTTAGCCATATACAAATATGTGGTGGATTCGATAAATATTCAAAATATCTCGATAAACACTGGATTATCAAAAAAGTCTTAAGAGGCAAAAATTTTTTAAAAACAGTTTGTTTAACTAATGGTGCCACACTAATAATTGGAACGTACACAAAAGTTTGGGGGGTTTAGGGGAACAAACCCCCCATAAAATTTTTATGGAGTACACAAATTTTACTATATTTTTTTATTTAAGATGCTGCTGCCATAAGAATGCCACATGTCCATTTTCAATGAAAAATCTCTAAGAGTTTTCGATATATGAAAAAAAAATTATTTTCATTTTGTAACTTCAAAGGGCTGTAACTTTTTGTGTGTGCTTTATTTATATAGGTAAGTGAGGTTCAATCAACCTATTTTTGACCCCAGAATCTGTGATATAATGTATGACCAATCTTTTTGGGACACCCTGTATAAAAAATAAATTTAATAAAAATTCAAGAAATTTGCTTTCTAGGTGTATATTAACTACGAATCTAATTATGTTCTATATTACCTAATTATCTAATATAAAGTTAGATTCTAGTACATTGTTTACCGGGTAGGAAAAGCTTAACATTCCTGGACGACTGTGAAGATTGCTAAGTCGAGGCGCAAGCCGAGACTTAGCAACACAGAGTCCAGGAATGTGGCTTTTTCTACAAGGTAAACATACTATTTTTCCGCAAATCGTTTAAAATTCGACAGATATTGATTGATTTAAAAAAAACGCGATAATTTTATTCCCAAATAAATGGTGCTTTGAAATTCCTAATAAAATTACTTGGGTTACTATGGAAACGTATTGAGGTTGAATTATCATTTATGTAGAACACTAACAACTGTACGGAAATATCATTTCCTTACAGTAAGGAAATGACATTTCCTTACAGTAAGGAAGTCCTGACTTTTTCTTCAAGAAAATTTGACAGGAATGTCAAAATTTCCTGGCGATTTGCGGAAATATATATTTATGTATTATCGTTGAGAAATTAAACGAATGAACAACGTGAAATATTAAAAAAGTATTACATTGACCCAACCAAAATTATTATATTTCTTTCAATACATATTATCGTGTTCAGATTATTTTTAGAAGTCATTAAAATATTTTACCAGTAAAGTTATAAGCGTTTGTTTAAAAATACAGACTATTAAATTATTATACTTTTGTCGATTTTAAAACCATATGTTCCGATTTCATGTATCCCATTACTTAAACAATCGCGAAATAGGAAATAACTTCGTTGAAATCACAAAGGGGAAACCCCAAATTATCTAAATACGCAGTGAGCGAATTGACAACACTGTTTGAGTCTATAATGTTGTGTATATGAGGCCGCAACACCACAATACTCTTTAAAATTATACTCATGAGGCTGCAAAAGTAAGAAATCGTAATGAGTTTATAATGATAACGGAACCAAAAAGACAAGTATATATTCATTTTCGTCTTATCAAAATAGAAATTTGGGCATTAAGAAGGTTTTGTCACTAGATTCAATATATTCGATTATTAAAATATTATATACACCTCTAAATAGGAGAGGCTGTACGGTTGCGGTATGGATTGAGTCCTTAAGAATAGTAGGATGTAAATATATATATATATATATATATATATATATATATATATATATATATATATATATATATATATACATCCCGCTATCATTATGTCATCTTTTCATGTTGCAGTCATTTGGCATCACCAAGAAATACTATCATTTTCGAATTTTAATTCGTGTATGTTTGTTGAGCGCATTTTTTAACGCCCTGTATCGTTCTCAGTTTTCTAAAATTTTAATTTTAAAAATTTAAATTATATACAAAAATTTTTACACTTCATAACCATTTTGACTTCCACCACATAAAAATGTGTATTTCCCATCATTTTGCCGCTTTTCGACGTTGCCACGAGTTAAAAATACCGATCTTTTGAGGACAGGTAGAAAAGGTCTATTGTAAACTTAGAGGATGGAATATTTTGGTAAAATATTCCATCCTCTCAGATTATAAACTACATAAAAGGTAGGTTCTTTACCTGTTCAGCTGGATTACCAAGCAAGGGTCTAAATATTTTACGAGTTGAATTGTGTTTATTTGATTTCATCTGTTAAATTAAAATTTCTCATACCGACTTAAAATATTTGTTTGAAAAATTCATTTTATATTTTCGTTTAATTTACTTAGGGTTTTTGGTCAGAATTTTGAAGAAACGCTTGGTTTGACATAAAATTTGGGACACGTACCTATAGCTAATATGTTAAAGAAAAAAAGTGATATTGTGCCGATATGTGCTTTTGATCTGGAGGTGAGTTTCGTCGGTTATAGGGTATGAAAACAAATACGTTCAAATAAGTCCGGAATTGGATAAACTGACTAATTCCAAGCAACTTCTATTTTATAGCGTTTTTCACTAAGTCAATACTTTTAGAGATATTTGCGAGTGAATATGTTCATTTTTCAACAAAAAAAAAAACGTTTTTATACGGTTTTTCGCAAATAACTCAAAAAGTAGGTACTTTATTGAAAAAAAATTAGCAAACAGTAAATATAGCTTATAAAAAAGTGAAAAAATGGTATATGTGTCAGGTCTGTAGACCCAGTAGAAGCAGAGTTATTGCTAAGATTTGTTTTAAAACCAAGAGGAGTAGGTAAACTAAATGGCAGATTCACACCCAGGAAAGTCACTAGAAATATCATCAGATAAATCTTCTTTTTTGGTTGATCATATCGGCCTTTGACGGTAATCTTGACTAAAAATCTAAAAATAAAAGGAAGAACGCAGAAAATACAAAAATTGCTGATAAAATAAATAAACTAACCTATGAAATGCCAATAGTGTCAAAATTTGATATGAGTAAAATTGCCTGAGGTTGTACCAATTACAAACAAGGTGTACGGCGCGGGAAATTTGAATGACTCCTCTTGTTTAAAAACAGACTATAGTGAAAAATAAGCTCTTATATCTCAAATTCCAAATCGAATATTTTAACGTGAAATAAAAAAAATGAAACACTTTTCTGGGAAAACTTATTACAACTTTCTTAAAGTGTTTAAGAAAACGTTTATTTTTATTTTTTTTTTAAGTTTCCAGCAGCAAGAGTAAGCAGGTTACGCTCAAAATACAGTTGTTCCTTTTTTTTTTGGTTAAAAATATTCTAAAAACTCCCTCTAATTAACAGCCCAAATGGAATTAATCGTTACCACTTCACAAGTAACTTTATGTATTGTTTGTGTTTGTAAGTTTCATCAGTTCAAAGTGCTTATTTGTGGAAAAATTTGGTTTTAAAGTAAATTTTTTTAAATCTTTAATTTTGAAAAAAAGACTTTTGTCAAAATAACTTAAAAATTATTAGTGATACCAAATATCTTAAAGAGTAAAAAATGTAGGTGTTGCTTTTTTAAATATTTGGAATTTTTTGATTTTCTGGAAGACAAAAATTGGTTAAGATATGGCTGTTCAAAATTTGCATATACATACTCGTGACTAGTGATTCGTTCGAGGCCTTTCAACAAAACCCCTTTCAAAAATAAGCATTTTGAACCAATGCAACTTACAGATCATATACAGGGTTTCCCCGAAAATAGTGCGTTCCTTAAAGGTATAGATAGAAAGCACAATGTAGAGCAAAAAAGTCTTATAACATTTTATTCTAAATTCAGCCGTTTGACCAAAAAACGAAAATACATTTTGATATGCAAATTTATACTCAATTAGTAAATAAACAAGGGGTCCCATTGGATTAAATTTCACAGTCACAGGTTCTTCTACGCCATGTTGCCAGGTCATATAAATTTATGAAAATAAAAATTTACTCTTATGGAGAACAACGTAATTTTTGTTGAAACGGTTAACTTTAGGAAAAAATGTTACAACACCTTTTTGTTCTAAATTGTGTATTATATCCACACCTTAAAGGAACGCACTATTTTCGGAGACACCCTGTATAAACAATACATTTATCTAAAGTAACGTGTGAAGCGGTAACAATTAATTTTCATGACTTTCTTTTGCCAAAAAAAAGGGAACGATTTTATTTTCAGCGTAACTTGCTTACTTTTCACGCTAGAAACTGTTTTAAAAACACCAAAAAAAATTTTTTTTAAACACTTTAAAAGAGTTATGATGAGTGTTTCCCGAAAAGTGCTTTATTTTTTTGGTTATTTTACGTTGAAATATTCGATTTGGTATTTGACGAATAAGAACCTATTTTTCATTAGCTGCAACCCTGCTTCTACTGGGTCTACAGACCTTATACTGACACCTCTTTTTCATAAGCTATATTATTGCTAGGAATATTTTCTTCGATAAAATATGTACATACTTACTTTTTGAGTTATTTGCGAAAATCCGTCCAAAACGTGTTTTTCTATGAAAAATAAACATATTCACTCGCACATACCTCGAAAAGTATTGACCTAAAACTTTTATAGAACAAAATTTGCTTAGAATTAGAATTAGTCAGTTTATCCACTTCCGGACTTATTTTGCACGTATGTTTTTTCACCTCCAAGAAGGGGTGAAAGTCACATCCAGGACAAGAGAACATATCGGCATAATCTCACTTTTTTCTTTGGCATTTTAGCTACGTGTGTGCCAAATTTTATGTCAATCCAAGCGGTTCTTTAAAATCTGGAGGTTTTGCGATATTTTATCGTGAGTGAATGGAATAATAATTATTACAACGGCAATTATTGCCGTTGTCACTTTTAGATAAGAAGTCATTATCACAATGATATAGTCAGGTTAACTGAATTGTATAATTATTGTTTTTATCATTAAATGTGAAAACCTAGAATTATCCATGTCTGTCCGTCAATAAACACAACTCGTCTATTCGTAGGACAGAAAGAATGACAAATAAGGTGTCAAATGAAAGCCTATAACCAAAATATGATATTACATGTGAGAAGTTTGACCTCGGACTGCCTGTTCCAGAGTTGCAACCGAAAGTACTGTTTTAAATTCGTCGAAATAGTACAAACTATTGGTCAACACGACTAAGAAAGACCAGAACAAATACATACTTCCGGTTTCATGCCTGTCTGTTCGTCCATATCTGTAGGTGAACAAAATTCATCCGTCATATCAGCTGACAAAAAGTTACACGAAGGGTTCAAATATCGACTGCCGGTTCAACTTCCGGTCACTTTTTGTGAAAAATTAGAACTTACGATGTCCAATTGCTTGTTACAATTTTTTTTATAAGTGTTCTACTCTATCTATTCTGACTTTTCATTAACTTACTTAGATCACATATAATTTAATACAGTTTTGATGTCAGGGTCTTCAAAATTTATGTGGTGAGTTCCGGTATGTGATGAATGAAAAACGACTCCATAAGCAGAAGAAAAAAGTGTTCTCAAGACCTAAGACAATACATCGACTCACAAGAGCGTTGTGACAGTAGCAAAAATTCGAGTTGGGGTTCTAATTACTTTCTCATGCGGCTTACTCTCCTGACTTGGCCCCCTCCGATTATTAAGTGTTCCCAAATCTGAAGAAATGATGGGCGAGTCACAAAGTTTCACAAAAAAGCGAATATTTCGCGAAATGAACGTCAGATCGAAAAACTAAAAAATGCGTGTTCAATATTTTTCAAAAGTCTATCGAATGATACCAAAAACGAACCCCCACGGAAAGGGGTGAGGAGTAAATTAAAAATTTTAAATACGAACCCTGCGATATTTCGCGAAATGAACATCAGAGTGCCAGTGTGTGCTTTTTTTCTGGGGATGAGTACCACCCCCTTCTCGAGTGTGAAAAAATATAGGTCCAAATAAGTCCGTAAGTGGATAAACTAATTAAATTCCTTGTAACTTTTGTTTTTAGATGGTTTTTCGCAAATAAATCAAAAAGTAAGTATTTGATCGAAAAACTATTCCTAGCAAATATAAAGCTTATAAAACAGTAAAAAAAAAGATGTATGTATGAAGTCTGGACACACAATAAAAACAGAGTTGGAGCTAATCAAAAGTTGGTTCTTATTCGTCAAATTCCAAATCGACTAGTTCAACGTAAAATGTCCAAAAAATAACGCACTTTTCGGGGAAAACCCGCCACAAATTTTTTAAAGAGTTTAAAAAAAGTTTTATTTTTGTTATATAAAAAGTATCTATTCTATCACCATCAGCATCAAAAGTAGACCGGGCAGTATCGTCGCCCCCGCTAGCGAAATTATTCCGATTCGATTTTTTTGCACAAACTTACTCAAAAAGAGGTCCTTATAACATATCCAAAGGGTGCCGGGCGGTGCATTGGTCGAAAAATTGTTTAAAAAATTTTTTTGAAACAAATTCACAAAAACAATTTTTTCATTTCGAACAATTTTTTTTAGATAACTTGTGTCATTCTGGGCAAAAAAGGTGTCTTGCCATTTTTGTTTAAAATTGATTGTTGTCGAGTTATATGCGATTAAAAATTTGAAAAATGCGAAAATGGCCATTTTTAAGTCTTAATAACTCGATTAAAAGTTATTATTATGAAATTAAAAAGTGAGCAGATCAAGTTTCAAACCCTTGCTTCAAGGTCCTTAAGAGATTTTTGTCATTATTTTATTACAAAGCTGTTATTTTTAATTATTAATAATTAGCGCTATAGTCCCGGATTTATCGTCGCCCCTGTTAGTGAAATTATTCCGATTCGATTTTTTTGCACAAACTTACTCAAAAAGAGGTCCTTATAATATATTCACAAGGTGCCGTGGTCGAAAAATTGTTTAAACAATTTTTTAGACAAATCCACAAAAATAATTTTTTCACTTTGAACAATTTTTTTTTAGATAATTTTGGACATTCTGAACAAAAAAGGTCTCTTGTCAATTTTCTCTAAAATTGATTGTTGTCGAGTTATACGCGATTTAAAACCTGAAAAATGCGAAAATGGCCATATAACTCGACAAAAATCAATTTTAGAGAAAAATCTCAAGATACCTTTTTTGCTCAGAATAACCCAACTTATCTAAAAAATCGTTCGTAATGAAAAAATTATTTTTGTGAATTTGTTTAAAAAATTGTTTAAGGTGATACAGTAGCGATCAACAGGTAGCCAAAACGCGTTCCAAGATTGCGGCTGTAATTTTGAATATTTTTTCAAGATATTTGGCACACGTATCCGTAATATAATAAAGAATGGCGGTACAGAGCCCAATTTGAAAAATATATGAGGTAATATTTGAAAATTATTCTGTAATTAAATACAATATTAAAAAAACGAGCCTGTACCGCCATTAAGAAGAACAAAAAAATACACTTTCTTCAAATAAACTTTTTTATCCGATGCCTAGATTTTGTGTCATTTTGGAACTACTAAAATGTTTTATTTCATTAGTCCAAAACAAAATTTAAATTTTTTAATTCGACAAAATATTTCCACGCACAGGCTGTGGTCTGTATTAATTCGAGAACCAAGAGAGACAGCTCATTAACCGCCTTTCATTTTTTCTTAGAAAATAAACGATCTCTACACAAAGTACTTATAGGATAATACGCCGCCGTTATGAAATGATTGTAGGATGTTAAAATGACGAAGGATGTTTTACCCGGAAATCCGAATTTTATATACTTTTGTTATATTTAATACCCTAATAGCACACGACGTCCTTTGGACGTCCAAAATAGGTCAATTTTTGGTCCTAACGTCCATGGACCATAAACGGACGTCCTTTGGACGTCCGACGCTGGACGTACTTCGGGTGTACTAAATATGTACGTCCTTTGGACGTCCGGCGTTGGACGTCCGGCGTTGGACGTCCTTCAGGTGGACTAAATATGTACGTCCTTTGGACGTCCGGCGTTGGACGTCCTTCGGGTGGACTAAATATGTACGTCCTTCGGACGTCCGGTGTTGGACGTCCTTCGGGTGGAATAAATATGAACGTCCTTTGGACGTCCGTACTCGGACGAAATACGGACCTTTTCCAATCGTCCATATTGGACATATTCTACCAATAAGGGGATTAAATAGCAAAATTATTTAATAAAATATTAACTTAATTATGTTAATAAAATAGTTTAAATGGAAAAGATTATAAATCATATTTAATTCAAAACTGTATATGTAGTTTAATATCTAATACATGTTTTTGTTTTTATGTAAAGTGTGAAAATCTGATCGGTAAATTATTCGTTATGTCCACTCTACATCAACAATAAATTGAACAAGAAATTGACTAAGTTATTCAAGGCCAAATTTGACGAGTACAAAATGTATGATTTGTAAAAGAAAATGAAGGAATTTGATGAAATAGAACAATTGGATATGTTTTATTTTGTCAAATTTCTTTATTTTCTGTTTACTCACGGCAAAATTGGAAGTAGAATTGTGTTTTGTATAAGCCAAATTTGACCTTGAATAACTTGTCGTCAATTTGTTGTTCAATTATTGTTGATGTAAAGTGGACTTTATAATGTTTTATTATTCCCGTTACCAAGATGATAGAAGTTTGGTGGTTAATTCTAATAAGCAAAAATATAATTTTTATCAATGTATCCTTACTACAGATGAATATTGAGAGCATCTTTTTGAAGTTGAGCGTACGTGTGCCCAAAATAGGTCCAGTTTTAGTCCTAATGCGGATGGACTATAAATGAACGTCCTTCGGACGTCCGACGTTGGACGTACTTACGTGTTGAATAAATATGAACGTCCTTTGGACGTCCATTGGACGTCCGTGCTCGGACGTCCGTTGGACATTGACATCGATCCGTGAGCGTCATCTGCAAAGAAGAAAATCACAAGCCAGGACAACCAATCCAAATAGTGAGTGTTTCAAACTTTTGTGTTGTGTTGTCAAAAGTTTATTTAATTATTTATGTTTTTCCTTACATACTTACATATTTTTTCAAGCTTTTTGGTATATTTTTCATATTTTTTACTATATTTCGATAAAAAAATTCTTCGCAGTTTTATCCTAATCAACATCATCATCATTCTATCCAAAAAGACAAATCGCCAAAATCGCAATTTTATCATAATATGATATGTATATTTGCATTTTACCACATTTTTTCGATGTTTTGAAACATTTTTGTATATCTTTTGTGTATCTATCTATATTTTGTATATCACCCCTCCTCGGGGTGAAACTCACCCCCCAAATTCACATACTAATTTGTAAGTACACATACTTTGTAAGTATGGAATAAAGGTTGCTTAATATTAATCAGTTTATCGAAGTCCGGACTTATTTTGAACGTTTTTCACCCCAGAGAAAGAGTGAAACTCACCCCAGGGCAATAGCACACATTGGCACAATATCACTTTTTTCTTTGGCATGTTAGCTATGCGTATGCCAAATTTCATGTCAATCCTTTAAAATTTACAGCAAAAACCATCAAAGAATGTAGTAATACTTGTTTTCATGAAGTCGGTGATAGAGTTTGACAAATCTTTATGGTTGTTAAATATCTTTTAATTTGTGTATTCGATTTTTAAAGGTAGGTACTATATACGTCCATTTGGCACAATAAAAAATAACCTTCGACCGGTACATATTGCTTGTATCGATGCTCGGTGCATTGTTCAGTCATAAATTTTACCTGTCCCTATAGCGTCGGCCGTCGGGTCCTATTGTAAATTATTATAATAATAGTCCGTCTCGGTATTTTATTATTTCTGTCATAAGTATCTCTGTGGAAATGCAAATGCTGCTTGTAACATCCCAAAAACCAGCTCTACTATTAATTGTACTCGTATAAATAAGTGTATAATATGTACCTACCTACTTATTTATTGTATTCATTTATAGACCTGGATCCCGCGTAATAAAAAAAGTTGATTAACAGCAAGCTGAAAATTTGTTAATAGCTTCACGGTGTCTAGTCGGACAAACTTTGATGTACGGGAATACTGGAACCGGGGAAGTTTTAATTGTGGAACAGGTTAAAAACTTGGAACATCAGACTACCGAAAACGTTCCATGTATTTTGTCGGACAGAATTTCCAATTGATTTGTTACCATTTCATTAAACTCTTATGCAAAAATCAGACTGCGTACCAGTCTACTTTTATTCTCTTAATATTTTTACTTAAAAAAAGTGTACTACAATCATCTCGCTAAACTTAATATAACTGTTTTCGAGATAAACCCATTTTAAATCTGCGATATAACATAATTTTTTGCATAATATTGTAGTTAAATCCGAAAAATCAACTTAAAACCATAATAATAATTGTGCCAATTCTCATTTATGTCATTTATATTTTTGGAGATTTTTATGGTTTATAAGTTATTTTTCGAGTTTAGCGAGACGAATGTAGTATATATTTTTTAAGTAATAATATTAAGAGAATAAAAGTTTTGATTCGAAAAGTATATGTAATGTAGAGTTCCCTCAGCGATGTGATATAATATTATTACAGTATAGCTCCCCGTGCATGACAAGCTTATGGAGGTAGCCCATATAGCCTAGGCTATAATATTATTAAAAAAATCACTTAGATGGGACAATGGCTTTAGGAAATTCGAGACATCAAAAATGGCCCATTTTTAAGGTGGTGCGTTAATTTCTTGGAGAAATGTAATTATAATTTAATGTAAATAATCTAATATCCAATAATTGTAAATTAATATAAGATGTAATATAAGTTCCTTAAAAAATATATTTTTTATTTCCCACAATACATTCTCCACAGGTATAAATATCGTCTCTAGACGTCCACCGAACGTCCTCCCAGGACGTTAGATGGATGATCGGCAGCAATACATTGGACCAAACTGGGACGTCCTATGAAGGCCCAATTGACGTCCACCGAACGTCCCTTCGGACGTTAGGTGGACCTCCATTGGGCGTTTGGCAACGTGGAATTTGGACCAAAATTGGACGTCCTGTTAAGGTCCAATTCACGTCCCCTAAGACGTCCGATTAAGATCCAATTTACTCCGATTAAGGTCCAATTTACGTCCAATTAAGGTCCCATTTACGTCCAATTAAGGTCCAATTTACGTCCGATTAAAGTCCAATTTACGTCCGATTAAGGTTCAATTTACGTCCGATTAAGGTCCAATTTACGTCCGATTAAGGTTCAATTTACGTCCGATTAAGGTCCAATTTACGTCCGATTAGGGTCCAATTTACGTCCCCTAGGACGTCCGATTAAGGTCCAATTTACGTCCGATTAAGATCCAATATATGTCCCCTCGGACATTAGATGGACGTCCAATGGACGTTCGGTAGCGCGACATTTGGACCTAAATAGGACGTATAAAGGACGTTCCTCGGACGAAAACGGACGTCCAATGGACGTCCCTAAAGTCCGTGAAGGACGTCCATTGGACGTCCTTGTGCTATTAGGGTAGGTACCTACCTATAATTCTGGTGATTTTTTAAATCCTCTATTGTTAAGAGAATTTACACCTTTAGCCAAAGTTTTACGATTTTCTAACGGAAATTAACAAGTTATTTTAAATACGCACCAATTATCGATGTTGAAAGGAGTTTTTCAAGTTATAAAAATATTTTGTCTGATCAAAGAATATGTTTCCTCGTAAAGAATTTGGAAAAACACATTGTAGTGAATTATAATCGAAGATATATTTATAGTGATATTGTTGTTTTATTTTAAATAGGTAACTATTGGTAGCAGTTTTTGTAAAAACTGTGAATAAATTGCATATATAAAAAATGATTTTATTTGAAAAATAATAAATAAGATTACTAAATAAGACAGAAAATTTGTGGTTTCCCGAAATGCGCATTTTTTGAATTTTTGTGCATATCTTGCGCATATTTCGTAATTTTTTACCGCATATATATGCGAATATTTCATCAAAATTGATCGCATATAAATCCGCTCCCTAGTCATTGTATTCTGTTGGCTGATTCCAATGATTTGAGCCGCCGTACGACACGTTGGGACCAATGGGAGTGAAGATACGTAACTAATACCTATCAAGAGGTTTACTCAAACTTCTTTTCTGTACTTATACCTACCACTCGGTATAAGTACAAAAAAGAAGTTTGTGTAAACCTTTGCACAACTGTGTAAATACTAAAGAAAAATCTAAAATATTAAAAAAAAATAGTGGAATCCGTTAATCTGTTCTCGAAAAAATTAGCTATGAAAATGAGCATAATTTTCTATATCCCTAACTTTTGACGAGCAGTTTAGCTTAAATGGGGAAAAGCGGTAAGCTTAGACCAAACACCAGTAGGAGGCATTCAATTAATTGAGGAAAAAAATTAAATGGATAACAATATTCATTTCAGTTATAGAAAAGGCATTGCCCCGCTAGAATGGTTGAAATCACAAGTAACAATTAATAGTCCTACAAAAAAACAGGCGCTTGAAAGTGATAAGACCATTGAACAATAAGCCTGCGAACTGCCTTTTAAACACATTCTTAAAAATAATCCATAACACAATTAAAAAAAGGTTTGTTAAGAAATTCTTTTATAGACTTCAGAAATTCAACAACTTCTCCTGATTATGTTTAAAAAACGTACGGAATGCACTAAATGAAAAAAAGAAGAAAAAGATTTATCATACCGTTATACTCTAATATATTCTTACGTTGAATATTTGATGCTTCCCTGTAGAGTATAAAACGGACAGTTGTGTTTTTCCCGTGAGCTGCCTTGTTTAGTCTTCTTTGTCGTTCTATTCGTTAAATCCTATCCTCTCAAGTCACAGCGTCAGAAAGCAGTGGGTATATGCAGTGAACGGGAGGCCTATGTCGAGCAGTGAACGTTGGGGCCCTTTCGCGTTTATCATATGTAGAGAAGTCGCTTGTCAAAAACTGGACGTATGTAATCGTATTCTATTTGTTAAATACTCTCACCTAATAAGTCATACCATGTGTGTTAATCCATTTTATTTCTACAATTTTAAAGTGTTATTACATGCCGTCATTTTCATTTGTCTACACCATCTTATTCTGCCAGTTAAATCCCATCATTTCAGACGCTGTACGTCACGATTGAACCAATAGAACCGTAGATACAAGACTAAGGCCCTTTTGACATGATGCTGTAATTGATTTTCATACGTCATTGTATTATATTAGTCAAATCCAGTTATTTTAGGTGCTGTACGCCACGATTGGACCAATAGGAGCGAAGATACGTAAATAAGGCCCTTTTGACATATTGCTGTATTTGATTTTTCTGTATCATTGTATTCTGTTCATTAAACCCTACCATTTGAGTTGCTGTACGTCACAATTGGACCAATAGGACTAGATATACATAACTAGGGCCCTTTTGACTTGTTGCTGTATTTGATTTTTCTGTGTCATTGTATTTTATTTGTCAAGTCCTATTATTTGAGATGCCGTACGTCACGATTGGTCTTATAGGACCGAAGATACGCGACTAAGGCCCTTTTGACATGAGGTTGTATTTGATTTTTCTCTCATTGTATTCTGTTTGTCAAATCCTATCATTTGAGGTGCTATACATCACGATTGGACCAACAGGACCGAAGATACATAACTAAGGCCCTTTTGACATATTGCTTGTTTGATTTTTCTGTGTCATTGTCTTCTATGATGTCTAAGGCATATCTCTGATATGCCCTATTTTTAAATTGGACTTCGTAAGTCCTAGGTTTTCACCCACAAGCTTTTATTTGACACCTCATTTGTCATTCTACCCGGTATAATGGCGGAGGAGTTATATTGGCGGTCGTACGGACCGACAGAAAGAGTACCCAGCTCAAATATCTCACCTTTAGTACCATCCTTGGATTATAAGCTTTCATTTGACACCTCATTTATTATTATAGCTGGTATAATGATAGGAGTTACATTCGCGGTCGGACGGACCCACCGACAGACCGCCTAGGTCAAATATCTCACCTTTAGTACCATCCTTGTATTACCAGCTTACATTTGACACCTTATTTGTCGTTCTACCTGGTATAATGACGGAGAAGTTATATTCGTGGTCGTACGGACCGACAGAAAGATTGTCTAGGCCAAATATCTCACTTTTAGTACCATCCTTGGATTATAAGCTTTCATTTGACACCTTATTTATCATTCTACTTGGTATAAAGACGCAGAAGTTATAGTCGCGGTCGTACGGACCGGCGGAAAGACAGCTTAGGTCAAATCGCTCACCTGTAGTACCATCATTGGATTATCAGCTTTCATTTGACACCTCATTTGTCATTCTACTTGGTATAAAGACGCAGAAGTTATAGTCGCGGTCGTACGGACCGGCGGAAAGACAGCCTAGGTCAAATCGCTCACCTGTAGTACTATCATTGGATTATCTGCTTTCATTTGACACCTCATTTGTCATTCTACCTGGTATAACGACGAAGGGGTTATATGCGCGGTCGTACGGACCGACGGAAAGACAGCCTGGGTCAAATATCTCACCTTTAGTACCATCCTTGGAATATAAGCTTTCATTTGACACCTCATTTGTCATTCTACCTGGTATAATGACGGAGAAGTTATATTCGCGGTCGTACGGACCGACAGAAAGATTGCCTAGGCCAAATATCTCACCTTTAGTACCATCCTTGGATTATAAGCTTTCATTTGACACCTCATTTATCATTCTACCTGGTATAATGATTGAGGAGTTATACTCGCGGTCGGACGGACCGACGGACAGACCATGTAGGTCAAATATCTCACCTTTAGTACCATCCTTGGAATATCAGCCTTCATTTGACACCTCATTTCTCATTCTACATGGTATAATGACGGAGGAGTTATATTCCCGGTCGTACGGACCGTCGCAAAGACAGCCTAGGTCAAATATCTCACCTTTATTACCATCCTTGGAATATAAGCTTTCATTTGACACCTCATTTGTCATTCTACCTGGTATAATGATGGAGGAGTTATATTGGCGGTCGGAGGGACCGGCGCACAGATCGCCTAAGTTAAATATCTCACCTTTAGTACCATCCTTGTATTATAAGCTTTCTTTTGACACCTCATTTGTCATTCTACCTGGTATAATGACGGAGGAGTTATAGTCGCGGTCGGAGGGACCGACGGAAAGACAGCCTAGGTCAAATACCTCACCTTTAGTACCATCCTAGGATTATCAGCTTTCATTTGACACCTCATTTGTCATTCTACCTGGTATAATGACGGATAAGTTATATTCGCGGTCGGAGGGACCGAGTCACAGACCGCCTAAGTCAAATATCTCACCTTTAGTACCATCCTTGTATTATAAGCTTTCTTTTGACACCTCATTTGTCATTCTACCTGGTATAATGACGGAGGAGTTATATTTGCGGTCGGAGGGACCGACGGAAAGACAGCCTAGGTCAAATATCTCACCGTTAGTACCATCCTTGGATTATATGCTTTCATTTGACACCTCATTTGTCATTCTACCTGGTATAATGATGGAGGAGTTATATTCGCGGTCGTAAAGACCGACGGACAGACCGCCAAGGTCAAATATCTCACCTTTAGTACCGTCCTTGGATTATCAGATTTCATTTGATACCTCATTTGTCATTCTAGCTGGTATATTGACGGAGGAGTTGTGGTTACAGACAGACGGACAGACGGACGTGGATAATACAAAGTTTTCACATTTTTTCAAAATTGGGTGAAAACAATAAAACATGATGCCAGACTGATTTCTTTATGAAAATAATATATACATTCTCAAATTGTCTATTTTTCGTTGTGAATAATATTTTATTCAACAGTGATGCCAAATTTCTGATGCCAAAATGATTGATAATGAAAGTGGGATATACGTTTTCATGTATATAACGGCAGCGACAAAACGGTAAAACACTGAACTAAATGTATATAATATTTTCACTGTACGATCATTTTGGACTCAAACATTTTATGGAATAAACTTATATAACTTAGTAAGAGGTAAACAAGGAAAGCTGATATATTAAAGTAACATCAAGGAATCAAATCTCTAACTACCGAGCTGATTAGACTTCTGGTAGCAAGTACAGGAATAAAGTTATTAAGGTAGTGTAAAGTGGCATCGATATACAGATGCGACTTTGCAAGACGATGCCAAATCGATGGTAAATGCATAATGTATCGATGCCAAATTGATAGTAGGATGTATATATATATATATATATATATATATATATATATATATATATATATATATATATATATATATATATATATATATATATATATATGAAATACGTCCACCGACAACAGCCATTTCCTATTTATTAAGAGGAAACAGTAGCGATCAACAGGTAGCGAAAACGCGATCCAAGATTGCGGCTGTAATTTTGAATATTTTTTCGAGATATTTGGCCCACGTATTCGTAATTTAATAGAGAATGTCGGTACAGAGCCCAATTTGAAAAATATATTAATATGTTGAAATTACTCTGTAATTAAATACAATATTAAAAAAACGAGCTTGTACCGCCATTAAGAAGAACAAAAAAATACACATTCTTCAAATAAATTTTTTATCCGATGCCTAGATTTTGTGTATACTTAAATTTTTTATTTCATTAGTAGTTCCAAAATGACACAAAATCTAGGCATCGGATAAAAAAGTTTATTTGAAGAAAGTGTATTTTTTTGTTCTTGTTAATGGCGGTACAGGCTCGTTTTTTAATATTGTATTTAATTAGAGAGTAATTTCCACATATTAATATATTTTTCAAATTGGACTCTGTACTGCCATTCTTTATTATATTACGAATATGTGTGCCAAATATCTCGAAAAAATATTCAAAATTACAGCCGCAATCTTGGAACGCATTTTGGCTACCTGTTGATCGCTACTGTATCACCTTAAATTCACTGACAGTAGGTACAAATTTAAGCTTATAACTTTTCGGAAACGAATAGAACTTATCGAACTTATATTGACTATTTCTAGTTGTATTTTTACAATATATAAGAATTTGGTAATAGTAGGCAACCAATTATTTAGCCACGTACTAGGGATAAATAGCATTTAGGTATTTTTGTAAATTATTATAATTTAAATCTTGAGTAGTTGATAATGAATTTTTTACTATTTAAAATAAAGAAAGGTCGTAGAAAAAGTATAGTATTCTACTCGCATGTAATGGCTATTACTCACTCTGATGAATTACGACACTCGCCTACGGCTCGTGTCGCAAACTTCATCATCGTGAGTAATAGCCATCATTACATGCTCGTTGAATAATATACTATTTTACCTTTTGTTTTATTAACCAAGTTACGTAAATCAGGGTTATCAACAAATTAGAATTACATTCCTTAATGGAATAATTTAAATTCATTTAGACAGGTGCTCTGAAATAATAAATACAGTTTTTTGCTTTTACTGAAAATATGTTGCTCGTGGAGTTAGCGAATATTGGAATTATACGACTCAAAAATGTCGATTACATTCAAACTAAGCTGGATGTAAAATCAATGTTCAAAAAGTTGGACGGGTTTAAATCGCGTAAATTTGAAAAAAATAAGGTCAAATTATAGAAATCATTTTTAATATTCCTAAACAATCTTTCTTTTTTCTCAACGTAACTCGAAAATGATAAAGAGATAGAGTAATGAAAGAGAAAATAAAATTGGTATCTGAAAAACACTGGAATTTCATCTCCTTAGATGGATAACAAAAACAAAAATGACAGTAGATGATAATATGTCATAAAGGGATGAAATTGTGCCATAAATAAATGAATAAAAGGCTCGTACTAGCTCTGAATCGGAAGAGATGTAGGATGTATTTTTTTATTGGGGTGTTTCCTGATATTTTTTATTAGCTTAGCAATATATAAAATATAGAAGAGACAAGAGGAATAATAAATAAGATATGGGCGCCGTCGAATACCAACAAAATGGAAAA
This sequence comes from Diabrotica virgifera virgifera, assembly GCF_917563875.1. NCBI lineage: Eukaryota > Metazoa > Arthropoda > Insecta > Coleoptera > Chrysomelidae > Diabrotica > Diabrotica virgifera. The sequence goes on along the minus strand of NC_065446.1, from coordinate 121,545,393 downwards.
CGAAACACACACAAAACTTCAAAAAAGATAACTCAAATAAAAAGTTAATAAAAAGATATAGTTATTATAAAAGATATAGTTATTATTATTTAATACATACACATTTACATAAATATAAATATAACATGACCTACCTTAGTGTTACTCAGTTGATTCTCATTTATGAACAAGAGAAAAGGATCAAATAATAATATTAGAGAGAACTCCACTTTTCCAGAGAAATCTACTAATTCAAAAACATTATTGCGAATAAATCATCATTTACGAACAAGAGAAAAGGATCAGATAATAATATTAATAATTCAAAAGCATTATTGCGAATGAATCAAATTTTTATTAAAATTTAAAAAAATAATAATAAAATGATGGATCTCTTGTAGATGTTACAGTTAAAGAGTCCATTTATTTTACAAAATAAAAAAATTTACATCAAATACCTTGTGACAAATAGTTCTGTCCTTATTCTTCTCATTGTTAATGTCCAGGGCACTCACTTTTTACTGAATTTACATAAAAAGTGCTATATTGGTTATTTCCATGAAAAGTTCCAGAAAAACTCAACAAACTTCCAAATGATTCTGCTCATGTTGACTTTTAAATGAGGTATTTACCATTATTAATAGCACTTAATCCATAACGGCTTACAAAAAGAAACTTGCGTAGTGTAATATACACTAAAATAAACTAGCTCTGCCTAGAAGCGGCATTTGGGCTTATGGCTAGAAAGCCATAAAAGAGCAACAGTTTTTAACACAACATATTTCTTCTAATCTTTACTTCTCTACATTTTTAGGAACTTCACTACATCTCAAATCCAACTTCTTGACTAAACTCTTCAGTACCGCCGCAGAGGCCCGAGGCTCTCAACTTGTTACCTCGACTGCCAAAACTTGAATTATCATCTCCAAAAAAAAATCTCTTTTCTCAAAGCTATTCCTCTTCTGCCATTTTCCTCTACTTATCTAATCAACCAATAAGAAAAAAGTTTAATCCTTCCTGTTTTTACCATTGACCAATTAAAAACATCAAAGTATTCTAAAGCTACGCCTAAAAGGAAGACATCAGCTTTTGAACCAATGGAAATAAATACACAACATCCATCCAAAGAGTCTCGGTTCACACCAGAACTGCTGATTTAAGCACTAACGCAGCTGCAGTAACTTGATATCAATTAGGAATTTATATCAACAAATTTTAGGCTCAGAGACGCCTAAAGTCATTAATCTCATTTGAAATAAAACCGCGTCCCTCATATTATTCAGATAATCAGTAAATATCAACGCTTTTTTGTGTGGGAAAATAAAACTATAGTATTTTTACTACAAAAACGTTATTACGTAGGTCAAAATTTTTGACGTAAGAGAACTGTCAAACATTAGAATGTGATTTTTCATTATTGGCATGTTTATAATAAACATGGCGATAATGAAAAGTCACATTCTAATGTTTTGACAGTTCTCTTAGGTCAAAAATTTTGACCTACGTAATAACGTTTTTGTAGTAAAAATACTATAATTGCGTTCTTGATTTCCAAAGCAATAACGTAAAATCCACTAGATATAAAATAAGACAATCTACAGATTTCAAAATAGGACAGAATATTTATACCAGGGGCGTTCAATAAATACGGTCTTAGTATATGTATAAAAAAAGGGATAAAACATTAATGATTTCCGCACCGTTTCAATATTTAATCATTTTCGATTTATATAGAGAAAAAGGAAAATTTTTAAGAAAATTTAAAAATGCGCTCTATACTTTGATCTTATTTTTTTCAAAAATCGTTAATTTTAAACCCGTTCAACTTTTTGGACATAGAAATAACACCATATTATAAGGTATTGTAAAAGGAAAATGATGCCTTTAAATTCTGGTAAATGAGGGGTTAAAAATATACTTCTCATTTTTCCTTAAAATACATTAGTCATCAATACCTTTTGCACCATATCTCGCTTAGTATGAATGTAAGCGACATGTAGCAATAGACCAGGGCGCATCTGTAAAAATATTAGTACATTTATTAGTGTAATCAAATAATAATATTTGAGTTATCCTCCCTCTCAAAAAGGTCCGAAACATTGTTTAAATAATCAAAATGTCAAAAAATTAAGGAAAAAATCGATTTTTTTTCTTGGTTTTTTTATTATAACTTTAAAAGTATTCATTTTCGAGAAAAGTTGTACTGACGTAAAAGTTTCGTAATTAAATTTCCTATAACACAAAATTAGTTAAAAATTTAAAAAAGAGTCACCCTTGTTGCAAAATAGCAATAATTGTGAAAAAAACATACAAAAACAAGTATTAGCATTTTACGTTTTTAAACCATTTGTGCTACACTTGTCCTTTGAAATAACACTTTTATTAGCAAAAACTTTCTTTGTTCATAATATATTTTAACTTAAATAATAAAAGTTTATTATTTTTAAACATATGCAATTGTTTCAACAATATTTCACAAACAATAATAAAATTAGTTTGATTTTTGTGGAATTAAAATATTAAAATACAACAAAATATAGTGTAAGAAAATAATATATTAGATAAAGATTGGAAGAAATTCTGGTGAAAATTAACTTGTGTGAATCGAACACCGCTGTCCTGCGCGTAGCACCAAAAATTATTGTTTATTTAATAATAATAATAATAATAATAAAGACTTTTTATTCATTTGGTATGTAAAACAAATAAGCATATAGTTACAGCACATTGAAGAATATAGAACAAAAGCAAAAAAGTTAAACCCTATTGGGATAACATCTGGCGAAGTCTAGCTCAAGCTACTCTTACTTAACCAAATGTTAATCCCCGACGCTTCTAATTAATCTAAAAATAAACCTAAACTAACTAATTAAAAAGAAACCTAACTTAAAAAAAAGGTGGGGAAAAAAACTAAATATTAACCAAGTACTCAAAAAAAATATTTTTTTTCAAACTCATCATTGGGAAAAAATTCTTTCAAAACAGCCCAACCAAAAATATGTCCATGAAGCTCAATGCACAACACAATTGTTAAGCAATGTTATTGTTTCTCAAAAAGATATAAACGAAATTTATACTTGAATTGATTAATTGAATATAGTTTAATATTATGAGGAATTGAATTATACAGCTTTACTGCGTTGTAGGTAAAACTCCTTTGGAACCAAGCAGATCTGTGTTGTGGCATTGTGAAAGTGTCTTTCAATCTCACGTCTCGCATATGGATTTCCTTTCTTCGGACGAGCTTTTGTTTAAGGATAGTGGAGGTGTTTGGCATCAAAAGTAACTTGTGAATAAAGTTACCCAGATGATATATGCTTCTATTTTTCATATTAAGCCAACCGCATTCTTTTATTTTATGTGAAATGTGGTCATATTTTCTAATCCCGTAAATCAGTCTACAACAGGAGTTTTGCATTTTCTGTATCCTATTCTTCTCCGCCTCCAGTAGACATGGCATAAAAATAAAATCACCATAAGAGTAATGAGACAGGACAAGGCTCTCACAAAGAAGCTTTTTTAAGTCTTTACTTAAAATGTGACGATTCATAAAAATGAGTTTCAATGATGAAAAAGCTTTTTTGTTAATGTTTTTGACATGTTCCTGAAATCTTAGATTTTCGTCAAATATAATTCCAAGGTTTCTAGCTGAGGCTGTGAATGGTAAACTAACATGATCGATTTTTATGCTTGAATTGTTTTTTACAAGTTGACGTTGGACTTCATTTGCGATACATAATAGTTTTGATTTGGTGGAATTAAGTTTTAAGTTGTGTTCGTCAGAGAGTTCTTTTATTATTTCAAGATCAGAATTAATTTTATCCAAAGCATTAAATAAATCTTCTTTATCGAAACTAAGGTACAATTGAGTGTCGTCAGCGTAAGCAACTATGCTGCAGTATTGTAAAGAGTTAATAATGTCAGTAGTGTAAATTAAAAACAATAATGGAGAAAGAATTGACCCTTGGGGTACACCTGAAAGAATATTTATTGGGGTAGATTGTTTGTTATCTACAGATATTTTTTGTGTTCTATTTAATAAAAAAGATTGTATTAGGTTTACAGACTCTGCCTCAAACCCATAGTATCGCAATTTTGAACATAACAACTCATGGTCTACGGTATCGAACGCTTTGGAGAAATCTAAGGCGAGGCGCCCATTGAGGTGGAATGGCCGTGGCCCGTGGCGTGGTATTGGCTATTAGAGATGGTTCGGCCAGCTATTTTGATATAGCAGTTGCTTTTTTATTTTTCATTATTCAACATTTTCAAGATGATATGAGAAAAGCAAAATCATATTTGTTTGTTTTGTTTGAAAAAGCATTGTTGTTGGTATTTAATGTGAACATATAAATAATAATTGTGACTAAAATAATACATCTAAGTACGAACATTTTTTGAAATGACAAAAAAATTTAACAAAATACATGGTGGTTGTAATATTTATATGGTCGTCGTATTTATTTAAATTTACTGTTGTTTTCACCCAATTTTGAAAAAATGTGAAAACTTTGAATTATCCACGTCCGTCTGTCCGTCTGTCTGTCTGTCTGTCTCTATGTAATCACAACTCCTCCGTCAATATACAAGCTAGAATGACAACTGTGGTGTCAAATGAAAGCTTATAATCCAAGGATAGTACTAAAGGTGATAAATTTGATCTAGGCTGTTTGTCCGTCGGTCTGTCCGACCGCGAATATAACTTCTCCGTCATTATACCAGGTAGAATGACAAATGAGGTGTCAAATGAAAGCTTATGATCCAAGGATAGTACTAAAGGTGATAAATTTGATCTAGGCTATTTGTCCGTCGGTCTGGCCGACCGCGAATATACCTCTCTGTCATTATACCAGGTAGAATGACAAATGAGGTGTCAAATGAAAGCTTATAATCCAAGGATGGTACTAAAAGTAGGATATTTGACCTAGGCTGGCTGGTTATCGGCCCGTCCGACCGCGAATATAACTCCTCCGTCATTATACCAGGTAGAATGACAAATGAGTTGTCAAATGAAAGCTTCTAATCCAAGGATAGTACTAAAGGTGATAAATTTTATCTAGGCTGTTTGTCCGTCGGTCTGTCCGACCGCGAATATAACTCTACCGTCATTATACCAGGTAGAATGACAAATAATGTGTCAAATGAAAGATTATAATCCAAGGACAGTACTAAAGGTGATAAATTTGATCTAGGCTGTTTGTCCGTCGGTCTGTCCGACCGCGAATATAACTTCTCTGTCATTATACCAGGTAGAATGACAAATGAGTAGAATGACAAATGAGGTGTCAAATGAAAGCTTATAATCCAAGGGTGGTATTAAAGGTGAGATATTTGACCTAGGCTGCTGTACGTCGGTCCGTCCGACCGCGAATATAACTCTACCGTCATTATACCAGGTAGAATGACAAATAATGTGTCAAATGAAATATTATAATCCAAGGATGGTACTTAAGGTGATAAATTTGATCTAGGCTGTCTGTCCGTCGGTCTGTCCGTCCGCGAATATAACTTCTCCATCATTGTACCAGGTAGAATGACAAATAAGGTGTTAAATGAAAGATTATAATCCAAGGATGGTACTAAAGGTGAGATATTTGACCTAGGCTGCTGTACGTCGGTCCGTCCGACCGAGAATATAACTCCTCCGTCATTATACCAGGTAGAATGACAAATGAGGTGTCAAATGAAAGCTTATAATCCAAGGGTGGTATTAAATCTGACCTAAATCACTAAAGGTGAAAAATCTGACCTAGAATTTTCGGTTTTAGAAATGAAACCGGAAGTGCTTTTTTAAAGTAGCCGGAGTAGTATACACGATATATTATACGACGTGCTTTAGCAAGATGGGTATACTTTTGGTTTTTATATCATTTCCGGTTAAAAAGTTTTAACCGGAAGTGCCATATTATGGACACAAAAATAGTACATGTGATATATTTGAAATTTGACCTCGGAGTTGCGGTTGTAGAGTTGCAATAGGAAATACCGTCGGAAAGTCACTGAAATAGTATAAGATATATTATTCGACGTGCGTTAGTAAGATGAGAAAAAATATTTGGTTGTAATATTTATATATTTATTATTTATATGGTTACTATGGGTACTAAAGGTGAGAAATTTGACCTAGGACTTCCGGTTTTAGAATAAACCGGAAGTACTGTTTTAAAGTCGCCGGAGTAGTATAAGCGATGTATTATTCGACGTGCCTTAGCAAGACGAGAACAAATGTATACTTTTGGTTTTTAAATCATTTCCGGTTAAAAAGTTCTAACCGGAAGTGCCATATTATAGACACAGAAATAGTACATGTGATATATTTGAAATTTGACCTCAGAGTTGCGGCTTTAGAGCTGCAATAGGAAAATACCGTTGGAAAGTCACCGAAATGGTGGCAAATGAAAATAGTATAAGATATATTATTCGACGTGCCTTAGCAAGATGAGAACAAATGTATAAATTTGGTTTTTATATCATTTCCAGTTAAAAAGTTCTAACTGGAAGTTAGGCCACATAATAAGACGGGAAAAGTACTCCCCGCTAAGGCTCATAATCCAAGGGAATATCTCGGGAAAGAGAAATGTGGGACGTAGGAGGATTTATACAAATACAATAGTTCAGAGCTGCAGCCAACAAAGTTAAGATTGCTGTGATGGTAGCCAACCTCCGATAGGAGACGGTACTTTAAGAAGAAGAAGAACCGGATGCTTTTTGGGTTCATATCATTTCCCGTTAAAAAGTTCTTAACCGAAGTACCATATCAGATTCGTAGAAATGGTGCATGTGACATTAATTGAAGTGTATTGAAAAGTCGAGTTTAAATCTTTGGTTCCGGTTTTGAAATTATTTCCGTTTAAACAATTATGACCGAAAGTTTAGTAAAAATGACTAAAAATTAGCGAAATATTTTATCCATCAACGCAAACTTACACGAAGAGTTCAAATATCGACTTCCGGTTCTACTTTCGATCCCCATGGGTGAAAACCTAGGACTTAGAAAGTTCAATTATTTGTAATTAATTAATACATAATTTGTGAAATTAGAATAATAATTCTTATGATTTATGCGTTTTATTCACTTTGTAAAGATTTTTTTTGTCAGCATTGTAATATTATAATACAGCGCGGTAGACTAAGTACTATATAGTAGCACCGATTAACTTTTATTTCTTTAGTTTGCCAACCTCAATGCTAAAAATCCAAAGAAGAGAAAACATCATTATTGGGTGCACCCTATCTGGCAAAAAAAATAAAAATTTGCAATTTTTAACGTTTATAAAAAGGATTTGAACTTGAAGGGGTGGTATTTTGGAAGTGCCGCGCCGTAGCGCCAGTCCCCTTGCCACTAATCGACAGCAGGTTTAATTTTCGAGTGGTACTCGAATGGTGACCACGTTGAGTTTGTGTTGCAATATACGAGGACGTATTTAAAAATTTTAAAATCATACAAGACGATCAAAAATTTAACATAAATATATTAAATATTTATTTATATAGAAACTTTTTAATTCCTGGATTTTTCGGTAAATCTCTTTTCGGCTATTTGCCATTTTTAATAAGCACTTTAATTAATAATTATTATATATTGCTAGCTTTGTTATTTGAATATTGACACATTATGGCAGAGAGTCAAATCAAGAATTGAATCTAGCATCTCAAAAATCCAACAAGTAAAAATGTAAGTACCAGTTATAGGAATATCCCTGTTTATGGAATATAAATTAGAGGTCCCGAAATGTTTCCATTTACTTTTTAAGGGGGTAGGCGCACAATATTGGTCCAATGCTATTTAAATTCATTTTTTTTTCATTTTTTCGAATCCTGAAAAAACCAATAAATATTTTTGAAAAATTTAAACGCAGAATGAAAGACTACATTATTACCGAGTTCCGAAAGTGTCTTAAAATATACAAAAAGTTTAGTTTGAATTAAATATTTGAAATTAAAAATCACAATAAATTTTCTCTTTTTTTCACGCCTGTATATTACAATTATAAACATTATAAAAGTTTTCAGGGACTTTTGGCCCTCGGTAATAATGTAATCTTTCGTTATGAGTTTAAATTTTTCAAAATACTTATTAGTTTTCTCAGAATTCGAGAAAAAAATGCATTTAAAAGCATGGGACCAAGATTTTGCGCCTACCCCCTTAATAAATTTATCCGTTTGTTGAAATATCTTTTAACAAAATAATACCGCTGTTTATAATACTTTTTAACTAAACGAATAAATTTTTATCTACAATATCCTAAAAATTTAAATTATATCGGGTATTATGCTTTATTGCAAATGCCTCAAAGGCCTGTATAGCTGTTTTATATTATTAGGGTTTCTCAGGTAATAAATACTTTATAACAACTGTTAGGAATACAAACTCGCCGACAAATTTACTGGTGGTAAAATTATTTTACTTTTCTACAAATTTCTATACAGTGCCCACCTACTTATACTTCGTCTAATCTACTTACCGTTGCACGTGATCCGCGTCATAGCCCGTGACGTCACATGATACCAACACGAAATATTTTGACGGTAGGTGTGTTCTTTTTTAGAATCATTTTTCCGAGTACACGGGAATTACAGCCCCTAGATATATTTTATTATATACGCGTAGAAATAATATTTGAAGATTTCTATTAATTTTAACTTAAAGAAATACACAATAATATGTTTCATTTCATTTGTATACCTAAATGGACTATAAAGCGTTTTTATGAAGCACATTTGTTCGGAACACACTATAACTGTAATCGAACGAATGTGACATTTTAGCATAAATTGGTAACATTTATTTGACAGTTGCGGTGATGATACTTCATATTTGTTTTTATTCTTTATTATAAGTATATTTGTTTTATTATATTTACTGTTTATATTATTTACTTTAACTTAAGATTATAACTTAATTCTTGTTTTCTATTTCTAAAGTTTTTATTTATTTACATTGAATATGAATTTGTTTTGTTGTATAATAATCCACTTTCGCAAAAATTATGTGATATACTTAATTTAAAATGACTTTAAGAATTATTGCGCGATCCCTCTTCAGGTGACAGCCATAACTTTGATTTTTTTTAAATGGGGGAGTACATTATGTGACACCTCATTTAGAAGCCTTTAAAACACTGATTACAATAATGTATAATACTTTAATACTTTTTGAGAGCGTAGGCAGAAAATTTCGGTTGAATTCTTTTTAAATGCAATCATATTTTCGAATCCTGAGAAAACCAACAAGCAGTTTTGAAAAGTTTAAACACAGAATGAAATATTACATTATTACCGAGGGACAAAAGTCCCTTAGAATAAACAAAACGTTTCTTTAGAGTGATATATTTAAAATTAAATATCACACTCAATTTTCTCTTTTTTTTTTTTCGCCCCTGTAACTTTTTATTAAAATAAACATTATAGAATTCCTCAGAGACATTCGGATCCTCGGTAATACTGTAGTCTTGTATTCTGCGTTTAAATTTTTCAAAAACACTTATTAGTTTTCTCAGGATTCGAAAAAAATGAATGCATTTAAAAATAATTCAAACGAAATTTTGCGCCTACGCTTCCAAAAAGGATTAAAGTATTATATATTTTTGTAATCAGTATTTCAAAGGCTTTTAAATGAGGTGTCACATTATGTACTTTCCTATTAAAAAAAAATCAAAGATGTGGCTGTCACCTGAAGAGAAAACAAACTTTGGAAAACTATATGTTCTACACTACTCACGTACTTTTCAATACTATTTTACTTGATGTTATTAATTAGGAATGTGCGGGGCATTGCTATATATTTCATTTGGAGCAATTTCCGAAGTGGAAGTTTAATTTTACCTCCAAATTTAAATCGTTCCAATTCAATTTCTAATAATATTGTGGCTTATTCTCAGTTAAAACAAGTAATTGGACTTCGTAAGTCCTAGGTTTTCACCCAAACTAATCGAAAGTAGAACTGAAAGTCGATATTTGAACGCTTCGTGTAACTTTGCGTCGATCAATATACGATTTTACTAATTTTGAGTCATTTTGACTAAACTTTGCGTCATCACTATTTAAACAGAAATGACTTCAAAACAGGAACTAAAGATTAAAAGTCAACTTTTCAATACGCTTCGATTGTTGTGTTACATATACTATTTCTGCGACTATAATATGGCACATCTGGTTACAACTTTTTAACCGGAAATGATATAAAAACAAAAACCAAATTTTTTTCTCATTTTGCTAAGGCACGTCGAATGATATATCGCTTATACTATTTCGGTGATTTTAGAACAGTTCATATGGTTGCAACTCTAAAACCGGAAGTCCGATGTCAAATGTCTCAACTTTAATACCATCCTTGGGTTATAAGTCTTCATTCGGCACTTCATTTGTCATTCTATCTGTATTAATAACACTGGTCAACATGGAAAAATGAACAGACACTCTGATGGGTGTTCTTTACTAATTTTGGGTCGCTGAACTCGAATATGACCTCCGTTTTTTTCCATCACCTTCCATTTTTCCGCTCCCCCTATTCTTGCCAAAATAGTGGTGAAATAGGTAAATTTCGTTTAATTTGCTCATTTCGCCGCGATAAATGCCAACTTATAGATTAAAATTACAGTAAAATAATGATTAAGATTATGCCCAACGATAAACATAATTGGGGATCCGAGGGGGCGAAAAAAGGGGAAGAAAGGGGTATTTTTCTGAAAAAAACGTAAAAAATCAGCATTTTTCAGTATTTTTTTTTGGAAAAAAGCGACATTACAGGCCTTTTGCCATTTTTTACACCTTCCCACTACCCCTTTGCACCTTCCTATCTCTCTTTTTCACCCCCCCTTCTCTCTTTTACACTACTTGAATTCGCAAGCAAGCACCTGTCAGTTGCTGTGAGCGTGTTGTTCGAGACAGACTGTCTCGAAGTTTTTAAAAGTGAGGTGTTTGCGTTTAGCACACGTGTTTTTTTTTTCTGTGCTTCAAGTACATTTCTTTGTAAAGTTTTTGGAGTTACAATGCCGCGTTTTTGTAAGAATGATGTGAATTCTTTCTGTTATATTTGTGGAGAATTAACTTTTAAGAATCAAAGGAGACCTTTAAATAAGATGGTTCGAAAAGCTTATGAGCATTATTTCGGTTGCAAAGTCGGGGATCAAGACAAGCCATGGGCCCCAAAATTATGTTGCAATAGTTGTTACACTAATTTAAGTTCGTGGTTACGTGGGAAATCACGTCCGATGTCCTTCGCTGTACCAATGGTCTGGCGTGAGCCCACTTCTCATGCCGAGGACTGTTATTTTTGTATGACGAAAATATCTGGATTTTCGCGAAAATCGAAACGTACCATCACTTAACCGAATATCCCTTCGGCAATTAGACCCGTGGAACATACTAATATGCTGCCTGTTCCCATACCACCCGTAAACTACACCCTAGATGATGAAGAATCAGCAACTGAACAGAATGCGTCACCACTGGAAGAGGAGACCTCACATGGGAGCCAAGATGGAGACTACACGCCTAACGGTTCGAACGAACCACAACTTTTTACTCAGGAGGAATTGAACGACTTAGTTCGCGATTTAGACCTGCCTAAAATAAAAGCTGAGCTTCTTGGTTCACGACTTCAGCAGAAAAATCTCCTGCAGAAAGATGTCAATATTACGTTTTTCAGAAAAAGAAATTCCGCCTTCATTTCTTTTTTCTCGCGAGATGATGATGATGAAGATTTAATTAGCTGTAACAACATTGCAGGACTAATGACTGAGCTAAAAATACCATACGTATCTGAAAACTGGAGACTTTTCATTGATTCCTCAAAAACTAGTTTAAAAGCGGTTTTACTTAATAATGGAAATGATCTACCATCGGTCCCTGTTGCCTATGCAACCAGTATGAAGGAAACATATGACAATCTAAGAAAAATTTTGGAAAAAATTAGTTACGATCATCATCAATGGAATGTTTGTGCTGACCTCAAAGTAGTGGCAATATTAACTGGATTGCAAGCTGGATACACTAAATTTTGTTGCTTTCTTTGTGAATGGGACAGCCGTGCTAAAGATCAACATTATGTGCGAAAAGACTGGCCCTTGCGCGTGAATGATATTCCCGGTTGTAAAAACATCGCTTTTGGTGCCTTAGTAGACAAAAAAAAAATCATTATACCTCCACTTCACATTAAGCTGGGCCTTTTTAAACAATTCGTTAAGGCTCTAAATAGGGATGGTAAAGGATTCTTATACCTGAAGCAAAAATTTCCGCATATAAGTGATGCCAAAATCAAAGAAGGCGTATTTGTGGGACCCCAGATTAAACAGTTATTTGATGACGATGCTTTCTCCAACAGTTTGTCAAGAAAAGAGAAAAGAGCCTGGGAATCTTTTGTTTTTGTTTGTCGCAATTTTCTTGGAAACAAAAGGTCAGATGACTATCAACAACGAATTGATGAGCTACTTAAATCTTACAAGGCTTTAGGTTGCAATATGTCATTGAAAGTCCATTTTCTCCACTCCCACCTGAGTTTTTTCCCGGAAAATTGTGGAACCGTTTCGGACGAGCATGGTGAAAGATTTCATCAGCAGATTGCCCAAATGGAGAAGAGATACGCTGGAAAATGGAACCCTAGTATGTTGGCGGACTACTGTTGGACTCAAATTCGAGAAACACCGGAGGACGCTTACAAAAGGAGAAAAATTTCCAAGTAGATGCAGGTATGTTTTTTTTTCAGACTTTTTGATTGCTTAGCCTATGATTAATTTCAATACTTTTTCTCCCCCTCCACCTTGTCTAATCATATTTTTGTCATAATTCTCAGATACAATCAAAACCACAAGAGTTTGTTTCAAATAAATAGGTAACTTCTTTTTTTTTGTACATCCATATTTATGTTTTTTTTTTCTTGTTGAAGAACGAGGGGGCTTTAAGGGGGGGAGGGTGAAAAAGAGAGATATGATGATGCAAGGCGGTTCAAGGGGGGTATTGGGAAGGTGTAAAAAATGGCAAAAGGCCTGTAATGTCGCTTTTTTCCAAAAAAAAATACTGAAAAATGCTGATTTTTTACGTTTTTTTCAGAAAAATACCCCTTTCTTCCCCTTTTTTCGCCCCCTCGGATCCCCAATTATGTTTATCGTTGGGCATAATCTTAACCATTATTTTACTGTAATTTTAATCTATAAGTTGGCATTTATCGCGGCGAAATGAGCAAATTAAACGAAATTTACCTATTTCACCACTATTTTGGCAAGAATAGGGGGGAGCGGAAAAATGGAGGGTGATGGAAAAAAACGGAGGTCATATTCGAGTTCAGCGACCCAAAATTAGTAAAGAACACCCATCAGAGTGTCTGTTCATTTTTTTTCAATTTTTTTTGTTGACCAGTGTAATAGAGGAGTTGTATTCGCGGACGGAAAGACAGATGAACAGACAGTGATGGAACCGAAAGTATATATTTATTCTCTTCTTGCAAAGTAACGTCGAATAATATATCAAGTGTACTATTCCGGTGACTTTAAAACAGTACTTCTGGTCGCATTTCTAAAACCGGAAGTCGTAGGTAAAATTTCGCACATTTATTACCATCCTTGGATTATAAGCTTTCATTCGACACCTCAATTGTTATTCTATCTGGTATAGTGACGGATGAGTTATATTCGCAGTCGGACGGAAAGACGGATAGACAGCCTAGGTCAAATTTCTCACCTTTAGTACCATCCTTGTATTATAAACTTTCATGTGACATCTCATTTGTCATTCTACCTGGTATAATGGCGGAGGAGTTATATTTGCCGTACCGACGGACAGACCGCCTCGGTCAAATATCTCACCTTTAGTACCATCCTTGGATTATAAGCTTTCATTTGAGACCTCATTTGTAATTCTACCTGGTATAATGACGGAGGAGTTATATTCGCGGTCGGACGGACCGACGGACAGAGAGCCTACGTCAAATACCTCACCTTTAGTACCATCCTTGGATTATAAGCTTTCATTTGATACCTCATTTGTAATTCTACCTGGTATAATGACGGAGGAGTTATATTCGCGGTCGGACGGACCGACGGACAGACCGCCTCGGTCAAATATCTCACCTTTAGTACCATCCTTGGATTATAAGCTTTCATTTGACACCTAATTTGTCATTCTAGCTGGTATATTGACGGAGTAGTTGTGATTACAGACGGACAGACAGACAGACGGACGTGGGTAATTCAAAGTTTTCACATTTTTTCAAAATTGGGTGAAAACAAAAGTAAATTTAAATAAACAGTACGACCATATAAATGTTACAACCACCATGTATTTTGTTATATTGTTTTTGTCAGTTCAAAAAATATCCGTACTTAGATGTATTATTTTAACAATAATTATAATTATTTATATTATTTATATGTTCTCATTAAATGCCAACAAAACTGCTTTTTGAAACAAAACAAACAAATATTATTTTGCTTTTCTTATATCAACATGAATACGTTGAATAATGCTGAAAAAGTAACTGCTGTATCAAAATAGCGAGTCGGCCACCTCTACTCAATACCACGCCACGGGCCACGGCCATTCCACCTCAGTGGGCGCCTTGCCTAAAAGAACGAGCAGATCCATAACCGTTACCAAAGCAGTAGCTGTGCTATAGTTTTTCCGGAATCCACATTGTTTGTCAGACAGTATTTTATTGTTTGTAAAGTAAAAATATATTTGATCATATAGAATCCTTTCCAATACCTTGGAAAGGGCTGGAAGTATACTTATAATTCGTAAATCAGAGAAAGTCTGAGGATTGTTGTTTTTGGCTAATGGTTTACCAATAGCCATTTTCCATAAATAGGGAAAATATGTTTTTATTTCAACAATTTTCTGACGCCGCGGTAATTAATCGATTTTAATTTTGAAAATGGCAAATGAAAGGTACAGTACACTTCTATAAGACAAAAAAAATTCAACTTATTTTCAGTCCTGTAACATTTTGAAAAAATGAATTTTTTTTGCGAAAATTGGATTTCAAAATTTATTTTGCAAAATATATTGAACCGATCTTAATGAAATTTACAGTATTGTTTTACTGTATCATAAAGTTTTTTTTGTATGAAATATGAAGGTCCTAAGTGTAGCTTAAATGGTTGAAAAACGTAATATGCGAATACTTGTTTTTGTATGGTTTTTTCGCAATTATTGCTATTTTGCAACTAAGGTGACTATTTTTTAAATTTTTAACCAATTCTATGTTGTAGGAAATTTAGTTACGCAACTTTTATGTCAGTACAACTTTTCTCGAAAATGAATACTTTTAAAGTTATAATCAAAAAACGAAGAAAAAATCGAATTTTTACTTAAATTTTTGACATTTTGATTATTTAAACAATGTTCCGTAACTTTTTGAGAGGGAGGATAACTCAAATATTATTATTTAATTTATTTTCAAGCAATTTCGGCAAAAAAATTTGAGTCACCTCTCAACGTCCATCTCAAAACAGATGCGCCCTGGACTACAATGCTCGTTTTAAAGGTCTTTTCAAGCACTATAAAAGGTATTTTTAGTTTATTTGTAATGCATTGTAGTGTATTTGAGATTTCGAAAAGAATATATAGCAGTTTTTACTTACTGTGAAAATATCAATTAAACCGATGTAGTAGGATGGAATTCGGAACCAAATACCCTCACTGACTGCACTAATAGCAAACTTTTAATTAACTGAACTGTAAATTTTCTTGCGCAAAAAAATAAAATTGATAAATGTGAAAAATCGATAAATTTTTGTAGTATCAGCATTGCTAACAATTATTTTAAAACAAAAGTAATAGCGTGTATGGGCTCCACGAATTCGCCCAACTTGTGGCATACACAACATCCAGGCATGCTTTTAATCGCATTCCGAATAGTTTCTTGATCTAGTTGGTTAACATCCTTCCACGAGAAATTCCTCGACGTGTTGTAGGATTCTTAGAGGCTGACCATCCTTCAAGCGCTTTCCGAGAGTATCACAGATGTGTTCAATAGGATTTAAATCTGGACTCCTCGCTGGCCACTCCATATCCTGAATATTGTGGGAAGTCAAATAATTTTGCACTATTCTATCAACGTGCGGTATCGCACTATTTTTCTTAAGGATAAATTATGGACCTATATTTTTAGCAGATAGGACAACATGTGGTCCAAGAACTTCGTTAATGTACCGCTCTGCTATCATCACCCGCTTTCGATAAACACTGGCTTATCGAAAAAGTAAGTATGTACTATGAGGCAAAAAAGTTTTAAAAACATTGTGTTTAACTAATGGTACCACAATAATAATTTATTTGGGGGGGGGGCGGTTTAAGCGAACAATAACCCCATAAAATTTTTATGGGGTGCACAAATTTCAGTTCTTTTCATAATAAACTATTTTTAATGGGAAATAAGCCAAAATTTTACCAAAAAAATGATTTTATTAAAGTTTCGAAGAACAAATCGGGTTTCGTTGTCAAACTACAAAATACTACTAAAATAAACACAAATGTTGTTGCTAAGCAAAAAAATTCTTCCAATAATTTATTTAATCTGACTCATTTATATTGGCAATTCAGACGTATATTATATAATAAATAAAAATAAATTTCGACCACGAGCATACAGATTCTACTTGCATAGCTTCTTTTATAAGGGGTAGAGACCCCGAAACACGGTGTCAGAGGATGGCAAGAGACTCGAATTGAATCAAAACGAAAACGATTATTTTCTTTTCTTTATATTATATGTTTTAAAGTAGAAGATTTTAAAATGATATCGCCAATATTTATGAGTTGCATTCCTGGGACGACTTTACTAAAAGATAGTTCATTCGATTACATGAAATCAATCCCAACTCAAGAATATCCGTCACAAAAAAATCATAGCATGTGATCTGTCTTTAAAAAGACAACCAAATGCAATTATGACAGTAAATTCTCGCATTAGAAATTCCATAGTAAATCACGAGGGAAAACCAGGAAAAAACCTCGTGATACTATCTCGACATCGTAAGTATTTGGTCTTACATTTAATTTACTTTCAAAAAACTAATACCAAATTCTGACTTTAATATGTTTAAATTATAAATAATAATAATAATATATAGATATACAATAAGTAATACTAAAATATAAAATTTGTACCAACTTGATATGTTATTGACATACTAATCGTGGTATTTTCTTTCTATTGACTTCTTCTTTCAGTATGGGTAACCACATCCTACTGCACTCTACCGAGGAATTTGCGACACAATTGGTTTCATTTAACATAATTAGACCCGCTTCTTTGATTTTTCTCTTTTTACTGTCTGATTCTTTCAGAACTATACTTGAACCTCTCCATTGAACCCTATGTTCATTATCCCATGCGTGTTGACATATTTGAGATCCATCAAATTCCCTATTTTTAATATAAGACTGATGTTCACTTATTTTAACGTTCAATGGTCTTGATTTTTCACCTAAATAAAATTGTTCGAATTCACAAGGTATTTTATAAATGCAATTCTTTGTGCTTTCTTGTTCATTGTTAGGTTTAGTTTTAGATAGAATAGATCTCAATGTGTTTGTTGTTTTGAATGTTGTTGAAATGTTGAATTTATTTCCTTTTGTTTTAAGTCTCTCGGATAGTCCTTTTATACAGGGTGTTAGTAAATAACTATGAAAAATTTTAAGGGCTAATTCTACATGCAAAATTAATGCCGGTTTGCTTTATAAACATATGTCCGCAAATGCTTAGTTTCACGGGGTGTTGAAATTTTTATTTCAAACTTCCAATTTATTTATTACTCTAAGACCAGTTGAGCTTTGAAAATGAAATTTGGTGAGTTTTAGGAAGTAGTTATTACGCATTTTTTGACATACAATTAAGTATTTTGTATTCATCATTGGCGCGCCTACGGGTAATGGTCTGAATTTATTTAAAGAAAAAAATAGTTCGCCACTGAGATATTTCGAATTAAAAATTATTTTTAACTTCCACGTCTAATTTATGATTAAAACCCTTTCTTGCCTTTTTTGTCTTGCCGTTTTTATGCAGAAAAATAAAACATCTTGACGCGTATTCTTCATTTTTTGAATACATTATCAAGAAATATCCAATAATATTACTAAACTGCAACAATAACAGAAAATATTACTAATAAGATTTTAACTAGGTGCAGAGCTACAACAAATGTTAAAAAAGACCTCCTTTAGAGGTTATAGAAAAATTTTATATTCATCATTGGCGCGCATACGGGTAATGGTCTGAATTTTTTTAAGAGAAAAATAGTACGCCACCGAGATATGTCAAATTAAAAATTATTTTTATATTGCTGGTTCAATTTACGACAAAAAATCTTTCTTGCCTTTTTTTCATATTCGGCTCCGTTTTTTTGTAAAAAATAAAAACATCTTAACGTTTACAAAGTATTTGAACTAAGTTTCTATGCATATGGAAACTATCTCAAATACTTTGTAAGTGTTAAGATGTTTTATTTTTTGTATAAAAACGGCGCCTTGTACGAAAAAAGGTAAGAAAGATTTTTTGTCGTAAATTGAACGAGAAATTCAAAAATGATTTTTAGTTTGACATATCTTAGTGGCGTACTATTTTTTTCTTTAAAAAATTCAGACCATTACCCGTACGCGCGCCAATGATGAATATAAAATTCTTCTGTTACCTGTAAAGGAGATCATTTTAAACATTTTTTGCAGCTTTGCACCTAGTTGAAATCTTATTAGTAATATTTTCTGTTATTGTTGTAGTTTAGTATTATTATATTGGATAGTTCTTGATGATGCATTAAGAACTGAAAAATACGCGCCAAGATGTTTTACGTGGAATTTAAAAATAATTTTTAATTTGAAATATCCCAGTGGCGTACTATTTTTTTCTTTAAAAAAATTAAGACTATTACCCGTATGCGCGCCAATGATAAATACAAAATTTTTAATTGTATGTCAAAAAATGCGCAATAGCTACCTCCTAAAACACGCCAAATTTTATTTCCATACCTCAACTGGTTTTAGAGCAATAAATAAATTGGCAGTTTGAAATAAAAATTTCAACACCCCGTATCTCGCAAACGAAGCATTTGCGGACATATGTTTATAGAGCAAACCGGCATTTTTTTTTCATGTAGAATTGGCCCTTAAAATTTTTCATACTTATTTACTAACACCCTATATATGGTATTGATATTTTCCTCGTATTATTTCTTGTGCATGTTGTAGGATCCCGTTCTAAGTTGTTCTGTTCCATTCGATCCAATCTTGACAATTCCTTATTTATAAACGATAAGGGATAATCATTAAAATTGTGGCTTATTTCCCATTAAAAATAGTTTATTATAAAAATGCCACAAGGAAATAGCTTCAGAACAACATTAAGTTCTTTTCAGATGTTCCTGCCATAAGAATGCGACATGTCCATCTTCAATCAAAAATCTATAATAGTTTTCGTTATAGTAGAAAAAATCGATTTTCATTTTTTAACTTCAAAGGGCTTTAACTTGTTTATGTGCACATTTGTACTAAGCTAAGTTTTTGCTACCAGAATATGTGATTTATTTTATGACCGGCATTTTTGTTACAACCTGTATATTTTTCCTGTTGTGCACTTTCATACCCGTTGAAAGATCAATAAAATCAAATAATATTGAAATATTGTTTTAAATTTTTTAAACTTCCACAATGTTTATGTAATACTCGTTAACAAAAATAATCTATTTAACACTTCATAAAATAAGTTAGGAAAAAAATTTAAAATTTTTTTACCAGTGATGCAAAAAACGTATTAGTCGTTTTTTTATACAAAAAATTGAAAAATTCCGTTTTTTTTTTCATTTTTGTTTAAATTACACTAAATTATTGCTAAACACACGTTTTTGAAAATAATTTTCTCATTATCACAGTTATCGGTTAAATTATGGGTTAAGCTTAATTTTAAAGGTCATAAATTCGACAAATGATAAGATAATCTCCTTGTCGAACTAGTAAGTCATTTATTTTAATTGCATTAGGTTTTCGAGAAGGATAGTGACACTGATGCCAAAATTGATGAAACAATTCATATAATATTACAGAATAAGACAAAACATAATACAATAATAAAACTCATAAGACAATGGCCATATTTACCCCGTTTATGTTACCGGCAAAACCTGGTTCCAGGACAAACTAGTTTTGCCTAGGCTTAACTAGTTCTTTCTATACGCGATACCATTAATTATTGGTATATCCCAGTCCAACCTAATTCATCATAAGCCCGATGGGATAAACCAGTTTTTTCTTCTTCTTTAGGTGCTGTGTCAATATTCAGACGTTGGCCTTAATCATGTTCTTGAAACATTTCTCTATCGGTTGCTGCACGAAATAATTCTTCTACTGTGGAACCACAACATTGTCTAATATTACGCAACCACGACAGAATTTTTTTACCAATATATGTCTTTCCCTCCAATTTTACTTGTATTATAAGGCAAAGTAGATGGTATTTAGGTCCTCTAATTATAGGTTCGTTCCAAGACGACATATTTGTACGATCCCTTGAACCGCCACGAAATCGATTGGACTGTTTTAATGCGCAGAATCGCCCTTGAACGGTTTTCTTTCGATCTCGAACCGATTACCGGTACGTAACCCTCTTGGAACGTATTGGTGTACCATTTCAAGTTCGAGTTGCGCCTGAGCCATTTTCAGTACGAGTACCACTGTACCACTAGTAGTTTGCTAGATGGTTAGAAATTAATATTTCTAACATGTTCATTAAACATCACTTCAGCTTCAAAATCTTCCTCAGAATCGATATCTGACATTAAATCGTTGTCTTCTATGAAAAAAAAAAAAAATAAATTATCCATATTTAATTTGAAAAAAAAAAGAATTAATAATTATTTAAACGGAAATCAAGATTCACAGGTACTAATAGCGTAAATTGTGGATTATTCTATTATTGAATCATCAGCTGATCTCATAGCAGTGACCAGTAAAAATGAAAACAATCCTAACTGCGCAAGTCAGTACAAATAGTTTCTGCTTGAAGCATGTATCAAAAGGACCGTTCAGTTACCGATTTCGAAGCGGTACATGGATCGCTTGGAACAACAGGGTGTACGATACCAATCATCGTTCATGTTCGCTTGAAACGCATTTTTTATAATGCGCATGACGAGGGCAGTACGAAGGACGGTTTTCATGTCACTTGGAACGCGCCTTATATGACCGTACTTGTGCAAAAGGTGCAGTATAAATGAAAATGTTGGTAAAGAGCAAAAAACGATTTTGTCACGCTTGTTTTTATATTTTCCATGTTTTGAAAATTATTTAGTGTTTTATTAGTAAAGTAGTTAATGTTAATGTTGTACTAAATAGTTCTACTATATACCAGACAGTAGTTTTGGCTTAATTTTTTTTTGTAAAAGTTTGAAGGGACATGGTGTTTTATAACTCCAAAAAAAATAATTTTGTTGTAAAAAATAAAAAAACGTTATGTCCAATATTTATTGTTATTTATAAAAATATAAAATATTATAAACGTACATATATAATAAAATGCATTACTAGTATCTGCAAATACGAACAATAAACCTTAGAACTATTAATTTGGTTCCATAACGTCGGCGTCGACCTCAATATCTGCGTCTGGCAGGGGGTACTCGTGTACAGTGTTATCACCATAACTTAAATTTTTGTAAAAATCATGGCAATATGACCGAAGGAAATGTATCAGTGATATAATATCTTTATATTTATTTACGTTAATGGGGTTTTGTGTACTACGTATAGCTGGTAAAGAATCAGGCAATTTTAAGGTACTTCTTTTCTTTCGTTTATGATCAACGCCTCGAAAATCTTCCTCAAAGTGTTGCTTGTAATATAATGTACCAACTTCGCCTTGCCTGACTTGAAAATGAACTGCTTGAGAAATTAAAAACGGTTTTTGTCTGTATTAAGTTTCCGTTTAACAAATGGTGCAGAGGGGTTATCGTAGAGAATCTCAAAATTAAACATATCTGAAATCTCCATGTTATGTACCTGATATTTATTTAAGCACTGCCTAATGAACTGTTGCCAGTCCCAAGGTGTCATAATTTCCAAACCACCTAGATGTTTACGTTTTCGTTCAATTAGAGTATGGCAGGTGTCTACTTTCATGTGAGTATGACCCTTCAATAAGAACTTTTGATTTATTAATTTGATACTGGGAAATTTCCATAGTATCCAGTAGAAAGCCATGATAAGCGCCATATTCTTATTCTGGCCGTAACAGTTATCACACCATATAATAATTTCTTGAGTATTGCCAATATTATTGCAGATCCACTTAACAAGCGCAGACGCCCACTCGTTCCCCCCACGGCCACTCTTACTTTCATCCCACATCATACAGGAGACGATACCATCAGAAGCATTGCGGATAGTGAAGTTAAGGGTCCATAGTTTTCTCTTGTAAAATGATAAACCACATGACAGTAAGGGTGTTGGAAGACACTTCTGTAAATCCATAGTTAAAACAGTGCTTTTATTACTGAATTTACAAGCATCACTATCAGCATTTTTCATCGCATATCTCTTTGTAGACTCATCAGTATGGGAACGATAATTAGCTTTAACAATAAGTTCGTCTTCAGCAGACATGCCACTTTTCAGTTTAGCTTGAAAAGTGTCACACTCATCGCACGTGTCGACCTCTGGTGGCTTAAAAGATAAATTAAATTCTGCATTAAAGATCTCTCTGTACAGCCATTCTTTAGCCACTAACTATTTTTTAAGTTTATGTTCAGTACATGATTGCACATACAAATCATATAGTTTGTTTATGGTCAGTTCAGGGCCTAAGTACTTTTTTTAGTTTTTTCTCTGCTGTAATGACTCTCGTAGGCTGGAATAGTCGCAATATGCTGCCTGACACTTTCCTTAACCATTTCAGGTATTTTAGTTGATGGTACGTGTTTTCCTCTTCTATCGGGTTGAATGACACCCCCTGCCAAGCGTTTTTTTAATGTGTTGACAACAACGGTGTTTGAAATACAAAGGGTATTCAAGAACATTACCTTAGAAACCTTGATCTTCTTGTTTCTAATATTAAAACTATAAATCAGAGTATTATTTTTCCGCTTCAGATTTTCTCTGCTTCTGGAACGAGCTACATCTTTGACATGTATACATGATTGCAAAAATTGTCACTTCAAGTCACTGTTCCTATCCTCCTGCCAATAGGTAATTAGACAATATTAATTGTCTGTCTGCTTCAGATAGTTTTTTGTAACATTTCATGCGACAAACACACGGGGGCTTCAGTCTTCTTGGACCAACTTGTTTACCTTTAGCCGAAATGTATGCCTTACCTCCTGCATAGTTACGTTTACGTTGGTTTTTTTAGCCAATTTTCACGATGGACAGCACGTATCCGTCCTGTTTGTTTGATATTGGTTTTTTGTAATACTTTTTTTGTCGCCTAGAAGAATTCGATGCATCACTTGTAGAACATGTAGGGTGGTTGTCGGATATAGTTACATCTGGTTTGGATTCACCATTATCATCATAATAATCACTTGTAGAACATGTAGGGTGGTTGTCGGATATAGTTACATCTAGTTGTGATTCACCATTATCATCATAATCATCATCTGAAGGCTCGTAGTCCTGATCCATATCAGAGTCATCTACCTCGCTTTCTACATCTGACATATCTAAATCATCCGTGCTATTGGCAATTGATGACATATTTTCGATTTCTTCCACATAACCTACAAAGGAAATAAAACACTGATTTCATTTATAAAACAAGAGTGCAGCAAAATAATGCATATTTTCGATTTACTATCAATTTTGTCTTATTTGCTAGGATTAATTTCATTACTTGGCAACGCTGTTAGATAACCTCCCTAGTTAGAATAAATAAGGGATATAAAATAAAAAATTTGGATTGTATAACATTGATCAGAATTTTAAAATTTATCCAGTTGTAATAATTAAATTTTAGAACTTTTAAATTTTAATATAATATTAGAATCTATTCTCAAATTACAGAGCTCACTGTTTTGTTTAATAATTATTTCTAGAGCAATTATTATGGAAGTAATTTGAGATTTGTGTGTAACTTAATATACAAGCAATTATACTTACTTTCTTTAGCAGCTCGTGCCAGCAGTACAAGTTTTTTAGCTCGGGAACTCATTGAATTATCGAAGAAAACACTTTCAATAATAAAAGTTGTAATATAAACAAATGTCAACAAAGCATTGAACCCTAAATGCGTGTTGCCAAACTCTCATTTAATATGAACATGTGGACATAACGTTGTTAAACGGGCGTGGCCTTGTTTGTTACTTTAGGGGCATAAGACACTAAGTACTCATAGTGTTGTGTGGCTCTAACTAGAAAAGGCACATAGTGTTTTAATTTTGGTTCTAAAATAGAATCTAGTAGGACTAGGACCTAGTGTAATATATCTCTGAAAACAATATTAAAAAGTAGAACAGGATACATAAAATACTCATTTTAACAAAAAAGTGGACATAGTGTCTTTTGGTTCCAATGTACAGAGTTATTGATTAAGAAAATCTTTTACTAAATAATATGGCCTTTCAGATTGGTAGGCTTTTGTAATTTTACGGAATTTGGGGAAAGATGCTGCAGATTTAAGTTGTAGAGGGAGATGGTTGTAAAGTTTTTTGCGGAATATAATATAGATTTCTTTACTAACTCAGAGGACGGAGTCGGTAAATAGACGTCAATTTCTCGTGAAGTAGTCATAGTCATGATTACGTCTGGCTGGAAAGACATATAGATCACGAATTAAGCAAACAGTTTCTTAAATATGCAAAGATGGAAGGGTTAAAATTCCGTGATCTTTGAAGTAACTTCTGCAACGTGTTGTTCTTCTGAGGCCAAACAGGTATCATATTTGCTCTTTTTTGTAATTTAAAAATAACATCAAATTGGGCAGCTGTACCAGAACAACAAAAAGAAAGACCATAATTATCGAAGATGCGACTAAAACAAAGAAAAATATGTAATTTTAAAAGATGCTAAATTGAGTTCCTTCGAAACCGATTCTATAGCATAGCAAGCTCAAGATAGTTTCTTCCTTAACAAATCGATATGGAGGGACCATTTAAGGTTGCTGTCTAAAAAAGTACCAAGAAATTTTACAGAATCAACGGTACTGATCTGGCTGTTATTAAGAGGTAAGGGTTGAAGAGCTTTTTTATAAGATAATGCTACTGCTTTATCAACGTTAAACGAGAGTAAATTAGAGTCAGACCAGGTTTTTATTGTAAGTAGATCAGAAGTTATGCATAGTAGCATAAAAGTTGCAATATTTGAGTTGCTCCAAGCGATACTGGTATCATCAGCCAAAATAAAGATTTTTCCATCGATTTTGAAACTAGTGATGTCATTAATAAAGATAAGATATAGTAGAAGACCCAATACTGAACCTTGAGGTACCCCACAAGCAATGTTTTTGAGACTAGAGTCTGTATCATTTGCTCTAACCAGTTGTTTCCTATCATCTAAGTAAGATTGGAACCAATTTAAAGAAATACCTCGAATTTTGTAGAAACTTAGTTTTTTATCAAAATGTTGTGATTTACACAATCAAAAGCTTTGGCGTAGTCAAAAAAATGGTGGCAGTGTGAAGATTATTGATCAGTGCTTGATAAACCTCATGTAGTACAGAAAACATGGCATCAGTGGTGCATTTATTATTTGATAAAATGCGAACTGATTTTGTGATAAAATGTTGTTTTCAACGAGATAAGTCGGGCTTTTACGAGGCTCTTAATAATTTTGGAAAGTACCGGTAGTAGTGCAATAGGTCTCTAATTGCAGATATTAGAAATAATGATGGCTGTCTTTACGCACTCTGGAAATTTACCTCTCTCAAAAGAATCATTAATTAGTGAGATGAGGAGTTCCAACACATTTTTTGGGAAATTTAAAAAAAAATTATCGATAGACCATCAATACTACAGGAAGATTTGCTGTTGATACTATTGATTGTTTGGATCAGTTCAGATTTATCGACTGGTTTTATAAAGAATGAATTCGAGGCCTTTTTTGAATTAGGGAGATAGGAAATGTGATCTTGTTGTGGCAAAATAGTTGATGTAATATTTTTACTCACATTAAAAAAGTATTCATTTAGATTTTCAGAGTCATCTACTTTAACATATAAAAAAAATCTGAATTGTCAATATGAATGAGTCAAATTAAATTTTAATTATTAGAAGAATTTTTACCAAGCAACAAAAACAAAATTTGTTGATTTTATTACGTATCTCCTTTCTTTTCGCCTAGGAAGAGGACCGAAAGACAGTTTCAAGTACTCAAAAATCTGAGTAAAGATGAAAAAGAGAAAAGGCAGATTTTGTTTTTATTTGATTCAGAGTTGGACCACCATCTCCATATAGCTATTTCTGCCTCTCAGGCGTTATTAATTGAGCTATGTAGTCGCAACTCTGAATAAAAGACTAAGAGGCTGCCTTATTTAAGGGAGATTACCGCGAATGCAATAATTCCACCTTTGTGACGAAAATCGGCGACATCTCTTGGATAAAAAGGAAGACGAAAGGCTGTAACGGTCCACCCGTTATAATATCATTTTTAGCGCTTTAATTATTTTTTTTTAATTATTTTCTCGTGATCGCGCAATTAAATCCTCTAATTCTGTCGTAATTAAATATTTACGTGACGTCACATTCTATATGGAACATTCTACGCCTCTGTTGGTAAATTTAATTCGTGTTCCGTGGTCGTTGACGTTCTGATCGTTCTGAAAATTTGACAAAGCGATCTTCCGTTTTCCGTTACTTGGCTGTGAAGTGTGCTAGGATTCGGTCGACGAACTTGGTTCCATAATGGCGGAAGGTTTCATTTCTTAAGCCATTCTATTTGGAAAAAAAATGCAGTCCCACTGAAGTAAAAATGGTATCCCATGGTTTTCCCAGAATCCATCCAGAGTTTCTAGAGGGACAGTAAATGAACAACTGACCTATCCGGTAAATAACTTTTTGACATATAAATGTTAGGGGATATTACATAAATTTTCTTTTAAAATATTCTTTCTTAATTTGGTTTCTCTTAATCACTCCACTGTATGTAATATGTGTTCGGAGAAAATTCTCATAGTCGTAATTTTTTGGAGTAGTAAAGTTTAAAGTTAGTCCACACCCAATATTTCATAAATTGTGAATAAAAAAATATAATGCTGTGCTCATATCACACTGGCAATATAATTATCCTATAATCTTTTGTTCTCAATATCATATTCTGTACTTAAATACTACATCAAGGTCACACACAGTATCTTCTTACATCTGATAAGCCTTGCTAATTGATGTTTTTTATTGCTGTTCATTCTAAAAACCTCTTCTTCATTACTTCTTCTGTTGTTTTTTTATTCACACATGCTCGAGTGAAAAAATAAACTAAAACTGGGAATGTTTTTTAGCCATTTGGGGAGAAATATTAGAACCTCCCATGTAAATCCTTCAACCACCTGGAAGGCGTCGATTCCAGCCACGACCACAGCCAAGTCACTATTGGGGTTTTGGGAACAAGCTTTTTGGGGAACATTCCAGCTCCTTTTCGTCCTGCCACCTGGGCCTACGGGGGGGCATGGAGGCGCATCATCGTGATGCTCATTTTCTAGGATGCAACCACAATCTCGTTTGGGAACATTTAGTGTTGTGCATTAAGTAACTTTGGTTTTTATATTTCAGACATTTGATTTAATGCACTATGTTAATTAATTTTTTTTCCAGATTTAGTTTACCTCTGGTTTTTTTTTAATATGACATATTTGTATATTATTGTATTTGGTTCCCAAACTTTGTATCTACGGTAACTTCTTGTGCACAGGAATAAGCCTAGAGAAAATTAGGTTTTTAATACTTTATTATTGCTTTGATACTGGTTTATGTAATTCGGGTAAATTTATTTTGTAATATTACTTGCTTGTTTCCCAAATATTTTCTTGTTATTCGCTTTATTCCGTTTGTTCGGTTAATTTAGGTCATCGTCGGTATTTATCTCAACTTCATTTCTACTTTAGTCAATTGTATATTTAACTTTATTTATTCATTATTGTATTTTCCCTTAGTGAGGCTTGGGCCTATTTATTTGTAGTATTTTCATCTTTGTCAGTTTCCTTTAGTTGTACGTAGCAGGCGTACTATAACCATTTGGTAGAAGACTCATGTGAGTTGTACCCTATATATATATATATATATATATATATATATATATATATATATATATATATATATATATATATATATATATATATATATATATATATATGTAAGATGTATTTAAGTTTGTAACAGATAACAGATAATAATGTTGTTATCTTAGATATAACTTCTGTATAACTTTTGTCATGTTAGAGTCACGGTATATGTTTTGTGTAACTCAGAGATTGTCAAAAATCTTGTAGTTATTTTTAATAAATATTTATTTATTTTGGATATCAACTATTTTATTATTCCTTTATGTTTATTATTACAGGTTTGATATATTTAATATTTGACAGCAGTATAAGATACCTGGGAAAATGATCGAAGATCATTTTCATGGCGTCCATGATTGTTAGATTTATTTATCTTGTTCGTCTTTAGAAATTATTCATCTTCATTCCTTTTCAGTACCTTATTCTTATTTTATTATTTCACCTTTTAGTCATCATTACTATCTCAATAGAGCTACTGTTCTTCGACAGGCATGCAAACGAGCCGTATCCATCCTTGAGTGTCAAGTGGTTTTCTTGCATCTCTTGCTAGCCAACTCTATTCAGTTTGCCTCTGTCTCTTCCCACTTCTACTTCTATCCCTTCTAATTCCCCTTTCTTCAGTACTACTGCAAAGTAGTATTTTTTTTATTTTTCTTACTTCGGCTTCTCAACGTAGAAGTCACTTCACCCTTTTCTTTACACACCCCACATTCTCTTCTTTTCAGCCACAACTATTTAGTTACCTAGTCTTTCTTTTTTTTCCTTACTTCTGTTGGAGTATATCTTTCTTTTTTTTTACTTCCACTCCAACAGAAGTTTTCTTCTTTTTGTTACAAGGCCTCAGATACAAAGTTTACTACAATTAAATAATTAAAATAACTTTTAATTGTTAATATATTATATACGACTATTAACCTTCATCAGACGGGCCTCAAAATATTACAAAAGAGACCGGCTGGGGTCTGAACGGACCCCATTCTGATAATGCGTGAACTAAGCCTACCTATATGAAAAAAACTGTAAAAATAACACTATATTTTTATAGTATTGAACATTTATGACTAAAGCATACACATTACTACAAAACACATTCTACTGAGTGATACTAACAGACTAAATAGTGTCGGCCATGTGAGCGGCCGTGGAGTAACGGCATATTCGCTGGCCTCATACGCCAGTGCACGTGGGTTCAAGCCCTGCCAAAGACAAACCATTTTCATTTCCAATAATGACATGAGCCGTCTCACCGTGCCTCGGAGATCACGTAAAACCGTCGGTCCCCCTGGGCTAGTGTACATCGGCACTAGTTACTTGAAACAGGGTTAAAGATGTAAATGGAGCCGGAACTGTCCGAAAGGATCTCCCCGGCAAAAATGCCATACGATATTATTATTATACAGACTATATAAAAACTACATACTATTTTTACAATGTACAGAACCTGTCTCTGATTCTGCGAGTTCTAGGCATACAAAATTATTACACTTTAGGCATATTTTACTTGTATTTCTGTTTTTGCCTCTACAACACAAATGGTACCTTTCTCTTGTATTTTTTGTTCTATCTGAGCTCAGAAATATCCAAAATTTGTGGGAATACGTCTGCAATATGACGCTTTTTAATCTTTTCTAACCGAATCTAACCGGATAATGTTCTTGTATGCATGATTTTATTAATAACATATACAGGGTGAGTCATGAGGAACTGTACATACTCCTACCTCATATAGAGGCCCCTATGGAAAATAACAAATGACCATTAAAAAGTGTCTGCTCCCATTGTTTAATAATATACAGGGCGAGTTTGGTATTTTGACAGAAATTTATATTCGTCATAATTTTTGAACTGTCAGATCGATGTGTCTCTTATTTTGGTCAATCGTTACACTATTACCACCTAATCAACTGATTTATTCAAAATAGAAAAAAATCAGGTCCGGCTTTAAAAAATTAGTTAGTTTGGGTCTTAGAAAAAATTTTACCCTGTTTACGCTTTTTGAAAACTCTAATATTAATTTTACAAATTAGACAAATAGGCAATTAAAATGACATATTTATTTTTTCCCCACACGATTACTTAATTTTTTATAAAAAAAAATCAAATTTGACTATGAATTAAAAATTTGGTAAAGTGAACCATATATTTAAAAAAAATTAGCTTTTATTACAAAAATTAATTTTTTTAAACAAATATTTGATTTAACCCAATCAACTGATTTATTCAAACTAGAAAAAAATCAGGTCCGGCTTTAAAAAATTAGTTCGTTTGGGTCTTAGAAAAAATTTCACCCTGTATACGCTTTTTGAAAACTCGAATATGAATTTTACAAATTAGACAAATAGGCAATTAAAATGGGATGTTTATTTTTTCCCCACACGATTACTTATTTTTTTTAATCAAATTTGCCAAAATCGCAATTTTACCATAAAAATAAAAAAAAATTAAACAACGTTTTTCTTAAAATTAAAAGTTCTACCATTTTTTTTTTCTATAACACGTCTAGATCTAAAACTACCCATAACACTTCTCTTTGGACTCTATAGTTTAACATAGACGTGATCAAATAGATAAATTTTAAATTTTTTCACTTAATTTTTGCGATTTAACTTTGCAATTCACGAATCTGCACCTTTTATTTTTAAAAATTCATAACTTTTAAGAGAAGAAGACTGAAAGTCTACAACAATTATTGTCATAGTCTTCACAATGGTAAGAGATATGTGCTGTAAAAATTTCAGAAAAAAAAATTAAAATGGTACGTTGTAGCGACTTAACCCGTGATTTCATCTTTTTTTTTTTTAATTTTTAGGTTAAAATTCCGATTTTGAAAAATTGATTTTTTAATAAAAAATTAAGTAATCGTGTGGGGAAAAATAAATATGCCATTTTAATTGCCTATTTGTCTAATTTGTAAAATTCATATTAGAGTTTTCAAAAAGCGTATACAGGGTGAAATTTTTTTAAGACCAAAACGAAATAATTTTTTAAATCCGGGCCTGATTTTTTTTTCTATTTTGAATAAATCAGTTGATTGGGTGGTAAAATAAATTAAATATTTGTCAAAAAAAAATTTGTAATAAAAGTAATTTTTTTAAATCTATGGTTCACTTTACCAAACTTTTAATTATTATACATAGTCAAAATTGATTTTTTTATAAAAAAATTAAGTAATCATGTGGGGAAAAAAATAAATATGCCATTTTAATTGCCTATTTGTCTTATTTGTAAAATTCATATTAGAGTTTTCAAAAAGCGTATAGAGGGTTAAATTTTCTCTAAGACCCAAACGAACTAATTTTTTAAAGCCGGACCTGATTTTTTTCTAGTTTGAATAAATCAGTTGTTTGGTTGGTAACCTAAATTAAATATTTCTTAAAAAAAAATTAATTTTTGTACTAAAAGTTAATTTTTTTAAATCTAGGTTTACTTTACCAAACTTTTAATTCATAGTCAAATTTGATTTTTTATAAAAAATTAAGTACTCGTAATCGTGTGGGGGAAAAATAAATATGCCATTTTAATTGCCTATTTGTCTAATTTGTAAAATTCATATTAGAGTTTTCAAAAAGCGTATACAGGGTGAAATTTTTTCTAAGACCCAAACAAACTAATTTTTTAAAGCCGGACCTGATTTTTTTAGTTTGAATAAATCAGTTGATTAGGTGGTAATAGTGTAAAGATTGACCAAAATAAGAGACACATCGATCTGACCGTTCAAAAAATATGACGAATATAAATTTCTGTCAGAATGCGAAACTCGCTCTGTGTATTATTAAACAAGGGGAGCAGACACTTTTTAATGGTCATTTGTTATTCCCCATAGGATCCTCTATACGAGGTAGGAGTATGTACAGTTCCTCATGACTCACCCTGTAGAAACTATAGATAGACGGAAGAGTGCCGATTAAAAATTAAGATCTATCAAGTAACAGCCAATAATTGTGATTTGGGGTCAAAATAGACCCGGCCAGTCCCATGAAGGTTAAAGAAACCTCTAAAAAGGTAAAAAATTATACCTATCTTTAATTCTTTTGGAAATATTACGTGTTTTCAGATTTATTGCAAAAAGTAACAAAAAAAAAATAAAACTGAGTACAAAATTGTCTAGAAAACACAGAAAATCTAATAAGTTATACTAGTCCAGAAAGCCACTGCGCATCTGCTAGGAAAAACAGTTTGATTCGGATTTTTCGCACGATCTTACTTAAAAAGGACACCTTTTACCAAATTTGAATGTTGCCAGGTCCAAAAGTGGGTCAAAAATTCTTTAAACGTTCTTTTTTGTTTATTTGCTAAAATTATTTTTTTTGCATCGAAAAAACTTTTTTTAGGTTTTTTGGATAATTCCCAACAGTAAAAGTCTTTATATTAGTGACTTTTCTCTAAAGTTGCTAGTTTAAAATTTTAAATTTAAAAATTGCGAAATCAGCCAACTTTAACCTTCAAAAACTATGTGAAAAACTGAAAATTTCAATGTTGCCAAGGCAGGTTGTTAATCTCTAAACATCAATTGATGAGATACCAAAGAGTTTTTTGCAACACAATATCGAAAACCCCTTTGTTTTTAATTGCTAATCAAGCTGCCGCTATACTATTTTCAACCGTTGCGTTGCATGTATACAACATTGTATGTAATAGGCGTAAATATTGCCCGGAAAAATATTCTGATTCAATTTTTTTCACCGTCTTGCTTAAAAAGGTTCTAAATTAACAAATTTGCATGTTTCCAGGGTCAAAAAAGGACAAAAAATTTTTAAACAATTTTTTAAACTTAAAATATTTTCCGATTACCTACTCGTTGTACATGCAACGGTTGAAAATAGTGTCGCGCCCGCTTGAATAGCGATTAAAAAACAAAGGGGGTTTCGATAATGTACCTATTGCAAAAAGCTCTTCGGGATTTCATCAATCGTTGTTCATAGAATATCTACGTACCTTGGTAACATTGACACTTTTGGGTTTTCACATAGTTTTTGAGACTTAAAAATGGCCGATTTTGCAATTTTTAAATTTTCAATCATTTATATCTCGAAAACTATCACATTTAGAGAAAAGTCACTGAAGGCTTTTTCTATTTGCAGTGATCAAAAAAATCTAAAAAAAATTTGTCCGATGCAGAAAAATTAGTTTTAGAAAAAACCAAAAAACAACGTTTAAAAAAATTTATGACTCCTTTTTGATCCTGGCAACATGTAAATTTGTTAAACCGGGACCTTTTTCAAGCAAGATGGAGAAAAAAATTGAATCAGAATATTAGGTCTGGATCCTGCGTATGAAAAAAGTTGATTAATAGCAAGCTGAAAATTTGTTAATAGCTTAAGGGTATCTAGTCGGATAAACTTTGATATATGGGAACACTGGAACAGAGGTAGTTTTAGTTGTGGAACTGGTTAAGAATTTGTAACGGTCACACCACGAAAACGGCACATTTATTTTGTCTGACAGAACAGACTTTTACTCTCCGAACAGATATTAAACTCTCTTGCAAAAATCAGACTGCTATTTGTCACCTGTCATAATTCCTGTAATTTGACATATTCTACATGTTCCACTCATTAAAACGCCCATTTGGTGAGAAATAGCAGTCTGATTTTTGCATGAGAGTTTAATCTCTGTTCGGAGAGTTTAAGTCTGTTCTGTCGGACAAAATAAATGTGCCGTTTTCGTGGTGTAACCGTTGCAAATTTTTACCCTGTTCCACAATTAAAACTGCCCCTGTTCCAGTGTTCCCATATATCAAAGTTTATCCGACTAGACACCCTTAAGCTATTAACAAATTTTCAGCTTGCTATTAATCAACTTTTTTTTCATACGCGGGATCCAGACCTATATTTTCCGCACATATATTTATGCATATTACATAATATCCATGCAACGGTTGAAAATAGTCTCGCGCCCGCTTGATTAGCAATTAAAAAACAAAGCAGTTTTCGATAATGTATAGCAAAAAGCTCGTCGGAATTTCATCAATTGATGTTTAAAGAACATCAACCTACCTTGGGATCACTAAAATTTTCAGTTTTTCACATAGTTTTTGAGGGTTAAAAATGACCGATTTCGCAATTTTTAAATTTTTGAATCGCTTATATTATGTCGAGAACTATCAACTTTAGAGAAAAATCACTACAGGCCTTTTCTGTTTGGAATAATCCAAAAAAACCTAACTTACTTTTTACTTTTTCGTGTCTGGATCCGACTACAGTTTTTCTGCCCAATATCGGGCTACGTCTACACCCTTTGTATTTGCGAGCCATAAATCATCGAGGGTACACTGTGATGGGCAAAGTCTGCATATTCTCAGATGCTCCACGCTCTGTATTTCCCCACACTCACAAAGTGCGTCGTTATCTGTCTTGATGCCCCATTTAATAAGGTTCTGTTTTACAGGGGCAACACCTGTGCGTATTCGGTTGAGTGTCCGCCAGGTTCTCCAGTCCAGGTTCATACCATTAGGTCGTTCTGGATGTAGGGGGAACAGTTCGGGTGGTTCGACGCTGACATTTCTCATAAACCTTTTCCTTGATTTAAGTCGGCTGATTCCTGGCGGTTCATCAAACCCGTATAATTGGTGCCTTTCATCGAAAGTTTGCCTGAACTTCTCCACATATTGTGAGGCGCATCTACGGTCATCTGGTGATGCGAATCCAGCTGCCCGGTACAGTAATGGTAGAGGGGTAGGCTTCATACAACCGGTAATTATTCTACATGTTTCATTTAACGCCGTGGTGACTTGTTGGGCGTGTCTATATCTACCCCAGACGGGACAAGCATATTCCCCTGTTGAGAAACATAAGGCCTCAGCTGTTGTCTTTAAGACCTGGGGGTTTGCACCCCACTTGCTCCCTACGAGTTTCCGGAGAAGGTTGTTTCTCGTAGAAACCTTTTGTCTTGTGCTCTGACAGTGGAATTTATACGTTAATGAACGGTCTAGTATCACTCCAAGATATTTGGGCCTATCAGTATGTTCCAAGCGTTGTCCCTCCCAGGAAACATTCAGTTTTACATGCGCCAGATGGTTGTTGAGGTGGAATGCACATACTTGGGTTTTAGTAGGGTTTGGCTTTAATGAGTTTTGTTTGTAGTAAGTTGACATCATGTTTAAAGCCTCTTCCATTGTCGACTCTACTTGTGTGAGTGTTTTCCCCTTTACGGCGATACCAAGGTCGTCAGCGTACACAAAACTCTCAGTCTGAGGGTGCATTGGTTGGTCATTGGTGTAGATGTTAAATAGGGACGGCGCCAGAACGCTTCCTTGAGGTAGGCCATTTTTTTGGGTTCTCCATCTGCTCTTCTTTCCATTTTGCACAACGTAGAAGCGTCTATTACACAACAGTGATCTAATGATATTTACCAGGTCATAGTCAAGCACAGTGTTATAGATCTTAGTTAGCAAGGTCCTGTGGTTTATCGTATCGTAGGCCACTGTGAGGTCTATCAAGGCTACTCCCAAAAAAAACCTAAAAAAATCTTTGACCGATGCAAAATAATAATTTTAGGAAAAAAAAAAAACGTTTAAAAAATTTTTGACCCACTTTTGTTACCAAATTATTGACCAAATTTGTTAAAAGGGTTTGAGTAAGATTGTGCAAAAAATGCGAATTAGAATATTTTTTCTAGCGGATGCGCAGTGGCTTTCTGGACTATACTGATATTTTTTCGTGATAATATAAAAAATTTTCATGTTACGTGTCATTGTATTTGCATGCAAAATTTCATGAATGCCTTTTTTTGTTTCAAAGATATTTAGTTGGTTCCATAATTTATTTAAGCCTGGATATCCTTTCAAACCATTAAAAGAAAGCAGGACAAAATATTTATACCTTTTAAGAAGATAAAGTATTTTACGTTTTTACATGGCAAATTTGCAATCTACTTTACATAATACAAGAAGAGTAATTAGCAAATAGTCAGCAATATACTAAATTGATTAGGGTTGCATTCATTAATGGACCTCTGCATGTTAACCAGCTAGGTCCTTCGCTAAGTTCTCTTCTGCTTTCTCTTTCTCTCCCTCTGAGTTGATTGAATAGGCCAATGGGGTGTATTCTGTAACATTTCCGTTAAATTTAAGAGGCCTCTAAAATTTAACTTTTAACGGTCCTCTAAAACTTTTCGGTTAGATTGTCATTCTGTAAACACATATTATAGAGGACCGCTAAAATAATATTATTTTAGAGGAATCCTCTAAAAGGTTTTTTTGAACTACTTTTAACCTAGAAATTGACCGAAAACTGACTGTTAGAGGCCAAAAACCTTAAGAAGAAGAAGAAAATGACAGTTTCCTAGAAAATAATATTTATTATATTTAATTATTTTTTAGTAAAACTCATATTTTCCAATTAAACATTTTTATTTATAAATTTATACATTAAAATATTGCTGAAAAAATGCATATCTTATTTTTTCTTCTCCCCTTCGACACTAATTTTGGTCAAATGGTCTATTTTCAATAACATTAAGGTCATCTTATTAATCTGCATCTGGTTATAAACCTTCTGAAACTTTACCTTTGTAATCATTTGGTACGTTTTGTAATGTTCCACAATAACTTTAAATAATTTTACCTGCATTAATAGGATTTAATTGCTTTGACAAACATCTTTGACTTCCAACACTTTTTCAATAACATTTCTAGGTAATACATACTTGTTGGTACCTACTTCCTTTGAAATGGTAATTGTAGTTATTTACTTTCAGGTCAATTATTTACTTTGTGTTTATGTTGTAATCTGAAATCAGCTCTACAAAGAGAAACAAACATTTGAATTTTGTTACTTATAGGTGTAGTGTGTCAATTGTAAAGTAAAAAATGAGACTTACCTTTCATTATTATTTATTAAGTACTTCTTCACCAAATATATTATAAAAAGCCATTTTCCATTTTTAAATATTTATCTCCATTATAATACAAGAATAACAAACTACTATTCATACAAACATAACCCAACAAAAATAATCAAACCACATTTAACGGACTGCTAAAAATTTAGCGGGTACGTTTTGACATCCTCTAAAATATTTTTATTTAGAGGGAGTCTTAACTGTTTGGTTATGATTTTAACGGATGTATGATTTACAGAATACCAAAATATTTTTAGCGGGCGTTAAAATTTTAGAGGCCACTAAAATTTAACGGAAGTGTTACAGAATACACCCCAATATAAGCGAATTACGGTGGTCTTTGCTACGGTGTTCGTACATCTGTAAACGTTTCCTAATAGCAGCATTTACAAAGAGAATATTAAAATCGGCATGAGCAATTTGATTTGAAACATAACAAATTGCTTTATATATGTTTTTCGAAGTGTTTTTCATGATTAGGGCTGCTGTATAATCCATCAAGTAATATATTTATTTTACGACCGTTTCATAACATGCTCATTATTCACTATTTTTGAATAGATAATAACACCCATTTCTTTACCAATTAGTTAATTACTCACGGGTCATTACTCGCGGGATTAATTAATCAAAACGTACATGCCAAATGACATATGTGACAGATATTAGGACAGAATTTTACACCGGCTATACATTTCGGAGATCGTCTGCTACTATTCTTGTAGATACTGGTTGGTGATATAACAGCTTTAAAAAGACACGAAGAGTGGAAATCTACCAAAAAACCAAAAAAATCAGAAAAACCGGCTTCCGCCAACCAAAAAATACTAACAAAAATTGGCGCAAGTCACCCAAAAAAAATCAAAAAATAAAAAAAAACCGGGCACGTACGGCCCAAACACTTGAGCATCAAATCACTGAACTGGGCCTAACACGCAGCAGTGGCTTGGGATCCAAGCAAGCAATTTTAGTTCGCGAATAAGTCACCAGAAGATAACAGGTATAGAGCACCCCACGCTAACCTGAATTTTTAATCGGTTTGGGTAACATGTTGGAGTTCTGTTACCCAGGACTCCCATATAAAGAGCATTTGGCTTATAGTGTGCCTCTATCGCGCATCATAGTGCTATAGAGAGGAAAGGGATGGTCTGGATTATTGGAGCCAGGTTTAATGATTGCTGTTTCTTCACCAATTAATACACCTCGCTCCAATGGATTTTTACAGCCGAATGTCATTTTAAGGGGTGGACATGTCTCACAGGCTAGGTTAAATCAAATTGATTGCTTGATTGGGAGTGGAAATTAACCTCAGTAACAGAGTGTCACATAGACGACTCAATTAAAAACAAAATGGACACTGTGAATAAAGTTTTTAAGACCGTTAACCTCAATGTAATACTACTCCAAATTTTAATTTCATACATTATTGTTCAAATATAACATTAAATATTTATAAAGAAAATGCTAACAGTGTACATATTAATATTTTTGTATAAGTGCCTTAAAAAATGCATAGTGTAACTTACGTCACTGAGACTATGTAATAAACAAAATGTTAAATATATTGATCTTTTTAATAATAGTGTGGCTAGTAAATAAGAAATCTATAGAAAATTAAAAAGAAAAGCCCAAATGGGACAATAAAGAAGGAAATAGAGTTTATATTATCTTTCTCTCTGATCAGTCCTGGTGTCCCGGAGGAAGTGTAGTGGTCATCTCGAGTCGTGTATTGTCTATATGTCCAAAGATGTCTATATCTGGTCATTTCTTTTAACTCATGCATAGGTCTTCTGGATACAGTGGCGGCTGGTCAGGGTCGGCAGGGTCGGCAGGGTCGGCAGTGCCGACCCACACATTTATGGACACATTATAGATTTTTTTAGATATATAAATTAATTATACATTCCCCGTATTTATTTGAGTGACAAGTACGGCAGAAAAACAATCTGCCGAGCGCAGCAGCGGTGATCTGCAAACGGCAACAAGACACGTAATTATAGACCAAAGCTGTAAAAATATTAGTAACATTAATTTGGACGTTGAGAGGTGACTCATATTTGTTTGCAGAAATTGATTGAAAATAACTCATATAATAATATTTGAGTTATCTTATCCTCCCACTCAAAAAGGTCCGGAACATTGTTTAAATAATCAAAAAATGTCACAAAATGAAGGAATAATTCGATTTTTTCCTTCATTTTTTGATTATAACTTTAAAAGTATTCATTTTCGAGAAAAGTTGCACTGACATAAAAGTTGCGTAATTAAATTTCCTACAATATAGGATTAGCTAAAAATTTTAAAAATTGTCACCCTTGTTGCAAAATAGCAATAACTGCGAAAAAATCATAAAAAAAAAGTATTCGCATTTTACGTTTTTCAACCGTTTATGCTACACTCAGAACCTTCATAATTTTACCCAGAAAAACTATATCATATAATAAAACAATGCTGTGAATTTTATTAAGATCGGTTTAATACATTTTGCAAGATAAATTTTGCAATCCAGCTTTCGCAAAAAAATTCATTTTTTCAAAATGTTGCAGAACTGAAATTAAAGCAGACAGCAAGTTGAATTTATTTTTACGTATAGAAGAATACTGTACCTTTCTCCCATATTTAAAAAAAATTCAACTTGCTATCTGCTTTATTCTCAGTACTGCAACATTTTGAAAAACATAATTTTTTTGCAAAAGCTGGATGGTAAAATTTATTTTGCAAAATGTATTGAATCGATCTTAATGAAATTTACAGTATTTTTTTATTACATATATCATAAAGGTTTTCTGGTTAAAATATGAAGGTCGTAAGTGTAGCATAAATGGTTGAAAAACGTAAAATGCGAATACTTATTTTTTATGTTTTTTCGCAATTATTGCTGTTTTGCAACAAGGATGACACTTTTTCAAATTTTTAACTAGTCCTCTATTGTAGGAAATTTAATTGCCCAACTTTTATGTTAGTGTAACTTTTCTTAGAAGTGAATACTTTGAAAGTTAAAATCAAAAAACCAAGAAAGAAACGAAGTTTTTCTTAATTTTTTGATATTTTGATTATTTAGTCAATGTTCCGGACCTTTTTGAGTGGAAGGATAACTCAATTATTATTTCCAAAGAATTTTCAAAATATCTATTAGACAGGTTCATTAAAAATTATCCATCATTCTTTAATCAAATAAAATAAGAAAATGGATTAACAGTTTTAAATGCTAATCTAAATATTTTCGGAAGGTGGGATAAGTTACAAAATATGTTTAATTTTATATACTGCAATTCATTAGGTATAACAAACTGTTCCCGAATTTATTAAACTATTGTGCTCAAATTCTGCCTCAAATCAACGGGATTTATCTTGTCTCAAAAGAGTCAAAACGTATTGTCGAAACACCATGAAACAAAAGAGAATGTCAAACTTGTCTCAAATATCAATAGAAAAAGCTTTTAAAACCTCTCCAAAGCAATAATAAATTTTACAATGACGTTATAACCCGTTTTGCTACTTCGAAACAACATAGGTTAGAGTTAATTTATAAACAGGTTTACAAACAAAAACAAAAAAAAATAAAAAAAAATAAAAAAAAACAAAAAGCAAAAATCTTCTATGAAATTGAAGCCTTTTAATTAGATGGCATACCTATCTGAGGAGTCAAAATCTTGCCGAACCTAGAGACACTAAAGCCACGAGCCGCCACTGTCTGGATATTATGTACAGTTCTTACGATGTCAGTTGGACCAGTATAAAAACAAAATTCGACACTGATTGTCGGCGCCGTTTGTAAAACATAGGCGGCGCAATAGAAATTAATGAGTAAACTTTTATTTTTAAATTATGGTTCAATATTTATTAAACAGTAATAATGTTGTTAATTGTTCACATTTCTTTATGAAATTGACACCAAAGATAATTAAAAATACATATTACAAATGAAATTTAACGTGCTTATTAATTTGAGAACTAAAGAAATAAGACTACACTTTGAATATACACATAAAATACATGAAAACGAACAATTCGTCTTCCAGTCGAATTGTGTTAATTCATGACTAATGGATTTCTACTACTGTACATGGGACATATTTTTGACAAGTTGAAATATATCACTATCCGTGTGTTCAGAACTTGATTCGACACTTGTTGTGTTTATAACTACCACACCAATATTGGAAAAGAAGTGAAAGGCGCAATTTCCACAACAGTTATCAGACCAATAATGACATA
This sequence comes from Diabrotica virgifera virgifera, assembly GCF_917563875.1. Classification (NCBI taxonomy): domain Eukaryota; kingdom Metazoa; phylum Arthropoda; class Insecta; order Coleoptera; family Chrysomelidae; genus Diabrotica; species Diabrotica virgifera. The sequence continues at coordinate 121,504,166 of NC_065446.1, read as the reverse complement.
AATACGCGGCAGAAACACGACTTGATACAGAAAGGACAGAAATAATGCTAGAAACAACAGAGATGAAAATACTTTGAAAAATCGATGGGATATGGGAAGAGCTAAAAGTGCAGATATACGACAGATATGCAAGGTGGACAACATTAATAACTGGGTAAAAAGCAGAAGAGTATAATGGAACAACTACATGAGCCAAATGACAAAAAACAAAGTAGTAAGGACGGCGAGAGACGGTTCCCCAATAGGAAGACGATCAGTTAGGTCTGTATCCCGCGTATGAAAAAAAGTTGATTAATAGTAAGCTGAAAATTTGTTAATAGCTTAAACGGTGTCTAGTCGGATAAACTGTGATATATGAGAACACTGTAACAGGGGCAGTTTTAATTGTAGAACAGGTTAAAAATTTGGAACGGTCAGACTTAAACTCTCCGAACAGAGATTAAACTCTCATGCAAAAATCAGACTGATATTTATCACCTGTCATAATTACTGTCATTTGACATATTCTACATGTTCCACTCATCAAAACGCCCATTTGGTGATAAATAGTAGGCTGATTTTTGCATGAGAGTTTAATCTCTGTTCGGAGAGTTTAAATCTGTTCTGTCGGACAAAATACATGTGCCGTTTTCGTGGTCCGGCCCTTCCAAATTTTTAACTTGTTCCACAATTAAAACTTCCCCTGTTCCATTGTTCCCATATATCAAAGTTTCTCCAACTAGACACCCTTAAGTTATTAAAAAATTTTCAGCTTGCTATTAATCAACTTTTTTTTCATACGCGGGATCCAAAGCTAAGTGGGAAGACCACGAAAACGATGGAATGACAACTTACTGGAGGCACATTGAAAAACAGACAGAGTCATGTCTACACAAGAAGAAGAAGAAGGAAAAGAAGAAGAAGACATTAATATTGGTGACAAAGCAAGATAATATTTTTATTTTACTTGAACATGAGCTACACAATTTTTCCAAATGTCACTTTTGACTTGTAAGTATATATATTGTATTAAAACAGAAAATAGTAAAGAATTACAAAGAATGATGGAAGCACTAGATAGTGAATCGACAAAGATGGGACTGAACATCGCTTACAGTAAAACAAAAGCCATGACCAATCAACAAGGAGAACCAATAATTGCAGTGGCACAAACAAGAATAAAGCAAGTAAAAGAGATATTCTAGGACAAATCACTAAATTAAATAAAAAAAATCAGACCGAAGAAATAAAAAAAAATAATAAGATTGGCCTGGGCATCACTCGGAAAACTGTCTTTTATTCTAAAGAAAAAAAATACCCCCAATACCTAAAATCAAGAGTCTTCAATCAATGTACACTCCCTCCTCATATATGGCTCTTAGGCATGGACACATACAAAGGAAAATATGGAAAAAATAAAAATATGAAACATGAAAAATTCCATTAATTACATTATCCAATCAGCGGACTGAGCAAATTGACTTCATTAAATCTCGCATAACATATGGGACATCCTGTATAAACAATACAGTTATTAAAATTTAAAGTTGATCATTAAAAGTATATAATACTTACAAATGCGATTTAATGTGCTTATTCATTTTTTAAGTACTAAAGAAATGAGACAAAAAATGTATTATAAAAATAAAATAATTGTAAGTTATGACGACGACACTGTTTATATATTGTTTATATTGCTTGCCGCCTTTGAAACATGAGAAGGTATTTTGACCAGATAACGATATGATTTGAGCCTAAGCACTTCCGAACAATTTGACCAATTACTCTTCAGTATTGCCCAATAAGATACGTTAGAAAGTAATAAGCCACACCCGCGTCCATATGGACTAATACAAGGAGTGATCAATTTTGAAGCAAGCAAATGTTTATATGGTTTATCGTTATTTCTATGCTCTTCGTAGAATTACTGACCGGACCCCAAAAATGCTTCTGGTCCAACTGACATCGTAAGAACAGTAATTTGGTTGGGATTTTAGTAGCATCTGTCTTTCGTCTTTCCACTTATCTTATTATCCTTATTTATATATAACTATATATAATAATCCCCACAAATAACCCCCGGACAAATAATCCCCGGACAAAAAATCCCGGACAAATAATCACCTACAAATGTTTGCTGGCGAATAATAGTTCCCTAAAAGTTTTCCCGAAATTTTAGGAAATTTCGAATTCCAATTCCATGCCAAAAACTTCAAGTTTTACATGACAAAAAAATGTGAGTTTCTTCAAAAACCGTGGAAGATATGGGGAATGAGCTAATGCTGTGGCAATAATGTTGTAATTATTCGCTTAAATCTTTTGCTCACTCTGCTTTGAATAACTGTGTTCAAAACATTGCGTATTATCTGTGTGCATCCATGCAAAACTTTTTCCCAATTACGAATGTTTGGCTTTAGAATAAGAGGTGCATCAGACCTTTATAAATTCCAAACAGGCTTATAATTCAATTAATCGTCCAACACTGTATGGAATATAATTTTTACATGCGCCCAGCTCGACCAAAAAGGCCGAGCTGGGCGTACCCAAGAAGCTAACTGCGGTAACGCAAATGCATGTAATTAACTCCTTTGCAAAACTTAGAATAGGGGAAAAATATTAAAAGCTTTCTGCGTATATTCTGGTCTGAGATAGGGAGATCCATTGTCCCCACCGTTGCAGTTGGTTAATCTGGCCTTAGAGTATGCCTTGCGAAAAATTTACCCAAAAATCAAACCAGACGTAGCTACTTGGAGAGAGGCCAGATGACAGAAGGTCTGTAGGACAGCCTAGAAAAAGGTCGAAAGATGCAGTTAGAGAAGATCTAGAGTAAATGGGAGTGAGATAATGGGAAATAGTGGCACAGGACCGACAAACATAGTAAACGCGGCAAAGACTCTCGAAGAGTTATAACGACATTGATGATGATTATGACTAAATATTTTTGACGTTAAATTTACAAAAAGAAAAGGTTTCTTTGCACCACAATCAAGATTATCGTTTTTATGACGAGCAGTTATCACGAATACACAATGTGTTACAGCGCCGGATAAAGGGGCGGGCGAGCCGGGCGGTCGCCCGGGGCGCCAAATTGTGAGGGGCGCCACATTTTGAGGGACGCCGATATAAAAATAAAATATTTTATATCTAACTTTGAACATTTTTCCTAATATGATTGAATAAGTCTAATATTATTTAATTTAAAAGAAAACTATATATTTTTATCTATAGTCAGAATTCATCATAGATTAAAACCAAAGCCCACTATAAAAATAATGCAACTTAAGAATTGTTATGGCTTGTATCACCCATACAAAGTTAATTAGTGCAGACTGCAGACAAATTCTTTTACGATCTAAAAAGCTTGTTAATTTTTTTTTTTTTTTTTTTGAAAAGGTCATTTGTCACGTATAACGTATATCAACAATCTACTCAAAAATATTTAGAGGAAGATCAAATTTTACATTACCAACAAACTTAAGAATAGTCAGCGATTAATGTTACACGCCTTATTGGCTAAAAATAATATTTAGTCTTTCTGTAAATTTGCATTAACAATGGCGCGCGTGCTTTGCGAAATAAAAAAAGTTTTGTAAGATAGTGATTGTGGAATTAATGAATTTTTATTCTTTTTATGTTATATAGATTTAGGTAAGTTGCTATCTACGTAATAATAAAAAAATTCCTACCATAAAATTAATTATTCATTCATATTTAATCGCACATTGTCATGAGGTAAACGACGAAAATTTTGAACATTTGAAGTGATTTTTTAAAAATTTTATTTTTATCGGTCTTAGTAAATACATTGTTACCTATTCTTTCAATGCAAAGTGATTAATTTATTGTTTTAAATTTTTTTTACCAAACTATGTCTATTGACGTTTAGGAATGATATTGAATTTATTTCTGCACAAAAACGCCGCGTCCTATGAAAAAAGGGTAGATTTTTTGTCACAAATTGAACGAGGAACTATAAAATCAGTTTTTTTGAAATATCTCATTAATTTGATATATCTCAATATCTCTCTATTTTTTTCTTAATTTAGACCATTACCCGTATGCGCGCCAATGATGGATATAAAATCCTTGATTTTATATCAAAGAATGCGCAGTAAAGAGCAATAAATAAATCGTCAGTTTGTTAGAAAGATTTCAACACATCGTTTCTCGGAAATTCGTTTATAGAACAAACTATGATTATTTTTCCATGTTACTCATTAAAGTTTATCGCACTTATTTAGAAACACCCTGCATCCTTTCTAAGGATTTCCACAGTTTTCAATATATTCCTTCACTCAACCGTTTTCTCCAGTTCTTTCTGTTTTGCCAGTCCCTTTCCCGCAGATTTCTTCTTTCTATTGCTTCGTCCACTTCATCTCTGAAAGATCTTCGGGGTCTGTCTCTCTTTCGTCTTCCTATCGGGCTGAGCTCTGCTATTCTGTCTATCCAACGTTCTTTGTTTGCTCTTCTCAGTGTCAATACCAGGTTAATTGCTTCTGTTATATCTAGTCTATTATATCTGAGTTTATCCCCATTATTTTATTAATCTCTTTTTGTTACTGTGCAGCTTCGCCTTAGGAATTGCTTCTCTATTACTCTGATTGTGTTTTTGGTTTTCCTATTTATTATACAATTTTCACACCCATAAGTCAGGATACTTCTTGTCATAGAAGTTCAATTTTCGAAGAGACACTTCGATGTCTTTCTTATATTGCTTCCCATAGCCTTGGTTCTAGATATCGAGTCACAGGCCTACTCCTTATATAATAAAACAATTTATCAATTATTTTCAATTGAATTTAGGTGATTGTAGATGCCAAGGATATGACTACGGCTCTAACATGAAGAGAAAAAATAAAGGTGTACAAGCTCGTGTTTGCAAGTAATATTTTCGTGCTTTTTTTATACCATGTGGATGCCACTCTATCATTGGAGATGTAGATTGTGCGCATGCAGTGCTCACAATCAACATCTTTTTGGTATTGTACAACGTTTATACACTTTTTTTTTCTGTTTGTTGACAATATGCATTTATCTTTATATTTTGTTTCGCTCCTATGTCGCTTGAACTTCAAATGCGCTCGTTATGCCATGCCATATGTTGCATCAGTTATATATAAAATATATGTAAAAATATATTTATTTAAGAAATAGTACAATAATTATTATTTATAAATAATAACTATTGTACCATTTCTTGAATAAATATATTTTTACATAGTTCTTTATAATGAAATTTTGATTTCTTTGTATGAAAGGGCGTCAAATTCTGTTTTGCCCGGGGCGCTCAAAACCCTAGAACCGGGCCTGTGTGTTGAACATAGTTATTGAAAGCAGAGTGAGCAAAAGATTTAAGCGGATAATAACAACAAGATTTTGTCATTTTTGAAAAAACTCACACTCTTTTGGTCATGTAAAATTTTAAGTTTTCGACATGGAATTAGAATTCTAAATTTGGTAATCGAGATTAAAATCCATGCTTAATTGAACAACATTAATTGCTATTTATTATTCTCGTGCCGAAAAGCGGTTTCATGCCTACTGCTATCTATAACCCTCATGCGATGAGGCTGAAAAACATTTGCGTCGATTGCATTCATGGGAAAACTTTTATAGAACTATTCGGCGGCAAATATTTCTTGGGGATATTTTGTCCGGGATTTCTTGTGGGGATATCTTGTCCAAAAAAATTTGTGGGGATTATTTGTCCGGAATTTTTGTGGGGATTTATTGTACGAGGATTATTTTTGTTCGGGTATTCTTTGTCTGGGGATTTTTTGTCCAGGGATAATTTGTGGGGCTTGTCCGCGATTATTTGTGCGGTGATTATTTGTCCTAGCTTCATTTGCAAGAAGGGCTGTGTCATCTGCAAAATATATATTACTTGTTTTTTTTTTGCCATCTAGTGAGATGTCCTTTTCCCATCTCTCCAGCGCTTTTCTCATAATATGGTCCCCATATAATATGTTAAATAATTGTGGAGACAATACACATCTTTATCTAGCAACTTGTTCTTGGACGGAATTCATTTAAGAGTGTGCCAAGCACTGTAACAGTATATTTGTATAGTCAGAGAACAAAATAGTTGTCAGTGATTTATTTCGAAGTTCGTGGATTATTACGGAATTTGAGGAGAAAGAGGAGTAATTTCAGTGGCGTGTAAAATTGTACTATACTATTATTTTAGTAAGAAATAAGTAACATTTCATGCAACAATTCACTGCCAACTATTTCGTTCTTTGAGTACAGATCAGTTATAATTTATAAGTGAAATTAAGTGTTGTGGTATGCCTACCTCTTTTAATAAATATCTACCATAAGTATTTCTGTTTTCCATATTTGCTCTTGAGGAATTTCTCTTTTTAGTAAAATTTTCATTCTCTCATTGAATATAAATATGTAGGTAGCATTATTTTACTGAGATGTAGGATAAGAGAGATGGTTCCATAGTTGCTGCAGATTGCTTGGAATGCAATTTTATTCCGGTTTATTTGTGGCTTTGAGAATCCCTTTTATTATCAAAGTTGGACTTGGTGATTTGTTTTATTTGAGGTTACTGATCCAATTTATATATTAAGTATATTAGGTTATCCTTCCATTTCTTCAGTGGTTTGGCGAACAAAATATAATCTTCACATATTTACATTTTTAACGTTAAAAACACAAATATTTACATTTGGAAGCTGTATAATTATTTTAACATTCTTTATATTTAACGTCATATAAGTTAATAATTTCTAACAGAAAATTGCTTCATGGGAAGCCGACAAAATGCATTTTTTTAACGTATACCGATTTAGAACTTTGAGATTACATTTCCTCCAACCTAATTTTTGATTGGAATTTTGCTATTTTTGGTAATTTTCACTCGTAATATCGATAGTTTTTATTATAATAATATATGTTATGATTATTTTAAAGATATAAAAATTATCGCAAAGAAAGAAGATAAAAATAAAAAGGTGATGGTTTGAAAATTATGATCCTATTTTTTATATTTTTGTCGTAAATGCCGGTCAACTTTGACCGGTTGTATCTCAGGAACCACTTATCACAATTAAACGTTTGTTCTTTTAAAAGAAGAGTCCTGTCTCTTTTTTCCAGGATCGTTTTCAGGATTTAAATTAATTTAATATTTACCGAGATATTCTATTTGATTATAAGTCAAAAAATTGTTTATAATTTTAAAATATTCCTGAGGCCGCCTATTTAGACCAATTTTAATTTTGTAAAGTACACTAGAGAGGTACAGTGTCTTTTTATACAAAAATCATAGATATTTTTACGTATCGTAATTATTGTGGTTATTATAGCGACCGTAAATTTTTAATTACCAATTTAATTGTTGCTAAAATGTTCATTTAGTTTCCATCGGCTTCTGGAATCATAATCTATATGAAAAGAGCTTTTATGCTACCAATTTATTTAATTATTCATAAACAATGACTTATCAGAAATTTTAGTTGAAAATTAAAAATTTTGTTGGAAAAACCGGCATTTTCCGGGGAAAATTTTCTTTGAAGAATATCGGGAAAATCACGTTTCTATGCAGAATTTAATTGCGATGAATTTTTATTTAGGTGTTTTTGGTGTAAATTTTTAAATGTTTGGAGTTATAGAGCAGAAATTGAAAAAAACACGATTTTCGGGTGCAATTTTGTTTATAAAAAAAGTAGCACACTATCTGTGGACTTTTCATACCTATATTATTAATATAATATATATTATACAATCATAAGATTCGATTCCAGCAATAAAATTGCTGGTAAATAACTTTTCCAAAAATGGCCTGTTCTCCGATAATCTGCCAAGATTAATAATATATTGTAATAGTATTACTGTTTATCAGCCTTGCATCTTCGTTTTATTTTTTTGGTGAGGCTTCTCAAAATAGCTTTTTCTCTTTCACTGTGTACACCACCTTGACAAAGATTTTTTTTTGTTTTCAATTATTTAAAGGGTTTCCTCTACTATCCACTGTTTCTGTTTCATAGGATTATTTAGCTTTGGGCCATTAATTGCTGTTACCCATACAAATAGAGGACATACTTTTTTGCACTTATTAGAGAAGGTCCTCCTTCTTTTATAATTATATTCTCTTTGTGTCTCTTCGTTTGTTGGGCGTATGGTGGCTCCCGCCTTCTGATCCACCCTGGATACTTAGGGGTGGTTACCCCGACTATGGAGGTTGATGTAGTAAATATAGTTCGTTGTTAAGACATTTATTTACACGTTAAATATATCACAGAAAGTAACTGGTGGTATATTATTTACTTGAAATCGATGTTACCCCGTCGAATCTCAACTGCTAATTGATTTATCTGTTCTCGTAAAAATATAATTAAAGTCGGTTATTGTTTATTTACTGTTTTGGTAAGCCGAGGTGACCGTGATTCAAAGTGCTGACTGTTAATAAACACCCACTGAATATTATTGCAACTCGACCTTGTATCAAATACTAGCATGCATCGATGCAAAAACTAGGTTAATCGTATTTATTAAAACAACCATTACCACGGGCATTTAATTATTAAAAGGTTTATTTTTAATATGATGTTTACTGAGATGCTGTGTATCCCAATTCATCTTCCCCTTCCCCCGAAAATTTTCTGACTACGGAAAAGGAAGAAAATTTTTCTAATAGTACGACTAATTACTTGCTGCGTTTTACGAAGTACAATATATACATTTTTCCTATAAATACTAATTAGATACAAAAAATAAAAGTGAAAATGTTCGTTATCTAGACTGTTCCCGTTTCACTTGTCACTCACGGTGTTCTCGGATTGTAAGCATATAATCTATTCTTATGTATTTCCTTGATTTTATTGTTTTCCGATCTGATCTTACAATTAACATTATTTACCTCTGTTATTGTGAAAGGGCCTACATAAAGACTATCAAACTTACCATTCTCTTCCCTTTTTACCAGGACTAGTCTCCTATTTTAAATTGTTGTGGTGTTGCTTTGAGCTTATTCTTTTCTTGTCGCTCTTTTTGGTGCTTTAGTAAGAAGTTTCTAGCTCTCTCTTGTGCGCTTTGTAGTTTGTAGCGTAACTCATTGTAGTAAGCATCTATATTGTAACATGGTTGAACCTCCTGTGTAAGGTCTTCTGGTAGGTTAACCTTCCTGCCATATAATAGTTCAAACGGTGTGTAACCATGATACGCGTTAGGGGTTGTATTGTAGCAGTATGTGAACATCCTGCAACACACATCCCAATTTTCTCTGACTTCATCTATGAATGCTCTTACGTACTCCTTTAATGTTCTGTGTAGTTTTTCGCAACTTCCAATGGACTGTGGATGGTATGCCGTTGAGAAGTTGTGCTCTATTTTTAATAGCTTTGTTAATTCCTGCATTACTTCATTTTTATATTCTGTGCCTTGGTCTGTTCTTATTTGCTTCATGAGTCCGTATGTTGGTATGAAATGATCAAAAATTCCTCGGGCTATTGTATCTGCTTCTTTATTGCACACGGGTATGCTGACCGCGTATTTAGTAAGTTCACATAACATTGTTATACAGTATCTATTACCTTCGTTACTTTTAGTGAATGGACCTATCGTATCTATGTATTCCCGGCGTGCAAGTACTTGGAAGGGGAAACGAGAAACGACCCTGCGCGAGTCGCGGAGAAATATTGCAACTATCTTAAATAATTCATATTGTCAACTGAAATTGTCAAATTGACGTGTATTTCATACCTTCTGTCAATGAAGCAGAAAAATTATATATTGCTCCACAATATTGATATGATATGCAATTATTATATAAAGGTAAATTTAATTAATTTTATTTTGCTTGCAGTACTGCATTTTAATAACTAATTTTATTTACTACATACAATTGTTGACGTTTTCATAACATAACCTGAATCTTATTTTTTCTTCTTATTATTTTTTTGGACTATGGCCTTGACAATTATCCAGTAACCAGGACTAATATAATTGGCCAATATAATTAAAAGTGCGAATTTTAGTATAGAGCGTAGAAATAGGGGTCGCTTTTCCGAACTTGCACGGTCCCAATACTATGTCCCATGGTTTGGAAGAAGTGTCCGATATCACGTCTTCTTTGACATGTGTTCTATTCGGTTTGTTAATTTGACATTCATGGCATTGTTTAACGTATTTTCTTATGTCTTTTTCTAAATTTTTCCATCTGAATCTTGCTTTTAGCTTCTTTATTAGTCTATTTTTCCTTAAGTGTCCTCCGAACATCGGATGATTATGATATTCTTCTATTGGCCTGTGTTTTTCTTTGTCTTCTTCTATTGTTTCTGGTTCTTCACATATGTATATTTCAACATTCTTTAATATTTTGTTTCCTTGTTTAATAAATTCCTCAATTGTGCACACTTTAAAAGTAATATCGTTTACGTATATTTTTACTTTACGTACTGCATTCTCTACCGCCAGCTTATCAAGCTGTGCCAACGTTTGGTTTAAATCGAAATAATTGAATCCTGTGGCTATGCTCTTGCTGCACTTTATTTTGTTTTTGACCCTAATGCTCAGCCTTGGTGAGATTAGTTCTGCTCCAAAAGACAAAATGGGTAGTCTATGCGCCTCTAAATTATTTAGTACCTTTCTTACTGTTTGTTTGGGGGCTTCTGGCTGTAGTGCGAGTTCACTTTCTGCCTTCGTTTGCCTTGCTTCCTTCTTATTTTCTCTTGCTTGAGCTCGTGTTATAGCTAATATATGGGTATTGTCTATGTATAGGTTCTTTAGTTGATGTAATGTTATTCTTGAAAGACTATCTGCATAGTTATTTTTCCCTGTTATGTATTCTATTTCGAAATCGTATTTCTCTAAATCTAATCTGATTCTTGTAAGTTTCGAAGTTGGTTCTTTCATTGCGAATAAATGTGTTAGTGGTTTATGATCCACCAAAAAGGTTGGTGCTCCATATAAATAACATTTGAAATGATTAATTCCCCAATGAATCGCTAGTAATTCCTTAACGATTATAGGTTTATTACATTCTCCTTTATTAAAACTTCTTGATGCGTATGCTATTGGTAGGTCTATTCCGTTATAATCTTGACTTAAAATTGCTGAACAACTCTCGTTGGATGCGTCTGTTGTTAGGATGAATTGTTTATTGAAATCTGGATATTTTAGGATCGGTGGCTTCATCAGAGATGATTTAAGCTTATTGAATGCTTTTTCACATTCTTCTGACCAAAAAAATTCTACTCCTTTTCTTGATAATCTGTTGAGTGGTCTGCATATTTCAGCAAAATTTTGAATAAAACGTCTATAATAGTTACAAAATGCTACGAACCTTTTTGTTTCTTCCGCTGTCTTAGGTGTCGGATATTGTTCAATCGTTGCATATTTCGCTTTGTCCGGTGATACTCCTTTCTGAGAAAGATCATGTCCTAAATATGTTACTTCTCTTCTAAAAAATTGACATTTTCCTGGGTTAAGTTTGAAATTGAATTTTCGACATGTCTCAAATGTCTTTTTCAGGTTGTCTAGGTGATGTTTTTCAGATATTCCTATCACTACTATATCGTCCATGTAAAGAAATGCTTTGTCTGGTGTTAATCCCGAAAATGCTATTGACATCATCCTTGAAAAGCTATTTGGGCTTACATTTAATCCAAAAGGTAATCTGGTAAATTGAAATGCTCCATTTTCTGTGCTGAACGATGTGTATTTTCTCGATGATTTTTCTAATGGTATCTGGTGAAAACCTGACATTAAGTCTATAACTGAAAACCATTTTGCTCTTCCTAGTTGATCTAGTATCGAGTCTATCCTTGGTAAAGGAAATTTGTCTGTGACTATTTTCTTGTTCAGTTGTCTAAAATCTATGCATAATCTCCATGCTTTATTTCCATCTATCGCCTTTTTCGGTACCAGTACTACTGGGCTGTTGTATTCTGATGTAGACGGTTATATTATTCCTTGGTCTCTCAGTTTTTGCACTTGCCGGTTTAATTCCTCTGTTTGTGCATGAGGTGTCCTATAGTTTTTAATGTATACGGGAGTTTGGTCTTTAACTCTCAGTTTCTGCTCGTAGAAGTTGTTACATGTTAGCATGTCATGCCTTAGGGCGAATATATCTGAATAATCTTCACATAAAGATACTAACTTATCGCGTATGTATTCTGGAATGTCTAACTTCAATGATTCCCGTAATTCCTTTTTCCTATCCTTGCTGTCGTTGATCAGTCTATATATGTTGAATAATTTAATGTCTAATGTTTTGATTTCGTTTGTCTCTACTTTTACTGTTTCGTAGGTTGTGTTCAAAATTTTGATGTATGGATTATTACTTGAAATAATTGCTCTCGCTATGAATATTCCTGGTTGTATTTCTTGTTGTTCCACTATCCTGTCGTTCTTCAGCGTTTGAAAAATTTTTACGATTCTGTAAATTTCACATCTAGGCGGTATTATTATCGTGTCATTATCTATATTATCCAAAATGTTTGTACTAATGTAACAATCGTTGTCCTCTTTAATGTGCATTTTAAGGTTAGCATAGTCTAGTATGCATTGAAAATTTGAAATAAAGTCTCTCCCAATGATTCCGTCGGTTGGAATAGGAAAGCTAGGTTCCACTAATTGAAAGATATGCTCAAATCGAGATCCTTTTACTTCTAGTGTTGTTTCAACTTCTCCCATTGTTTGTAATTCTCCTTTAGTTACTCCTTTTATTTTCGCTTTTGTGTTTGGTTTCACATGTTCCTTCATAAAATCTTGTGAACATTTCAGTATTGAAATATCAGCTCCTGTGTCTATGATAAAGGTATTTGTGTTTTCTAGGATTCCTGTTTTCATTTGTACAAAATTCGTTAGGTTTAAGTCGAAGTTGTAAATATTATATTCCACTTCTGACTGTGTACTTTCCTTGTTTCGTTCATTCAAAACCCCAACTGCTGGTTTTCTGGTTCCTCTTGGCTGTCTTCTAACTCAAGTAGCCTTACGTTTCTGTTTCGTCCTCCTCTCTGGTTTCCTCTGTACGTTTGGTTGTTGAATTGTCTATATCCTCTGTTGGAATAATTCCGTTGGTTTCCTGTTTCTTCTCCTTCGTTCCGTTGTCCGAAGTTATTTCTTCTTCCTCTGTCGTATTTGTTGTGGTATCCTCTTCGGTATTGCTGTTGTCCTCTCCTATTTTCATAATTCGTCCTATAATTGAACACTCTTCCCTGTGTGTTCTCCTTTGTCGTATCAATCGATAAAAATTTAGATACTACCTCCTGCGGTGTTGTGAAATTACCTGCCTCCAGTATTAACTTTGCTCTATCCATATTAACGTTTCGCTTCATTGTTGCTACAACTGTTTCCGTTGTGTATTTTTTCGCTAGCTCCAATGGCATTCCTTCCGCTATGTATGCTACCTTTAACTGTTCCGCTAATTCCTCTACTTCGGATGCGTACACTGCTGCATCCTTGTTTCCTTGCCTTTTCTTTACTAACTTGTCTATTATCGTTTTCGGATTGTCACCTCTTAATTCCTTCTTCAGTGCCGCTGCTATAAGTGGGATCGTATCCTCTGTAGTTATCAGATTTCTAGCCTTATTAGTCAATCTTGTTTTTATTAATGTTATTGCTGTTTCTTCATGTCCTTCTGCTATTTTTTCAAGTAACTCTAATGCGTCTAAAAATGGTTGTAGTTTCCCTGCGCTTCCATCAAACTCGTTGGGCAATACCTTGCTTGCAATATTCAAAAATTCGTTGATCGTCAGAGCCATGTTTAATATTTTTATCTCTTGTTTTATGTCGCTTTTTCCCTCTTTTATTTCCTCGTCAATTTTTTCCTCTATCTCCCCGTCAGTTTTTTCCTCTTCTACTTCTTCGTCGCTTTGTTCTTCCTCTATTTCCTTGTCGATTAGTTGGTGTATTGTTACTTGTTACTTCTTGCGTAATCTCCTCAACTATTTTGATGAAATCTTCCCAAGTAACTTTGTTGCTACTCATTTATTCATAATTTTCTTATTCCTGTACCCGTAACGAACGCATAAATTTGACAGTCTTACGAGGTATAGTAAATATATATGAAAAATATTATGTCAAAAATAGTAAAAAAATATAGTAAATTTCCATAAAAAAAAATCAGTATATCACTCAATATAAATCACCATTAAAGAGGGGTCTACTGCTTAGCCAATACAAATGTAATACAAATCAGTAGTCAAATAATAAATGGATAAAAATCAGCAAAGATAAAATATGTCGGTAAATATATAAAAAAAATCATATAAAAATCAGTATCAAATAAAATGTATCATTATGGTCTAAGAGCTGTGAGACATTTTTGAGTAGGTATTTTAGGCAACCTGAAAATTTTACAGGTGACTCTTCCATGATAGCCTAATACAAAAATTCCGGTCTGGCTGGAGGGTAGCGGTTATTTTCCCCAAAAATCCCCCTCAAAGTTAAAAAAAGCGTACAAATTGTTATTACAAACAATATCATTACCGTGACTTTAAGTAAATTTAAATATTCAAATATAAAGGAAATAAACAGGCCAGGCGATTTGAGGGCGATTTTAACTCTGCAAGATACTTGCATGAGCGCCCCAGGATTATTTTCAGGGGGTGCATCTGAACTTTAGAAGATTTCATCTGAATCTGTACATACTATAAACGAGTATAAAATATACAACTATACATGCATAGCTAAGTACATTTTTTCCCGACAGGGAGGTGATATTGTTATTTTGACAGGAAATTTTTTTAATATTAAAAATAAATATTCTAAAAAAGACAGAATTTTTTTGCTGAAATCTTCCAACTTCCAGCTGATCAAACAAATTACATGTGCATGTAAATGAAAAGCGTTATAGGTAAGCAGCAGTGTGAGAAAGAGGGTATACCGATAGCCGTTTGAGTTCTCTGTTGTAGCTAAGCGAGTCCGCTCGCTCGAGAAAAATAACGTGACCTGGCGATTCCCATGCTATTGTGCCTCGAAAGGTTAGAGTATTTATTATATATTATAGTTTTTAAATAACTTTTTATTAATTTTGCAAATACAATAGAAAAAGACAAATTTATTTTTATAAATATAGGTACAGATAGAAAAATATAAAATTGTAAACTGAATTAATCTGTGTCCGCTCACTCCTCATCTGAGCTTAAATATTCATTATCTTCTTCTTAGTCAGACTCCCCTCGAGACCCAGATTCCTCTTCTATATGATCTGTAAATAGTTGTAATATGTATTTAGAATTAATTAAAAATTAATTAGTGATTAATTAATTGAGTTGCTACGTATTCTCTGTCCTTTTATACGGAGTCGAAGCCTGGACAATCATGGGCGAATCTGAAAAAAAACTTGCCATTGTTGAGATGTGGTGTTATCGAATAATGTAAAAAATATCATAGACACAACACGTAACAAACACGGAAACATTAGGAAAGATGAAAAAGGCAAAAGAACTACTCAACACTATGAAGGAAAGAAAAATGAGCTTACATACATGTTCTTTTTATAACTGAAATATTTTTTTTTAGTTAACTCAATCTTCTGCTGCTTCGTGTGCCTCATCCTTTCAGGACAATGGCAATCATCACGGCCCATTTTATTCTGTCTGCAGCGATTCTGAAAAGTTCTATTGTTGTTTTTACACTCCACTACTTTAAAATTTTTCTTGCACTTTTCATTATATAACCAATCACATCACGTTTTTTATTTCTTAGTATATGACCAAAGTAGCTCATTTTCCTTTCCTTCATAGTATTGAATAGTTCTTTTGCCTTTTTCATGTTTCCTAATATTTCCGTGTTTGTTACGTGTTGTGTCCATTATGTTTTTTACATTAGTCGATAACACCACATCTCAACAATGGCAAATTTTTTTCAGATGCGCCCGTGATTGGGTAGGCTTCGACTCCGTATAAAAGGACAGAGAATACGTAGCAACTCAATTAATTAATCACTAATTAGTTTTTAATTAATTCTAAATACAAATTACAACTGTTTACAGATCATGTAGAAAAGGAATCTGGGTCTCGAGGGGAGTCTGACGAAGAAGAAGAGAATGAATATTTAAGCTCAGATGAGGAGTTTGAAGAAGAAATACAAGATTCGGACACAGAATTAATTTAGTTTATAGTTTTATACTTTTCTACCTGTACCTAAATTTATAATAATAAATTTGTCTTTTTCTATTATATTTGCAAAATTAATAAAAAGTTATTTAAAAAACTATAATATATAATAATTACTCTAACCTTTCGAGGCACAACAGCATGGGAATCGCCAGGTCACGTTATTTTTCTCGAGCGAACGGACTCGCTCAGCTACAACAGAGAACGCAAACAGCTATCGGTATATGCTCTTTCTCACAATGCTGCTTACCTATAGCGCTTTTCATTTACATGCACGTGTAATTTGTTTGATCAGCTGGCAGTTGAAAGATTTCACCAAAAAATCATATCTTTTTTAGAATATTTATTTTTAATATTAAAAAAATACCCTGTCAAAATAACAATTGCACCTCCCTGTCGGGAAGGAATGTACATAGCTATGCATGTATAGTTGTATATTTTATACTCGTTAACAGTATGTACAGATTCAGATGAAATCTTTTGAAGTTCAAATGCACCCCCTGAAAATAATCCTGGGACGCCCATGCAAGTATCTTGAAGAGTTAAAATCGCCCTCAAATCGCCTGGCCTGTTTATTTCCTTTATATTTGAATATTTAAATTTACTTAAAGTCACGTCAATGATATTTTTTGTAATAACAATTTGTACCCTTTTTTTAACTTTGGGGGGGATTTTTGGGGAAAATAACCGCTACTCTCTAGCCAGACCAGCATTTTTGTATTCTGCTATTCTGCAAGAATCACCTGACAAATTTTCAGGTTGCCTAAAATACCTACTCAAAAATGTCTCACAGCTCTTATATTATTACGTCCTATAAATAACTAATATCAGGGTTAAAAAAAATTCTGTATATTTTGATAAATATTGGTATCATAAGGAAATTAAAATAGAATAATTAAGTAAAAATAGGTAAAACTTAAAAGGTAATGTGCGTCTTAAATTATAATTACGTTAATATTATTTTATACTTTATACTTTATATTATACGAATCAGGAAATACCATAAAAATAGATAATATGGACTCACCACTTTTACACGGTCTGTGTTCGTATCACGCAAAAAGTCCTCGCTGCACGTTCCATAGCATTGTCCATTGTCCATTGTCCATTGTCCACACGAAGTTCCATCTCCATACCATAATCATCTCCGTCTCGGGCCTGATGTCTCCATCCTTTTCTGCATACCACACTGTATTCTAGGGTGGTCGAGGTGCCAGAACATTGACGTGTTTCTCCATACTCGTCCCAGTTTACCAGTCCTGAGTTCTTTCCTTGTCTTGGATCGCCATATGGCGGCTCCCGCCTTCTGAGCCACCCTGGATACTTAGGGGTGATTACCCCGACTATGAGGGTTGATGTAGTAAATATAGTTCGTTGTTAAGACATTTATTTACACGTTAAATATATCACAGAAAGTAACTGGTGGTATATTATTTACTTGAAATCGATGTTACCCCGTCGAATCTCAACTGCTAATTGATTTATCTGTTCTCGTAAAAATATAATTAAAGTCGGTTATTGTTTATTTACTGTTTTGGTAAGCCGAGGTGACCGTGATTCAAAGTGCTGACTGTTAATAAACACCCACTGAATATTATTGCAACTCGACCTTGTATCAAATACTAGCATGCATCGATGCAAAAACTAGGTTAATCGTATTTATTAAAACAACCATTACCACGGGCATTTAATTATTAAAAGGTTTATTTTTAATATGATGTTTACTGAGATGCTGTGTATCCCAATTCAGGCGCTTTAATTTGAACTTTACATTAGCTACGAGGACAGTATGGTCTTATCCACATATCTCTCCTGGATATGATCTGGCTGTATGTTCTGATCGATGATCTCCAAAGAATATTAGTAAGGATGTAATCAATTTCTAGCCTATCTTCAGGGGTCGTATTTTCGAATTCAATAGAATATTTTCGCATACGTGTTAACTCGAATGAAAAATTTCGTATACGAACGTGAATGTGTATTTTTGAACATCCTTCGAAATGTTATACGTATACGAGCAGAATTTGCACCGGCAACACTGCAAATTCGAATAACATTGAACTTATTTGTCATCTGAAGAGTCACAATGTTGCCATATTTGTTTGGTCTATTTCTTGTATAATGTACAAGACTGTCTTAACTGGGGTATAATGTATAAGAATTAGATTGTATAAGAACGTTTAATGTATAAATATAACGACTTATAGTCTCAACAAATTATAAAAAAGGGCCATTTTTGCCAGAAAACTTGTTTAGAAGTTATTTTAAGTGTAATCGAATATTAAGATTGCATAGGTATATTAGTAATATCAATTTGCAAAGTCCGCATAAAGTGTGCCATTTTGTTTAATATTATTTTTATATCCAGTATTTACACTGATACTTTACTATTTACTTTTCAAAACTTTACTTCAAAGCGATTTTTTAAATGCACCTGCATGTAATATGATAGTATGAAAAAATTGAGGATATGGCAACGGTATCATATGTCAAGTTTGGAGTTTAGATTTAATCATAGAGTTATATATTAGCATAGAGAGAGTGTCATTCAGAGCGAAGTGACGACACCATCTTTTTTATTTGGATTAGTGCTGTTTCACTCTTACGCATAGTAAAGCTGCTACAGTTGTCCTCCTCTTCCGTGCCTATATTCACACTGAATGTCATCATAGATTTTCGATACAATGTGTTAGAAAGAGATGCCGCAAACCAGTCCATGAGATCTTGTCGTCAGGAAGCGCGGAAGGTAGGCTCCCTCTATGTTAATATATACCTCTATGGATCCAATGCTAAAATGCGTACATAAAGTTAGGTTAGGTTATATTTTCAAGGCAAAATCGTACAACATGTCCTTTCTTTCTATTAAAGAATTATTTAAATCAGCCATTGAAAATAAATTTCAATGTAAAAATATTGTAGACAACAACACAATTAACACTATCAGCTAAAACTATCATGACATCTGAAATGACCTTGAAATGAAACAATAATTCGTATACGAGCATCACGATTCGAATGGTTCATACCCATTCGAGTCGCCGTATACGAAAAAATTCGTACACGAAGTATTCGAAAATACAAGACACCGGATTTCAAGCGAAATTCTTCTAATTTCGTATGCGAAATATGCTCGAATGAATTCGAAAATAGGACCCCAGGACTTTTCCACGTATACAATCGACGTACATGGTGTTTAAATCGAATATTCATGCTAGAATAGTTATTTGTCATAGCAAACTCGATTAAGCGGTCTCCCCGTTCGTTCCTCTTTTATTATATTTTTTTTTTATATAAAATAGACTTTATTATTATGCAACGACAAAAACGTAATATTAGATACAGTAGTGTTAATTGAACTTCTTATGAGAATGCGAATAAAAATTCTTCAGAATGCTAAGAACTTTTTATACATGTGCTGTGCTCAATTATCGAGAGTTGGATATCAAATTGGATATAGTAATGTTATTGATGGCAGCTCGGAAAAGGGACGCAGAGGATCTGTTAAACCATTCTCTCAGGGTAAGAACATGAACAACGCTTAGAACATGAATAAGAATTAAGACCAAGACAGAAAAATAAAACTTGTAAACGTCAGACAAAAACATGACAATACTGTCAAAACATACTCAACTAATAGACAAAGATGCACACCTTAAAATCGTAAATAAAAATTTAACGAATACCTACTATAATATTAGTAGCAAACAAAAACTTGTGCAAGACTTTGGATCAGTACGTATTGCCGTTTCTGGCATATGGAAGGAATTGAAACATGGTGTAAATGTAAATCTACTCTTTGGACCACCTACTTCAAATATATCCTCGTAGTTGCTGAATTCGGTCGTAACGAGAAATTCTATTTTCCTTAATATCGCAGTAGGTAATTTGATCATGAGTTGACGTAATGATGTATCCAATAAGAAAATTAATTGGTTAAGGCAGTAAGATCGCTGGGATTAGAAGTAAGAGGACAAAATAGGCCTTGAATTTGAACATGCTTCAACCTGACACAGAAACATGGTTGATCTTCTTAAGTAATAGTGGTGTTGCCGACCATCCTTTTAAGGTGGTGTTTTACAGATTTTATTTCAGCTTCCCATAGTCCACCTGAATGGCATCTTCTCATTCTTCTTCTACTGCACTATAGACCAAATTGAGCCTTGGCCTCCTTTATTTTTTGCCTCTACCCTTGTTTGTCTGTAGCTGCTCTTCTCCATACAAGGACTCCTTAAATTTCTTGTGCGTAACTCCTTACTGTGTCTTCCCAGCTCTTTCTTGGCTTTCCAACCGATCTCTTTACCCGCATTCTAGCGTTCGTTGCTCTTTTTTGTAGCCTATCCTCTCCCATTCTTATCACGTGTCCGGCCCATTGCAATTTTTGTATTCTAAGGAAGTCTGACAGGGGTGTTTCCTTATAAAGTTGATAAAGCATGTTGTTGTATAGAAATCTAAAGATTTAGTTTTCCTTTACAGGTCCTACTATTTGCCTCAGTACTTTCCTTTCGAATGTGTTGATTTTTTTATGTTTCTTTCATTACCCATGCTTCACTGCCATAGCATGCTATTGGTCGAATTAAGATTTTATTTTATAGATTCTCATCTTTGTATTTCGGTAAATATTTTTGGACCGTAATATATGGGAGAGGGCAAAAAAGCTCTGTTTGCCTGCGATATTCTCTTCCGTATTTCTCCATCTTCTGATTCGTCGGCATATATTTCTACTCCCTGGTATGTAAACTTTCCAACCGTTTTAATGTCCTCTTTATGTATAATGTTTTGTAGGACTGTATTTCTTCTCGTCTGTATCGTTATTTTTGTTTTTTCTGTGTTAATCTCCAGACCTATCCTTTTTATTTGCGTTTTTAACTCTGTGTATGTTTCCTATGCTCCTGTTGATGTTCTAATCATAATATTAATATCATCGGCATAAGCGGCCAGTCAAACCGTTCTGTTAGTAGGTTTTCTCGTCCAGTTTGCATTTGCCTAACCGCATATTCCAGTGCCAGGTTAAACAATGTTGGGGCCAGCCCATCTCCCTGCTTCAGCGCTGCGAGATTTTGAAAACGTCTCTCCGGTGGTTTTGTATTCGTACACATGCCTAAGTTTCATCCATTGTCGCTTTAATTAGTCTAATTATTGTCAATTCAGCCAATATATAGCATAGTCTGCTCCTTTTGACTGAGTCGTATGCCTGTTTGAAGTCTACAAACACGTTTTCAACATTAATATCGTGTTCCCATAATTTGCTCAAGACCTGCTTGGCTGTAAATATTTGATCCATTGTCGATCTTCCCCGTCTGAAGCGCGTGTGATAGTCTCCAATAATATTTTCTGTTAGCGGTTGGAGCCGCTGGTTTATAATATACGTGAAGACTTTATAATATGCTGTACATAGTAGAGAAATTCCACGGTAGTTTTTGCACTGGAGTTTGTCTCATTTTTTTTGTAGATCAGGCATACTATACTTTTCTTCCAGTCGTCGCGTATTTTCTTTCCTTGCCGTATGTATGTGATGAGGGCGTGGATATGACTTGCTAGGTGGTCGCCACCTACCTTATACAGTTTTGCTGGAATTTCGTCAACTCCAGGGCTTTATTCCTTTTATGGGCCTTAATAGTCTTGAGAACTTCCTCTATGGTTGGAGCTTCTACTTCATTATTTTCGACGTAGTTCGTACCCATTTCATCTTTCATATCTACTTGTGTTCCAAGTAGGATCTGAAAATAATGCTTCCAGGTTTCTGTGCCTTTCTGTTGGTCACTGATTATTTGCCCACTTTCATCTTTGCATAGACTTGTATTGTTTGAGGTTTTTATCCACTTTTTATCTTTTTTTAGGTATTCATAAACCCCTCTAATTTCGTAAAAATTGTAATTTTATTTTAATAAATATACAAAAGTGTGCTACGGGGTTTGTTGTAGCAAAACCTTGGGCCTTGTTGTAACATGTTACAACTTGCCGCAAATGTTACTTAATTTATGATCTACAACATAAAAACGTATTATTTTGTTTTTCTCTCATGATGAGATAATATAAAAGAAACTCAGAAAGTACAACTTAGAGCCAGGACGTCAACGAGTGGGTCTCGGTGAATTTGTAACTATTTTAATCCCCCACCCTAATTACAGGCCAACTCGTAACTCTGGCGCGCAGGTAATTCTTCGATAACCCACTAACTACCGGTGAATTAGTAACTTTCATTTTTTAAGTATTGTTGATAATTGAATACCGGTATTCCAGGTATGTACCTGTAAAAATTACTCTCTTTGAAGGTGGTGTAAAAGGTATTGATCATTTATGTATTGTCTCTTGGAACAGTTACTAGAGAAAATCCAAATAAATTTTGTGAAAATGACTGAAATTCTTGTAACAGATAACAGATTTCGTAATGAGTGCACGTGGGTGTAAGTTATTGGTGGTAAATAATTTTAAATTTCAATTAAAGAAAGTGCTAAAAAGTGGAAAACATTTATGGTACTGTTCTGCATCTGGTTGCAAGGCAACCTGTTATACCGACGGAATCATGCGGCCTGCTATCATACGGCCCCTATTTTCATTTTAAAAAATCATCGATTGAGTCATCACGCCCAGATGGATGACGTCACTGGTATGATATGTATACCAAAAAATTAGAATTTAAAAATAAAAATCGACTTATTTCGGGATTTATCTCCAGAGACGCCCATTCTCGAGAAAATGAATTTATTCCAACTCAAACGTCCTCACTGTATTTGTTTATAAGCCAAAAAATTGTTTATAATTTTAAAACAGTCCTGAGGCCTCTTAGATAATCCGATTTTAATTATGTAAAGTGTATTAGATAGGCAGAGAGCCTCTTTATATGTGAAAAAATTAGCAAACCTCTAAATGGTCTACTTTCTGTTCAAAAAGTTTTTAAAAAATTTGAACTTTTTTAAAAAAATTTAGATTGCAAAATTATTATGCAAAATTTATCAGGTCGATTTTACTGAAATTTGGTGGACGATTTAAGTATGTTATAAGGATTTTCTATGCGAATTACGAAGGTTCTAAGTGCAACCAAAGTGGATGAAAAACATTGAATAAAAAGAGGCTTATTTTGCCCCCTTATTTTGTACCTATTGCTCTTTTGCAGAAAGGGTAATAATTTAAGACATATTTAACTAGTCGTATATCATAAAAAATTCTTTATTTTAATTTGCTACGACTTTGTTCCACAATGAATCGTTTTAAAGTTATAAGAAAAGAATGTAGAAAAAAATTATGTTTTTCGAAATTTTTAAATATTTTAATTTTTTTATTAATGTTCCGGGCATATTTGAGAAGGAGCATAAGTCAGTTATTATTATTTTTTTATAGGTAGGTACATATAATACACAACATGTGTTTAAGCAAACCAAGAACCATTCCCTTACATAATAATATGCTATATGCCCCGTGTTGGCTTAATCCGTTACTGTTCAAATTTATTTCTTACATTTTAACCTAACAACTATTAAACAATGGTTTCGAATTCACCTGTATAAAGTTGCGAGTTGGTCAGGTAGAAAAGTTACGAATTGGCCGGTGTACATTTTGATTTAAAAAAGTTTGTCATTAAGAGTTACGAGTTGGCGCGTGTCCCAACGAGTTAGCTTCAGCGGAATGTTTAGATAAGCAATGTAGCATAAGGCAAGCAAGTAAAACTTTCAGACTGTGTTCTGTATCTCTATAGCAATATATAGTCAAAGAACAAAGAGGGTCTACAAGTGAGCTATGCTAAACCAAGAAGAGTTTTTACAGCCAAAGAAGAAAATCAAATGGCCTCGTATATTCTATAGTGCGCCGAAATATATTTTGGACTACTTGCCAATCAGATACGAAAATTGGTTTACCAATGTACCGTGAAACTAGTTGTTAAGAAAACTTATTCTTCTTGGCATTCAAATTTCACAGTTGGTCAAGATTGCTTCTAAAATTTTATGCGTAAAAATCCACATTTATCTCCAAAAACACCGGAACCAGACTAAAGTTGTTGTTTTCTTCGAAATATAGCACGGAGTTGTTCAAAAATACAAACTATGCCATTCTAGTATTTGGAATATTGACGAAACAGGAGTCACGACTGTTCAAAAGCCTCAGAAGATCGTAGCTACTCGAGGGCTAAAGCAAGTAGGTGCCATCACATCAGCTGAGAGACGAACCCTTGTAACAGTTGCTTGTGCCTGTAATGCAGAATGCAGCTGCCAGTTTTATTCCTCCGATGTTCGTTTTTCCACGACTTAAGGATTCTGATATATTTATTCAAGGTGGACCGCCAGATTAGTTGGCAATTTTTCACGATGGATGAAAGACAAAAAATGTCTTGATTTTATTGACTATTTTATCAAGCATTCTAAACCCACCAAAGAAGAGCCAGTTCTTGTCTTACTTGATAATCATAATTCACAAGTAAATATTAGTGTTGCCGAAAAAGAAAAGAAAATAATATTATCATGTTATCATTTCCTCCCCATTGTTCCCATCACCTGCAATCCATCATCATGTCTTGCAAGTTAGTTTTTTTATTATGTTAAATATTAATATTTGACATCTTAAATAAAAAATAAATATTTCATGAAAAGTTTACTTGTTGTTAAAAAAACTATAAAATAAAATTTTGAATGTTTTGTAAATTCTTAATTTTCTTACTGTTACAACCTGCCACAATAGCCCCAAGCGAGAAGTAAGTCGTAACATTGCACTTTTCTTTTAGTAAAATTCAAGTTGATTAATAAATATCCCTCGTTTTAATTTTTCTTCAGTTCAATTTTATTCAGAAAGAGTTAAACTAGCGTTTAGTGTTTAATTAGTGATAATTAAAAAATTGTTGTTAAGATATATTTGATTTTATGAAAATTGTTACAACTAGCCCCCTGGTCCCATACCAATGTTTTAAAGGCTATAGCGGAATAAGATGGTCAAAAATGCCCCGCACCGATCAGCCCCGCTACTTATGTTTTCGATAAATGATAGAAAATTATGCCCTAATGCAAATTTTTAGCTTCCCAGGGGTCCTAGAACGTCTTAAATCGAGAAAAGAAGAATTTTTAGGTTTTATTTTTTTGTGAGCACAATTTTACTTAAAAACCTTGAAAAAATTCAAGAGGTTGTATCTTTTGAATACAAAACAACTTGATTTTTTTCAGATTTTTGTAAAGAAAGATGAGCCTAGGAAAAATTTTTGAAATTTTCAAAAAAATTTTAGGTTATGATAATATAATTTGGCCAACTTTTAAATATTTCTTTTTGTGTACTTTTGCCGTAGTTTTGATTGGCAGAGGCAGAATTTTTAATATCTGAGCGGAAAGAACGAAAAAATCGGAAAAACCGTTTTTGGCTGTCCCGAGATGCATCTCGGGACAGCCCATTTTAGAATTTAGGATCCTGATTACAACAACTGAAAATAAACTAAAAGTGTGAATTTTGTCATTAAAATTTGGTATGTGGGGTTATAATAATATTTGGAACAACTTTTCCAAATAACTTTTCGATATCTCTAGTGCGAAGCAAATCGAATAGCATATCGAAAATTCACCCTGTTTGTGGATTCGCAGTAGGCCGCGTTTAAAATTTAAAGTTCAGTTAATTTTTTTTTAATTGTGAACCATCAACCTGTATTACTGCAAAATTTCAAATATGTATATATTTTGATAGCCGAAACATAGGGGTGTCTTCATCTTAAATGCAACACACTGTATCTTATCAAATCGATAATTTATTGCAACTAATATTGTCGTATTTTTTATAGATTCAAAATATACAATCAATATACTGACGGATTCACTAATTTTATCATAAAAAGTTCAAATTGATTTCATTGAAGTATTGAACCAATTACAGTGTAGCGAGAAAGTATGGAAACACGGCAATTTCTCGGAAACCGCTAAACCGATTTTTATAGATTTTGGTAAGTAAGGGTCTCCTAATGCGACCGATATTATAGTGGTAATTACATTGTTGTCACATCTTATGTTTTTCTGGAAATCTAATGAAATTTCTTATTTCAAATAGAACACCCTGTATATTTTTTGCGTTTTAGAGTCCCTAGGAAGTACTGATTATGTTTCATGTTATATTCCCTATACCTAAATACCATAATTTAGGAATTATTTCTACATTTAGTAAAAAAATTTAAACAAATAAGAATTTCATTTTTTCGGCCCGTGTACCAATTATATTAGGTTCTTTAGATCATCGGGAACATAAAATATCTTCTGTAATTCTCCTCAAAAGTTAATCGTTTCCGAGTTATAACCAATTTAAAACTGAAAGAAATCGAAAAATGACAATTATTATCAAGGTTCAAAAACATAAGAAGAAAAAAAAATAATTTTTGAAATTACAAAGTACTTCAATTCAAGCTCAAACCATCTTCTATCAGATCCCTATAAGAGTTCTTGGTATATTTTATTCTAAAACATTATTTTTTTTTTTAATTGTTAATAAAGCGCATATGAGACGACGGGTGATCGGGCTGCATTAACAACTAAAAACCAATGATTTAAAATTATATAAGACCAAATTACTTATCGGTACCTGATAAAATAAGGTTTAAGCTTGAATTTAGACACTTTATGGTTTCAAAAATTGTATTTGTTACTTATTTTTTGCACCTTGAATATCGTCATTTTTCTCGATTTTTTTCAGGTTTACATTGTTTATAACTCGGAAACGATTAACTTTTGAAGAAAATTACAAAAAAAAACTGTTTTGTTTCCAATGATTCAAAGAACCTAAAATAATGTCTATCCGGACCGAAAAAATAGATTTTTATAATTTGGGTAAAATTTTTTTTCAATAAAAAATATAGCAGTAACTCAGAAAATATGCCATTTAGGTATAGGGAATATAATATGAAAAATAATCAGTATCTTGTGAGAACTTCAATAGGCCAAAAATATACAGGGTGTTCCATTTAAAACAAGAAAGTTCATTAGATTTCCAGAAAAACGGAAGATGTGACAACATTGTAATCACCACTATAATATTGGCCGCATCAGAAGAACCTTACCCACCAAAATCTCTAAAAATCGTTTTAGCGGTTTCCGAGAAATTACCGTGTTTCCATACTTTCTCGCTACCCAGTATAATGCGTATTAATATAATATATATTATTATAATAGAGTGAGTTTTATGTATAGAGACCTTCAAGTATCTCGGAAACGGCTTGCACGATTTTTATAGATATTGGTGGGTAGGGGTTTTCTAGTGCAGCCGATATTACAGTGATAATAAATTACATTGTTGTTAGATTTTCCGTTTTTCTGTAAATCTAATAAATTTTCTTATTTCAAGTGGAACACCCTGTATATTTTTTTGCTACATTTATTAAAAAAAAATTTTAACAAATTATAAAAAATCAATTTTTTCGGCCCGTGTAGACATTATTTTACGTTCTTTGGATCATTGGGAACAAAAAAGGTCTATTGTAATTTAAAGTTAATCGTTTTTTCGAGTTATAAACAATTTAAAACTGAAAAAAATCGAATAATGACGATTTTCAAGGTTCAAAAACACAAATAAAAAATATAATTTTTGAAACTGCGGAGTACCCAAATTCAAGCCCTTCTTCCAGGGGCTCGCTATAAAATTTTTTGCCACGTTTTATTCTAAAACTTGCTTTTTAAATGTTAATGAAGCGCATATGAGAGGACGGGCGATCGGACTGCATTAACAACTAAAAAACAATATTTTAGAATGCAACAAGCTCAAATTTCTTACTGTTAACTGATAAAATAAGGCTTTAGCTTTGATTTCTGTACTTCGCAGTTTCAAAAATAATATTTTTATTTGTGTTTTTAAACTTTGAAAATCGTCATTATTCGATTTCTTTTCAGTTTTAAATTATTTATAACTCGAAAACTAATAACTTAAGAGAAAAATTATAAGAGAACTTTTTTGTTCCCAATGGTTCAAAGAACGTAAAATACTCTCTACCCGGACCGAAAAAATTGATTTTTCTACGGCCGTGCTAAAAGAGCCACTTTCACGCACTCATTTCGTTTCCGAAAGTTGCACTTACCCTCACGGCGTGCATAAAAATAAATTTTCCCGCACAGCGTGCGGGAAAGTAAAATACCTTGTAATATGGCATTATAATATACTATAATACATGCAATTAACGAATATTTAGAGATTATTTTTTAATTTATTTCAAATTTGTCTTATTGTATTTTAATGGAATTAGCGCGATAATTTGATGAAATAACATTATTTTGACATAATATTTAAAAGTCAGATCAGTAGACAATTACAATGGTTTTGAATCGTCGTTACGGAAACCAATATCGTCGTCGTGGTAACCCATTATATTGAAAGTTTGGTTTTGACAACCTTGCTAAAGAATTAATTTGTGTACTTATTTTCACTTCTAAATAAAAATTGATATAACTCTATTTTTTGTGGCTTTTTTCCAATCGTACGGCCCTAGAAAAAATATTGTGCCTAACTCATGCGGAAAGTGTCTTCCCCGCACTCGACTGCTTGCCCGAACTCCGCTATCGCGTCGTTCAGATCAACGGCAGTCTCGTGCGTGTTGAAAGTATCACTTTCCGCACTAGTTAGGAAACTATCTATTTGTATACCAAGGGAGGAAAGTGCTACTTTTCCTCCCGAGAAAGGGCAGTAATCATTCAATGGAGGAAAAGGCACTTTACTCCCATGTTATACATATGGTTTTTCCACCTTTCTCAAATTAATAACAAGTCATTTTTCATTTTTACTTAATTTATTTATGTAACTATCCAAAAAAAATTTATTAAAACTAAAACTAACAAGTAGGTACAATATATCTGTCAACTGCCAAATATAAGCCAAATTATTAATGTAAACATTGTTAAATCAAAATAACAATTTACTGTTTTATACCATTTTGCAAAATACAGGGTGTTTTATAAAAGAAAACGTTAAGATGTATAGATACTTACGTAATAGAAAATAGATATTATACAGGGCGTCAATGAGTTACATTTCATGAATGAAATACCATGACGTCACTTTTAATTTTCCTCCCTAGGGAGGAAAAGTACAACTTTGCAATCTACAATCAGGTCCGGAAAAGTATACTTTCGGTAAAGGTAGGTGGAAATAACTATTTTATAATTTGTTTAAAAAGTTTTTTTTAATGTAGTAATAACTCCGAAATTATGGCATTTAGGTATAGGGATTATAACATGGAAAATAATCAGTATTTCTTAAGGACTTCAAAACGCAAAAATATACAGGGTTTTCCATTTGAAATAAGAAATTTAATTAGATTTTCAGAAAAACGGAAGATTTGAAAACAATGTAAGTATTACTATAATATCGGCCACATTAGAAAACCCCTACGCACCACAATCGATAAAAATCGTGCAAGCCGTTTCCGAGATAATTGAGGGTTTCCATACATAAAACTCACTCTCTACCTACTTTATAATCATATTATATTATTAGCTCAATACTTCAATGCCATCAATTTGAACTTTTGATGATAAAATTAGTGAACTAGTCAGTATTTTGATTGTATATTTTGAATATGTAAAAATTACGACTATGTTATTAGTTGCAATAAATTATCAAATTGATAAGATACAGAGTGTCGCATTTAAGATGAAAACACCCCTATGTTTCGGCTATCAAAAGATATACAGATTTAAAATTTTGCACAGTCATACAGGGTGATAGTTCATAATTTTTAAAATAGTCAACTGAACTTTAAATTTGAAACGAGGCCTACCGCGAATCCACAAACAGGGTGAATTTTCGATATGCGATTCGATTTGCTTCGCGTTAGAGATATCGAAAAAAGTTATTTGGAAAAGTTGTTTCAAATACTATTATATCCCCACATACCAAATTTTACAAAATTCACACTTTTAGTTTTTTTTTCAGTTGTAGTCAGTATCCTAAATCCTAAAATTGCTGTCCCGAGATGCATCCCGAGACAGCCAAAAACGGTTTTTCCGATTTTATCATTCTTTCCGCTCAGATATTAAAAATTCTGCCTCTGCCATTCAAAAGAACGGCAAAAAGTACACAAAAAAATACTATTTAAAAGTTGGCTAAATTATATTATCATAACCTAAACATTTTTTGAAAATTTCAAAAATTTTTCCTGGGCTCATCTTTCTTTACAAAAATCTGAAAAAAAATCAAGTTGTCCTGTATTCAAAAGATACAACCTCTTGAATTTTTAAAAAAAAATTTTATAGTAAAATTGCGCTCACAAAAAAAATAAAACGTAAAAATTCTTCTTTTCTGGATTTAAGACGTTCTAGGACCTCTGGGAAGCTAAAAATTTGCATGAGGGCATAATTTTATATCCTTTATCGAAAATATAAGTTGCGGGGCTGATCGGTGCGGGTGCATTTTTGACCGTCTTATCCCGCTATAGCCTTTATATTAATAATTAAAAACTCTTCAAAATTTTCAATGTTACTGGCGAAGCGTCCATGTAACCACTGTTACCATTGGTAACAGTTAAAAATCTTGCAAATAAATATTTTATGACGATAAATAATTCTATTTACCAAAATTTTTACCAATAGAAATATATTACTATATTAAGTGGTAATAGTACCTAACTCAGTAAATAGCCAACTACTCATAGACATGAAAATATTGGCGAGTTTATGCGACTAACGGTCGTACTGTAAGGCTAGAAATTTTTCTAGTGATAATTCATAGCACAACAAGGATAAAAACCATGACTTGGCAGGCATCAGCGGTGCACGTGTATCTACCAGGTGAATCGAAAAATGCAAATTTAGGGGGTAAAATAAACTTTCTCCTGTAAGGTTTAAATTTAAGTATTTGTTTCAGTAAGTCATTTAGAAGAAATATGTATAATGACAGGCGATTCTGAAGAGCATAAAACCTTGCCAGGCGAGGGGAAAGATTAGGCGCTTTTCCTAAAATTTTTTTTTGGATCAAACAAATTTTTTTTAAGTTTTTTGAATCATTCCAAACAGAAAATGTCTTTACTGATTTTTCCCTTAATTTAATAGTTTCTGTTATATAAGCGATTGAAAATTTTGAAAATTGCGAAATCGGCCATTTTTTACCCTAAATCGGACATTTATCTAAAAATTTCAAAGTTGTCAAGGTAGGTAGATATTCTTTAAACATTGATTGATGACATACCAAAAAGTTTTTTGCAATAGGATATCGGAAACCCCTGTTTTTTAATTGCTAATCAAGCGGGCGCGAGACAGTAGTATAAGTGAGGACGTTTGAGTTGGCATAAATTCATTATCTCGAGAACGGGCAAATTTCAAGAGAAATCCTCAGACAGGTCGATTTTTATTTTTAAATTAGGACTTTTTGGCATGTATATAATACTAGTGACGTCATCCATCTGAGCGTGATGACGTAATCGATGATTTTTTTTAAATGAGAGTAGGGGTTGTGTGACAGCTCATTTGAAAGGGTATTTAATTCTCTATTCACTAATATAAACATTAACATAATTATCTATACATGGTGTAGAAAAAAATTTTTTTTATTAAATTAACTTTGATTAAATTTGACAAATAGAAGAAAATTTTTTTTGTACACCCTGTATAAATAATTATTTTAATGTTTATATTACTGAATAGAGAATTAAATAACCTCTCCAATGAGCTATCACACAACCCCTACTCTCATTTAAAAAAATCAACGATTACGTCATCACGCTCAGATGGATGACGTCACTAGTATTATATATATAACAAAAGTCCTAATTTAAAAATAAAAATTGACCTATATGACGATTTCTCTTGAAATTTGCCCATTCTCGAGATAATGAATTTATACCAACTCAAACGTCCTCACTTATACTAGTCTCGCGCCCGCTTGATTAGCAATGAAAAAACAAAGGGGTTTCCGATATCGTATTGCAAAAAACTCTTTGAGATTCATCAATCAATGTTTAAAGAATATCTACGTACCTTGGCAACATTGAAATTTTTAGATAAATGTCCGATTTAGGGTTAAAAATGGCCGATTTCGCAATTTTCAAAATTTTCAATCGCTTATATAACAAAAACTATTAACTTAAGGGAAAAATCACTAAAGACCTTTTTTGTTTGGAATGATTCAAAAAACTTAAAAAAATTTGTTCGATACAAAAATAATAATTTTAGAAAAAAAACCCTAATATTTCCCCTCGCCTGGCAAGGTCTTATGCTCTTCGGAATCGCCTGTCATTGTACACATTTTTTCTAAATGACTTACTCAAACACATACTTAAAATTTAAACCTTACAGGAGAAAGTTTATTTTACTCCCTAAATTTGCACTTTTCGATTCACCTGGTAGATACACGTGCACCGCTGAGTCCTGCCAGGTCATGGTTTTTAGCCTTGGTGTGCTATGAATTATCACTAGAAAAATTTCTAGCCTTACAGGACGACCGTTAGTCGGAGGGTTCACTAGCTCTTAGACTATGATACCTCCAGGATAATACAAAAGGAGTATGAAACAAAATCAGCCTTTCAATTTTTCCACAGAATTTTTTAAAGTTAGGAGAAAAAACAACGCTTACAGTCACCCCCGTATAATGCCATCTAAACAAAAATTTCTTGTTACCGAAATAATAGCAATTGACATCAATACATGTACCTACAAACTCGTGCAAGAATCTTGAAAATCGAAGTACAAATAATAAAGTTATAGATTGTCAAACTTAATCAAAAATTTTGGGTTGCGGAATTTTGTGCCGGTGAGTGTATATATACATTTAGCCATAGCTTCATTTTTTTAAATAAGATTTTTGCATCTGGGTTTGGTAACACTTCAGAAAAAGTCACGCGTCACCACTTCTCAATGTTACCTAAGAATATATAAATAGATGTAACTAATTGCTTTCGGTTGTGAAATAATTGTTACTCGAGAACGGCAGTTCTCGCCAGTGGCGCACATCCACACTCCCCTACACGCGACACTATATAGGGTGAGGCACATAACTGCCCTATTAGAAATATCTCGAGAACTAAAGGCAACAGAATCATGAAAATTGGAAGGAAGAAATTTTAAAGGATGATCTATTAAATGAAAATATTTTTATCTCTTTGCAACTTCCGGTTATACCGGAAGTTGCTTATAACTTCGTTTTTTTAAATGGGACACCCTGTATATTTTTACATTTTTGTATTTTCCTCAATATCTTCTTTTTTTAAATATGAGGTTTTGTAATATTATACAGGGTATTTTAAAATATATTTAAGTTTTTTTTATTAATTGCGTAGCAATATTCACACCCTGTAGAATTGTAACAGTTTGACATTAAAAACTCTGCTTACGTTCAAGTGATTTTTAATATAGTCTACTATTGTTAGGAATCATTAGTATAGCTAATTTTGAAATTTTAGTATACAGGGTTGGTCGAAACTCGGAATGAATATTTTCCGAGTTTTCTTAAATGGAACACCCTATATTTTAGTATTGTAATGAAATGATATTTCATGGTACCTTTTTATTTTATAAGTATTCCCTATACCTAATTGCTTTAATTTGTGAGTTATTGGTGATTCAAGCTAAACATTAATTGCAACAAAAAATACGTAAAATTTTATTAGGTTGGCCGTGAAAAAATGTAATCACAAATAGTTTTTCAGAAATAAATACATATTAATCCAGACTGATCCTTAAAATTACCAATAATGGTTTAGCTATCAAAATACCTACGTAGTTAAGATTGTTGGTGCGATTAACAATTAAGCACAAATTAAAGCAGTTAGGTATAGGGAATGCTTAAGAAATAAAAAAGTACCATAAAATATCATTTCATTACAATACTAAAATACAGGGTGTTCCATTTAAGAAAACTCAGAACATACTCATTCCGAGTTTTGATCAACCCTGTATACTAAAATTACAAATTTAGGTATACTAATGATTCTTAACAATATTAGGATATATTAAAAATCATTTGAACGTAAGTAGAGCTTTAGATGTCAAACTATATACTACAATTCTACAGGGTGTGAATGTTGCTACGAAATTAATAAAAAAACGTAATTATCTTTTAAAATACCCTGTATAACATTACAAAACATCATATTTTAAGAAAAGACATCGAAGAGAATCCAAAAATGTAAAAATATACAGGGTGTCCCATTAAAAAAAAACGAAGTTATAAGCAACTTCCGGTATAACCGGAAGTAGCAAATAGATGAAAATATTTTCATTAAATAGGTGAGTCTCCAAAACCACTTAATTCAAATTTTCATGATTCTGTTGCCTTTAGTTCTCGAGATATTTCTAATAGGCCTTTTATTTGCCTCACCCTGTATATACACGAAATTTTCGATTTTCTAAATCTGACTGAATTGAAAATTGGGCCAACTCCCATCTTAATGTTCAGGAAAAGACTCACCCATTCATATGTCAACCATCCATTTTGGTCAACGGGTGTGGATTTTACGGCCCTTCCTATTTAGGGTCTGTTTTTCGTTCTCGTCCCCAAAACTCCCAAAAACTTCGAAAATTTAACTCCGCCCTTTGCGGCTTTTGATAGTACTGATCATTACCTTTCTAACGCATGTCTAATTTTGAAAATCGGTTATATAATTCAAAAGTTACCGAGCTCAGAAATATGACTCAATTTTTATTTAAAAAATGGAAAATGTTTGTTGATATGTATGTATGTATGTGGAAAAGTTAAACCGATCTGAATTTTTTTTTCTGTGTTTGAAGAGGAGGGCAGGGCAGATTTAGAACCGATGTAGTTTGTGACTTTTGACTACCCATAAGCCAGCTATAGGACTTGGTAGGTACAAAACGGCATATTTTTTGGGGGTATATATCTTCGGTTCAAGAAGACAGAGGAGAACCGAAAATACACTAAATCAATAGTATTAAGTTAAGCTTTCAAATGGTATTTAAGCCGCTAGGATCAGACATACACACGGCTCAGTATAGCCGAAAACTGAAAAACTGAAAAACTAAACTTTGAAAATTTGGGTTTTTCGAAAATTACTCAAAATTTCAAGCTACGAATTGCGCCAATAACTGAGCGTTTGGTGTATATGGAGAATCTAACGGTGTATATCTCATATCCGGGAAAATTCGAATTTTTAAGTTATAGGCTTCAAAATTATGATCAAATCTATTTCTTATGGAAAAACGGTTTTTCAAGCTCAATAATTCCTGTAATAGCTTTAGTCATCATACTTGACCTTAGATTCATCCGATACTACTTGTCAATACGTTCCAAACTCATGTTTAGTGATCAAAATCGGTTAAGCCGTTTAGAAGTTATTAAGCTACAAAAGTATAATCCAATTAACGATTATTCCCTAAATGGTTTATGTAGTTGTAGTGGTTACGACGCTAAATTTAATCTGGCAACGGGCAATTCGAGTTCATTTACCGGCCATCCCAATTTTTTTTCAATCTATTTCGAATTGAAAAAAAAAACTAATGTACATTCGATGGACACTAGATCATTTGGGAGATAATGCGACAAAGGCGACTATTTATAAAGCTTAACGTGTAATCGAGAAACATTGCATTTAAGTTCATACATTTAATTTATAAATAACTTTGAAAAACTCCTGATACAAGAAAAAAAACCGCTAAACGCCGTAAAAATGAGTGGCGCATACAATATTCCAGCTACAAAAGATCTGATATGAATATTACGTGGCGCGAAAATGTATTTTCATTTTGATGGAAAACAAAATTCTAGTTTTATTTTAAAAGATTTTTCCACCATATTTGCTAAATTTGAAGTAAAACACGACATAAAAGAGTAACTTTGATACAGTTTGAATTTTGAAACTCTTTTGTGGCGCGTTTACTTCAAATTTAGCAAACATTATGGAAAAATTTTTTAAAATGAAACTAGAATTTTGATTTGCATCAAAATGAAAATACATTTTCGCGCCACGTAATATTCATATCAGATCTTTTGTAGCTGGAATATTGTATGCCCCACTCATTTTTACGGCGTTTAGCGGTTTTTTATTCTTGTACTTTGTACAATAATTATTAAAATGTAAAATGTTAAAATATTTACATTCTTTGATAAGAAATAATAATAGGCCACTCGACAGATATTAAAAACGTGTACATATTTTAAAAAAGGAACACACTGATTAAATACAATTGTTACTTATCTATATTGTTTATTTGTATTATTGTATAATTTGATATTAAAAACCAAAAATGTGAGTCTGAAATATGTGCTAGTATCCCATTATGTGTAACCTGTAATAATATACCGATGTGAAACCTGGATCATGAAAGTTAATATGAACAAGTAACAAGTCTTCGAGATATGATCTTATCGTCGAGTGCTTAAAATATCATTGGTCCAACGCATTTTATACAAGGAAATCTTACATACATAGAATGGATAAAGGAGAAGGTGAATTTGACGAATCTGAAAATAAAGAGAGCACTTACGGCTTGAACGATTGGTAGCCAGTCGTACCTACCATAGCGCAGTGACTATGTTAGGCCGATGCCACATTATGCGTTTTGACCGGATGCGTTGAAAACGCATCCGTTTCCAACGCAACCGGATCGACCTGTCACACTATGCGTTTAGTCTGGTACAGTTTGTAAGCGCGTACCGATGACTCAAAACGCATCCGTTTCCAACGCAACCGGACCGATCTGTCACACTATGCGTTTTCACCGGATGCGGCGGAAACGCATCCGGTCAAAATGCATAATGTGGCATCGGCCTTACTGTTCAATTTTTGGTACTTACAAAATTTTTCAATATCTAATTTAACTGAGCCGCTTTCGTGTTTGGAATATTAAAATGAGTAAATTATATTTCAAAAGTCTTTTATTATTCCGAATTACAATTATTGGAATTGTCTCTTGTTTTTCGTTTTATGTGACGGCAAAACAAGCCCCTTAGCAATTTGCCTCATCCGACTTATCAAGACTACACGCACCGTTAGCAAAACGTCGCTAACATTTTTATCATTGAATATTTTAAAATAAAATGGATTTTTATAATAATTTACCTATATCTAGTATGTTTATATATAATTTCACAGAATGGTTACTAAGTAAGATCTATTCAAATTGAAATAATTTTATTATGTGATACAGCTGGTCCTATTGTACCATTGTTATTATCGTTAAAAGATGATATCTACTAGGTACCCGAAACTCTGGAAAACACTTTAGGGTATTTTACATTTTTGTTAAATATTTTAATATTATTCAAATTAGATAACTGGTCGAAACCTGCTCTTTCAATTATTTTAGTATAAGCTGTATTCGCGAAGCACACCCCGAGCATCCAATGGGGGTATGGGATGGATGCGCCGATTTTACCCGGTATAATCCAGTCTAGATAAAGGGTCCTTTAAGCTGTAGGCAGGAGTGCGCCAGTGGAAGTTTTAATCCCCGGGTGTGGGACTAAAGCACGATCATTATTTACTTACTGGAATTTATACTCATCTAGGAAAATATGTAAATTGCGTAAAGAACTATGTTTATTATTATAGGTACTAAGAAGAAAGGTTGGGTGAGAGGTAGGGTGTTTTTATTAGTACCTAACAGAAATTTAATTTTTCAAAAACATGCCGGTTGTTTAGATTTAAAAGATTTTAGTCATTATTAGTACGATCATTATTTGGTACTTACTGGAATTTCGGCTCATCTAGGAAAATATGTAAATTACGTAAAGAAGAAAGTCTGTTTATTATTATAGGTTGTGCTTCAGCCTTTTCTAAAAGAACAACGAATTGCTGTGAGTCGTTTCATTCACAGTACAACAAAAGTTTTTATTACCCCCATCCTAATATTATGCAATTTTCATACGTTTTGATACAAAATCAAACTAATGTTTACATTAAAATAATTAGCATACACCTCCCAAAAATAAATTCTAATAAAAAATATAAAGAGCGCTTAAAGTTATTGCGAGCATTAATTGCAAAACATGAAGGCAGTGAAATAAGTCGATTTGATTTTGTAAAATTAGCTTCATTTTGCTACCGTAGTAACATGGAGCTTTAGTTTAACTATATTATAGGTGTAGATATTTTTTATATTAGTCCGTTAAGTATGTACAATAATATTGTACAATTGTATATTCTTGAAAAAACCTTGTAAAACCCGCATTCATCAATGATTTTTCAAATTCGCCCCCTTTTTTTACATCTTAGATAATTTATTCTCACTAACTGTTGTACTTTTATAATTCCAACATATTGATATTAGATGTTATCATTGCTTGTACCATAAACAACTTTAAATTTAGTGGCTACGTAACTAACATTTCATAAAACTTCAAGTTTCATTGATAATTGTTGTCCTGACATCAGACAGACTCGCTTTTGAAATCTCATCTCTTAGTTGCCTGTCACCTCTTGTAACATAATGACCTAATTGTTACCAATTGACCCACTTACCACGTGTGGAAGTAATATGTTACCCTAGGGCTGTAGCCATAGGAATTATATCCATCCTTTGGATTTTGACATGTTTGCATCTATATGAGACTTTTAGTCTGTTTTTGAAAGGCTTTGACCTTTGTATTTTTTGGTTGGCTCACCATGTTCTTGTAAGTATGTATAACCAAACTTTGCTTTTACCTTGGTCATCATTTTAACTTGTAACATTTTGCTTTAATTAATATGGTTATACTTATTTTAGGTAAAACTGATCATGCTCTTGTTACAGAGCGAGAACGTTTTGTTTCTATGTTTGTAGCCCCATAGGGGCTTTTTAAACTAATATACCTTATACCAAGACAAAATCTTTTTATTAAATTTTACTTGTAATTAATGGTATACAGCCAGCTACAGGAAATTCTTCCTCGTGGATTTTTAATAAAATCATTTTTTTTTAGTTAAATTGTGGCTTATTTCCAATTTAGAATAGTTGATCCTCCGACGCCTCTGACGGGCATAAGGCGTTTCGAGAAAGAAGAAGAAGAATAGTTGATTACAAAAATGTCACAAAAAAATCGCTTAAGAACAACATTAAGAATATTCTTAAAAATTTAATTGCATAATAATCGAATGAACGATCTTTCAATAATGTTCCAGGAACGCAACATGTAAATATTGGCAATATCATTTTAAAGTCATCTACTTTAAAAATGTATATGTACTATAATAATGGGAAAATCCCAATAGTTGGCTGTATACCATAGTTTAAAAAACTCATACAGAAGTAAAAACTTCAAGTTGTATACTGGTATAAAATTGTTTATTAAAAAATTTATGAAATGTGCAAACCGTTTTCGTTCTAATTCAGAACATCTTCAGTGCCTAGAATGAATTATTTCCACGTTAGATTAAGGCAAAAAGGTTAAAATTGTGACTGTTAATATGAAAACATGTGGAGAATGCTTACATTCTGCTAAGTAATTGTAACTAGTACACTATTTAAAGTGGTAACTTCATAATATATGGTTTACATGTTAAATTTTATGAAAATATGGTGACTACCAGTAGGTGTTACAAGATTAAATTAAGTACATGCTTAAAAGGCGACATGCTTCCCTGCTCGAAAAAACTAGGTACTTGCCAGTTCAATGGTCACAGACCAACTGATAAAATAGGAAATGGATCATATTGAAGGTCCATTTCCTATTTTATCAGTTGGTCTGTGACCATTGAGCGCCCGGGGGAGCGCTCCTGGCGCCCAACGTGGGGCGCCAGTGAAACGAGTAAGCGATGGACTACCCCAGCTAATTGAAACAATATCTGAAAATATTACCTCAACCAACTAAGATAGCCATCGTTACACCCTTAGCTTAGCTCAGTCACTCAGGTGTTTGTTCGTCTTGTCCTAACCTCAGAATGAACTTTGAAAATTTAGAATGGTAGCAAACAAAACAATATATTTTAACTAATCATGTTTACTGTTCATAAAGATATAATAAATAAAATGATTTAGTAAATTGCATTAACAAATGTATTCAAATTCTTGCCAAAAACTAACAATTCTGGATTATACTTATGGCTTTTGGTAGCTGATGGTATCTTCTTGATGTTGAATGGTACTGCTGCTGGTTCTGCAACTGGCTCTGGAGACGTGGATGTTCTAGGCCACCAGGCCTACAGGTGTTGGTTGGTTGCAGTCAAGATGGAATGTGGTTGCAGTCTAGATGACATTGTAACGATGAGTGATACTCATCGTCACTTTATAATATGCATTTCAAAATATTTATTAGGAAAAGCAACTCCCAATAAGTATACAACCAAATATACATCAGCGTGTAGTAGGTATTGCCTAGATTTTTACTATTTGGATGATGTTTGTAACTTTTGGGGAAATTCAAGTTTTATAAGTTGGTTCGCCTGGCGATGCCGGCATCCGGCTGGCGTGTTGGTCATTTCGGCAACCGCAGCGGTCCGGCACTTAGTTTTCGGCTTTTGATAAGGCAACAGTTCAATCTCCGCCGGTGGCCATTGCATAAGAAATAGAAATTTGGTTGACATATTAATTTATAAGAAGAGTAATTTACGTTGGAGGAAGTTTTGTTTTGGTTTTGTAGTGTGGAGTGTTTCAAGAGAAGAGTTTTTATTTTTCAACTCCGTTTTTGGAAAGCAATGGGTATGTATGAATGTCACATAGCTATGGTTTTTCATTTCTTTTCCGTGAAAAAAAAAAGGTAACTGTCTAAATCATTTCTAATACCATGTTTAGATTAGATTGAAAACATTGCTATTCTTCAGTTATCACAGTTTCAATATCTACTTCTAATCTACGTTCTACAGATCAAAAAAATTCCAAGAATTACATTTTCACTCCACAAGTTTGAAATCAATGATAAGCTAATTCTCTCCTTTAAATAACTCCAGAGTGCAATCTTTGATTGCAAGATCCCCATTTACTTGTCTAAATACTTTCTTATATTCGTTTAAAAGCTGTTTCCATTCAAGGATAATCAAGGTCAATGAACTTAAGCATGGACATCAAACTTCAATTTTTACTTAGATTTTTTTCTCTGTCAAGTTCTGATAAGGTGATACACCTTTTTGTAGAGGCCCTGTTTCATATATGCTCAAGGCCAACCAGCTGATCAAGGTTTGTTTTTTAGCCACTGGTGGAGAAGGAGAAGTAGAAGATTAAGTCAAGTCACAGCTTTTGTTTTTTTTGGAAATGGAATAAAATAATTTTGGGAAATTTTGGGCGATTTTGTTACTTTTATGGAATATATGTTGATTTGCCAGTCATAGAAGCGTACCTCCTTGTGGATGACAGTACCCCCCAGGTTTGGGGAAGATTGGAGGATAACTTGGATCTCCAACCATTCATCTAGCAGGATTTTGGAGAAGAAACCAGCTCTCACTTGTAGAAGCAACAGGTTTTATAGTAAAATTTACGTTTTCAATTTTTGTTCAATAATATCTTTCAACTTTAATAGTTTTAATAACTTTGAAATAAATAACTTTAATAATAATATAAACTCACTTTGCTAAAATTTAATAACTGTCTAATATTTAATATTTTTCAACAAATTTTACCTTTCACCGCTCACATCATTCATTTAAAATAATCTGAAGGTTATAAATCATCGTGTAAAGGTGTTGTATACAATATCTAGGTGTTTATTCCCTTATTTCATAACCTTTATTTCAGTTATTAGATATTGTACTCAGGTTTATCACTTTAGGTCAGATACGGAATTGTCAGCCAATATTGTGATCAATATCAATATAATATTTTTGTTTAGGTAAATAACTTGTAATTTCAAATAACTG
The DNA here is from genome assembly GCF_917563875.1 of Diabrotica virgifera virgifera. Lineage (NCBI taxonomy): Eukaryota > Metazoa > Arthropoda > Insecta > Coleoptera > Chrysomelidae > Diabrotica > Diabrotica virgifera. Next base: position 121,462,466 of record NC_065446.1, on the reverse strand, counting down.
TCTTGGTATAATTAATTAAATTTTTGTGTTTTATTTTTTTTTCTGTAAATCTCAGTGTCGACAGGAGCGTATCCTTCTAGTACAACAGGTACTAGTTAGCTAGTGTATAAATTTGTATATATAGGGGTTATAGGTATTTTTTTTTTCATTAAATTGGTTGGTTGTACATACTTATATGTTTTATTATCCTACCTTTTAATAGTATTAGTTAGGTACAGCAATATAGGTCACGTGGAGAGCAATATATTCTATTCTTTCCTGGCGCTCAACACTACTTCTGAATATCTTCTTGGTCAATAGTTCTTTTCTTGTCATTACTCCTTACATTAATTTATTTTCTTTATCATTCAAGTATTTCAGTAGGTACCGTCTTACTAGGGCATGCAAATACGGCCTGATCCTTCCCTGAGCCCTACTGTTTAGTCTCTTCAATTTCCAGCTAGCCTATTTTGAGGAAACTTCCATAAATAAGTAATTACCCTTTAAAGCAATATCTATTCTGCCACAACACAACCTCGTTTCGTTACAATTGGCGCTCGCCAACGTGGAGCCCAGTTTTCAGTAAGACAGTACCTTTTATTTTGTTGCTTATTGTAAATTTTTCTAGTAAGTATCTTTCTGGTCCATTGTTGTATATTTTGTAAGTATATAGAGATATTTTTGGTTTCTTTTTTGTATGTTACTTGAAACAATAAACTAGTGCACTTATATTGCTGTATTGGTACTATTTTAATTTATTTAAAATAATAATTGTAAATCTTGAGTAGGATAATATTTGAATAGGTATATTGGTTGACATTTCGGTCTGGTCGGTTTGGTGATACCTGGATATTTATTTTGAAAAATTTTGAATGATTTATTTTTTTTGATATCTAGGTACATTACTACTTTTGATTTAGGTGCAGCCGTAATATACTTTAGTTTTGCTAAGTTATTGCACTCTATACCTATATATAACTTATAAAGATTTCATTTTTTTTACATATACATTTTCACTTAAAACATTTATTTAACCCTGCTGTCCTGTTCGGGTCTATTTGACCCAAAAAATAATTTATTTCTTATTTTACAAATTATTACGCGGCGTAACGATTTGGTGTTTCGTGACTTTGTTACCTAATATGAGGTCTTTCAATTGCATATGAGATAAACAATTAACTTTCTGATTTTTTTGATAAAAATGAAATTGTTACCTAGGGTACGTTCGGGTCAATATGACCCGCGTATTTAAACCTTTAAAAATTGCCTGTGTATGTGTGTTTAGTTGGCAGTATTCTAATTCTATATTGGCAGTACCTGTGTGTTTGTCAGCCGGATACGTCTGTAAATAAAAACAGGTTTCTGCAAGCTAGAACTTGTAAAATAAACTGTAGTATAGCTGGACGATGTTGCAAACCAAATTATAAATATGACCAACATGGACGGACACAATGTCTTTGGAACCAACTGGAAAGACATGAATAAAGTTGGTTTCCAAGCATACATTGGTCTTTTATTTTTAGCTCGAGTTTATAAGTTCCATGGTGAATCAACTTAAAGTTTATGGAATGAAGAAACGGGTCGTAGTATATTTCAATCAAAAATGTCGCTTGATTTTTACAAAAAGTTTGCAAGTAATACGTTTTGAGAACAAAACTACTGGACAAGATAGGAGACGTTTTGATAAACTTGCTGCAATCCGTGAAATTTATGAAACATAGGTAGAAAATGTACCAAAATTTTTTAACCCTGATGAAAATGTTACCGTCAATAAGCAACTAGTTGCCTTTAGAGGCCGCTCTCCTTTCAAATGGTACATTCTAAGCAACCAACGAAATATGTCACAAAAGTTTAGGTTTTATGTAATTATGAACAGTAAAACTTCTTATGCTCTGGAATTGCAGATCTATACAGGAATGCGTGCGATGTGTGAACTGAGTAGTGATTTGGAAAGTCACCATATTACGTGTAATAACTTTTTTACATCGTAAAATTTAGGACAATTTCTTCTAAAAAAAAGTAGATACAATGCCGGGGATTATAAGTAAAATAAACCGGAGCTTTCAGCAAAAATCGCGAATGAAGGAGTTCATAGCTTATCTTTTTTGCTTCACGCAAGATACCACTGTTGTTGACAATATTCCTAAAAATAATAAAAATGTTGTTCTTCTGAGTACTTTGCATCATGAATCGATGCATCGTGCGTCACTTTCATCAAATGAAAAGCCTCAAATTATTTTAGATTACAATTCTAATAAGGGAGCAGTGGATACTCTAGATTAGCTTGTTGGCACGTATACATATGAGAAGAGATAAATCGCTGGCCAATGATTGTTTTTTATAATCTGCTGGACATTTCTACCTACAACGCGTTCGTGTTATGGGCATCAATAAATATCCAATGGAATACCAATAAACGAGCAAAACGGCGAATTTTTCTTGAGGAATTAGGAAAAAACTAATGAAACCAGTCATCATTTCCAAAAAAAATATACCAATAACTAAAGGCTCTCAGGAACTGGTAAAAAGGACACGAGCAGAAACAAGTAGACGAGATGGAAATGCTAGTGAACCATGTATGGACAATCTAACTCCGCCTGCTAAACGAGCACGCTGTAAACTTGCCCTAAAAACAATAATAAGACTTATTATTATTATGTTGTATATATCATAAACATATTTGTAAAATCCATTCTTTTTATTACTGTCGCAGTTGTAAACTCAATTAAGTTTTTGTAGATATTTGTTACCTACAAGGCTTTTTTTAAAGAAAAAAATACCTTTTATTTTTGTTAATAAGGTTTAATTTACATTAACAACATAATTTTTCTTTAAATAACCATAATTTATTGTTAATAATGTTTTATTTATCACTATTAGCTTATTTTATTTCGATTAAGGAGCGTAAACCATAGTTGGGTCATATTGACCCGAACAGTACATTTGTGTAGTTGACTCGAACGGGACAGCAGGGTTAAATTATTTTAAATATCTACCCCAAATATATATCTCGGTTATATTTGGTTTGTCGGTTTATTCGTTCATTAGTTTAGCAGCTCGTTTAGTAGATTGTCGGTTAATTGGTCGTTAGTTTGTTGGATCGGGTTCGGTTTGTCGTTGTTGGGTTGGGTTCGGTTTGTCGTTGTTGGGTTGGGTTTATTGTTACTAATTCTTTCCCTATCACCATGTGTACCTTTCAGCCAGAACATTTGTTAGTTAGGGAGTTGGACTATGAGCTGAGGATAAGGGAAATAGAGGTTGAAGAAGCCGCTAAATGTGATAGAAAACGCAGTCTATTGCGTGGTGCTCTTAAACAGGAGCAAGGAAACAGGAGTTTCCGTCAAATTTCAGCTGCAGCTATTCCTTTCCTGGAACAACAACAGGGAATAAATGAGACCATCGAGGATCTTACTCAAAAGATATCCACTTTTAGAGGGACTGTCCATGATAGCATGTATTCTAGGTACATTTCACGTCTTGCTCATATCTCTGGTCGTGTCCACTTACTATGTTGCTCAGATGAGGAGCAACAACTTTACAAACGCTCTATGTCCATTAAGATTCTCAGTCTAGAAGGTGAACTCGATTCTCGAGTAAATCCTATAGCCACGTCCACCCCTGTTTCTTCGGTTCAAGCCGCTAATTCCTTATTACATCCCAAGCCTGTTCAGGTACATAAATGGGGAGTTTCGTTTTCTGGTGAAGGTCACTATGACCAAGTTATTTCATTTTTGGATAGGGTGGAATGTCTTCGGATTTCAAGAGGTGTGAGTGAGGAGGATCTTTTTGCAGCTTCTGCTGAATTATTTACAGGCCATGCTTTTACGTGGTTTATGAACAACCGTGGTAGCTTTACCACTTGGACTGGTTTGGCTCAGAAACTAAAATCCGATTTTCTGCCTTATTCTTTCCAAACTGATCTCTTAGACGAAATCAAGAACCGCAAGCAGAAACCGGGAGAATCAGTGACTATGTTTATTAACACTATGTTGGGTATGTGTAGTCGTTTAGATACTCCTTTAACAGATAATGCAAAAATTAAGATAATTCTAAAATGTTTGCTACCTTTTTACCATGCCCAATTGGCACTTGTTGATATAGCCACTATCGAAGACCTGACAGATAAGTGTAAACGGTTAGAAGAAACTCTATCCTGGTCTTTTCATCCTCCTACAACATCTAATCCTGGTGCTGGATTTACCTCTCACTCCTCGAGAAATCGTTCTTGGCAATCTAGACCCCATACACCGAATGTGTCTGTGACTACTTCTTCTTTTTCTTGCTGGAATTGTCGGGAAGCTAATCACGCATTTCGTGATTGTACCAGACCCCAAACGCGGATTTTTTGCCACGGTTGTGGTAGAGACAACACATTAAAACGTAACTGTTTTAAGTGTTCGGGAAACGAGCATGCAGAGGCTCGTACCCTGAGCGTTCCTCAAACAGCAGCCCCATCAGGGAATATGACCGCAGCTGTAGACGAAGCTTCAGGTCCAATACCTGCCAGCAGCTCGAACACACCCTCTCAGGAAGGAAGAAACACTTCCAACCGGAGGCCAGCACGCAAACCGAAATCAGGGAAAAAGTAATTGTTAGTAACACTTCAGTTGACTCGTACGGTTCGCTTGATCGTAGATTATCCCCTCCAGTCTTAAACTGGAATTTTAGTAATAAGCATAATCAAGACAAGGAAACAGTTCCAAATTCTATACCAGGTTGTACGTTTGTAAATAATAATAATATGTCTATGTTAATACCAGATAATTTTGAAAATAAATCAGATATTTTGGATTTTGATATAAATTCGTTATTAGTTAGGAAACATAATGATAACCGACCTTATCTTGAAATTGAAATTTTAGGACAATCTTGTTTAGCTCTATTAGATAGTGGTTCTAACATTTCTTTAATAGGTTCGAATTCGCTGAAATTGTTAGAAAACACGGATATTAATGTTATGCCTATTTCTTCTCTGCAAGTCTCTACTGCGGATGGTGCTATCCAGTCAATTACAGGTAAATTTGACACAGAAATCGTAGTTGCCAATATTCGGAAAATGATTACATTTTATGTTATCCCTTCAATTAAAAATTCTATAATTCTTGGCATGGATTTCTTAAATGCATTTAATAGTACATTAAACTGTTCAGATTTTTCGTTGTTTATATCTTCCTTTAATGTCGCAACTGTAAGTGCCATTCGTGAGTTCTCTAGTTTGTCTAGCTTAGAACAAAACCAGTTAGAGAATATTATCTCTAAATTTTCTTCTATATCTTCCAAAGATAAATTAGGCCGTACACATTTAATATCTCATACTATCGAAGTGAACACTTCAACTCCGTTTAGACAATATCAATATCCCATACCTCAGGCATGGCAAGCAGATTTAGGGAAAGAAATTGATACGATGCTCTCTCTAAACATTATCGAACATTCGAATTCTTCTTATTGTTCGCCGTTATGGATGACAAAGAAGAAGGATGGATCATTCCGAGTATGCTTCGATGGTCGCAAACTTAATAGTATCACTACTAATCGAGATGCTTATCCCATCCCTCGGATAGATATAATTCTGAGCAAACTTCAGAATGCCAAATATATCTCTTCGATCGATTTATCCAAAGCCTTCTTACAAATTCCGTTAAGCGAAGAGAGTAAGAAGTATACTGCTTTCGCTGTCAGTGGTAAAGGGTTATTTCAATTTGTCACAATGTCTTTCGGTCTAGTTTCAGCTCCGCAAACAATGTGTCGTTTAATGGACTTGGTTATTGGTCCCCAACTCGAACCATTCGTATTCTATTATTTAGATGACATCATAGTTGTTACTCCTGATTTTTCGTCACATATTGAAATATTGGAGAAATTATTTTCACGCCTTAAAGAGGCTAATCTCACTGTTAATTTAGAGAAATGTAATTTTTGTCGTCCTAATTTGAAATTTCTAGGATATGTTGTTGATCATCAAGGTTTGAGAACAGACCCTGATAAAGTAACCGCTATTAAGGACTTCCCCATTCCTAAAACTACTACACAATTACGTAGGATCTTGGGCATGTGTGGTTACTATCGTCGATTTGTGCCTTCTTATTCTACTTTATTATCACCCCTTACTGACCTCCTTAAGAATAGAAAAAAGGGCCAGACTATCACCTGGACTCCTGAAGCCGATGATGCTTTTCATCGCATTAAGGAAGCTCTTACCAGTGCTCCGGTCATGACTTCACCTGATTTCAGTGAACACTTCTATCTCATGACAGATTGTTCAAATACCGCTTCAGGTGGTGTACTCTTTCAGATGAAAGATGGTTCTGAACACCCCATAGCCTATACTAGTAAGAAGCTTAATAAGGCTCAGAAAAATTACTCCACTACAGAGCGTGAACTCCTTGCTATTATTCATGGCTTGGAGGCTTTCCGTTACTATTTAGAAGGTCGTAAGTGCACCCTTATTACTGACCACAGTTCATTATTGTGGATGCATTCTATGCGTAAACCCTCCCAACGTTTGTCTCGATGGATTTGTAAGTTGTCAGCCTTTGATTATAATATCGTCCATCGTAAAGCAAATGGTGTTGTAGTAGCTGATGCTTTGTCTCGAACATTTGATGTCAATCTTCTTGACTTATCCACTTTAGTTCCGGATGCATGGTATCAGAAAATGTTGGAAAAAGTTACTCAAACACCTGATCAGTATCCTGATTTTAAAGTAGAAAATAATATCCTTTATAAGCATGTCGTTAGTTCAGTGGAAGCTTTGTCTAATATGTCTGATTGGAAGATTGTTGTCCCAACAGCAAACCGGGATGAAATTCTTCGTACATTTCATGATAATGTGACATCTGGTCATTTTGGTTCTTATAAAACATTTAGTAGGATAGCAGAATTATATTATTGGCCTGGCATGCGCAACTATATTAAGAAATATATATCTAGATGCAAAGTTTGTGCTACTTGCAAGCCAAGTACTATGCCACAAGCTGGATTAATGGGTACTTTTAGGAACATTGACTTCCCATGGCAGATGATATCCATGGATCTGATTGGACCATATCCTCGTAGCTACAATGGCTATACCTATTGTTTGGTGGTTGTGGACTACTTTACAAAATTTCCACTAGTTTTTCCTCTTCGGAATGCCACTGTCCCTGCCATTGTGAAATATTTGGAGGAACAAGTCTTTTTGTTGTTTGGTGTTCCCCAAATTGTGTCTTGTGACAATGGTCCTCAATTTGTGTCTAAGGCTTTTAAAGACCTTCTAACTAAATACAAAGTTCAGAGGATCTTTTATAATGCTGCATACCATCCGCAAGCTAATCATAGTGAGCGAGTGAACCGCAGTATTGTAACAGCCCTTAGATCATACACACATCCAGATCACAGAGCTTGGGACCAGTATATTCACTCAATAGCTCAAGCCATAAGAACTTCGGTCCATGAAGTTACTCAATGTTCTCCAGCTTATTTAAATTTTGGTAGAAATATTGCTTTGTCTGGTGATTATTTTGGTTTAATTTCAGACAATTCCACAAATCTCCCTCAGATCTCTGAGAAGCTTCATCGTTTAGATGATATTCAGACTTTGCCTCCAATATTTGCAGACATCAGGAAGAAGTTAAAATCTTCTTACCTTAAGTCACAGAGTCAATACAATTTGAGGAAAAGAGATTTGCGATTCTTTGTGGGTGATCGGGTATTAAAACGTAATTTTGTTAAGTCAAGTAAAGGTGATGCTATTTCTGCCAAATTTTGTCAGAAATATGTCCCATGTGTTGTCAGTAAAGTAATCTCTCCTTTAATATATGAATTAAAAGATAGTTCGTCCAACAAGAAACTTGGTTGATTTCACATAAAGGACTTACTACCAGATAATACTGTCAACGACTTAGCATCTTCGTCATCAGAAGAAGAAGATTAACTTAACAGTTTTGATCAAGTTAATTCCTCTTTCTAAATTTCAGAAATACTCGATTGTTCAATGAATAGGTTAATGCTTGGATTTTGATTTTAGTCACCAGATAGGGACTCTATGTTTTATCTATTATAGTAATCTTTCTAGCTTTCCATATTCTATGTATCTGAGATGTCATTAGATTATTATTGAGATTTAGCTTAGTTTGGCTTAATATTGAACTGGTATGGAACTGTTAACACCTTGTATGTGATTATGCTTATATATGTCATCACTTGTATATTAGTGTATCTACATAATAGGTTTAGATTAGGATTATCTCGTTTTGTATTTGATTTTGTAGTTTCTACTGGAAAGTTATTTCAATGCTTAGCATGATTCCTTGGTACATTAGCTTGTTTTTGTCTAAAGAAGTCATTGTGATATTTGTTTGGGTAAATGCAATTTTAGTATACAGTGTGATTCAAAAGTTATACTGCATGTGTCCAAATTTTGATAAAGTTAATTGAGATTAAATTTATGATAAACACTATGAAACCATTTCATTATTTATTGTAGTGAACATTTCTGAGGAAAGTGGTTTGCCTAGCTTGGCTATGCAAATACGTGGGTTCGAGACTTGTTGCTTATCGACTGTGCACCTGATAGGAAGCAGATTTCATTGCTCACAGTTGCCTAGTTCCAAGCCTACCTCAATTAGTTCAGATGCTGAATCTTTATGATAGAATGTTTAATCATCATTTTAATCATGTATTGGGCATTCTTATTTGATTTTCAGTTTACATTCATTCTGAAGAGACTTAGTCTTAACTTGTATGTTTATCTATTCTTAAGTTTACTATTTTATTATTCTGATAATGATGGTAACTTCTTTGATATATTGAAATATTGTAGCTTTTGTATTCACCGGGGGATTATTTTGTTCAAGCATCATCTTTCCGAGGAACTAAATTTTTTCTGGTTCATATGTACCTTAGGGTCAGGATCAATATCCTGTTCTTTGTGAGTAACTAGGGAACATTTTCTTAATCTGCAGTTTCTTTAGAAATTGATTTACTTGTTCTCTAGTATTTACATAATTGGTTTTATTTATAAGAGTTATTAATATGTGACTTCTTGAATTCTTTCATGAGAGATGACTTCAAAATATTGGTTAGCTTCTTCTGGCCATTCTTATCAATCTGTTGTAGCTATAGCTATAGTTAGAGAGTCCCAGAGTAAGCTGACTTCTGTTAGGTCAACTATTCAATTAGTCACCCTTAGATAGATCTTCTATTGAATCTGATACAAATCTGATGATCAGTTGAGTTAGGGTCATGGTAACAAATATGTAATCATTATTAGCACATTTAGCGCTAAGTTGTAGCATTGCTCAATTAAATCTGCCTGATTGTTCCACCTTGGATATGCTTCCCTATAAATCTGTTGTCCACTGTCGGATCAATTTAGGATAAACGTCTTGCTACAATAAATTTTCCCCTTTCTTGTTAATGACTCTTATATGTAGGTTAGGTTATCAGGTCTATTTTTTTTTGCATGTTGAGAATTGGCTACGAAATTTTTACTGATTGTTCACTTTGGATATGCTCTATTTAAATCTGTTGTCCATCGATAGAACAATTTGTACTACTCGTGCCATTCGACATTTTTGTAGTAGAATTTATCTGAATTCTGAAATTTAGCAAAGGGTTATAATAGACCTTAACTAAGTATGTTGGTACCATATGAGATATATCGGGCATTAATTCATCTCCATTTACATGACTCATAATTTGCGGTTAGGTATGATCGATCGAGTCAGCTGTAAGTGTGAGTAAGTTAGTCGTCGTATAGGTTATATTGAGTTTGTATTCGAATATTGTTGTTATGGTGTTCTTGTTGACTATAATTTGGGGTTTTATTTAAATCTACTAAATCAACTTGAACACAATTTGGTCTTTTTGGGTATATGTCACAGAGGACTGGTACTATGAGTTTGGACGGTGTCCAACGATAGGTTAGTTTATAGTAGTGTAGTATTCATAGGTTCTTGATATATTTTAGATATTTGTTTTCTTCACGGCTGTGTTGGATCCCACAGCGTGTGATTTTTCTCTGTGGATATTTGTATGGAGTATCTATATGGGTATATATATGTGTGTATATATATGTATATATATGTATGTGTGTGTGTATATATATATGTGTATATAATAAAAAAAAAATTGTTCATAAGATCAATTTTTTTTTTCTTACAAGTAATGGGGGAATGTAACGATGAGTGATACTCATCGTCACTTTATAATATGCATTTCAAAATATTTATTAGGAAAAGCAACTCCCAATAAGTATACAACCAAATATACATCAGCGTGTAGTAGGTATTGCCTAGATTTTTACTATTTGGATGATGTTTGAAACTTTTGGGGAAATTCAAGTTTTATAAGTTGGTTCGCCTGGCGATGCCGGCATCCGGCTGGCGTGTTGGTCATTTCGGCAACCGCAGCGGTCCGGCACTTAGTTTTCGGCTTTTGATAAGGCAACAGTTCAATCTCCGCCGGTGGCCATTGCATAAGAAATAGAAATTTGGTTGACATATTAATTTATAAGAAGAGTAATTTACGTTGGAGGAAGTTTTGTTTTGGTTTTGTAGTGTGGAGTGTTTCAAGAGAAGAGTTTTTATTTTTCAACTCCGTTTTTGGAAAGCAATGGGTATGTATGAATGTCACATAGCTATGGTTTTTCATTTCTTTTCCGTGAAAAAAAAAGGTAACTGTCTAAATCATTTCTAATACCATGTTTAGATTAGATTGAAAACATTGCTATTCTTCAGTTATCACAGTTTCAATATCTACTTCTAATCTACGTTCTACAGATCAAAAAAATTCCAAGAATTACATTTTCACTCCACAAGTTTGAAATCAATGATAAGCTAATTCTCTCCTTTAAATAACTCCAGAGTGTAATCTTTGATTGCAAGATCCCCATTTACTTGTCTAAATACTTTCTTATATTCGTTTAAAAGCTGTTTCCATTCAAGGATAATCAAGGTCAATGAACTTAAGCATGGACATCAAACTTCAATTTTTACTTAGATTTTTTTCTCTGTCAAGTTCTGATAAGGTGATACACCTTTTTGTAGAGGCCCTGTTTCATATATGCTCAAGGCCAACCAGCTGATCAAGGTTTGTTTTTTAGCCACTGGTGGAGAAGGAGAAGTAGAAGATTAAGTCAAGTCACAGCTTTTGTTTTTTTTTGGAAATGGAATAAAATAATTTTGGGAAATTTTGGGCGATTTTGTTACTTTTATGGAATATATGTTGATTTGCCAGTCATAGAAGCGTACCTCCTTGTGGATGACAGTACCCCCCAGGTTTGGGGAAGATTGGAGGATAACTTGGATCTCCAACCATTCATCTAGCAGGATTTTGGAGAAGAAACCAGCTCTCACTTGTAGAAGCAACAGGTTTTATAGTAAAATTTACGTTTTCAATTTTTGTTCAATAATATCTTTCAACTTTAATAGTTTTAATAACTTTGAAATAAATAACTTTAATAATAATATAAACTCACTTTGCTAAAATTTAATAACTGTCTAATATTTAATATTTTTCAACAAATTTTACCTTTCACCGCTCACATCATTCATTTAAAATAATCTGAAGGTTATAAATCATCGTGTAAAGGTGTTGTATACAATATCTAGGTGTTTATTCCCTTATTTCATAACCTTTATTTCAGTTATTAGATATTGTACTCAGGTTTATCACTTTAGGTCAGATACGGAATTGTCAGCCAATATTGTGATCAATATCAATATAATATTTTTGTTTAGGTAAATAACTTGTAATTTCAAATAACTGTCTTGGTATAATTAATTAAATTTTTGTGTTTTATTTTTTTTTCTGTAAATCTCAGTGTCGACAGGAGCGTATCCTTCTAGTACAACAGGTACTAGTTAGCTAGTGTATAAATTTGTATATATAGGGGTTATAGGTATTTTTTTTTTCATTAAATTGGTTGGTTGTACATACTTATATGTTTTATTATCCTACCTTTTAATAGTATTAGTTAGGTACAGCAATATAGGTCACGTGGAGAGCAATATATTCTATTCTTTCCTGGCGCTCAACACTACTTCTGAATATCTTCTTGGTCAATAGTTCTTTTCTTGTCATTACTCCTTACATTAATTTATTTTCTTTATCATTCAAGTATTTCAGTAGGTACCGTCTTACTAGGGCATGCAAATACGGCCTGATCCTTCCCTGAGCCCTACTGTTTAGTCTCTTCAATTTCCAGCTAGCCTATTTTGAGGAAACTTCCATAAATAAGTAATTACCCTTTAAAGCAATATCTATTCTGCCACAACACAACCTCGTTTCGTTACAACATGTCCCTCGTTGTTATATCGCCGGCGATTGAGGATTCCTGAAGCTCCCGGAGGGAGCACGTTGATTTTTATCCCAAAAACTAGAAGAGTAAAATACATATCAACGATCAAGAAGTTAATAACCAAAGTGTGCCAGTCTACCATTCTTCAAGATATAATCAAAAAGAGTAGCAGATGACAAGCACAAATTACTTAAATGAAATTAAGATGAGGAGAATAGTTAAAATTTGATTCACACGTGCATATTAATAGATGAAAAAAATATAAAAACCAAACACATGATAGAACATTTGAAGGTTAGATATAAAAAATGTTATAAGAAGGAATGGAGTGGATGGAATATAATGACTGTAAGAAATTATTAAAAAAAACTATATGTAACTCACCCCAAGAGGAAGATTTGTTGAAATAGAAATGATTTATTTTTTAAGCTGTTCTGCCTTTTAAAATATTACTCCTCCATTACCAATTGTCACTCTCATTGACATGACAGCGCAAAGTATGAGTAGATAGGCAACCATGTTCCGCATTGAAAGTCAGATACTTAGAGAGTATGAATGTATGGGGTGCGTTCAGTATGTTCAATCGATGATTTAAATGAAAGAGATATATTAAATAGAAGATAATAAAAAAGGATAATAAAATGATAATCAAAGAGGATAATAAAAGAGGGCGCCAACCGATTTTTAAAGGGGGAAATGGGTAAACCAAATAGAAGAAGATAGTTATTAATGAAATATTAAAGAAAATAAGGCAAAATAATTATTTAAAAATAAAATATCAAAGATGTGACGTTTGTAACGTTACAAAAGCTAACGTCTTGGTTGCAAATAATAATTATTTTTCTTGCTATTTATATCCTGGCCTTTGTTATTCCTACAAACCCAAAAAGGACCACTGCGGAGTTTGTCTTTTTTACAAGACAAACAATATTTTGTGTGGAATATGAACATAATATTTTGGAGAAGGTATTTTCCAGGCAAGAAAAGGAGAATGACAAACAAATAACTGATTTTACTATCGTTGCAGTCTACGACCTTCAGGCAGTGCTTGTTTGTCTGCGGTATGATGCATCCTTTTATTACATCATAAGGAAATTTATCCGTCTTACACCTTTCGGCCGATCTCATGAATGGTTTTCGCCATTATCTTCAGTCGACCGTTGCACGTGGATTAAGTGAGACCTGATTATTGAAAATTGTAAGAATTCTTCTAGTTTTTCTGATCCAAAAGTTAAGAAGTCAAATCTGTAGGCTTTATTCAGTTGCTTTGAGCTTACTATTGATTTAAATCATATTGTTTTCCATACGTTTTGGTGCATCTGTTGGTTTATATGGTTAAGTAGTTTTCCGTATGTGATGACGTTTGCTATTTAAGGTGTAAAGGGGTAATAGTGCGCAGGAATGAGAACTATTCCCCGACAAACAATGAAATGGTAAATATTAATATTACCATTTTTAATTCCAGAGGCCACGAAAGTACACTGCAAAATCTATTATTCTTACATTTGCTAACAAATATTTACAAAATCCCCTGTATGCAATCAGAAAAGTATCAAAAAAATCAGAAAAGTCCTCTGTATGTAAAAAAAAATTAATGAAATAGGAAGAGCTTTCAGTATTCCGTAATTGACGTTAAGAAAAATATAAACAGGTTTATGGACCCAAATTACCTAAAAGGTAGGATCTGCTATATCTGTTGAAAGTAGAAGAACTATCATGGCCTTTTTCTACGTGAGTGCTGCAGAAAATTATATTCCATCCATGTTGATCTATCCTGGGTGCAACCAGAAATTAAAAGACAATCTCGAAAAATCGGACAATCTTACAAGCTTACCAATAAAGATATACTTAGAGGAAGCCAAGGAAAACAGACGAGTAGGGGATGAGATTCTCAACAGAAAGCCATAACAGAAAGCAGCAAGAAAGGCAACTGTTCACCAATGTTTGGATAAAGAATCGCCAGGCACAAAAAAACTTAAGGGCAAACAAAAAGAGAAGACAGTGCAGAAAGAGCTAACACCTGAGCTGTCTGATGTAACAGTCACTGATTTGTCAGATATTATCGATGAAGATGAATTAAATGATGTTAAATTAAGCTTCATTCGACCACTACCAGAAAAACCGGCTGCACCTTAAAAGACATGTCGTATTTGTTGGGAAATTGTTGTAAAAAAAACTGCGGTAAGCGATAAAACATTAATTGTAAAATCTTTGGAATACTCTGGTGAAAAATGCCGTTTTTGCATTTATGTCGGTTTTATTGCACAGTGACGATATAATATTGATGGATTTTATAATTTGTGAATTTTATAATTGGAAGTATTTTATGATCGTCGAAAAAACATAAGAATCAAACTGCCATCAATTGGAAAAACTATAAAAGCATCTTTATAGCCTATATAATAAAAATGTTTTCTTTCTCTCTATTTTCTCTTTCCCAAATAGTGGTGTATATTTTAATTTAACTAAACATACATTCAAGAAATCCAACATGGTAAAATATTAAAATTAAATTTTCCTGCATCATATTAGTGTTTTTAGTGTAAGTAGTTGTTGCTGTGGTTTGTTTATTGTTCTTGTGTCTTTAAACGTTTTCTTGTATTGCAGTCTTTGTTTTTTTTTTCATAAATATGTGATAAAACGCATGTCCCAGAGAATGGTAGGTCTCGCCATAGTCGCACATCCCTCTACATCTACATCCTACATCCGATACTATATTATATGCGCGAAGTTTTTGATTCAATCAACCTGACTAAATTGAAAAATGGGCTAAATCCCATCTTAAATTCACATCTCGATATGTGAACCATCCAGTTTGGTCCAAAGGTGTGGGTTTTACGGCCCTCCCCATTTGGTTCATTTTTTTTATTCTCGTCCCCAAAAGTCCCAAAAATTTTAAATAATTCGTTTAACCGCCACGGCGTCTGATACTATTGATCATTACCTTTCCAACGCATGTCTAATTTTGAAAATCGGTTGTACCATTCAAAAGTTACCGAGCTCAGAGGTTTGACTCAATTTCTATTTAAAAAGGGGATAATGTTTGTATGTATGTGGGTATGTGGAAAAGTTACACCGATATGGTTTTTTTTCTTCTATTTCTTCTATGTTTCAAGAGAGGGTCAGGGCCGATTCAAAACCGATGTATTTTGTGACTTTTGACCACCCATAAGCCAGCTATAGAACTGGATAGGTACACGGCAAAATTCGAATTGTTCAGTTATAGGCCTCATAAGTATGTTCAAATTTCCTATGGGAAAAACGGTTGTTCAAGCTCACTAAATCCTAGACTATCTTCAGTTACCATATTTGACCTTAGAACCATCAGACACTACTTGTCTTGTATATACCTTTTAGACTCATGTAAGTGATCAAAATCAGTTAAGCCGTTTAGAAGTTATCGAGCTCCAAAAGTATAATCCATTTAACCATTATCGCAGAAATGGTGTACATGTAGTGGTTACGACGCTACATTTGATCGGGCAATCGGAGTTCATTCGCCAGCCATTCCATTTTTTTTCTCCAATATATTCCTAATAAAAAAAACTAGTGTACATTCGAAGGACACAAAGAATTATATTGAAAAATAGTATGTGTGTGATGTCTGGGAGATGATGTCGGATTCCCCTTTCACACGTTTAGTGTCGTAACTACTAGATTATTTGGGCAATAATGCGACAAAGCCGACCATTTATGTGTAATCGAGAAACATTACATTCAAGTTCATACATTTAATTTAGACAAAAAATTAAAAAAAAATCCTGATACAAGAATAAAAACCGCTAAACGGTAAAAATTAGTGGCGCACACAATATTCCAGCTACAAAAGAGCTGATATGAATATTACGTGGAGCAAAAATGTATTTTCATTTTAATGGGAAATAAAATTCTAATTTGGAAAGACTTTTCCATAGTGTTTGCTAAATTTGAAGTAAAACGCGCCACAATATCTTCAAAATGAAAGCTGTAAGTCTCAATGTTACTCTTTTTGTGCGCCGAAATATATTTTGGACTACTTGCCACTATCAGATTCGAAAATGGATTTACCAATGTACCGTGAATTTCGTTAAGCAAATTTATTCGTCTTTGCATTCAAATTTCACAGTTGGTCCAGATTGGTTCTAAAATTGTATGTGTAGAAATCCACATTTATCTCTAAAAACACCGGAACCGGACAAAAGTTGCTGTTTTCTTCGAAATATACCGCGGAGTTGTCCAAAAATACGAACTAAGCCATTCTAGTATTAGGAATATTGACGAAACAGGAGTCAAGACTGTTGAAAATCTCAGAAGATATAGCTACCCGAGGGCTAAAGCAAGTAGGTGCCATCACATCAGCTGAGAGACGAACCCTTGTAACAGTTGCTTGCGCTTGTAATGCAGTAGGCAATTTTATTCCTCCTAAGTTCGTTTTTCCACGACTTAGGATTCTGCTATGTTTATTCGAGGTGGACCGCCCGATTAGTTGGAAATTTTTCAGGATGGATGACAGACAAAAAATTTCTTTATTTTATTGACTATTTTATCAAGCATGCTAAACCCACCAAAGAAGAGCCTGTTCTTTTCTTACTTAATTCACAAGTAAATATGTATTAGTGTTACCCAAAAATAAAAGAAAATAATATTATTATGTTATTATTTCCTCCCCGTTGCTCCCATCATCTGAAATTTATCATCATGTCTTGAAAGTTAGTTATTTTTTTTTATTTTTGTTAAACATAAATATATATGACATTTTAATAAAAAATAAATATTTCATAAATAAATATTTCAAAAATAAATATTAACTTGTTAGTTAAAGAAACTAGAAAATAAAATTTTGAATGTTTTGTAAATTGTTAATTTTCTTACTGTTAGAACCTGCCCCAATAGATATTACAAGTAGCCCCAAGCGAGGGGTAAGTTATAACATTGCACTTTTCTTTTAGCAAAATGCTAGTTGATTAAAAAATATCCCTCGTTTTAACTTTTCCTTATTTCAGTTTTATTCAGAAAGAGTTAAACTAGTGTTTAGTGTTTAATTAGTGATAATTAAACAATTGTTGTTAAGATATATTTGATTTTATAAAAATTGTTACAACTAGCCCCCTGGTCCCCTAGCAATGTTTTAAATTTACATTAATAATTAAAAACCCTAAGAATATATAAACATATATTTAGGTCTATTTATATTAATAGATTTATTTTTTTATTTATCGTATGGCATAGATACAACAAGAACACATAATTTAAAAAAAAAAGTATATAAAACACTACATGAAGTATCACAAACGAACATCTAATGTATTAATATACTGTAAAACATTTTCGGTCGCATTCAGGAACTCATCGAAAACTCCAGGGTATCGCCTTCGGGGGCATTCCTCAATAATGTGGCGGATGGTCTGCCGTTGCGCACCACAATCACACTCAGGAGTAAGGGCCTTTCCCCATCTATGCAAGCTGTCAGCACATCTACCGGTCCCTGTCCTTATTCTGTTCAGCGCCGTCCATGTATTGCGGGGCAGTTCAAAGCCTGGCGGTTTCTGATCGATACAGGCCATTTGGTGTGATTCCTGTGGTGAGTCGCTCTCCCATTGTCTTCTCCAAGCGTTGGTGAGGTCGAAATGTTCCTGATGTAGGGAGGTGGCCCTTAACAATGGGGGATATCTGGAGCGCAGTCTTTTCATTTCGATATCAAGCTTATCATGGTGGATGGGTAGTTGATGGTTAGCCTCGATTTTTCGATATTCTCTGAGAAGAGAATGACTTCTTCTTAGTTTAGGCGGTGGAATGTGACTCAGAATAGGAAGCCAATAGTTCGGTGTTGGTCGAATTGTACCTGAGATCATTCGCATTGTCTGGTTTAATTGTGTGTCAATGATCTTCGTGTGTTTGCTATTGAGCCATACCGGCGAAGCATATTCAGCCGCCGAGTATACGAGTCCGAGAGCGGATGATCTGAGTACGGAGGCTGAGGACCCCCATGTGGTGCCACATAGCTTTTGGATTATATTATTTCGCGTCTTCAGTTTTTCTGCCGTTCTTTGTAGGTGTTCCTTAAAACTTAAGGTTCTGTCAAGAGTCACTCCAAGATATTTTGGTGTTGAGTTATGAGCGAGTAGTCTGTTTTCAAAGTGAACGGAGAGTTTTTTGTTGGCTTGGGCATTATTAAGATGGAAACAGCACACTTCAGTTTTCGTTGCATTGGGCCGTAGCCTCCATTTGCGAAAATATTCACCCATAACAGCAAGGTCATCCGTCAGTATTGTCTCTGTAACATTCATGTTATTATGTCTTGCTGCAATGGCCCAATCGTCAGCGTACCCAAATTTCTGCGAAGTTGTCCTAGGTAGGTCCGCGATGTATAAATTAAAGAGTAAGGGTGCCAAAACAGATCCCTGTGGCAGTCCATTGCTGAGCTTCATTTGGACACTTCTTAAGTTGCCCATTGTGACGTGAAAAGGTCTGTCGGTGAGCATGCTATCAATGAGTTTGGTTACCTTTTGGCACGGGATGGCACGGATCAGTTTGCAGATTAGTCCTTGTCTCCAGACGGTGTCGTATGCAGCTGATAGGTCAATGAAAGCAACGGATGTTTTTTGCTTTCTTTGAAAACCTGCTTCGATATGTGTTGTTAGGGATAGGATCTGATCTGTGCAGCTGCGGTTAGGTCTGAACCCTGCTTGCTCAATAGGTATCACCCCCAATATGGTGTTACTAATTCTGTTGTGGATTAAGCGTTCCAACAGTTTATAGACACAGCTCAGCAGTGCAATCGGTCGGTAGTTTTGGGGTTGATCATTTGCTTTTCCTGGTTTCAATATGGCTATAATGGAGGCCTTTTTAAGGAAATGGGGGATTTCTCCTGATTTTAATATATCTGTGTAGAAATCAGCCAGCCATTTCCTAGCATATTTGCCACAATGGAGTAAAAATTCTGGATGTATTTTATCGGAGCCGGGTGCCTTTCCAGATTTAATTTCTGATATTGCTGAGGTAATTTCTTCTGGAGTAAACTCGTCAGAGTATTCAGATGTAGGCGGGCATGCAGACTTTAATATTTTTAGGTCTTGTTTTACTTTGGTGGTGTGGTCACGATCTCTAGGTGCCCTTGAGTTTGCTACAATGTGGGAGGCCACTCTGTTGGGAACTATTGGTACTTTGTCTCTAGTTGAGTGTCTGCTACTACCAAGTTTTCTAAGTAAGGACCACGCTTTTCTGCTTGATTTACTAAAGTCTAGTTTTTCCACAGTTTCCATCCATTTTTGCCGTCTGGCTGCATCCAAACTGTGCAGCAGTTCGTCCGCAATTTCTCGGTCTTGGCTTTCGTTGTATTCTTGATACATATATATATTTTAATATATATTAATAATATATAACATATATATATTAATAGATAGTCTAGGATTTAGTGAGCTTGAACAACCGTTTTTCCCATAGGAAATTTGAACATACTTATGAGGCCTATAACTGAACAATTCGAATTTTGCCGTGTACCTATCCAGTTCTATAGCTGGCTTATGGGTGGTCAAAAGTCACAAAATACACCGGTTCTGAATCGGCCCTGACCCTCTCCTGAAACATAGAAAAAAAAATTAATATCGGTGTAACTTTTCCACATACCCACATACATACAAACATTATCCCCTTTTTAAATAGAAATTGAGTCAAACCTCTGAGCTCGGTAACTTTTGAATGGTACAACCGATTTTCAAAATTAGACATGCGTTGGAAAGGTAATGATCAATACTATCAGACGCCGTGGCGGTTAAACGAACTATTTAAAGATTTTGGGACTTTTGGGGACGAGAATAAAAAAAATGACCCAAATGGGGAGGGCCGTAAAACCCACACCTTTGGACCAAAATGGATGGTTCACATATCGAGATGTGAACTTTAAGATGGGATTTAGCCCATTTTTCAATTTAGTCAGGTTGATAGAATCAAAAACTTCGCGCATATAATATAGTGTCGGATGTAGGATGTAGATGTAGAGGGATGTGCGCCTATGGCGAGACATACCATTCTATGGGACATGCGTTTTATCACATATTTATGAAAAAAAACAAAGACTGCAATACAAGAAAACATTTAAAGACAGAAGAACAATAAACTAACCACAGCAACAACTACTTACATTAAAAACACTAATATGATGCAGGAAAAGTTAATTTTAATATTTTAGCATGTTGGATTTCTTAAATGTATGTATAGTTAAATTAAAATATACACCAATATTTGGGAAAAAGAAAATAGAGAGAAAGAAAACATTTTTAATATATAGCCTATAAAAATGCTTTTATAGTTTTTCCAATTGATGGCAATTTGATTCTAATGTTTTTTCAACGATCATAAAATACTTCCAATTATAAACTTCACAAATTATAAAATCAATCAATATTATATCGTCGCTGTGCAATAAAACCGACATAAATGCAAAAACGGCATTTTTCACCAGAGTGTTCCAAAGATTTTACAATTAATGTTTTATCGCTTACCGCAGTTTTTTTCACAACAATTTCCCAACAAATACGACATGTCTCTTAAGGTGCAGCTGGTTTTTCTAATAGTGGTCGAATGAAGCTTAATTTAACACCATTTAATTCATCTTCATCGATAATATCTGACAAATCAGTGTTTGTTACATCAGACAACTCAGGTGTTAGCTCTTTCTGCACTGTCTTCTCTTTTTGTTTGTCCTTAAGTTTTTTTCTGCCTGGCGATACATCTGGCGATTCTTTATCCAAACATTGGTGAACAGTTGCCTTTCTTGCTGCTTTCTGTTCTGCCTTTCTGTTGAAAATCTCATCCCCTAATCGTCTGTTTTCCTTGGCTTCCTCTAAGTATATCTTTATTGGTAAGCTTGTAAGATTGTCCGATTTTTCGAGATTGTCTTTTAATTTCTGGTTTAACCCAGGATAGATCAACATGGATGGAATATAATTTTCTGCAGCACTCATGTAGAAAACGGCCATGATAGTTCTTCTACTTTCAACAGATATAGCAGATCCTACCTTTTAGGTAATTTAGGTCCATAAACTTGTTTATATTTTTCTTAACGTCAATTACGGAATACTGAAAGCTCTTCCTATTTCATTTATTTTTTTTGCATACACAGGACTTTTCTGATTTTTTTGATACCTTTCTGATTGCATACAGAGGATTTTGTAAATATTTGTTAGCAAATGTAAGAATAATAGATTTTGCAGTGTAGTTTCGTGGCCTCTGGAAATAAAAATGGTAATATTAATATTTACCATTTCATTGTTTGTCGGGGAATCGTTCTCATTCCTGCGCACTATTACCCCTTTACACCTTAAATAGCAAATGTCATCACATACGGAAAGCTACTTAACCATATAAACCAACAGATGCACCAAAACCTATGGAAAACAATATGATTTAAATCAATAGTAGGCTCAAAGCAACTGAATAAAGCCTACAGATTTGACTTCTTGGACTTCTTGGACTTTTGGATCAGAAAAACTAGAAGAATTCTTGCAATTTTCAATAATCAGATCTCACTTAATCCACGTGCAACGGTCGACTGAAGATAATGGCGACAACCATTCATGAGATCGGCCGAAAGATGTAGGACGGATAAATTTCCTTATGATGTAATAAAAGGATGATGCATCATACTGCAGACAAAAAAGCACTGCCTGAAGGTCGTAGACAGCCACGATAGTAAAATCAGTTATTTGTTTGTCATTCTCCTTTTCTTGCCTGGAAGATACCTTCTCCAAAATATTATGTTCATATTCCACACAAAATATTATTTGTCTTGTAAAAAAGACAAACTCCGCAGTGGTCCTTTTTGGGTTTGTAGAAATAACAAAGGCCAGGATTGAAATAGCAAGAAAAATAATTATTATTTGCAACAAAGACCTTAGATTTGAACAGAAAGTAAGAGCTTTGAAATGCTACGTGTTCTTGATACTGCACATTGAATCAATAACACATAAGCTACAGTCATTTGAAATGTGTACAGAAGGATGCTTAGAATAGCACGGACATAGAAGAAAACGAACACTGAAGTATTGCGAGAAATGGGCAAAGAATACTAAGTAATAGACACAATAAAAATAACAACGTTATAATATCTGGCACACATAATGAGGGGACAGCCATATGAAATGCTAGTACAGGTAATACAGGGAAAAATAAAAAGTGGATGGAGTATAGAAAGAAGGGTAGTGTCATGGTTGGAGAACTTAAGGGGCTGATTTAAAGGCAATTCTATAGAACTCTTCAGAGCAGCGGTAGATAGAGTAAAGAGCATCATCATCATCAATGGTGCTACAGCCATATGAAAGAGCCTCGACCTTCCCAAGTCTATTACGCCAGTCAGTTATCCATTGCCAACGGTTGCAATCCTCATATGTCTACTCATTCCAAAATAGCATTTGTTTGCTAGGATCATACTTAGCTTGATTTCTTTCGTCACGACGTTCTCCTTGGTAATCAGGGAGAATAAGTATGTGAATTTGTCCACCACTTCAAAGGTAGAGTTATCAAACGTGAATTGGTGACCGATGTTTCTGGCTCTATTGTTGGGTGTTGATGCCATCGTTTTAGTTTTCTGCTCGTTTACCTACAGGCCTATATTTTTTGAGGCATTTGAGAAGGTGGTATGCATTTCTTCTAGCTTGCGTGTTGTGCGGGCAACTAGGTCCCCGTCATCTGCATATGCCAAAATTTCAGATGATTCATTAAAAATATATCCTCTATTGTCTACTCAGACATCTCTGACCGCCTTTTTCAGAACTATGTTGAAGAGGAGACACGCCAGCGCATCTCCCTCTCGCAGCCAAACATGCGTTTCAGACGCCTGTGATTGTTCGCCCTGTATTTCGGTTTTGCAAACCACTTTACGCATTCTAGCCTTAACCAATCATATCAGTTTATTAGGGATGTGGAATTCATCCATGGCTTCATACAATTTACTTCTTAAGGCACTATCATAGGCCGATTTAAATCTACGAAAAAATTGTTTGTGTCTTTGGTGTAAAGTGAGATTTATTATTTTTTAGGTGTTTTATTGCATCCCGTACTTTTTGAATTTATGAAGGCTTTAATGGTGTATTGTTGCTTGCTCCTGAGGGTAGATTATTTGGATCTTCTACTTCGACAGTAAGTAGTTTTTTATAGTGTTCCGCCCACCTTTTCAATATTTCTCCTTTTGTGTTGAGTATGTACCCCTCCTTATCCTTACATAGTTTTTGCCTTGGTTTGAATTCCTTTCTTGCAATATTCAGAGTTTTATTGAATTTTCTGGTTTGATTTTCTTGTTTTAATATCTCAAATTCTTCCAGTATTATATTTTCATAAATTCGCTTTTTCCTTCTATGAATGCACTTCTCTTCTCTTCTAAGGTCTTTATATGTTTTTGTTTTTCTCGGGTTCTTCTTTGCAGCATCAGTTTATATTAATCGTTATTTCTTCCAGTAATGTCCTGTGACTTCAATGTTCTGACCGTGATGATACTTACATAGGAAGAACTTGTAAATCACTTGCTTCTCGCTCTCTTGAACACACCAAAAGAGAGAACACCTCTACATTTTCACAATATCTCAAACAAAAAAACCATACGTTGAATATTCCAGATGATGTCGCTCTACTTCACAACATCCCACAGAAAGATTTCTTAAAATTAAACTTGTACAAGGACCTAGAAATACTCAAAGAAAAACAAAAATGTCCGAATTGTGTCAACCGCCATGTTTCGTTCAATCGGGACTTCCAACCACTCCATCGACAACTTTTTTTTTAATACATTTACAATATTAATTTTCACCTCACTTCAACTGCTTCATTTTCATTCACATTTATAATAATTTATCTGTTACTAGTCACAATAATCCTTTTGTCATATTCAGCCATCTCACCACTTTTATCCATTCATAACATACATATAAATTACTGATATCATCATCCGCAGACACCCATTTAAACAAATTTTCATCTGCATACAACCCACCATTGTATTTCTACATATGACCATTATCACCATACCTACTCCATCTGTCATCACCAACATATAATACTCATCTTTAGCAAAACCAAATCAACAGTATAATTTCTTTCTGGGTCTCGTTCTTTTTCTTTTTTCACTAATTTCCTCACAGACATCTCATATCCCCCAGCCCCTACTGTCATCATCTTATTACGGTTTTGGTTTTTGGACCCTTAGGGATCCGGGCAGCCTGCGATGCCTTTAGGAATTAGTCGCCTCAGTTTGAGTTTGTGCTATCTTAATGATACATCCCCTAGATTATTCAAGACATTTTTACACCTTAGACACCCCCATTGTGATTCCTTCCACACTTACACAAATTCCAACAGCTAATAATAAGTTAAATAAATTCTATTATTTCATTCATAGGAGATTCTGACCAATAGAAAGCTACAGAAATGCAAATTAAGATGATAATTTCTGATAATATCCCGTCGTCAAGTATAATACGTCAGATGCCCTTCGTTGCTACGAAAAAATACATTCAGTGACATTACCGACAATTAATTTTATAAATTTATAAAGATATAAAAGTGATGACTTTCAACCGTAAAATATTTTATATCAACTGTGTGTTTAACACTACTAATTTGTACTTACATAAATAAATTACAATAAAATTTTGGTTTTGAACAGTTTTATTCATGAAATAATCACAACAAATTGCACTCGATCTCTAAAATTAATATAGAATTTTAGAGCTCTTATGCAATTACTACTGATAAATTTAAATCACCACAAAACTGCTTTTTTATTTCTTAGATCTTTTGATAATAAGATTTTATTACTGTATTTAGTTGTCGAACACAAAACTTCTGTGTAATATGGTTTGCCTAACTAGTTCCACTTACAGTTTACGTGAATCCATTTTTACTATAATAACTAGTTTAATGAATTTTAAATGATAATTTTCACAATGGAGTGTGTTGTTACATCATTTCTAATTTTAACAATCTGTATACCTTATTTTTAAATATGACAGGTTATTTTTACCTACCTGTGGAACTATCGTTTGTCTTGTCATCGTTCCGAGGTTCCCAACCATTTCATTGCACTTGCCGTCTCACTTCCAACATGTGAACAAGTCATATTTCTACATCTCAGATGTTGCCTAGGGCAAATTAGAAAATATTTTAAACATCCTGGCTTAAGGTAACATTTTAAACCAATGTTTCCTTTACGGACTAATTTTACTGGGCTTTAACTTACATATTTTTGTATAATACTATCTTGGTGGTTAGCATGTACATTGCACGTGAGTATAACCGACTATTTTTTAACCCTAGTCAAAATTTCAACATCTTTGCCTTTTTTATCAGGTTATACTCATTTTAGGTAAGCACTGATGATGACTGGTAAACCAGTCGAAAACTAGTTATGTGATCTTGATGTGGCCCTTTTGAGGGTTTTTTAAATGTACCTTTTATACAGGATTTTACTGTTTTTTGTATTACATGGTATACAGCCAACTACAGGAAAACTTTTTCCTTATGGATTATTAAGAATATACTCCCGTTTACTTTCTGACATACAATAATGACTCTTATATGTCAACTCTTGCGCTATTTACTAGTTTTTCGTCTAATTTTAGTTCGTTTTCATTCTTACCTCCCATTGTTATAAAACTAGTCATCTAGTCTTTTTCTTTTTCTATTAAACGCGTTTTTCGAATATTAAAATATTTCCCTTTAAATGTCTTGAATCAAGTAAAAGAGTTCAAGAGTTGCTAATTTTTTATTCTGCCTTCTGTTTACTAATAAACTTTAAATTGTCCAATACATTGCAGTTTCGTGAAAACAACCAATTACTTCATAAAATGTTTGGTTGCCAAAATTTAGTCATTCCCGTAAGATCAATATGCCACTGGCAACTCAGAAACTTATAGGTATGTCCATTATACAGGGTGAGTCATGAGGAACTGTACATACTCCTACCTCGTATAGAGGCTCCTATGGGGAATAACAAATGATCATTAAAAAGTGTCTGATCCCATTGTTTAATAATATACAGGGCGAGTTTCGCATTTTGACAGAAATTTGTATTCGTCATAATTTTTGAACGGTCAGATCGATGTGTCTCTTATTTTGGCCAATCGTTACACTATTAACACCTCATCAACTGATTTATTCAAACTAGAAAAAAATCAGGTCCGGCTTTAAAAAATTAGTTCGTTTGGGTCTTAGAAAAAATTTCACCTTGTATACGCTTTTTGAAAACTCTAATATGAATTTTACAAATTAGACAAATAGGCAATTAAAATGGCATAATTATTTTTTTCCGCACACAATTACTTAATTTTTTATAAAAAAATCAAATTTGACTATGAATTAAAAGTTTGGTAAAGTGAACCATAGATTTAAAAAAATTAACTTTTATTACAAAAATTAATTGTTTTGGAACAAATATTTAATTTATGTTACCATCCAATCAACTGATTTATTCAAACTAGAGAAAAATCTGGCCCGGATTTAAAAAATTAGTTCGTTTTGGTCTTAGAAAAAATTTCACCCTGTATACACTTTTTGAAAATTCTAATATAAATTTTACAAATTAGACAAATAGACAATTAAAATGACATATTTATTTTTTCCCCACCCGATTACTTAATTTTTTATTAAAAAATCAAATTGTCAAAATCGGAATTTTCCAATTTTAACCTAAAAATGAAAAAAAAACTAAATCATGGTTTAACTCGCTACAATTCTGTTCCATTTTAATACTTTTTTTTTCTGAACTTTTTACAGCACATATCTCTTACCATTGTGAAGACTATGAAAATTGTTGTAGACTTTTAGTCCTCTTCTCGTAAAAGTTATGAATTTTTAAAAATAAAAGGTGCAGATTCTTGAATTGCAAAGTTAAATCGCAAAAATTAAGTGAAAAAATTTAAAATTTATCTATTTGATCACGTCTATGTTAAACTATAGAGTCCAAAATAAGTGTAATGGGGAGTTTTAGATCTAGACGTGTTATAAAAAAAAACTGGTAAAACTTTTAATTTTAAGAAAAACGTTTAATTTTTTTAAATTCATGCAAAAACTTTGCCAAACTTTTTATGCATAGTCAAATTTGATTTTTTAATAAAAAAGTAAGTAATCGTGTGGGGAAAAAATAAATATGCCATTTTAATTGCCTATTTGTCTTATTTGTAAAATTCATATTAGAGTTGTCAAAAAACATATACAGGGTGAAATTTTTTCTATGACCCAAACGAACTATTTTTTTAAATCCGGGCCTGATTTTTTTCTAGTTTGAATAAATCAGTTGATTGAGTGGTAACATAAATTAAATATTTGTTCAAAAAAAATTCATTTTTGTAATTAAAGTTAATTTTTTTAAATCTATGGTTCACTTTACCAAACTTTTAATTATTCATAGTCAAAATTGATTTTTTTATAAAAAATTAAGTAATCATGTGGGGAAAAATATGCCATTTTAATTGTATATTTGTCTAATTTGTAAAATTCATATTAGAGTTTTCAAAAAGCGTATACAGGGTGAAATTTTCTAAGACCAAAACGAACTTATTTTTTAAATCCGGGCCTGATTTTTTTCTAGTTTGAATAAATCAGTTGATTGGGTGGTAACATTAATTAAATATTTGTTCAAAAAAATTAATTTTGGTAATAAAAGTTAATTTTGTTAAATATATAGTTCACTTTACCAAACTTTTAATTCATAGTCAAATTTGTTTTTTTACAAAAAATTAATCAATCGTGTGCGGAAAAAAATAGATAAGCCATTTTAATTGCCAATTTGTCTAATTTGTAAAATTCATATTAGAGTTTTCAAAAAGCGTATACAGCGTGAAATTTTTTCTAAGACCCAAACGAACTAATTTTTTTAAAGCCGGACCTGATTTTTTTCTAGTTTGAATAAATCAATTTATTAATAGAGGCACATCGATCTGACCGTTCAAAAATTATGACGAATACAAATTTCTGTCAAAATGCGAAACTCGCCCTGTATATTATCAAACAATGGGAGCAGACACTTTTTAATGGTCATTTGTTATTCCCCATAGGAGCCTCTATACGAGGTAGGAGTATGTACAGTTTATTATGACTCACCCTGTACATAGTAGTTCTTCTAAAAAGAGCACGAGACGTTAATGCTCTATCCTGGACTTTTTTCACTCTACGCCGTAATACTACATTTGATATTCTCTGTGTAATTAATATTGGTAATCCATGATATAACAGAAAAAATAGAATACCACAAGGATGGAAATCAAGCATAATAATACATGCATCTCGTCAAAAAAAACAGACAAATAGAACCCAGAACACAAGAATTTATTCTTTATTAAACGCAACACTACAATTCAAAAAGTGACGGTCAATACCTTCAATTTCGAAAGATTAAACATTTTAAGTATCTGGGGGCCGTAATCGCAGCTGACAACGATGGTACTGAAGAAATAACAGACAGAATCCAATCGGCAAATCGCTGTCTGTTGGCACTGGATAAGCTTATAAAATCAAAAAATCTTACAAGAAGTTCTAAAATCAAAATCTACAAATCCATCGTCAGACCTGTACTAACATATGGATGCAAAACGTGAACCATGACCAAAGCAAACGAAGAAAAGCGCAGACGTTTTTGAACGAAAAATACTTAGAAAAATTTTCCTCACCAGGACATGAACACAAACCTGTATATGATCAGAACTAATATCGAATTAAAAGCACTTTACAATGACATCGATATTGTCCAAGAAATTAAATTACAGCGACTAAGATGGGCAGGCCACCTGTACAGACTTCATAACGAGAGACTCGTAAGACTGGTATTTGAGGAGATTCCTACAGGCAAAATACCACTCGTAAGTCCCAGAATGCGATGGAGAGATAATATTCAAGTAGATCTTCGGAAAATGAACATTCCATTTGACCCTAGGTTGATGGTAGACCTAAGAAATTGGAAAAAAGTTGTACAGCTATATATCAGACCATGGAGTTTAGGGTGTCTACGTTGTAAAAATTACGTGAACCTTATCCTCCATGCTATGGCATGCTGGACGAGCCATACAGTCTGTAGTCAACACCCCGAAGTATGAGCGGGAACACAAAGCGTACCAATACTCATACGCTTATGAAACGCACCTGGCGGATCATAAGGGCCTTCACATTTTACTCTTCTTCAACTTGTCTTGAGTGAAATGTCTTTAATCTTTTCTATCAGCCTCTCTTGGCTAACTGTTGTTTTTTTCCGACCCCGAATGGCGATTAGGTTTCCGAAGGCAGACGGGTCACTATATTTCTTTCTACTACAGATTCTTCCCATATACACCTTTTTCCCTCCCCATCTTACCCAACAAAATATAGAGAAAACCAGATGCAAAAAATCCGTAAGTTAAGGTGGAAGCTATCGTTCTAAAAACTGAATGGTCGCACGTCACGCGGCCGCTAACGATGCTCTTGGGACACCGGGCGAAATCCCATTGAGAATTAGCCTTGTTCCTGTACGCGGGGCTCTACAGAAATCGACAACGATCCCCAGCTACTCGTGGGAATAAATATGAATACTCACCAACATGCAAGGCAAGCACGGTGTTTAAATGCCACAAACCCGACCAGTGTAAACCAACCCTATTCAAAGTGCGTCAAAAATATAAACCTCAACATCGCCACATATAATGCTCGGTCGCTCTCTACTGAAGAAAGGTTCGAAGAAATGGAGGAAGAACTTTCAAAAGTGAATTGGGATATTGTGGGTGTCAGCGAAGTTAGAAAAAAAGAAGAGAATCTTATCTCACTCCCATCAGGCCATCTGTGGTACTACAAAGGAGAAGAGGAATCGACAGTCGGAGGAGTCGGCTTCTTTGTTCACAAAAGAATTGCGAACAGAATTGTGTCAATAAACCAAATATCAACAAGGGTGGTCTACTTAAACATCAAAATGAGCACCAGATATATCCTAAAGTTCATTCAAGTATACGCACCTACTACAGGCCATTCAGATGAAGAAGTCCAAATATTCTACGACCAAATATCCTGTGCAATCAAGGAAAATCCTGGCCACTTCTTAATAATAGGCGGTGATTTCAACGCCAAATAGGTACCAAGGAAGACCCCTCTGAAATAATATTGGGAAATTTTGGAAGCGAAGGCAGAAATGATAGAGGCAAACAACTGTTAACTTTTCTTTTGGAAAACAATCTCTATCAAATGAACAGCTTCTTTAAAAAGAAAAAACACAGAAGATGGACCTGGGAAAGTCCAGATGGAAAAACAAGGAACGAGATCGACTATTTCTTAACAAATAAAAAAGAATTATTTAAAGACGTAAATGTGTTAAACCAGTTCAGCACAAGCAGTGATCACAGGTTAGTAAGAGCTAAAATAACGATATCGATCGAAAAGGAAAGACTCAAAATGATAAATAAGAAACACCCAAAGAAATGGGTAAAACCAACTAATATTCAGGAGTTCGAAAAATATATTAATGATACATTGAAAGATACAACAACAACAGACATTAATATACTGAACAAGCAAATAATCACCACAATACAACAGGCTCAAACTAAATACTGTCCAACAAACCAAAAAGATGAAAAACTAAGTCAACCTACTAAAACCCTTATAGAACTAAGACGACAGATGAAAGGAGATACAAGTTCCATCAAAGAAGCGCTAAATCAAATAAATAAGACTATCACAAAGTCAATAAGAAAAGACATAAGAAACTACAATGTAGAAAAAACAAAACAAGCAATAGAGCAAAATAAGAACATGAAAGTTTTGAAGAACGTAAGCGTACAAAAAGGAAAAATAGAAATCAACAAACTAAGAAACAGAACTGGAAAAGAAACTACAAACAGAGATGAAATATTAACAATAGTCGAAGAGTTCTACACAGAGTTATACAAATCAAGAGAAAACATGACAATGCGCAACCTCCAATTACAGTAAAAACTGGGGTATTAAATCAAGGATCGGATTTAATGCCCGATATAACAAAATCAGAAATCAAAGAGGCTCTGAAGAAAATGAAAAATAATCGAACCCCAGGTGAAGATGGAATAGTATCAGAAGCACTAAAAATTGGAGGAAATATACTAATTGAAAAAATTAAACAACTTTTCAATATCTGCCTTCACAACGCCAATATTCCAACAGACTGGAACAACGCTACTATGATTCTATTACACAAAGCAGAAGACAAAGCCAATTTAGAGAATTACAGACCGATTAGCCTCCTCAGCCATTTATATAAGTTATTTAGGCGAATAATAGTTAAGAGAATGGAAAGAAAGTTAGAGACTTATCAACCAAGAGAACAGGCAGGATTCCGAAAAAATTACGGAACAAATGACCATCTACAAAGTATAAAAACCCTGATAGAGAAAGTAGTGGAATACAATAAACCCCTAGTTCTAGTTTTCATCGATTTTCATAAAGCCTTTGACACAGTTGAACTTAGCAAAATATTACAGGCGCTTAAAGAATGCAGGCTAGATTATAGGTATACAAAATTATTACACAAAATATACTTACAGGCAACAACCACTGTCAAATTACATACTAACAGTAATCGCATAAAAATAGAACGGGGGGTTAGACAAGGAGACCCAATCTCACCTAAACTTTTTAATACGGTCTTAGAACATGCTTTCAAGAGTTTGGATTGGATGACACAGGGAATAAAAATAGATGGAGAATACCTAAACAACTTACATTTTGCCGATGATATAGTCATAGTAGCTGAGGATCTAGGTATGGCACAAGAGGTAGGGTACAAGAACTCGTTGTAGCTACAGAAAATGTAGGTTTAAATATAAACATCTCAAAAACAAAAATAATGACAAATTTGGTACCCAACCAGAACATCAGTATTGGTGGGAAGGAAATAGAACTCGTAGATAGATATAAATACCTGGGACATGAAATTACGATTGGCAGGGATAACCAGACTCATGAGCTGAAGAGAAGAATCGGTCTTGGGTGGGCAGCATTTGGAAAACTGAGAGAAACTTTTAAAAGTGAGTTACCCACATGTCTAAAGAGAAAGGTATTCGATCAGTGCGTCCTCCCAGTCTTGACGTACGGATCAGAAACACTTACCTTAACTAAAGCCTCGGCTACCAAACTAAGAGTCACGCAGAGAAGAATGGAGCGGTCAATGTTAGGAATAACTCTGCGAGACAAAATCAGAAACGAAGAAATCAGGAGAAGAACAAAGGTGACTGACGTCATCGAGAGGATAGCCAGGTTGAAGTGGAGATGGGCAGGACACGTAGCCAGAATGACAGATGGGCGATGGACGAAGAGGTTATTGGAATGGAGGCCAAGAGAAGACAAGAGAAGCGTCGGTCGACCGCCTACAAGATGGACTGACGACTTAAGAAAGGTAAATAAAAACTGGATGAGGGCGGCGCAGGATAGATGGGGTTGGAAACGAGGGGAGGAGGCCTATGTTCAGCAGTGGACTTTTGAGGCTGGATGATGTACAGCCAGCCAGGACCCACCCAGGGTTTTATCGCTACGTGATGATGATGAACACTAAAATAAACAACCAAAATGATAACAAATAAACTTAACGGAATTATAACACTAGCAAAGAATAACAAGATTTTAGGTCGGGAAGATCATGAACTGACGCTATATTTATAATAAAACAACCACAAGAGAATTAGAATACAACAAAAAAAAAGGATACCAAATGGGAGACAAACAACTTAAAATGATCTGCTATGCAAACGACGCAATACCTGTCTCCCAAAGTGAAGCTGATTTACAACTTGCACTGCACCAATTTAATATAACCGCCAGAAAATTGATCTTCTTAATTTCCCAAAAAAAACAACGCTATGATATAAATTAGAGTTGCAGTATCAGATAATAGGATTTTAAATTACTAGGCATCACACTATCTAGTTACGGAGAGCTCGAGAGCGAAGTGAAAGATCTAGTAAATAGAACACACAGAGCCTCAGGTTGCTGGCCGAAATAATATATATACAGTGGCTAAACACCCCTTTAGGGGTTACGCCGCTTACGCTCTCTAGACCTATGTTTTGAGGTAGATCAGTCCTCATGTCCGTTATTTAATTTTCTCGGTTATTTTTCTCCACTCTTTCCTGTCTCTGGTCTTTTCTTTCCAATGTCGTATGTCCGCCTTGTTGAGATCACTTACTACTTCTTGTAACCATGTAGATCTTGGTCTTCCACGTCTTCGTTTGCCAGCTGGTGTCCATTCCAATATTGAGAATATCGTCGTAGTTGATCCGGATCTCCATATGTGCCCCAGCCATTTTGCTCTTTGCTGTTTTATTTTACACACTAAATCCTCCTTAATTTCTTCCATTAGCTCCAGGTTCGTTCTTTGTCTAAATTCATTGTCATTAATTTTTATTGGTCCTAATATTGCTCTTAGTATTTTTCTTTCTTTTATTCTAAGGTTTTCCTCTTGTTTTGTTCTCATGCTACGAGTTTCGGCTGCATGCATCATCGTCGGTCGAATTATTGTTTTGTATACTTTCATTTTTGATTTCTTACTCAATAACTTATTTTTAAGTAATTTTTTATTTGCATGGAAGCTCTTATTTGCTGTAATAATCCTTTCTTTGATTTCGGTTTCTCTTTCTCAATTGTTTGTTATTAATATTCCTAAATATTTAAATTTTTCGACTTCTTCAAAAGTGTATTCTCCTACTCTAACTTTTCTGTTTTCAAAGTTTTTGTCAAATCTCATTATTTTGGTTTTTTCTTGGTTTATTTTTAATCCCATTACTTTTCCTTCTGTTACCATTTCGTTTAACATTCGTTCCATTATTTTTCTATTTTTTGTTATTAGCACAATATCATCAGCGTATGCTATTATTTGTCCTTCTCTCGTTCGGAGGGTGCCTTTGTTGATCTTCCTGACGATGTATTCTAGGGCAAGATTAAACAGAGTTGCTGATAATGAATTTCCTTGTCTCACCCCTTTCTTGATGACAAATTCTTGTGTGTCGCCTACTTGAGTTTTTATACTAACTACAGTTCTACTTATTGTAATTTGTATTAATCTTCTTAATTTATTTTGTATTCCCATTTCTTCCAGAGCTACCATTAATTTTGATCTTTTTATTGTATCAAATGCTTGCCGAAAATCTATAAAAAGCAGTTCAATTTCTATTTTATATCCATGAGCTTTTTCTATAATTTGTTTAACCGTATGTATGGCATCTGTTGTAGACTTTCTCTTAACAAATCCGCAATTGAGAGTGTCCTATGATATTCGTGGTAGCTTCGGTCATTCTTCGTTGTATTAAGGCTGACATGATTTTATATCCTGTGTTTAATAGCGTCAGTAATCTGTAGTTATTACACATCTGTTGATCTCCTTTTTTATGAATCGTGATAATTTGTCCTTTGTGCCATTCTTCCGGCATTTTTTCTTCGTCCCAT
Source organism: Diabrotica virgifera virgifera (assembly GCF_917563875.1). Lineage (NCBI taxonomy): Eukaryota > Metazoa > Arthropoda > Insecta > Coleoptera > Chrysomelidae > Diabrotica > Diabrotica virgifera. Next base: position 121,427,809 of record NC_065446.1, on the reverse strand, counting down.
ATGTCTTTTATTAATTTGTATAATCTATCTTTTAATTCTTCACCACCATATTTTATAAGCTCCATATTGATACAGTCCAATCCTGAGGCTTTACCATTACGGCTGCTATTAATAATTTCCTCAACTTCCTCTTTTGTTGGTATTTGTAGCTGGTTTCCTAACATCATTGTCACTTCTTTGTTTTCATTTAGGTCTTGATCTTGTTGTTCTGTTAATAATTCTTTAAAATAGTTAGTCCAAATTTCTTTATACTCTTCATCGTTTTCTGATACTTTTCCATTTTTATCTTTTATACTTTTTATCTTTTCTTTAAAGGTTTTGTTTTGCTCTCTAATTTTCTTATATAATTCTTTTGTGTTTCTATTCTTACTTTCTTTTTCTATTTTTTTTATATTATCATCCAACCAGTCACGTCTAATTTTCCTTAATTCATGCCTTATTCTATTGTATTCTTCCCTATAATCCTGTCTATTTGTTCTTATCCACATTTGTCTTGTTTCTACCTTCTTTTTTAGCATATTATGGCATTCTTCGTCATACCATTCTTGTCTTTTTTTGTTTCTTTTTATCCCTATGTGTACATCCGCTGCTTCATTTATACATTTTTTTATATTTCTTCATTCTGTTTCTATATCCTTTGTAGGTTTAGATTGTTCCTTCAGTGTTTTGTTCATGTCATCAGCATACTTAATCCTTATGTCTGGAGCATTCAGTTTTTCTACGTGCCATTTATTTTTTGTTGTCGTGTTTTTTAGAGTTTTTTGACTTTTTGTCTTACCTTTGCAGTCACCATAAAATGGTCTGAGTCTGCATGTGCACCTCTGTAGGACCTCACGTCTGTTAACGATGTTTGCTTCCTTCTTGTAATCAGAATATGGTCTATTTGTGACCATGTTTTTTGATCTGGGGAAATCCACGTCACTTTATGGTATTTAGGATGTTCTAATTTTGTACTAACGATAATCATATTGGTACTAGCTGCTAGGTTACATAATCGTTGGCCATTGTCATTAGTTTTTTCGTGTATTGTGTGCTTACCTGCTACTTGCTACCTGCTATAATATGAAGAAATAAAAAATAAAATCTCGAGAAAGAAATTATAGGCAGAATTTTACACAACAGTCATCAGACCAATAATGACAAATGCGGAATATGCGGAAACACGACCTGACAGAGAGAACAAAAATATTGCTAGAAACAGCAGAGATAAACCCCTTAGAAAAATTAAGGACTTGGTAAGAAATATAAGGGTAAGTAGAATGGAAGATCATATAAACCGAATGACAACAAAAACTACAGTAGTAAAGACGAGGAAAGACCCCAAAAGGAAGACGATCATTGAGAAGACCATCAAAACGATGAAACTACAACCTACTGGAGGCTCACTGAAAAACAGAATCATGTCTACACACAAACAAGAAGTAGAAGTAGAATTATTATAATTGGAATTACTGTTATTTATTTTCAAACAAATATATTTAGAATAGTTAATACAAAAATAACTAAAAATACAAGTTTTATTATCTAATCCAAATTGAAATAAAATACAATATACGGAGAGCCAGAGCTGAAAAATCTCTTTGAATTTACTAAAGCTAGATTTTTCACAGTTGATTACTGTGAGTGTGTAGAGAAACATACTGCGGTCGGTCAAGCGAAACGTAGAACAGGGGTTACTGAGAGGGTATCAAAGTTGCTTTCCTACGAAGGTAATTAAATCCATTTACTAAGGCTGAAAAGCAGTACACACATTCTAAATATAATATAAATAAAAGTTATTATAGTCGGTCAGCTGTATGACGGGATAGAGCCGGTCGGTCGGCCCAAATAGTCGATTGAGGAAATGAAGAATTTTGGCTCGCAATTTTTTCGTCCAGCGTGGATTTACTTGAAATTTTAACAGAAGGTAGGGAATAGTCCAAGGAGCATTTTCTATATCATGTTGCTATCATACGCTAAAACCTTGGGGGTGGTGGCCACCCCATCTCGGGGGTGGGAATTTTTTATTACATTTTAACCATGTAATTCGATGGAAAAAGTGATTCTAAAAAAAATATTTTTTACATTTTCTTCGTAAAACTAATATTTTTTGAGTTATTTGCGCTTGAAAATAACAATTTTTCGACGAAAAAATCGACTTTTTTAGAGGGTTTTTTGAGAATACCTCGAAAAATATGCACTTAATCAAAAAAACTGTAAAAATCAAAATTGTATCTTTTAGTAACATAAACCAAATTTTTTTCCAATAATATTTTTAAGACCAACACAAACCGAGATACGGCATGTTAAAAGTTAGCTTTTTTCGTCAAATGCATAATTTGAAATATTCAAAGCCAAATAATGGGAAAAATTTGCATTTTCGAGGAAAAATAATATTTTTTCAAGTATACGATAAGGCCTTTCAAAAAAGATAATAAAAAGTTTCTAGAATGAAAACTAAGCGACTTATAATCAAAAAAATGTCGGTACCTGCTTTTCTTTACGAAAAAATTAGACAACCCCCTAACTACCTTCCTAATTCAAAATTGGTCTTCACCTTTCTGTAGTTCCTTTTATATTTATATTATCAATATACTCAAGGAGACTGACCAATTTAAAATTCCTAATTTTGGAAAAATTGAAGTTTAAAGAAGAATTGATTTTTTGCAATTTGGTATTTTTCACCTTTTACTTCAAAATATTTCCGAAAATCCTGAAGACACGAAAAAAATTATAAACTACTAAATTGTAGCTTTTTTAATGACTAAAATTTTCCTGTGCATAGATTTTCATTACAGTGAATAGTTAGCCAGATATAGCTGTTTAAAACCTCTATTTACCATTCGAGCCATTTAAACCCACCCCAATTAAAAACAAAGGGATCTTACGGAATTTAATTTACACAGTCTTGTAGCTCTTTAAAAATCCTACAAACCCATTTTTAAAGAAACTTTTTATCGCCAAAAATATATAGAATATTTTTCGAGGTATTCTCAAAAAACCCTCTAAAAAATTCGATTTTTTCTTCGAAAAAATGTTATTTTCAAGCGCGAATAACTCAAAAAATTCTAAGAATCACTTTTCCCATCGAATTACATGGTTAAAATGTAATAAAAAATTCCCAACCCCGAGATGGGGTGGCAACCACCCCCAAGGTTTTATCGTATGATAGCGGCATGATATAGAAAATGATCCTTGGACTATTCCCTACCTTCTGTTAAAATTTCAAGTAAATCCATGCTGGACGAAAAAATTGCTAGCCAAAATGCTTCATTTCCTCAATCGACTATTGGGGCCGACCGACTGGCTCTGTCCCGTCATACAGCTGACCTACTAAAATAACTTTTATTTATATTTAATTTAGAATGTGTGTACTGATTTTCAACCTCAGCAAATGGATTTAAATACCTTCGTAGGAAAGCAACTTTGATACCCTCACAGTAACCCCTGTTCTACGTTTCGCTTGACCGACCGCAGTATGTTTCTCTACACACTCACAGTAATCAACTGTGAAAAATCTAGCTTTAGTAAATTCAAAGAGATTTTTCAGCGCTGCCCCTTGGTCTACAACTTACTTCATTATTTATTCAGGTGTTTCATAACTAGTGAACATTAATTTAACTAATACAATCCTCGTGAGAGTGGTAAGTGCCAAATCTGTCTTCAATTTCATATATCATAAAATAATAAATTAAAACATTACGAAAATTTATTATCTGTGTTGAAAAAGAATATATTAAAATCACCTATTAATTTCCGTTAAAATGACTTCAAAAGAGTTTCGGCATCTTACTTGTACCGAGTCAAACCAAATGTTTGGTCAAGCAATAAATCGATTCTGCAATTTCCTTCAAAGTTCCAGCTCCTCGCTTAAAAAATTCTATAATTCTGGGTAATTATAGAGTGCACGCCAACAGTAGCTACCTAGTAATCAGCCAATTTAATTGGTCGGCTTCTTTATGGCGCACACCTGATAATATCTATTGAAATATCTACTATTTTGAATATATAAAATAAGTCCGCCGTTTTAATCGAATCAGTCGCGGTGTGGAAAGTCGAGTGGCAACATGTGGAGGTTTTTGTGTCTAGTGTTCGTTATTTTCAGAGTGGGGTAAGTTGATTTATTGCTTCATTTGTTACAGAAACCGATTTTTTGTCCTCGAATAAGTAGCGTTGAGAAAAATTGTAACAATATAAATTCTCATTAAAGAATAAAAATAATATCAAGGATACAGAATCATAAATGTATATAAATTAAGTAATATTGTAATAATTAACTTTTACAACGTTGAGCCACTTTAAGGGACTAGGTGCAAAATCTTGTTCCAATGCTATTTAAATGCATTCATTTTTTTCGAATCCTGAGAAAACTAGTGAGTATTTTTGAACAATGTAAACGCAAAATGAAAGATTCATTATTACCGAGGGCCGAAAGTCCTTGAAAACTCCTATAATGTTTATTTTAATAAGTTAAAGAGGTGAAAAGAAGAGAAAATTTGTTGTGATTTTTAAAATAGTCTCCCGTTTTATACCGCTAACGCGGCTTTAAGTTTGTAGCAGGGTAGTCTGCTATAGCTAAGGCCTACGGTATACACGGAAGGTAACAGGGCCAGTGCTACGCTTCAACTACCTATTATTATATTATATTATCCCTCGTTTTACCTAAGGTACTCATTTTATTCAGTCTGAGTCGACCTGGGGCCTATAGTTATTTTAAAAATGTTCTCGCCGGCGCTGGGATTCGATCCCCGGTCTACCTGCGTAGAAGTCAGACATCCTATCGCCTGAGCTACTCCGGCCCTATTGTGATTTTTAATTTTAAATATTTTATTCAAAAGAATAAAATGCGTTAAAATTTTTCAAAACCATTTATTAGTTTTCTCAGGATCCGAAAAAAATGAATGCACTTAAATAGCATTGGACCAAGATTTTGTGCCTACCTTATTAATACAATATGTTAAAAATTCTAACATATTACAGTTCAAGAATAGAGTTCATGTTTCTAGGTCTAACGTATATTAGAGTTCATGTTTTTTTAGTAAATATAAAATATGTTAATATTAATATTTATATTACTAATAAATTTATTTACTAATTAATTTATTTATATCTAAAAATAAATACAAATACAGTTTATCCCAAACCCTTTTTCCAGTGCATCATTAATTTTGACGTCATATAAGATTTTAAGAATGTCGCGATCAGAGGCATGTTAACCGTAGACAAGGCATACTGAGCAAAAATGCGTAGCAAGCGGCAGTCGATCGGTGGCCTATCTATCTCTTTTTACTAAGCGATACCGCTCATATGACGGACAAAAATGGCTAGACCACTCAAAATGAATATTGACCAATGGCGTCCTTGATATCGGCGTTACACCTCGATGCACAGACGGCCCATAGCTAGCCTAATCTACAGGTTATTATATCTATGGTCGCGAATCGCTGCATGACATAATTTAGTTAAATCTACAGTTGTCAGAAAATTTATACACTCACCGGCACAAAAAACGGGCACCCTAAAAAATGGGCCATTTTCAATGACTTGTATTTCCTAAACCGGATATCCGATTTGTATTTTTTTTAATATGTTATAGCCTTATTCTTTACCAATATCGCTGTAATAATATTGTTGCTAGACAGGCACACTGTCATTGTATACAGGGTGTACAAATCAAACTGTGTTTTTTTTCTCAAACTTTGGAACAACCTCTGGAATGTTCTAGCTTTTATAAAATACTGAAATTAAAACCCACTTTAACAACTACTCCTGTTTTTCGTCAATACAGGGTGTTTTTAAATAAGTATGGCAAACTTTAAGGGGTAACTTTGCATGATAAAATAATGACAGTTTGCTTTATAAACGTATGCCCGCAAATGCTTCGTTTCCGAGATAGGGGGTGTTGAAATTGTTCTTACAAACTGACGATTTATTTATTGCTCTAAAACGGTTTGTGATATGCAAATAAAATTTGGTACTTTTTAAGAGGTAGTTATTGCGCATTTTTGGCATACAACTAAGAATTTTATATTTACCAATGGCGTGCACACGGGTATAAACATTTTAGATGTATCTCGCATGCACGCGAATGGTGAATATAAAATTCTTATTTGTGTGCCAAAAAATGCGCAATAACTACCACTTAAAATCTACCAAATTTCATTTGCATATCACAAACCGTTTTAGAGCAATAAATAAATCGTTAGTTTGTAAGAAAAATTTCAACACCCCCTATATCGGAAACGAAGCATTTGCGGGCACACGTTTATAAAGCAAACTCTAAAGCAAAAATTTTATCATGCAGAATTACCTCTTAAAGTTTGCCGTACTTATTTAAAAACACTATGTATTGACGAAAAACAGGGGTAGTTGTTAAAGTGCCTAACTTTTTTATTATCCAACACAAGGGAATGAATCAAAAAACAGAATATTAAGAATATTTGGGTTTTAATTTCAGTCTTTTATATAAGCTAGAACATTCCACAGGGTGTTCCAAAGTTTGAGAAAAAAGTTTTCGTACACCCTGTATACAATGACAATGTACCGTTCTAGCAACAATATTATTACAGCGATATGGATAAATAATAAGGCTATAACATTCTATAACATATTAAAAAAATTATTTAAATCGGATATCAGGTTTAGGAAATCTTCTTCTTTAAGTGCCATCTCCGCGGCGGAGGTCGGCAATCATCATAGCTATTCGTATTTTAGAGATGGCTGCTCTGAAAAGTTCATTTGATGTACATCCGTACCACTCTCTCAGGTTGCGCAGCCACGATATTCTGCGTCGCCCTATGCTTCTCTTTCCTTGAATCTTTCCCTGCATAATCAATTGGAGCAAGCTGTATCTCTCTCCACGTGAAATATGTCCGAGATATTCCAATTTTCTTGTTTTGATGGTATTTAGGATTTCCATTTCTTGATTCATCCTTCTCAGAACCTCTTTGTTTGTAACGTGTTCTGTCCACGATATTTTCAGAATTCTTCTGTACACCCAGAGCTCGAATGATTCTAGTTTCTTCATTGATGCAGCATTCAAGGTCCAAGCTTCCATTCCATAAAACAGAGTCGAGAAAACGTAGCACCTAGCCAACCTAACTCTTAGCTCCAACTTCAAATCTCTTGTGCAGAGCACTTTCCTCATTTTGTTAAAATTTGCTCTAGCCTTTTCTATCCTGATTTTGATTTCCTGTAAGTAATCTCCTGTGGAGTTGATCATTGTTCCAAGGTATGCATATTGATCGACTCGTTCGATATTGGATCCGTTGATGACAAGATTTTCGTTATTTCTTTGAGTTTTCGATATTCTCATAAACTTTGTCTTCTTGACATTCATTGTTAGCCCATATTCTTCTCCAAACTCTGCTATTCTGGTCACCAGCCTCTGAGGATCCCCAATATTTTCAGCTAAGATGACAGTGTCATCCGCATATCTAATGTTGTTAATGGGAACTCCATTTACCTTTATTCCAACTGTTTCACCATCCAGAGCTTTTTTCAAGATCTCTTCCGAGTAGGCATTAAAAAGAACCGGCGACAACACGCATCCCTGTCTCACTCCACGTCTGATTTCAACTTCCTCCGACAGCTGATCGTTAACACGTACTTTTGCTCGTTGCTTATAGTATAAATTCGATATAATCCTGAGGTCATTGTAGTCCAGCTTCCTTGATTCCAGAACATGCATTAATTGTTCATGTCGTACTTTGTCAAATGCTTTATTATAGTCAATAAAACACGCATATATATCTTTGTCAAATGCTTTATTATAGTCAATAAAACACGCATATATATCTTGATTGACGTCCAGGCACCTTTGTATAAGTATGTTAAGTGAAAAAAGAGCTTCACGAGTTCCCAGGCCTTTGCGAAACCCAAATTGCGTATCATTAATGTCTATGTCTAGTTTATGATATATTCGGTTATGGATGACTTTCAGTAGCAACTTTAGCACATGGGACATCAAACTAATGGTGCGGTAGTCGCCGCATTCTCGTGCGTTTTTCTTTTTAGGGAGGCAAATAAAGATCGACGTCAACCATTCTTTGGGTAATGTGCCTGAGCTATAAATTTTGTTCAAGAGTACCACTAAAATATCAATATGCTGCTCATCTATAATTTTTAAAAAGTCGATAGGAAGCATGTCATGTCCTGGGCTTTTTCTGTTCTTCATTGTTTTTAACGCATGTATTATTTCTTCCGTTGTAATATATGGACCTATTTCTCCTGAAGTAAGTTCTATGTGTTCCAGGTACCCTCTTTCATCATCGAACAGTTCAGCGATGTATTCTGCCCAACGTTGTACTTTCTCATCGGTCTCTGTTATAGCGACCCCGTGTCTATCCAGAAGTGCACCAGTTAGATTTTGCTTTCTTAGTCCAGCCATTTCTTTGACTTTCTTATGTAGGTTAAATAGATCGTATCTTTTTTGGAGATCCTCGATCTCTTTGCATTTCTCTTCAAAGTGTTTTTCTTTTGCCTGCTTTATCATCTTCCTTATCTCGTGGTTAATCTCCCTGTATTTATTGTCATTTTTGTTCTTATATTGTCTCCGTTATTCCATCATATTCAGTATCTCGTCATTCATCCATTCCTCTTTTCTCCTTGTGGAAGTCTTTAGTATATCTTTACAAGGTTCTAGTATGCAATGTTTTAGTTGCTCCCAGTGCTCGTCAATGTCATTGGTGTCTATGTTCAGATCTCTACAGTTCTTATGCAGTTCGTGTTAAAGACATTCTTTTACGTTGGGTTCTTTAAGCTTGCTTATGTCTATTGTAGCTGTTCTCTGATTTCTTTTAATATTTTTAAGTGCGAGTGTAATTTTGGCGATAAGTGGGTTGTGGTCTGAGGCCACGTCTGCTCCAGGATATACTTTTACGGCTTTAACAGCATTACGGTATCTTTCGTTTATCATAATGTAGTCTATCTGGTTCCTAACTACTTTCTCCGATGAATCTGCGGGCGATCGCCATGTATACAGTCGTCTGTTGGGTAGTTTGAAAACTGTGTTTGTGATAATAAAGTTCTGCTCTTGGCAAAATTGTAGTAGACGATCACCTCTCTCATTGCGATTTCCCAGACCATATTTTCCTACACATTTGCCGCTTTGCCCCTTTCCAATTTTTGCATTGAAATCACCTAGGACTATCGTGATTTCTCTGCTTTTTGTTTTTTTCAGTGCTTCTTCGATATGCTGGTAAAATAATTCTAGTTCTTCTTCATTGGCATTCGTCGTAGGAGCATATACTTGTATCAGGTTCAACGTGGCGTGAGATGTCTCTAATTTTAGTAACATTACTCTTTCTGAGATGGGGACAAACCCTTTCACTGCTCTATTAGATATTTTAATAACAATTATTGCCACTCCGTGTCTATGTTTAGGAAATACATGTCATTAAAAATGACCCATTTTTTGGGGTGCCCGTTTATTGTGCCGGTGAGTGTATTTAAGTTTATATAAATATAAATATTTGCCAGAATATTAATATTATAAATATTTTCAAGAAAAATAAATAGAATACAATTTCATTATACAATGTCCGAATATACCAATGACAAAATATTATTTATATTTACGTCGTTGACAAATTTCTAACCTACAATTACAATTGTCATTTTCTCCGTTAACATTGTGAAAGTACTGTCACGATAGAATACTTTTGTTTCAAATTATCTTTATTTGTATCATGGATTGGTTATTAATTTAGAGTATTGTAATTGTCAACCAATTAAACATCTATAAGTATAAGTCTCTTTAATACGGAAGTACCCTTCAACAAATACCTTATTTTCGAAGTTCTATGTATAACAGTCACGGACATACATTTTTTTCTGTCACTTCGAGCTTAATGCGTTAGAGCGAATTCAACAAACTATGGCGGTCTGAAATAAGGGTTTGGAATAAACTGTACACAATTTCAAAAAACTATGGTGGATTATTTGTATTAGACCAACGTATTTCAATAGGAATTCAACCACGATTTTATCCACTACGCCTTTTAGTGCACTAAAAAATTCATATGTTGAATTTTTTAGTGTTCAGTTTAGTATTATTCAGTTGAACCAGGGTACATTTTCCGAAAAATAAAATTTTGTATAAGGAACCCCGCAACACTTCTAATGGAAAAGTGGCCCCAGTCAATTTTAACGAAAGTTCGGTCAATGATAGTTCTCAGTGCGTAGATTAAAAAAGTCTATGGGATCTAGGTCTGAAAAACAATTATTCTGAAGATACAGCCTTTATTTCAGAGAAATAAGGAAAAAATATCCTGTTGATGACACAACCCCCTCCAGGCCGAAACCAAATTTTTTGAGTAGTATGGATATCTATTATAATAACCTATATGTTTCCTGCAGCCGATTTTGATGATATATATAGTTATAAACAAATGAAAGTCAAAAAACGGTAAATTTTCGCTTTTTCCGTCTATAACCAAAAAGTTAAGTATTTTAAACAAATTTGAGAGTGAGTAACTCATAAATCGTATAAAAAACTTCAATATGGCCTTCGGTGACTATGTCTATCATTATTGGTTGCTTAGAAAATTGCAAAATAAATCATAAATTTTGAGTTTTATAAATATTCATAACTTATGTAAAAATTAACTTAAAACGTTCTTATTGCACGGAATGCTGAGACTTCTGGTGCTTAAATCATACCCTAAATTTCAAAACAATTGGTCATATAGTTTAAAAGGTATTTAATTTGGGAGGTATTTAATTTGTTTATCCCAAATTATTTTTTTTTTGCAACGCTATAAGTCAGAAAATGATGAAGTTACACTAATACTTTGGATAGCTTATGAAAGAAAGAGATTTATACTATTTATTTAATTAAAAAAATGACAAAAAATAATTCTAAATACTGCAAAATTATTTTGCAAAAACATGTAAATTAAAAAAAGACGGGGCTAACTTCGTCCCTAATTGTCCTAGGATAATTGTTTTTCTTTCTAAATGTGTATAAAAATTCAGTCTTTCCAAATATAAAAAAATAATTTTTCTACGGGTAACGGTTAAAAAGTTATTCTAATTGTTTATAAGTAAGCAAAAAATCGACGTGTTTTTGCAAAATAATTTTACACTGTTTAATATTACTTTTTTTTTTTTTTTAATTGAGTCAATAGTATAGATATTCTTCTTCCAATAACTGTCACAAGTCTTATTGTAACCTTATAATTTTCTGACTTATAGTGTTGCAAAATAAATGAATTTGGGATAAACAAATTAAATAACTTTTAAACTATTTCAAACCGGCAAACAGGTGTATGTTCTCAAAGAAATTGAAAGTGTGTAAAAAAACTTTTAATAATCAGCTAAGTACTTTCAGCACATAACGTGCCATCATCAGAGCTTCCTAAAAGGACATTTAAGATAAGAGATTTTTTATAAACAAAAGATTGAAAAAACTTACGTCCTCTTATAAATCCTTCATAGAAGAGTAATTGTTAAAACTCACATGATAAATCATGGATACTGGGCAAAAGCCGCAGATATTGGGTATAAAACCCTTAAAATTAAAAGTTATCACATCTAAATTCTTTTTTTTTATTTTAAAATTACAACATGGCTGCGTCAAACCGTTGTGAGTTCACGTGAACAGCTGAGCGCTGTCATTCATTCAAATGATAAAGAAGGAACCACTAATTTATGCGCCCTCTATATTGGTATTCGCCATTTTCAATTTAATTAATTTTTATTTACATACCAATATAGAGGGCGCATAAATTAGTGGTTCCTTCTTTATCATTTGAATGAATGACAGCGCTCAGCTGTTCACGTGAACTCACAACGGTTTGACGCAGCCATGTTGTAATTTTAAAATAAAAAAAAGAATTTAGATGTGATAACTTTTAATTTTAAGCGTTTTATACCCAATATCTGTGGCTTTTGCCCAGTATCCATGATTTATCATGTGAGTTTTAACAATTACTCTTCTATGAAGGATTTATAAGAGGACGTAAGTTTTTTCAATCTTTTGTTTATAAAAAATCTCTTATCTTAAATGTCCTTTTAGGAAGCTCTGATGATGGCACGTTATGTGCTGAAAGTACTTAGCTGATTATTAAATGTTTTTTTACACACTTTCAATTTCTTTGAGAACATACACCTGTTTGCCGGTTTGACCTTTTTTAGAAGTGTGTACAAGTCATACAGTCTGTTTCAATTTAAACTATTTGACCAATGGCTTTGAAATTCAAAATATTATTAAGAAGGTTCTAAGTTAATTTTTACATAAATTATGAATATTTAAAAAAACTCAAAATATATGATTTATTTTGCAATTTTATAAGCAACCAATAAGGATAGACATATTCAGCAAACGTCATATTGAAATTTCTTAGACGATTTATGAGTTTCTTACTCTCAAATTTGTTGAAAATGCTTAACTTTTTGGTTATAGACGAAAAAACGAAAATTTACCGTTTTTGATCTTCATTTGTTTATAGCTATGTATATCATCAAATTCGGCTACAGGAAACATAAAGGTTATTAATATAGATGTCCATACTACCCAAAAAATTTGGTTTCGGCCTGGAGGGGGATGTGTCACGAGAAAAATCTTATTTCTCTGGACTACTTCTGAAATTATTGGATTCAGGTGCTCGGTTTACGTTAAGTGCAGTAATTCACGGTCACGTGAAGGAAAATATTTATTATTGAAAGAACAGAGACTCATTTTCTTCATGCATATTTGCGTGTTGAATATGAATTCGTGGTCAAAAATACATGTATCGTATTTTAGTCTTCAGAAAACCTCCGAACAGTTCTCACAAAACTGAAGAGGTGTGTGTGTGTGTTCACAAAGAGGGGATGGCATTAGATAAACTTTTTGCCACATATATTTGAAAGTTGAAGATTGAAGATGTCATATTAAATTTTTATTTTAGAATCTTTAAGAAATTGTATGATAATATCATTAATAGTTTTGGTATTGAAGCTTAGTAGATGTGAAATATTCAGCGGTAAACTTACATTCCGCTCCTGAAGTCTAGCAATTAGTGCTTTCGTATGGTTTTTATTAAGTTCACAATTAAAGATTATATGATTTAAATCTGCAGTAGAGTAGTTATCACATGAACAGAGAGAGTTGATACGCATTCCTATTTTAGCTAAATGTGCAGGAAAATTGCCATGGTTTAATCTTAAGCGACTTAGGGATGTGGAATAAAACCGAGTAACGTGATAATCAAATATATGTGGGATATTTTGCGGAAGTTGTGGGTATATGTAAGTGTATGGATTCCTCGAAGTTTGTACAAACTTAAGCCAAATAGTTTCCCATTTCTTTCTTAATTTTTTATGCAATTCTGGAATGTAATCGCTGGAGATTGTTAAATCTACTATTTCATTTAAAGTTGCCGAATTCTTTGCCATTTCATCCACTATCTCATTTTCTTTGATTCCAGCATGTCCTTTTACCCAGATAAAGACCAAGTCACTACTATTATTTTTAAATCGAGCGATTGTCTTTCTAATATGGCATAACAACTCATTGTTGTGTTTTTTGGTTATTGGTTGTGATATTGCCTCAAGAGCAGATAAAGAATCTGATAGTATAACCGTGTCTCCAAAGTTCTGTTCAACCGCGTAAGTTAGGGCTCTTTCAATAGCATAAAGTTCGGCAGTGAAGATAGATGTACATTTAGGTAGTCTAAAAGAATTACCACTTTTTATATTAGAAACATAATAAGCGCTACCTACACTATTACATGTTTTTGAACCATCTGTATAGATGTATTTATAATTAGAAAATTCAGATAAGATTAATTTTATAATTTTATTGTTTTGGCATGGTAAGTTTCTATATGTAGGTTTTATGATCTTTGGAAAGATTGCGATTTCCTCAATAGAAAGGTTATATATGGGTAATATTTGTTTAGTGTTAATGCTAAAGTTGTTAGTTTCTAGATAAGCATCTGTAAGAGGGGGAGAAGTTTTAATTCTCCAATAAGAATTTGTTAAGTTATATTCAGTGAGACTGTTAATTTTACTTAATAATTTATGTGAGTCTAAAGTCCTGGTCTTTAATAGAAACTTATTAGACAAGAATTCTCTTCTAAGGTTTAGAGGAGGTTCCTGCGCTTCTGCTAGAATTGCAGCACATGGCGTTGACTTAAACGCACTAATACATATACGTATTGCCTTATACTGAATATGATCGATTTTTGATAAATTAGATTTTGACGATGAACCATATAAAAAGCATCCATAATCAATGATTGACCGAATATACGATTTATAGAACATTAATGCTATCTTTGGGTCGGCACCCCATCTAGCTTTACATATGCAACGAAGCATGTTTAAACCTTTTTCGCATTTGTTGATAATGTGATTCACATGGAGTGTCCAGGTTAGTTTTTTGTCCAAAACCACGCCCAGATACTTATGGTGAGAGGATACATTTATATCAACATTACTTAAATTTATACTGGTAGGGGAACTTAACCTATGTCTAGTGAAAAAGGTGATGCTAGATTTTTCAGGGGATAACGTGAAATTAAAAGCCATAGACCATCTTTTTATACATTGCATTATCAGTTCCAAATCGCATAAACACTCATTATATGATTTACGGCTGCTGTATATACAGAAATCGTCTGCATACTGAATAATTTTAATTGTATTATTTGTTTCATTTAACATGTCATGCAATTCTGCAGTATAGATATTAAAAAGTACTGGACTTAGGACTGAACCTTGCGGAATTCCGACTGATAATAATCGAGGGCCGTAAATGTGATTTTCTGAATCTCGAATGAAAACTTCTCTGTCCCTATACAAATCTGTGATTCTTTGTGCGAATTTATAATTTAGACCGTATTTTATGAGCTGAACAGTTAAAATATCAATATCCAGAGTATCATAAGCCCCTTTAATATCTAAAAACAAGCATGCCGTTATAAGATTAACGGAAAGTGCATTCTGAATGTCGGAAACTAATTGAGCTAATGCTTCAGAGGTGCCTTTGCCTCTGCGATATCCAAACTGATTAATAGGTAATAAACAATTACTTTCAAAATGCAGTTCCATTCTTAATTTGATAATTCTCTCAAATGTTTTTGTAATGCATGATATTAATGAAATTGGTCTGTAAGAGTTAGGTAGACTTAAATTTTTGTTGGGTTTAGCAAGTAAGCAAATTACAGTTTTTTTTAAACTTTTTTCATATAATCCTTGCAACCACCAACTATTAAAAATATTTAAAAGAATTCCTTTAGCAATTTCAGGCAAGTATTCAATCATTTTATATGTAATGCTATCAAAACCCGGTGCTGTACTTTTAGATTGTTTGATTGCTAATCGTAATTCCTCCAAACTGATAGGCATATAAAATGATTCATTGCATGCTACATTACTATTGAATTTACTGAAGTCGATTTTATTTGATGCAAATTTGGGAATAAAAAACTCAAAAAAATCGTCCACCATATCAGCTGATATACTGTCCGATCCCGTTGAGTCTTTGTTTGATATTTTTTTTATAAATTGCCAAATTTTAGTAGGGTGCGTGTTTTTATTAATATTGCTTATGAAAGATATCCAGCTATCTCGAGCTTTTTTAGAAAATAGTAATTTAGTTTGACTAGCTACATTTTGATATTGACAATAGTTTGTATAGTTTGAGACACGTTTATACTGGTTCAGGGCTTCTTTTCTGCGACGAAACATATCATAGCATTCGGTATCCCACCATATTGGACGTTGAGTTACTTGTTGTCTTGCTCTTTTTAGGGGAATAGTTGCGGATGCTGCCTCTGAGACCTTTTCCATAAAAATAGAGAAGCTTAGTAGATTGGAGTTTAGATTTTGGTTTGTACTAATTAACGAATTTTCCAGTATAGTGGAGTATGCAGACCAATCAGCTAATTTATCATTCCATTTAGATGCTGGATTTTTATTTATTATAACTCTATCCCTAATAATTTCAAATTTGATTAAGCAATGATCTGAACCTAACGCATCTGGTACGACATCCCATACACAACAATCACTAGCCAAACTAGCAGAGCAAAATGTAATGTCTACCGCCGAAGGTAGCTCTTCTGGACGAGAAATTCTAGTTGGTTTACCATTATTGAGAACAACATAGTTATTGTCATCTAAGGCTTCTACTAATTGATTACCACAAGCTTTATTAATATGAGATCCCCAAAGTGTATGATGGCTGTTAAAATCGCCACAGAAAATAACAGGAGAATTAAATTGCCGAAAGATATTTGACCAATCTGATTTAGAAACATTTAATTTAGGTGGTTTATACACCGATACTAGTATGATATTTAAGGACGGAAATTTAACTGCGCAAAGTTCTAAATCTTTTTTATATGCAAAAGTAATAGGAAAATTTATAAATTTAATGTCTTGGCGAACTGCAATGGCAACACCACCAAAGCCATTTGCACGATCCTGTCGGATAATCTTATACCCTTTTAGTTTAAAAGAATGGTTTGGTTTTTTGAAGGTTTCTGATAAAGCTATAATATCTACAGGATCATTGTGTAAAAAATTTAATAAACTTGGATGGTTTTTAGAGAAAGAACGAATATTCCATTGGATAACTTTAATGTTTTTACTATTGGGTGTACTGATCTTATTAGTGGATTGAATCATCAGAACAAGATTCAATATCGATTTCTGGAATTAGATTTGAAGGACTTAATATAGAGGAGATCATATTTCTAATATTTTCTTCTAAATTGTAATTTGTTTCGGATGAATCTGAATTAACTACGTGTTTAACTACGGTTATTATCTGACTTGTTAGTTTTTCCTTATATTGGATAAAGTCATCTCTGTGAGGATTTGGTATGATGGGATTATGTGAAGATTTGGTTTTTTTTGATTGAAAATGGGAAGAAGTAGGCAGAGACGGAGAAATAGGTGGAGACTCCGGAGCAGATGGCTTACGTTTTTTCACTTGTCTTTTGGGTGAAGTATTTCGAACAATGGGTTTACGTAGCAAAAAGCTAGAATTTGGAGTTTGGGACGTACTGGGGAGTGGCAGAGAGGGAAAATTAGTGGAATTATTAAGAACAGAAAATCTATTATTTGTAGAAATCTTGGCATAAGATGGATTATCATGCAATCTTTCAGCTTCTTTAAATGTAATATTTTCCCTGGCCATGAGTTGTTTGATATTTTTTTGTTTCTTATATACTGGACAATCTCTGGATGTAGAGCAGTGCTCATTATTTTGGCAATAAATGCAGAATTTTTCGCAAGAAGAGTCTGAAGTATGATTTAGGCTAGAACAGTTTCGACAGTGAGTAGATTTGGTTTTACATTGCTTGGCAGAATGCCCATATCGCAGGCAATTAAAACATTGAACAACGGGGAATATATATGGTTCTACAGAGAAATTGCATAAATTAATTGTTATATTTTGAGGAAGTTCATTTCCTACAAATTGAACAATAACCATTTGTCTGTTTACATATGAAATATTCCCGTCTTTATCTGTTACCTTTCGTTTCATGCGTTGAACTTGAACCACCTCTTTATTAGATATTATGGCATTTTTTAAATATTCCTCAGAAAAGTATGTGTCAATATTCCTCAACACACCCTTCTTGTGTGTAAAAAATTTGGGTATATACGCTACTAAGTTATTATTAGACATAATTTTATTGTTAACTAGATAATTAGCTTTTTCATAAGACTTAAAAATAACTTTAACGCGATTAAGACCAATCGATTTGATATCAAGAACATCGGATTTTATATAATTGTCAGTCAACAAAACGTGACCAATCCGGATTGGGAAAATTCTTCCCAAATGCTTATCAGTACTCTCAATATATACAAAATATGGACCTTTATCCTCGGTTCTATATCTATTATTTAAATCTATAAAATTATTTACATACCTATCCTCCTCTGCGTCCTTATTTTCGGGTGGCGAAGTGCCACCCGAGGTCTCATCCATTATATATTTTTTTTAATCACTTACCTAACCTACCTATTATAAACAATAAAGAAAATTAACAAAAGGAACACTAATTAACACAATAACACACAATACACCGAGAACTGCTCGTTTGTATCGTTAAAATCAAACTATTAAACTGCGGAGAATAAAAATTCGTGTCCACACTTTTGAACTGAAGAGGTGGAATAGAAAATGTGCTACTAAACCGACATAAGAATTATCATGTTTTCATGAATGCTTCACACTTATCCAATACCAGGATAGCTGCATTTCGGCTTATCTTTAGAAAACTACTGAACAGTGGATATACGAAGGGAGTAGGGGAATTCGTCCGTAACACGCTTCAGCATTAAAGAAAAAATTGTTAAAACATAAAAAATATATTAGATGACATGAAACTTAAGCTACTACAGACAGAAAAATTCAACCCAGTTAACTGGACAGTTAGGAAAATACGGAAATTTATTGCACATAAGTTAGTATCTATGTCTTTATATGTAGTTTGGGTTTATCTTTTTTATGATGTCTAGATTTTCCACTGCTAATAAAGCGCGTTCAGAAAACTGAAAGACAGCCATAACAAGTGTTGCTAGAGCCGCACACGACATCTCACGTTTTCACGCATGCGGAATATAAACCTGATCACAACAAAGCAACAGCAGCATTTGATTTGACACTATAAATTTTTCACCAGTTTTTGATGATAGCTATTGTACACTGTTGGAGAAAAACCGTATTTAATTGATAAATTAATTAAAGACAAAAAAGCATTCCTATGGTAATTTTATTAGTACTTATAGTCTAGTCCAGTGGTCGGCAAAGTGCGGCTCCGCAGCGGCATGTGTCTCTTTGGCTCCTTAGATGCGGCTCTTGCACACATATTATTTTATATCAGTGGATACAATAATATTTTCATTAAAAAAAACTTGATAGGAAAAACATTACTTACATCTTTAAGCATTTGTCAAAAGTCCTCTTAACGCTACGATAACCGAGTTGATATTTTTTCCTTTTGAAATTGGCATTGTTAGTTTGAAATACAATTTCTGGATTTAAGAACAAGGAGGTATGGCTCACTAAATTCGAACGTCCTTGTGTTGAATTGGAAATATTGGAGAAGAAAAAATTGTTCACAATACATGAGGCCTGCTTTGAATCACCTGGAGAAAGAAGACATGATCATTTTCAACGCTTGGAATAGTATTCCTGATTCTTATGATCAGCTGAAAACGCTTACGTTTGCTGTGATTTCCCTTTTCAGTTCTCCATATCAACATAAATGGATATTGCGCAAAAAATGTTGAAAAATATACAGTGTTGTAGGAAATAAAAGGGGGTGTACGAGTGTGTTATAGAGGTAGCACATTTTATTGGAACGACCACATCAAACGTCATAGACGGATGACTGTTTTTGATAACTGGTCCTCATAAGGCACTCAACTCTCACTTATGGCTCCACGTGCCACATCCCGGGAAACTGCATTGGTCTGCAGGCTAAACTAAGTGAGGGTAGCCAGACATGGTGATAGGTTGGACAGTGGCAGCTGGCTCTTACAAAACTGACCATGCGGCGAGAATGATAGCCACAGAAACGGCACATATGCAGCGGTGCAGAAGGCAAAGGGAAACCACTGCACTATTTTCCCAAGAGAATTTCTTCCCATAACGATGACAATTTTGGTAAGTGAAGATGGAATGTGTATCGACCCGACTCACGCTCGGCGCCATCTCGGTTCCGGGTCGGATGGTGTGAAATTTGCTACCGGCTGCCAAGGTGTGAGGGACCAGGCACCTGACAGAAATTGTGCGACTGAATCCAAATTTTCATTATTTTAAGAAAATGTCAGCGAATTGGTACATGGAACGTCCAGGGACTGATCCAAAACCCTGGAAAGTTACACATCATTGAAAAAGAAATGGCAGACCACAATCTTTCGGTACTGGGACTCTCAGAAACTCACTGGAGAAGAAAAGGGCATTTTAAAACAACTGCTGGCAACGTCGTCTATTCTTCAGGCCCAGATAACAAAAGTACAAATGGAGTCGCAATAATTGTACCCTCTAAACTTAACGACTGCGTAATTGGATATAATACTATTGATGACAGAATAATATCCCATAAAATGAGAATATCCACCAATACCCTACACCTTGTCCAGGTATACGCTCCTACAACAGCTGCACAAGAAGAAGACATCAACAGGTTCTATGGTCGTCTATAAGAAACTGTTCGCGCTTTTCCGAATCGTGAACTCGTCATAATTTTAGGAGATTTTAACGCCAAAATGAGGTCATCTAATGAAAATATTGAAGGAGTGCTGGGCAAAAATGGACTGGGACAGAGAAATGAGAATGGCGACCGTCTAGTGGAGTTCTGTGTAGAACATCACCTTACAATTACAAACACGTTATATCAACATCATCCACGGAGATTATACACATGGCGCAGCCCAGATGGACGAACAAGGAATCAAATAGATTACATCCTAATAAGATCAAGATGGAAGTCGTCGTCCATCAACTGTAAAACATATCCTGGCGCAGACTGTGGAAGCGATCATCACGTCCTGGTATTGAACGTTCGACTTCGTTTCAAAGTCCCCAAAAGAAC
This sequence comes from Diabrotica virgifera virgifera, assembly GCF_917563875.1. Lineage (NCBI taxonomy): Eukaryota > Metazoa > Arthropoda > Insecta > Coleoptera > Chrysomelidae > Diabrotica > Diabrotica virgifera. Next base: position 121,407,281 of record NC_065446.1, on the reverse strand, counting down.
ACCCCAGAGAAAAGTCATGTCTCTAAGTCCATCAAAAATCAATGACTTCCAACAAAACCTAGAAGATGCTCTTTCTTTAGACCAAGTAGATAGTGACCCTGAGAGCACTTGGATCTATCTCAAAGATAAGGTAATCGAGGCTGCAAAAGACTGTGAGGCAGCGGTTTCCACTGGCCGCAAGCCATGGATATCCGATAATACGTGGACTGTGATTCAACGCAGAAAAGAACATAAAAGTAGATACGGAACAAACAATGAATACAGAGCGTTATCGAGAGAAATCAGAAAACAGTGCCGCAAAGATAAAGCTGATTACATCTCTCAAATATGCAGAGAGATAGAGGAACATGGCTGTCGAAATGAACCGAGGGACTTATTCCAGAAGATAAAACTCCTTACCAGAGAATTTAAACCTCAAACGTGGTCTGTAATAGATAAGAAAGGTAATTTAAAGACGGATACTGATGAAATATTGGAAACATGGCGAAACTACTGTGGCGAGCTATATAAAAATAACGAGGTATCAGCAGAAAATCAGTGACCTTCTGACCACCCTAGAGAACCTACTGTCTTACTCGCTGAAGTCAAAGATGCAATTAAATCACTAAAGAGAAATAAATCCCCAGGCATTGATTTAATACCATGTGAAATACTACAGTTACTAGGTAACAAAGGATTACATATCATCCATTCTATCTGTGTCGCTGTTTGGAATTCAGGAAAATGGTCATCTGATTGGTGTACCTCAATTTATATCCCACTACACAAAAAAGAAACTACTACCAGATGTGAAAACTACCGCACACTGTCACTAATAACACATACTAGTAAAATCTTGTTGCATATCATCAAAAACAGATTAAAAACCTATCTACATTACCAAATACCTCAGGAACAAGCGGGGTTTGTAAAGGGTAAAGGTACAAGGGAACAAATCCTGAACTTGAGACAACTCATTGAAAAGTCTAGAGAATTTCAAGTACCCATGATTATATGCTTCGTTGACTACCAAAAGGCATTTGATTGTGTAAGCTGGATAAATCTGTGGTCAATTTTAATAGAAATGGGCGCACCAATGCACCTGGTGATACTTATTAAACATCTGTACCAGTCTAATGTAGCGACAGTACGACTAGATCAGAAGTTCTCAAACCAATTCAAGACCGAGGGAGGTGTTAGACAAGGATGCGTGTTGTCACCTGACTTATTTAACATTTATGGTGAACATGTCATGAGGATGGTTTTAGAAGGATGGGCCGCTGGAGTGACAGTAGCTGGTAGAAAAATCTCCAATTTAAGATTTGCTGATGACACTACACTTATAGCAGCAAATGAGCAAGAAATGTTTGATCTTCTGCGAAGAGTTGAGTACGAAAGCAATAAAGTTGGTCTGAAAATCAATAAAGCTAAGACAAAAATAATGCTGGTCGACAGATTTGACACTATTCAACTGACTAACATATTACAGGAATACCAGATAGTAAACACGTTTGTCTATCTCGGGTCTAGTATAACTAACGATGGTAACTGTGAAGCAGAAGTTCGGAGACGTATTGGTATGGCAAAAAATGCGATGAGTCGCCTAACTAAACTTTGGAAAGACAGATCTCTCTCTCAAAATATCAAGATGAGACTGGTGAATGCCCTTGTATTCTCAATATTTCTATACGGAGCAGAGACTTGGACTCTTCGCGCATGCGAGCGCCAAAAAATTGATGCCTTTGGGATGTGGTGCTGGAGAAGAATGCTGCGCATACCTTGGACAGCTCACAGGACAAACGTTTCCATTCTAAACCAACTCATTATTAAAAAAGGCTGTCCACAATATGTCTGCAACGAATTCTGCAATTCTTTGGTCACGTGGTTCGCAGAGATGACGACAGTTTGGAGAGATTAATTGTTTCTGAAAACGTTCCGGGGAGAAGATCAAGAGGACGATCACCAATTAGATGGTCTGACCAAATAAAACATTCAGCTGGAAACTCATTCTGCGAAGCTCTTAGAGCAGCTGAAGATAGAGACCAATGGAGAAACATTGTTAGGAATATTGGAAGAAATCACGATCCTCAGTAATGGGGAAACGACAGGAGAGAGGAAATAAAACCGTAAAAAACTAAAAAATTAGAAGCCCATACGATGATTATGTAGAAACGAAAATATCGCCAAAAGACGAAAAAACACGTTTTTATTTTTTTGGGAGGTTGTGGATAGGGTTTAAAAATTTTTTTGCCCAATACTTTTTGATGTAGAGCATGTGACTTTTTTTATTTTTGGAATATCGCTGGGAGCATTTTTCACTATTTTAGCCAACTAAACCCTTTAGTTTTATTTTAGTCCAGGGCGGATCTGTTTTGAGATGGACGTTGAGAGGTGACTCAAATTTTTTTGCAGAAATTATTTGAAAATAACTCAAATAATAATATTTGAGTTATCCTCCCACTCAAAATGGCCCGGAACATTGTTTAAATAATCAAAATGTCAAAATATGAAGGAAAATTTCGATTTTTTTATTGGTTTTTTGATTATAACTTCAAAACTATTCATTTCTGAGAAAAATTGTACTGACATAAAAGTTGCGTAATTAAATTTCCTACAATACAGAATTAGCTAAAAATTTAAAAAATAGTCACCCTTGTGGCAAAATAGCAATAATTGCGAAAAAAAACCATACAAAAACAAGTATTCGCATTTTACGTTTTTCAACCATTTACGCTACACTTAGGATCTTTATATTTTACCCAGAAAAACTTTATGATATAATAAAACAACACTGTAAATTTCATTAAGATCGGTTTAATAGATTCTGCAAAATAAAATTTTGATATACAGCTTTCGCAAAAAAAATTATTTTTTTTTAAATGTTGCAGGACTGAAAATAAAGCAGATAGTAAGTTGAATTTTTTTTTGCTTAGAGAAGTGTACTGTACCTTTCATTTGCAATTTGCAAAATTAAAATCGAATAATTACCACGGCGTCAGGAAATTTTTTAAGTAAACATTAATTTTTGGTGCTGCGTGCAGGACAGCGGTGTTCGATTCACACAAGTTGATTTCCATCAAAATTTCTTCTAATCTTTATTTAATATATTATTTTCTTACTCTATATTTTGTAGTATTTTAATATTTTAATTCCACAAAAATCAAACTAATTTTATTATTGTTTGTGAAATATTGTTTAAACAATTGCATATGTTTAAAAATAATAAACTTTTATTCTCTAAGTTAAAATATATGAACAAAGAAAATTTTTCCTAAAAAAAGTGTTATTTCAAAGGATAGAGTATGTGTTTTTATTTTGCAATAAACAAATTTATTTATTTATATCGAAATGTAATACAAATTAAAATGTATCAATCATTATCAAAGGTCATTGAAATGCCCAATCAGAGCAAACTATCCGCTGTCCTGCGCGTAGCACCAATAATTAATGTTTATTTAAAAAAATTCCTGACGCCGTGGCAGTTAATCGATTTTAATTTTGCAAATTGCAAATGAAAGGTACAGTACACTTCTATACGCAAAAAAAATTTCAACTTGCTATCTGCTTTGTTTTCAGTCCTGTAACAATTTGAAAAAACGAATTTTTTTTGCGAATGCTGGATTGCAAAATTTATTTTGCAAAATCTATTAAACCGATATTAATGAAATTTACAGTATTGTTACTGTATCATAAAGTTTTTCTGGGTGAAATATGAAGGTCCTAAGTGTATCATAAATGGTTGAAAAAACGTAAAATGCGAATACTTGTTTTTGTATAGTTTTTTCGCAATTATTGCTATTTTGCAACAAGGGTGACTATTTTTTAAATTTTTAACCAGTTCTATATTGTAGAAAATTTAATTATGCAACTTTTACGTCAGTACAACTTTTCTAGAAAATGAATACTTTTAAAGTAATAATCAAAAAACGAAGAAAAAAGTCGAATTTTTCCTTCATTTTCTGACATTTTGATTATTTAAATAATGTTCCGGACCTTTTTGAGAGGGAGGATAACTCAAATATTATTATTTGATTTATTTTCAAGCAATTTCTGCAAAAAAATTTGAGTCACCTCTCAACATCCAAATGTACTAATATTTTTACAGATCCGCCCTGGTCTATTTAGTGTAGTAAAAGTTGCTGAACAAGCAGATTTGGCTCCGATTTTTTTTTTAAATTGTTGTAATGTTCGTATTTGGCTCTTTGGTTAAAAAGTTTGCCGACCACTGGTCTAGTCGCATCATAAGGGGTCCCGTGGGAAATTCTATCTCACCGTGATTTGACCGTGGTATTATAGGTTTTTTGGGTCGCTGAATCCAACGTAAGTGGTCTGAAAGCCTAGATATTACCCGTTTAATTGTTATTAACAGATTATGGTAGGACTAGGTGTTTTTCAGGTATTATTAGAAGCCCTGTAAAGAAGTTGATAGTGTTAAAATCGCAATTACTTAAAATATGTTCTTATTTTTTTAATAAAAAATATTTAAAATAAAAATGTATACCATTTTTATTCAGTGGCAATGCGAAGCCAAAACTGTCTTTATTTTTCACTTAGTACAGAGAGCGCAAACCAGCAGTCTAATCAACGATTTCGCCTCTTATTAGAGGCATCATCAGAGAGGCATCATAGGTTTGCTGTCTCTGACACAAGTGAGAATTTTTTGACAGCTAGTCCCCGCATTGCAACTAACGTGATGGTAGTAAGTGCTTAGCGGCATCTGATATCTAGATATTTTTCTCTCTAAATTGAACAGGAAGATACTACTGCTGACGTTTAAAAAATGCCTTTCAAGGATCGTTATATAGAAATCTAATAACACCGTTTTTTACACTGACATGACGTATGAAATTCTAAAATTGGACTATTATGTTCTGTAACCACTGTTTTGAAGCTATTCTCTTGGGCATATTATGCAATTTATTATTTTAGATAAAAATAATCTACAATTTTAGCTTTAAATTAAGTATATTTGACGTTTCGATATCCACTTAAGAAAGCCATTTTCTTCTTCTTCTCCATGTTCTAAATCTTTATTTTATACTTTTCTTAGAATCCCTTTGTTACAAATTGGTTTACTACAACCAACTGGCTTATTCCATTTATCTTCGATTTATTCATAATTCCCATTCCAGAACTCTGGAATCCCGTACTAGCTTATAAAATTCAAGAGGATGGGTACTAGTTCTTAATTGGTTTGTCGTGATTTTGATCGGTACGGACCTTTAGTTTGATGCTATTGAGTACATATTTATAATTCCCCAGTATGGATTACCAATTTGTGGCCAATACCAAGTTAGGTTTGTTTCGTTTGGTTTATCTACATTTTTTTACTAGCTAACTTTATACAGTAATATATTTTATTTCTTCTAATTTTTTGTCTATTCAACTTTATCTTTCCCGATCTACTTCGATTTTGTTAGTTTAATAAGTGTGTATTTTTATTATCTAAAAATAAATTCCATATGTAACTGCATTCAATTTTATGTGTGTTTGTTTGTGTAAAAACATTAAAAAGGTATTATGTATTTATAAACATTTACGCTAAAATAATTTAAAAATATAAATGTGCATTTTAATACGTAAATAATGAACAACTACTGCATTGTTGGTTTTATCAATTAACAAATATAACAAATACAAAAAGGAAATAGTAAATTTGTAGGTCATTATTAGATAAGTAATAACTCTTGCCATGGTCTCATGAACAAATTCAACACTACGAATTGTGGTAAACCACTAATTCTTAAGTCATCTATAACAGCGTCTCGCTGAGAATACACTAATAAAAATATTTAGTTATTTTTTCTACTCTCATACTTTAATATACCTATCAAATCGGTACCTGTATCATAATGGGATTCATTATGATACAGAATTTTATCAAATAGAATCGCCAGGTGACGTTTGGTATCGAAGGTGACACATACCCAGTGAGCAACGTCAAGTCAAATACATACGCTTTGACCTTTTTCTTCTTCTAATGCCGCCTCAAACTTTTGTGAGTCTTGGTCTGCTTAACAATATTCTTCCATTCTGGATTCTTTCCTTCGCCACTGCCTTCATGGTTTTAAGATCTTCGATATGCTTTGACAGTTCACAATATTTAAACAAACTGACAAATTTCAAGTCTTTTATTTAACGGGTTTTACACTGCAGCAAAATCAACCAAAACAATACAAGGACTGAAACAAGATTTCAGTATAAATAATCTAAGAAAATCGGCTAACTAAACAAATACTAAAATACAAATGGGAAGGAAGAAGGTGTGCTACTGTAGTATGCGGTCTACCGTCGAGTTTCTGCTATAAGTTGCGATCTACCGAGGGATGTGGTTTATAACCTGTATTATATTACAGTGCAGGTTTCCGGTAAAAAATCTTTACAAATGAATAAAACGCATAAATCAGAAGAATTATTATTTTAATTAAGACTTTGTTATATTAATTTACTATTTTGGTTGTGAATAAGCCAATTTTGTGGCAACATGAACCAATCTGTTCAAGATGACAATGGAGAAATCCCAGGCAGTACTGAGAACAAATTTAATGAAGGGGGAGAACTGATGAAGGGGGAAATGAAAGAGAACAAATTTAATGAAGAGATTCTAAAGCAACAGAGAAGGCGAGGATATGCTGTCTACCCTGGATTTTAGTTTGTCATGGAAGCAATAATAAGAAAAATAGGAATTAAACAAACGGACCTATGGAAATAGCTTAAAGAATCAACAAAGGGCATATACAGGGTGGGCCAAAGAAAAGAGTCCACCTCGATATTTGGCAGTAGTTGTTAGGTTTTAAGGAAATGCCGAAACACGTCGATTTTTATTTTCAAATTACAATTTTTTGATATAAATATATTTTATACTAGTGACGTCATCTATCTTTGCGTGATGACGTAATCGATGATTGTTTTTAATGGGAATAGGGATCGTGTCGTAGCTCATTTGAAAGGGTGTTCAATTCTCTATTCAGTAATATAAATATTAAGATCATCATTTATACAGGGTGGTCAAAAATTATTTTTGAATTAAATTAATTGACGGAAAAAGAAGAATGTGTGTAACTTATTTCACTTAAAATGTATGTTATTGCTGTCAGAAAATAGAAAAAAAAAATTATTTGGCAAATCAACATTGCCTTTCGCTTAAATTAAATGTTCAAACTGCCAAGAGGTAGGCCGTTTGCGATTTAATCAATATCGAAAAGAAATGTTTATTTGTCAAATAATTTTTTTTTCTATTTTCTGATAGCAGTACAACGTATTTTGAGTTAAATAAATTACATACATACTTCTTTTTGCGTCAAATGATTCAATTAAAAAATATTTTTTGGTCACCCTGTATTAATAATGATATTATTAATGTTTATATAACTGAATAGAGAATTGAACACCCTTTCAAATGATCTACCACACAACCCCTATTCCCATTTAAAAAAAATCATCTATTACGTTCATTTGAAAATAAAAATCACCTGTTTCGGCATTTCCTTAAAATCTAATAACAGTAATAACTACTGCCAAACATCGAGGCGGACTCTTTTCTTTGGCCCACTCTGTATAATCGTGCTAGATGCATCAAATCTTTTTGAAAAGAAAGATAATCAAACAGACAAAGAAGATGAAACTTTACATATATTAGCTGAAGTCATATCACTAATGAAAAAAAATAAAAAGGGGCATATTTATTGAATATGAGGGTTGTTCTGTAATATTTTTAATTTCAAAACTTATCCTGTACTGTAAACTGCCTTTTATAAAACATACTGAGAAATGAATACGTGAAAATGTACCACATATTTAATTTTCTTTCAGATCTGCAGATTTGGGTCCTTGCGTCCACCAGGTGACTTCACCAGTAGGCCATGCAGAAGGACCTCATTGGGATGCTCGACGAAATATACTATACTTTGTCAATATTCCAGATGGAGAAGTGTATGCCTACCACTATAATTCAAAAATATTAAAGAAGATTACACTTAGTGGTAAGTGCTGATAGTTTTTTGAGTTTTGATTATCATGACTGAACATGAAAACGAGTTTTCTTAAGCATATTAGCCCCTAGGTTTATTAGCCAGATGGTATATTAAAACTTTTTTACCCATTGCATATTCACCAGCAGTTTTGAAAATTACACACATTTTGTGAAATCTAATAGTTTGTTATTAGTTTAAGAGCTAGTGAACCCTCCGACTAACGGTCGTACTGCAAGGCTAGAAATTTTTCTAGTGATAATTCATAGCACAGCAAGGCTAAAAACCATGACCTGGCAGGCATCAGCCGTGCACCTGTATCTACCAGGTGAATCAAAAGTGCATAGTTAAGGGGTAAAATAAACTTTCTCCTGTAAATTTAAATTTAAGTATGTCATTTAGAAGAAATGTGTACAATGACAGGCGATTCTGAAAAGCATAAGACCTTGCCAGGCGAGGGGAAAGATTAGGAGTTTTTCCTAAAATGATTTTTTTTGCATCGAACAAATTTTTTAAGTTTTTTGAATCATTCCAAACAGAAAAGGTCTTTAGTGATTTTTCTCTTAAGTTAATAGTTTTTGTTATATAAGCGATTGAAAATTTTGAAAATTGCGAAATCGGCCATTTTTAACCCTAAATCGGACATTTATCTAAAAATTTCAAAGTTGCCAAGGTAGGCAAATAGTTTTTATACATTGATTGATGAAACCCAAAGAGTTTTTTGCAATACAATATCGGAAACCCCTTTGTTTTTTAATTGCTAATCAAGCGGGAGCGCCACTGTAGTATAAGTGAGGACGTTTGAGTTTGCATAAATTCATTATCTCGAGAATGGGCAAATTTCAAGAGAAATTCTCAGACAGGTCGATTTTTATTTTGCATTAGGATTTTTTAGCATATATATAATACTAGTGACGTCATCCATCTGGGCGTGATGACGTAATCGATGATTTTTTTAAGTAAGAGTAGGGGTTGTGTGATAGCTCATTTAAAAGCTTATTTAATTCTCTACTCAATAATATAAACATTAACATAATTATTTATATAGGGTGTACAAAAAAAATTTTCTTCTATTTGTCAAATTTAATCAAAGTTAATTTAATAAAAAAAAATTTTTGTACACTCTCTATAAATAATTAAATTAATGTTCATATTAGTGAAGTGGGAAATTGTAGCTCGTCGTAATTTGATGGTGGTATTATAGGTTTTTTGGGTCGCTGAATCCAATGGAAGTGGTCTGGAAGCCCAAACATGGTGCGTTTAATTTTTATTAACAAATTATGGTAAAATTAGGTATTTTCAGGTATCATTAGAAGCCCAGTAAAGAAATTGATAGGGTAAAGGTCTTTCCTGGTGTATTTTTGGTCGCTGAATCGAATGCGACTAGTCGCGATTACCCAAAATATGTTTTTATTTTGTTATTAACCAAATAATTGTAAATTCGCCGAAAAGCTCGAAATAATGCACTATCTACACCAAGTGTGTAGTCTTTTTCATAGAATTTTTATAGGATAAATCGATGGCCACTGGTCGTTATAGCTTACATCACGTTCCGACTTTGATTTTAATAAATTATAGTTTTATGGTACGTTTACTCATGGTTTTTTCTGTAAATTTTAAAACACCACTTGGATTGCCATGAAATATGGCATACACGTAGCTAATATGTCAAAAAAGAAGTGATATTCTGCCGATGTGTGCTTTTACCATGGGGTGACTTTCACCCCTTTTCGGGGGTGAAAAAGGAACCATGAAAATAAGTCCGGAAATTGATAAACTGTCCAGACTATAAATGTCCAATGGATGTCCTGACTATAAAAAAGTGAAAAAAATGGTGTATATGAGAGGTCTGTAGACCCACTGAAAGCGGAGTTGCAGCTAATGAACAACAGGTTCATATTCGTCAAATTCCAAATCAAATATTTCAACATAAAATAACCAAAAAATAAGAACTTTTTGAGGAGAATTCATTGCAGCTTTTTTAAAGAATTAAAAAAAATTATTTTGTTTATTAAAAGGGTATTTAGTATTAAAAATGAGCAAGTTACGCTAAAAATAAAGTTGGTCTCTTTTTTTGGTAAAAAACGGGAAAATCACCCCCTAATTACAATCTCCAATGAAATTAATCGTTTCCGCTTCACAAGTTGCTTTACTTAGGTATGTTGTATTTATATGATCTGTAAGTTTCATTAGTTCGAAAGTGCATATTTATTACGTGTTTTTTTTTTGTTCAAAAATGAACATATTCACTCACAAATAACTCGAAAAGTATTGACTTAGTGAAAATACTGTATACAAAAGTTGCTTAGAATTAATCAGTTTCTCCACTTCCGGACCTTACTTTAAAAGTTTCTTTTTTCAGCCCCGAAAAGGGGTGAAACTTACCGCCAGGGAAGCACAACATCCCCAAAAGCACACATCACCACAATATCACTTTTTTTCTTTGACATGTTAGCAACGTGTATCCCAAATTTCATGTCAATCCAAGTGGTTTTTTGAAACTTAAAGCAATAACCATGAGTAAACGTACTATAAACCGTTATTTTTGCAATAATTTATTAATAACGTCGTCTGAACGTGGTTTAAGCTATCACGACTAGTGGCAATCGATTTAGCGTATAAAAATAATATGAAAGAGACTACAAACTTGCTGTACATACCACCTTATTTCCAGCTTTCGGCAAATAAACAATTATTTTGTTATTGACAAAATAAGAACATATTTTGAGTAATCGCGATTCGATTTAGCGACCAAAAATACACCAGATAAAACCTAACACTATCAATTTCTTTACAGGGCATCTAATAATATCTAAAAAATACCTAAGTTCACCATAATTTGTTACTAACAATTAAACGCACCATATTTGGGCTTCCAGACCACTTCCATTGGATTCAGCGACCCAAAAAAACCTATAATACCACCATCAAATCAAGGCGAGCCATCAAATCAAGGCGAGCTAGAATTTCCCACGGGACCCCCTACGTTGCGACTAGACTATCGAGATAGTCATTAAGTTTAGAACCTTAAAAATTAAACAAAATAGCATTTTATAATATGACATTATAGGCGAGGAACTAATTCTATTAAAATAAAACTATTCTAACTTTTTTAAATTAAGACGAATCGTTATGAACCCGTTTGCATTCGGGAGAGCTTCAGGAGAATTTTTGACCACTTGGCATGGTCGACAAATAAAAATTGTAGTTTTGTAGGCGGAAAATGCATTTTCCAAAGTATATCTCAAAGTGTTCAAAGATTAAAAATTCACAACTCGGGAAATGATTTCAACTTTCATACTCGGAGTTTTGAGATCGCTGAAAAGGAAAATTTGGTCGGCGACGCTGAAGAGGTACGTGGTGCCTGGTATCCCGGTATGTACATACGTCGTCTCCTGGATTTTTAAGGCAATAAATTTAAAAAATAGTTAAAAATTTGTTATCCGAAAAATTTTGAGGTCGCTTAACACGAATATTCCTTCGGCGATGCTGTACGAGGTACCTGGTGCCCGGTATCTACGTCGTCTCCTAGAGTGTTATGGAAATTCGTTATGAAATTCAACAGTAAGTAACCGTAACAGTAAGTTATTTTATTTCTTCTTTTTCTTCTTAAAGTGCCATCTTCATTACTGAAGGTTGGCTGTAACTACAGCAAATAACTCTCTATCTTGAGCGGTTCTTAGTATGAAATGTGTATCCATGCCTGTCAGGTCTTTTCATATTTTACTCTCAGTTCTCTCATATTTTACTTTAGAGCGTAAAGATGTCAGAACCTCGAGTATTTGATTAAAACTGTCAGTAGGTAACTTTAAAAACCAAGGAATAACAAGATTCAAAATATTTTATTACGAATTTCCATAAAATTACCGGAGACGACGTAGATACAGGGCACCAGGTACATCTTACAGCATCTTCGATGCAATATTCGTATTCAGACACCTCAAAAACCCCAAGATAATAAATTTCAACTATTTTCATAACTAATTTTCATAAAACTCAGGAGATGACTGAGATACCGGGCACCAATTATCTCGTACAGCATCGCTGAAGAAATATCCGTGTTCAGCAACCTCAAAAACCTCGGGATAACAAGTTTCAACGATTTTCATCATGAATTTCCATAAAACTCCAGGAGACGATGTGCATACCGGGATACCAGGCACCGCATACGTCTTAGAACTTCGCCGACATTCCTGTTCAGCTACCTCAAACAGCCCTGAGTATGAAATTTGAAATAATTTTCATAATTATTTTCCGAGTTGTGAATTTTTATTGTTTGAACATTTTGAGATGCACTTTGGAAAATGCATTTTCCGCCTATAAAACTCTATTCTTGATTTGTTCCTCAAGCCAAGTAGTCAAGAATTTATCTAAAGCTCTCCCGAATGGAATGCAAAAGTTTTCATAACGATCCGTCTTACTTCAAAAAGGTTAGAGGTTTAGATAATTTTAGGGCTTTATTTCCTCGCCTATTACCCTGTTAAAAAAAAGGGAAATGAAGAAAGGGTTGCTAATGCGAGTCCATTATACTATTGGATATAGAAATTGAGTCAATACTCGCAATCTTAAAGTTTGTATTTTTTAATAGTTGTTACACAATCATGGGGCAACCGGTTTCGAGGCTTACAATTTCTGCCTCATCATCAGGCTCAGCACATAAAGTCTTCACAATAACAAACTACAAGATATCAGTGACGAAACTGTTCTACAGCTAAAGATATTCATGCAAGACACCAGCCCCATCAAAACAGCAGGCTAGTGTAGTAGCTCTTAATATTTGGATTATTTGTTACATTGTGAAATATAGATCTGTTTTTTATTCGTGTGCTCTCAGACGATGTTTGTTTTTTGCAGTTGCAGTTATTTTTTGTCCTATTTTTTGTGCAGTTGTTTTTATTTTCAATGTTTATAAAAGTGTAAAAAACATTTCAAAATGGGACATCACTCACATAGATCACGTGCAAATTTTAAAACAGGTTTTAGGTTTCCAGAAAGACCATATATTTATTTTTATTTCATCTTTGAAATTCAATTTCATTTTATTTCAATCTCAAAGGTGAAATAAAAAATATAAGGTCTTTATGGCAACCAAAAACCTTCTTTTAAATTTGTGCACGTGAATTATGTGAGTGATGTCCCATTTTAAAATGTTTTCTTACACTATTATAAACATTGAAAATAAAAACAACTGCACAAGAAAAACAGGACAAAAAACAACTATAACTGTAAAAAAACATCATCTGAGGATGCACGAATAGAAAACAAATTTATATTTCAGAATATAACAAATAATCTAAATATTAAGAGCTACTACAACACTAGTCTGCTGTTTTGATGGGATTGGTGACTTGAATGAATATCCTGTAGAACAGTTTCGTCACTGATATCTTGTAGTTTGTAATTTTGAAGAATTTATGTACTGAGCCTGATGATGAGGCAGAAATTCTAAGCCTCGAAACCGGTTGCCCCATGTTTGTGTATTAACAATTAACAACTATTAAAAAATACAAACTTGAAGATTGTGAGTATTGGCTCAATTTCTATATCCAATAGTAAAAAGGGAAATATTTCTCAAACGTGAATAATTAGCTGGCAGGTGTTACCATCCTATTTACACAATTCTCAAAATATTTTGCCCCAATCGTAAGAAATTGTTAATTTTTAGCCACATTTTTTATTTGTTATTTTACATAATTTTCAATAGCAAAATAATTTTAATAACAAATATAAAAACGTTAAAGAAATAGCAAGTTTCAAATTTTTTTGTCCGTAGTTGACACTATATCAATTAAAAAAAAATTGTTTGATGTATTTTAAATTTTAGCAAATATTTTTATGCAGGTGTAGTTATTAATGGCTATTTTCACAAACTACTAATAATTTTGCTAAATACTAATTCAACTTTCTAATCCATAATAGCTTAAATTATAGCATATTTAAATAAAGTAAAGAAGTGATAATCATAACTGTTATATAAAAAATATACACCGGTCGTCTGCAGTTCAGATGTTGACCATTAAGTAAAAGTTGATTTCTACCGAATATAAATTGATTTTATAGTATTAAATCACATCGTCTCAGAGACGCCTGGTTTTTTTGGACCCACTATTTATTTTTTTCCTCAAATTTACTAATGTATTGTATATTATTATGATCAAAACTATTCGAAAAAACTACCTGATAAGTTTTTGTGAAAAAACTATTTGAATAAATAACGATAATACCACAGTATAAAGAGGGACAGTAGAACCACTCTCCGAAAAATTGGAAGTAAAATCTGTAGTCGCGCATGGCGACCGCGCAATGTTGGCAGTCGCTTTTGCCCCACTCTCGCATTGCTATTCGCATAGAAACGTACGGCTTTTAACAGGGAAAACCCGCATCCACCACTGGTGAATTACCAATTGCGTACTGCCGGTATTACTTCCTGAGATCAAAGCGCCGACAGAAGAGTGATTTTACTGTCGAACTTCTATATATTGTGATAATACTATAATACCTACCTATATGCCTTAATTCTTTACATATTTTCATTTGACAATGATCTAATCAAATAATATAATGGTAGGGGAGCAAAGTATGCTAAATTTGCAGTCACTCGAGCGTTATGGGAACCTATTGGGTTATAGTCTAAGAGCTAGTGAACCCTCCGACTAACGGTCGTCCTGTAAGGCTAAAAATTTTTCTAGTGATAATTCATAGCACACCAAGGCTAAAAACCATGACCTGGCAGGCCTCGGCGGTGCATGTGTATCTACCAGGTGAATCGAAAAGTGCAAATTTAGGGGGTAAAGTAAACTTTCTCCTGTAAGGTTTAAATTTAATTATGTGTTTGAGTAAGTCATTATAGAAGAAATGTGTACAAAGACAGGCGATTCTGAAGAGCATAAGACCTTGCCAGGCGAGGGGAAAGATAAGGGGTTTTTCCTAAAATTATTCTTTTTGCATCGAACAAATTTTTTTTAGGTTTTTTGAATCATTTCAAACAGAAGATGTCTTTAGTGATTTTTCTCTTGAGTTAATAGTTTTTCTTATATGAGCGATTGAAAATTTTGAAAATTGAGAAATCGGCCATTTTTAACCCTAAATCGGACATTTATCTAAAAATTTCAATGTTTCCAAGGTACGTAGATATTCTTTAAACATTGATTGATGAAATCCCGAAGAGTTTTTTGCATTAAAATATCGAAAACCCCTTTGTTTTTTTAATTGCTAATCAAGCGTGTGCGACACTGTAGTATGAGGACGTTTGAGTTTGCATAAATTCATTATCTCAAGAATGGGCAAATTTCAAGAGAAATCCTCAGACAGGTCGATTTTTATTTTTGAATTAGGACTCTTTGGCATACATATAATACTAGTGACGTCATCCATCTGGGCGTGATGACGTAATCGATAATTTTTTTAAATAAGAGTAGGGGTTGTGTAACAGCTCATTTGAAAGGTTATTTAATTCTCTATTCAGTAATATAAACATTAACATATTTATTTATACAGGGTGTACAAAAAAAATGTTCTTTTATTTGTCAAATTTAATCAAAGTTAATTTAATAAAAAAAAAATTTTTATACACCCTGTATAAATAATTATGTTAATGTTTATATTAGTGAATAGAAAATTCAATAACCTTTCAAATGAGCTATCACGCAACCCCTACTCTCATTTAAAAAAATCATCGATTACGTCATCACGCTCAGAAGGATGACGTCACTAGTATTATATAAATGCCAAAAAGTCCTAATTTAAAAATAAAAATCGACCTATCTGAGGATTTCTCTTGAAATTTGCCCATTCTCGAGATAATGAATTTATGCAAACTCAAACGTCCTCACTCATACTACAGTGTCGCACCTGCTTGATTAGTAATTAAAAAAATAAAGGGGTTTTCGATATTTTATTGCAAAACACTCTTCGGGATTTCATCAATCAATGTTTAAAGAATATCTACGTATCTTGGCAACATTGAAATTTTTAGACAAATGTCCAATTTAGGGTTAAAAATGGCCGATTTCGCAATTTTCAAAATTTTCAATCGCTTATATACCAAAAACTATTAACTTAAGAGAAAAATCACTAAAGACATTTTCTATTTGGAATGATTCAAAAAACCTAAAAAAAAATTTGTTCGATGCAAAAAGAATAATTTTAGGAAAAACCCCTAATTTTCCCCTCGCCTCTCAAGGTCTTATGCTCTTCAGAATCGCCTGTCATTTTACACATTTCTTCTGAATGACTTACTCAAACACATACTTAAATTTAAACCTTACAGGAGAAAGTTTATTTTATTCCCTAAATTTGCACTTTTCGATTCACCTGGTAGATACATGTGCACCACTGAGACCTGCCAGGTCATGGTTTTTAGCCTTGGTGTGCTATGAGTTATCACTAGAAAAATTTCTAGCCTTACAGGACGACCGTTAGTCGGAGGGTTCACTAGCTCTTAGACTATTATGAATATTAGGTCCTAAAACCCAAAAAAGTTAAGTAAAGTTTTCTATTTGAGTGGGGACTTTTCCATTTATTAATTTAATTTTCCATTTCCAACAATCAGTTTTTTCGATTATAACGCCAACAATCCCTAATTCGAAAAATTGCCTTGAATAAAAGTTGCGTATTTTTACGTAAAGAATCCAAATCTGCAATAAAAATTTGTGGATACTATATAAGATTTTAAAGTAACCCCCCACCCCACGTCCTCGGGGATCGTGTTTGGTACCATTCGATAGATTTTTCAAAAACATTTTGAAAGTGTATTTTACAGTTTTCCGATCTGATGTTCATTTTGCGACATATCGCGGGGTTTGTTTTTAAAATTTTAAATTTACCACCACCCCTCTTCGTGGGGGGTGATGTTTAGTACCATTCGATAGATTTTTGAAAAATATTGAAGACGTATTTTTTAGTTCTTCGATCTGATGTTCATTTCGCGAAATATTTGCCTTGTTTTGTGACATTTTTGACTCATACATTTCCTTATGCCCCGCTCAAATCGTCAGATTTTTGAAATATACACTCTTTTGCATGTACTTAACTTCATCATCAACAGCTATTCTAGAGTTGCACAAGTTTGACTTGAATGTTTGAACTTGACTTGAGTTTGACTTAATTTCAAATCAAACTCAAGTCAATCCTGAAAAATAATTCAAGTCAAGTCAAACTGGTCAATCGTACAGGTTTGAAAATTCAAACTATTTGTCAAACTAGTTTGAAAGAGTGTGAAAAATAATTTATTTCGTAGATATACGTTTTTAACAATCCACGAGGAAAATAAAATTCCTGTAGCTGGCTGTATAACATAAATCACAAAAAATACAGGATCCTTCGTAAAAGGTATATTTAAAAGACCCTAATAAGGGTTGCATCACAAAACAAAACGTTTTCGTATTAACAAGTAATCCATCATCAGTGTTAAGCCAATAACATGTATGCGTGAGCCACCAAAAAGTTATGGGTAAAAACCCTTTAAAAGGTATAAGACCTTATGTTATACTACATATTATGTTTAAAATAGTTAGATGTTGCAAATATTCCTGGATATTACCCAGGGCAACACAGGACTCTAACCCACGTGGATGTGATATGAAAGGGATGCACCTCACATATTGAAAATTGAGTGTCAACTATATCTTTTAAAGGGTTTTTACCCATAACTTTTTGGTGGCTCACGCATGCATGTTATTGGCTTAACACTGATGATGGATTACTTGTTAATCCGAAAACGTTTTGTTTTGTGATGTAACCATTATTAGGGTCTTTTAAATATAACTTTTACAAAGGATCCTGTATTTTATTTTTTTTTATTTTTTTATATAATTTTTTGTTGAGATAGAGATGTCAGTTGCCAATTAAGATAAGAAATTTAATAATACATTGAGTGCCATATAAATCATCCTTTAGTTCCAATAATTTTAGTATTTGTTTCCTTCTAGTCATTTTTAAAAATCATGTACAATAGAACACTGACACTTTCACAGTAAACTTTTTTTAGCACGCACAACAAAATTAAATAAAAAATACTAAATGAACAGTTTTTGGTTTAAATGGGATCTAGCTATTTTTATAATTTTCTACTTTTATAACCGATAACAATAAACACCGGCTCCGTCTTCAACGACAGAACGGAAGCCATAAAAAAAGTGAAAGTTAAAAAGGAAGAAAACAAAGAACCTCAAAAATCTGTTTCCGTACCAACCCCTTTTTAAGGATGTTAAGGCCTAGTTCCTTGAAATTTTATGGTCAAATTTGGATTATCTACATTTTTTCAATACAAATGTCCCAGAATCTCATAACACGTGGTGTATACTAAAAGTAAGTAAGTCAAGCTGCGTTTAGCAAAAGGTACTAATAAAACAGTAGAAGTTGACCTGTACCTTACAAAGCAGACTTTTGAAATTAAAAGTTGTACGGTTGGAATAAAATCAATATTTATACATGAAAAACAAGCTATTGATTTATACTCTTAGTACAGAAATGATTAATAAACATTCAAAATTCAAAATGTAGAAGAATCCCGAAAGGTTCATTTTATGACTTATACTATATTCTTAGTACATAGCACGTTAGACATAATATAAAGATTTTATATAGATTATTTGTATTTTTAAATTTAATAACATATATATACACACACCGGCAAAATTAGCCGAACACGTTAAAAATGGGACGTTTGATGTCTCGTATTTCATAAGCCAGTGGTCCGATTTGAGTGATTCTTTTAGTATGTTATAGCCTTATTATTTAAGAATATCGGTGTAATAATATTGTTGCTAGACAGGTAAATGTCATTTTATACCGGGTGTAACCAGCATACTGTGTTTTTTTCTTAAAGTTCGGAACACCCTGTGGAATGTTCCAGCATATATAAAATATTAAAATTAAAACTCGATTGTAGAATTATGCTTTCTTAACATTTTCTTTTTTGATTCATTTGCTTATGCTGGAAAATAAAAAAGTTATGTGCTTTAACAACTAGCCATGTTTTTTATCAATAAATCCTCATAGTAGGGGAGAAAAGTATGCTAAATTTGCAATTACTCGAGCGTTCTTGTGACCTGGAGTGGATTGTGAAGAGTGGGTGCTACAACCAAAAAAAGTTAAGTTAGTTTTCCATAAAGTGTGGGACTCTCCATTTTGCAATTTAATTTTCCATTTCCACCAATCGTTTTTTCCGATTATAGCGCTATTTATCCATAATAGGAAAAAATGTTGCAAATAAAAGTTGCTTATTTTTAGGTCAAGGATCCAAATCTGCAATAAAAATTGGGGGCTCCTATTTAATATTTTAATGTAACCTCCCACCCCACCTCCGTGGGGGAATATTGAATAGGTGTATTTTGCAGTTTTACGATCTGATGTTCATTTCGCAAAATATCGCAGGGTTCGTATTTATAATTTTTAATTTACCCCCCACCCCTCTCCGTGGGGTGTCACGAGCCCCCACAGAGGTGGGGTGGGGGATTTAATTTAAAATCTTAAATAGGAGCCCCCAATTTTTATTGCAGATTTGGATTCTTTACGTAAAAATAAGCAACTTTTATTCGACATATTTTTTCGAATTATGGATAGATCGGAGAAAAATGATTGTTTCAAATGGAAAATTAAATTAAAAAATGAAAAATCCCCCACTTTATGGAAAACTTAACTTAACCTTTTTCTAATTTTGGCACATGCTCTTCACAATCCAATAGGTCCCCATAACGCTCGAGTAACTACAAATTTAGTATACTTTCCTCCCCTAATATGAGGATTTATTGATGAAAAACATGGATAGTTCTTAACGCACATAACTTTTTTATTATCTCACATAAGTAAATAAATCGAAACGAAAAATGTTAAGCAAGCCCAAGTCTACAATCGAGTATTAATTCTAATATTTTACATATGCTAGAATATTCCACAGGGTGTTCCAAACTTTAAGAAAAAAACACAGTATGATTGGTACACCCAGTATAAAATGGTATTTACCTGTCTAGCAACAATATTATTACACCGATATTCTTAAATAATAAGGCTATAACATCCTAAAAGAATTACTCAAATCGGACCACTGGTTTATGAAATACGAGACATCAAACATGTCCCATTTTTAACGTGTTCGGCTAATTTTGCCGGTGTGTGTATATATAAACACAACATTTTCACTTTAAAAAAATTCCATCATTTTTTGACGGAAAATTCAAAATTAATGTGTACATTAATGGGGACAAGACTGTTATTCTGGCCAAACGCTTAGTTTAGCATACATAGACCAAAGTCGGCGCTTAGTCTACAATTGCGAAACTGTTATGAATGGCAGTTATGGATATATGGCAGTTATGAATGGCAGTTAAGAATGGCAGTTATGAATATAGTCTTGTTATCCAAAACTAAAAACCCTTAATAGACAGAATGTCGCTTGGTTTATTTTTGTTTTTCTTAGTAACCGTTAACGTGACAATAACAGGGATTTTTCCAAGATAGTTCATGATGTGTCACCAGAATCCGCTGTTATCTCGATTTTAAAGAAATGTCGCTTGGTCGGGTTATGCATAACGCTGTCCTTTTAAAGAATTAGTTCACTGTTTGTGATTTTATAACGCTGTTCTTTATTTTTACATAATAGAAGTATGTGTGCACTTTGCAATTTTCATTGTTTTGAAATCACCTGCCGCACCATAAAATAAATCAGTATATTTATTTTTCTTAATGCTTCGACTGCTTCGACTACAGATTGTTTCTGTTAATTTTTGCAGTGAGAATACCTTCAATATCAGACTCAATTTGTCCTGGTACTTATTCTGAACCGAAAAATATCCACATTCAGATATTAGGTTTGTTCTAGCAAACAGTCAAACTAGTCAGAAACCGTCAGCAAACAGTTGGTCAGTGAGAGAACATAATACAATCACCAGTGATATCCCCTCTACTCGCGCTGGTCCACTATTCGCTGATGGTTTCAAACCGTTTGAAACTGATGCTAGAACAAATCTATTATCTTCCAAAGCCACACACTTTAAAACGAACGTAATAAACAAGCCAAACATGGACGTCTAAATATGAACTACAAACTAATTTGCGGAGTAGCAGACTACAGACTCAGACCTATCCAAATAAGTCACAACAAAATCCATACGCTCTCAATTAGAATTGGAAATAAACACGTTGCCAATATGACATTCAAACTTCAAACTGTTTGAAGAAGTTTGATTTCAAGTCAAACCTAAAGATATCGAAATCAAGTCAAGTCAAGTCAAGTTTGTTGAATAAAATCAAACTAGTTTGACTTGATGCATCTCTAAGCTATTCCATCCATGGTTGGGTGTAAGCCTCCCTTAGGTGTGTCCATTCATATCTGTTCGCTGTTTTTTGTATCCATTCGTGGACAGCCATTCGCTTGACGTCATCAGTCCATCTTGTTTGAGGTCTGCCCCTACTTCTTTTGCTTGCTCTTGGTCGCCTCTCGAGAATTCGCTTTGTCCAGCGGTTGCCTTCCATTCTTCCTGTGTGCCCTGCCCAGTTCCATTTTAACATGGCAGCCTTCTGGATCACATCTGTTACTTTTAATCGCCTTCTTATCTCTTCATTATACTTGCGATCACTGAGCTTAATGTTGAGAATTCTCCGTTCCATAGCTCTCTTGAAGTTTGTGGATTATGCTGTTGTTTAAAGCCCAAGTTTCGGTTCCATATGTCAGAACTGGCAACACGTACTGATCGAACGTTTTTGCCTTTAAAGTATTTGGCAAGTTTGGTTTAAATACTATTTCTTAATCGACCAAATGCTGCCCATGCTAAGGAACACCTTCTATTTAAATCAGCATTGAGGTTAAGCTTTAAAAGTTCTATTTTTTGTCCCAAGTATATATGTTATAGTCAAAGCCTGAATTTCAGGCACTCCTAGGTTTGACTAGGCAATCCTCAGGTTTGACTGACGGTCTTAGTCGAAGCCCGAAATAAATTACAGTTTCGGCCTTTGACTAGTCAAACCTAGGAGAGACTAAGTTGGTCAGGCAAAGGTCGAAATTTAATTTTATGAAATCGGGGTTTGACTAGTCAAACCCCGATCAGCTATTAAAATGTCGTAATCTGTTAGATTAGGTTTAATAAAACGTCATTTTTTAATTTTATTCTTTATTATTTTTATATTGTCCTAATTAAAATAGATAAATTATTGTTTATTCTCACATGTTGAGGTATTGTGGCATTTAGTTTTTCTTAAATATCCCCAGAACCCTTATATTTAGAAAAACGAAAACTGGTACGCTTATTTATCTTCCAGAGATAAATCGATCCATCAATAATTCCAAATTTCTAGTACCGGTCATAGGCGTCCGTTTTGAGTAGGGCAACGGTTATTTTATCGTATAACTTTTTTGTCTTTAACTTCTAAGCATTTTTGACACTGGATTATTAAATTATAAGGCATTTTAGTACTAAAAGGTACTCTTACTTTAACATGCACCGTTTTCTAGAAAAATCGATTTCAAAATTTTTAGTTTCGATTTTTAGTAATCGATTTTCAAAGTTTTTTGAATTTAAAAAAAATTTTTAGTAGTAATTGCACGAGAGCTCTAAAATTATCAATTTGTTCCCCGAGTGACACCTTGACAACTTTAATTTTACGACCCTAAGGGGAGTAACATTATGTCAAAGTGGCACGAGGGCAATTAGTCTATAATAATTTTAGAGATCCAGGGTAATTCGCTGAGATTATTTCATGAATACAACTGTCTTTTTAAATAATTTTAACTAATATTTTATTCTAATATCTTCACTTCATAATTTTAACTAATATCTTCACCCGAATATTTGCTAAACGTGTTTCATGGTGTTCTCTGTGACAAGTTGTAAAACATTAATTGTCATTAATGTCACTGAATGTTCATTTTTGCATAGTAACGAAGGCCATCTGACGTAATGCCTGACGACGGGATATTATCAGTAGTAATTGCACAAGAGCTCTAAAATTATCGAATTTTTTTCAAGTGACACTTTGACAGTTTTAATTTCACGACTCGAAGGGAGGGCAAAAATTCGATAATAATTTTAGAGATCGAGTGAAATTTGCTGCAATTATTTCATGAATAAAACTGTTCAAAATCATAATTTTATTGTAATTTATTTATGTAAGCACAAATTATTAGGTAAAATTAAACACACAGTTGTGATAAATATTTGACGGTTCAAAGACATCACTTTTATAATTTTTAAAACATTAATTGCCCTTCGTAGCAACGAAGGACATCTGACGTAATATACTTGACGACGGGGTATTATCAAAAATTATCGGGTATAATGTCACAAGAGAGTGAGAATAAATTGAAAATAATGCGACAGTATCTCGAAAATTTGTTGTCTGGCAATAGACACGAGAGCCCGCAGTGCTCGAGTGGCTATTGCCCAATGACAACAAATTTGAGTAAAAATGAAGTATTATTTTCTTATTTATTCTTACTGTCGTGTAATATTCGTAGGATTATTTTTTAATACGTATATTATGGATATTTTCTTAAATGAGACAGTTGTCAAAACTAGGAAACTGGTTGCCATTAAACAGAAACAATCTACTTAAAAAGATTCTATCGGTAATTATCTACAGTAGATAATTCTCAGTATAATTTTAATCTGATTGGACAGACTTAAACACGTGATCAGATATCTTACTATACGATTGGAAGTTAAAATCATTAAAAAATAATCACTTTAATTTTTATTTCTGTAGCTTTCTATTGGTCAGAATCTCCTATGAATGAAATAATCAGAAAAACACGATGTATTTTACCGACTTAAAAAAATCAAACTATTATCACTAAAATACCTCATAATTTAATCATCAAGTATCAAAAATTCTTAAAAATTACAGACAAGTTATGCGATAAAATAACCGTTGACCTACCCAAAACGGATGTATATGACCTGTACTAGAATTTCGCAAAAAACGTATCAGTTTAAAAAATAGTTTTTTTTTTATGTTTTTTCTAATAAAAAAAACGAAAAATTTTCAAATCGATTTTTCTAGAAACGGTACATTCTACCGACTTAGAGCAAAAATACCTTCTAGTACTATAATACGTCACAATTTAATAATCCAGTGTCAAAAGTGCTTCGAAATCAATGACAAAAAGTTATGCGATACAATATCCGTTGCCCTACCCAAAACAGACGTCTATGACTGGTACTAGAAATTCGTAATTATTGGAATCGATTTATCTCTGGGAGATAAATAAGCGTACCAGTTTTCATTTCTCTAAATAGAAATGTTCTGGAGATACTTAAGAAAAACTAAATGCCATAATGCCTCAACATGTGAGAATCAACACTAATTTTTTATTTTAATTACGACAATATAAAAATTATAATAAACATTAAAATTAAAAAATGGCGTTTTATTAAACCTAATCTAACAAATTACGACATTTTAATAACTGATCGGGGTTTGACTAGTCAAACCCCGATTTCATAAAATTAAATTTCGACCTTTGCCTGACCAACTTAGTCTCTCCTAGGTTTGACTAGTCAAAGGCCGAAACTGTAATTTATTTCGGGCTTTGACTAAGACCGTCAGTCAGACCTGAGGATTGCCTAGTCAAACCTAGGAGTGCCTGAAATTCGGGCTTTGACTATAACATATACACAGTGCGTCCATAAAGTACAGCATAAATTCGCTATTTCGTAAACCGGCGACTTTAAGGAAAAATCCCGAAACAGGTCGATTTTTATTTTTAAATTACGATTTTTTGGCATATATATCATACTAGTGACGTCATCCATCTGGGCGTGATTACCTAATCAATGATTTTTTTTAAATGGGAATAGGGGTCACGTGATAGCTCATTTGAAAGGGTATTCAATTCTCTATCCAATAATATAAACATTAACAATTATTTATACAGGGTGTGCAAAATCATTTTTTTAATTAAAATAAGTGAGACAAAAAGAAGAATATGTATATGTAATTTATTTAATTCAAAATACATTTTACCACTGTCAGTAAACAGAAAAAAATTTTATTTGACAAATAAACATTGATTTTCGTTTAAACGAAATGTTCAAACTGCCAAGAGACAGGTGGGTGGCAGCTTTAACATTGAATTTAAGCGAAAAACAATGTTTATTTGTCAAATAAACATTTTTTTCCTGTTTTCTGACAACGGTAAAACGTATTTTGAATTAAATAAATTACATACATTCTTCTTTTTGTCTCAATTATTTTAATTAAAAAAATGTTTTTTTGAACACCTTGTATAAATAAATATGTTAGTGTTTACATTATTGAATAGAGAATTGAATACCCTTTCAAATGAGCTATCACATGACCCCTATTCTCATTTAAAAAAATTATCGATTACGTCATCATGCCCAGATGGATGACGTCACTAGTATCATATATATGCCAAAAAATCTGAATTTAAAAATAAAAATCTACCTGTTTCGGGATTTTTCCTTAATATCGCCAATTTACGAAATAATGAATTTATGCGTTACTTTATGGACGCACTGTATACGAATAAACTTTTTCTATATTATTGTGTCCAGAGTTTTATTTCCATTTATATCTAGAGATTCGTTGGTTAGATATTTAGTTTTTGCTTGATTTATTTTTAATCCTGTTTCTTTTGGTTTGGTATTTAGGTCCAATACTGTACTTAACTTACTTTATCTTAATCTGACAGTTTCGAGTACTTTTAAGGATAGATTTTTTTCGGGCCCCCCTTAACGAACTTCTCTGTGTTCAGAGCCCATATATGGTAGAGATACATCTGCAGGGTACCAGGTTTCTCCCCATATGATAATCTGACGCGCTCCAGTAACTGCAAAAGTCCCCGCTTGGGCTCCCCAACCATAAAGGACAATTAAAATAACGTTTAATACTTTAATAGAGAGACACAAAAACATTTGAGAAATAACAAAGTCAAAGGGGTAAATCATCGGCACATCATTTTCGCCTTCCATTAGGTCAAAAATTATCGTACCAAAATCTCCGTTTTATTTTTATCTGGACGGGACAATACTTGTGTATGTCACTTGGTCGTGAGACCTTCGCACCAATCCTTATCCGTTTATTAGAATCCACTAAAAAGTCGTATATTCTAGATAAATACCATTAACTTTCTTATGACGAGTTTAAGTTTTTTTGGTTACAAGAAACTCCCATTGTAGTATTTGGTAAGTGTGCCCCTAATAGCTTCAACACCAAAAAATTTGGTCCCCGTAACTTTTGGCTGTTTGTTTGGCTAACTACAAAATATACATCATAAGACGATTACTCCGTCTTAATGATCCTTCCGTCCTGCTGCGTGAAGTTATTTAACATTCTTCGGATTCTTTAGGAACCTGCGACCCTAGACTGTATAAATTTCTTTTCATTCAATTCATAAAACTAGCAGACTACAGCATACTTTGATATCTTAAGCTTAAGTATCTCTAACAGGGCAGCTTTATCCATTAGGCAATATAGGCAGTTGCCTAGGGCGGCACATTATGAGAGGGCGGCAAAAATACTGTACAAAAAATATTTGTATATAAAAATTATGGATCTGAGTTCTGTCATTAAAGAGTTTCTCTTTCAAATTACTTTACCGCATAGCAAGGAAGCCAAAAAATTTTGCCCAAATAAAACATATACCCTATTCCACGAACATACGCCTGTTTTGGATTACTTCGACAACGAATATTTTACTGTGCAAAATAAGAAGAACGAAAGTAAATTGCAAATTACATTGGTGTTTATTGGAATAATTATTAGCGCCATTTACTTTCGTACTTCTTATGTTGCACACTAAAATATTCGTTGTCGAAGTAATTCAAAACAGGCGTATGTTCGTGGAATGGCCCATATAAAGAAATAAGAAAGAGAAAAAGGAAAATTCAATTTGACGAGGAGGCCTATGATGAACTAAACTTTTCAGCTAGTGATGAGATGAAAATCCACGCATTCTATATTATAATCGACACTCTGATAAGACACCCAAATAGACGTCTGGAATCTTATCGAGTTATTTATCAACATTTTCGTGTTATTTGCGAAAATTAAGCTATGAAGAAATTATTAAAGAAGCTGAAAATCTGATACAAAATAAAGACGACCAAGATACATCATTCATACATGAATGCATTCACTTAAAGGGTCATTTGGATATCACAATAAAATCACCAATTGACATAAGAAGAGTTAGTGCCGTCACTGAATGTGGATATGAGCTGTTACCTCCGATTTCGTTGAACCTCCATCCATTTGCATGAAAATTGGTGAGTGGTTAGAGGATATCTCAAGCAGCAAAGGTGACGTGGTGTCAACTTGCGCTTTTACCCTGGGGGTGGATGCCACCCCTTCTCGTGTGTGAAAATTATTTTATTAAAAATATCCCCAAAATTAGATTGAGGGACAAATTCTAAGCAAAATTTGTAACATAAAGTTATTAAAAGAAACCAAAACTTTTTGAATTATAACTCAGTAAATAACTCAAAAACTATAAGATTTTACTTGCTAAAAAGTTATTATTACCAAAATTAAAGCTAATAAAAAACGAAATAAACTCCTTACCCTGGAAAACCCTTTTAATGTTAACTAAAAATGAGTTATAATAAGTAATTGAATGTATATTTTTTTCGGCGAATACCCAAATTTAAGTACCTATTCAAGCTTAAATAACGGGAAAATGATGCATTTTATAACATAACCTTATCAAACATTTGTCAAAGTACTTAGAAATATCTATAAAATGAGCCCCCAAACAAGTTGATAGCATTAAAATTTATGCAACAAATATTTTTCAAAATCTATCTTTTTAAAATTTTTCCAAAAAATTTATTGTTTTTTTTTTAATAACTCCGTTAATTTTTACGGTATCAGGTTTTCCTAAAACCCATTTGAAAGTTAATTTTAATGGCTATTAAACCACGTTAAGTTTAATCTTTAGGGGTTTACCCTTACTTTTTTAAAAATAAAAGGTTGAATGGCCCCGGTTACATGGTTCTCGCAGCAAAATTTAAGCTTAAACGTTTCTATCTCGGTTATTTTTTACCCTACAGAAATAGTAAAAAGGTAAAATATTTGATACAGAAAAAACTAAAATTTGGTTATACCTACATATATCACTTTTTACGTATATTGAGAATTTTTGGGGTTATTATCAAAAGAAAATTAAAATTACGATAATTTTAAAAATTCTGATTTTTTTAAATCATATCTTTTTTCAAAAATATGAATTCTAAACCGGTCAAAATTGTTGAAATCATTATATTTTACAGGTATATTTTATAAAATGCATCGTTTTCCCGTTATTTAAGCTTGAATACTTAGATTTGCGTACTCGTCGAAAAAATATACATTCATTTACCCATAACTCACTTTGAATTAACATTAGTTTAGTTCTTTAAGTAAGGAGTGTATTTAGATTTTTATTATCTTTAATTTTGGTAATAATAACTTTTTTGCAATAGCTTATAGTTTTTGAGTTATGTGAAAAACAGCTTTAAAACATGCATTTTTTACGAAAAAAAAAATAAAATGTTTTATCTTTAATAACTCAAAAAGTATTGATTTATATTAGTAACTTTATATAACAAATTTTGCTTAGAATTTGTCTCTCTATCGATTTATGGTATTGTTTAAAAAATAATAATTTTCACCCCTGAGAAGGTGTGGCATCCACCACCACGGTAAAAGCGCAAGTTGGCATCATGTCACCTTTTTTCCTTGGGCTATCCTCTAACTACTTACCATTTTCATGATAATCGATGGAGGTTCAACGAAATCGGAGGTGAAAACCTTGTGACTGCACTAAGTGGATTGAAAGATATTTTCCCTAATTTTGACATTGCTTTGCACATTTATTTGTGCATCCCAGTTTACAACATGTCCGCTGAAAGGTCATTTTCGAAAATGTCAAGAATTAAAAATAATTTTTCATCAAGTATGACGCAAGAACGTGTTAACCATTTGTCGATTTTGTTAAAAAAAAATTTTTTTTGAAAAGAATTCTCTGATGTGATCGAACTGGAGTGACGATTTTTTCTGTTATAGGTATATAAACATCGTAGTTTAAATCCATTTTTAGTGTATTCTTATTTAAATAAAAATTTCTGCAATTTTTTTTCGCAAAAATGGTAGATACATGTTTAAAGGGTGGCTACTAGAGAATTGTCTAGTAGTGTTGGGAACTATCGAATAAAACTATCGAATAATTCGATAGTAACTGAAGTATTCGAATTATTCGATGGTTGAAAAATCATTCATTACTTTTTTTAATACGCATGCGTCTATTTTATATTCGAATGTTTTTAGTAGAATGAATAGTTTTTAATGGACGAATGTTTTTATTCGAATGTTTTAAGTGAATAGTTTTAGCAATAGTAATGGACGAATGTTTTAAGTAAATAGTTTTAGTTGGGCGAATGTTTTTAGTCGAATGTTTTAAGTGAATAGTTTTAGAAATGGACGGACGAATGTTTTTAGTCGAATGTTTTAAGTGAATAGTTTTAGTAATGGACGAATGTTTTAAGTCGAATGTTTTATGTGAATAGTTTTAGTAATGGACGCATGGTTTCAGTCGAATATTATTTTAAGTAGCATGAATCCTTTTAGTAAACTCAGATGAATGAATTTTATTAGTTGAAATGGAAACCTGTTACAGAGGTAGATGAAAAAAGGAATAAAAAAAATAACAAAGGAATTAAATTTAATTTAATATTGATTTAATGAAGTTTATATAAAGTAGAAAATAAATAAATGTGTTGTTTTTGGTAAAATATTTAAAATGCCTTTATAGGTACCTATTAAATAATCTAAAAAAACTTATTTCTATGCTTACAATTTGGAAATTTAATCTAATCTAATAAAAGAATTGAATACTTGGTTTTATGCCCAATCTAAAAAATAAATAGGTAAACCTTGACTTTCATAAGTTTTTTGGTCTTTAAGTGTTGTATTTTTTATAGTCTTGTATGTTAAGGAATATACTTGATCCTATTTAAATTTCTACTTGAAAGTTTATTTCTGTGGTTCTTTATTATTTTTCTTTATTTGTATTAAATAATAGAAATTGGTAGATGCATTTGTCATTTTTAGCCTTAAAATATTAAATGATGTATTTTATTGATTATACACGATAATAATATTGTTGGTAATTATTAATATTTTGGCAAGTAATGAAAATCAAGTATAAATACAGTTATAATATAAGATAAATACAAGATACGATGCATGTAATAATGCCGTTATAATCCCTAACGCATCACGCATCAATAATATTGATCATCACAGTAGAAAACTGTAATTCAACATGGTGGCTGTGCATGAGCTCATCACATGATAAATGATAAAAAGTCCTGTAGAGGGACATACTAAATTATTAAATTAGCAATGATTAAATAAATTGATTGACATCATTAATTGGGATAAAAAATTATATGCCTAACCTCTCTATCTTCATTGTTGATCTAAATCTTAGAATATAAAATTTATTTTATACTGCTAGATCAAAATAGTAGAAAACTACTGTTTCAAAATGGCGGCTGCGCATGCGCTCAATTAAATTAGTAACGAATAGATTTATCCGAATGAATTCATTCGATAGTTAAATTCATTCATTTAGTAATTATTCGATAGTTCAAATCATTCGATAGTTCTTAACACTATTGTCTAGGGCGTGAATTGACCTAAACGCGGCCCTGATCTCTAAGGGTGTACCAATCTTCCTCTAATATTGGTTTACAATTCGATTCGAATATAGTGGGGATTTGAATCTCTTCCGTAGTATCATTTTGAAAGTTATTTTGCCCTTTTTATATATATTTTTTTAAATTTTAACTAAATTGGTCCAACACATGCGGCACAATAATAGCTCGTAGGTACTTATAGAACTCCTAATGCAGATATAAGGTCTGATATAAAAGGGGTCCAGTAGACGTTTGAGGCAGTGTTTTACATACGGTCTACCAAATAGGTTTGAATATGGTATAATACGTCTTTACCTTGTATATTTCTATTTCTTTCAGTCTTCAGTAATGTTACTGTCTTAAACCCCGTCACTACATCAAAGAAGGGCAGCACGCCCGAGATCGTAGACAATTTAAAAAAAAATATGCTATCCTCTGAACCATACTTTTTAATTATAAGTTAATTTTTAATAATACATAATTTTTTAAATTACATAACAAGAATACAAGAAAAAGAGAATGATATACAGAGTGAACACGAAATACAACTAGATAAAACCAAAGTGGAAGAAGCTATTAAAAATATGAAATCCCGGAAAGCACCCGGAGCTGGAGGAATTAATCATGAATTAATAAAATATGGACCACCCAAACTATGGGATATGCTTAAAAATCTTTTCGAAAAATGCCTGAATGGAGAAAAAGTACCAGATGAATGGCTAACATCACATATTACTCCCATACATAAGAAGGGACCTAAAAATAACCCCAAAAACTATAGGGGAATTGCAGTCATCAGCACCATTGGAATATTATACTCCAGGCTATTAAGAAATGAAATAGAACAAGAAATTCAAGGAAATCAAGCTGAAGAGCAAGCTGGTTTTCGTGCGGGACGTTCAACGGTAGACAATCTCTTCACTTTAAAAATAGCACTAGAAAAAATAATACAAAGAAATCAGGAAACCCACATCGCTCTTATCGACCTAGAAAAAGCCTATGATAGTGTCCCCATTATAGAACTATGGAATTCAATGAAAGACATCGGTATCGATGGAAAACTAGAATGTTGTATGAGACCACTAACACCAGAATCAAAAACGGCAAAAATTTCACTGAGACATTTAATACTTCAAAAGGCCTCCGACAAGGATGTTGTCCATCTCCCACTCTCTTTAAAATATACCTTGACCAATCCTTACAGAGGTGGACAAAAGCAGTAAAACCGATGGGACTGAAAGTGGGAGATGACTCCCTATTTACATTATACTTTGCGGACGACCAAGTTGTAATAGCCCAAGATCAAGATGACTTAAGCTATATGATACGGAAGCTAAATGAGCATTACCAACAGGCAGGATTAGTAATAAATATGGATAAGTCAGAATACTTCATAGTGGGAAACGAAGACATTGAAAACCTACCATTGGAACAAGGACATATTGTTGGTATGAAACAATGCAAATATTTGGGAGCTATATTTAACAAACGAGGAAATAGTGAAGATGAAATACAACACAGGATCAATAAAGGTAGAAGCATCACTAGATCCCTCAATTCAATTTTATGGAACAAAGATATCAGGAAGGAAACAAAGAAAAGAATATATGAAAGTATAATGAAGAGCGCTACAATCTGCGGTGCAGAAGTTTGGGACATAAGTGCAAGAAATAAAAAGAAGCTACTTAGTACAGAAATGGACTTCTTGAGGAGAAGTTGTCAGGTTTCCAGATAAGAACATGTAAGAAATGAAACAATTAGAGAACGTATGAAGGTGGAAAAAACTATAATGGACGATATTGAAAAGAGACAGCTGACTTGGTCCGGGCACGTTAAAAGAATGAATGAGACTCGCTGGCCGAGAAAAATATTAGAGTGGGTCCCGCCGGAGAGAAGAAGAAGGGGACGACCACGGAGAAGCTGGAGGGACAATATTCAGGACGCAATGGATTCGAGGCAATTAGATGAAGATACGTGTTACGATAGAAAAAATTGTAAGCTGGGTATGGAGAGGCAGCGACAGCCGTAGAAATCCATTATATATAATTTTTAATAATAAGATAATCTAAGTTTTGTTGTGACCACATTGGACCACACTAACCTTAACCATTTATTTGAAGCTTTCAAAACTCTGATTTTTTATTTTTCCGAAAATTTCCTGATGATATGGCTTTATCAAGATAAAGAGAAATTCCAAATTCAGTTCAAAGTCACTTTGCATGATTTCTTCTGAAGCTGACGTCCCATGTTTTCTCTTTATTTAGTTAAAAACCAGTTGTTCTTCCTATTCTGCAGTACCATTAGTCGGAAGACTTTTATTTGTGACTTTTTCTGACCACGTCTGATCTTTATTCGTTTGTCAATCTATACCTACGTATTTTCGATTCAGCAATTGAAGTTTTCTTTTAGTTTATCAATTTTCGCATGCTAGGACCAAGAGCTTATAATCTAAGAGCTAGTGAACCCTCCGACTAACGGTCGTCCTGTAAGGCTAGAAATTTTTCTAGTGATAATTCATAGCATACCAAGGCTAAAAACCATGACCTGGCAAGCCTCAGCGGTGCACGTGTATCTACCAGGTGAATCGGAAAGTGCAAATTTAGAGGGTAAAATAAACTTTCTCCTGTAAGGTTTAAATTTAAGTATGCGTTTGAGTAAGTCATTTAGAAGAAATTTGTACAATGACAGGCGATTCTGAAGAGCATAAGACCTTGCCAGGCGAGGGGAAAGATTAGGGGTTTTCCCTAAAATTATTTTTTTTGCATCGAACAATTTTTTTTAAAGTTTTTAGAATCACTCCAAACAGAAAAGGTCTTTAGTGATTTTTCTGTTAAGTTAATAGTTTTTTTTATATAAGCAATTGAAAATTTTGAAAATTGCGATATCGACCATTTTTAACCCTAAATCGGACATTTATCTAAAAATTTCAAAGTTGCCAAGGTAGGTAGATATTCTTTAAACATTGATTGATGAAATCCCAAGGAGTTTTTTGCAATACAATATCGGAAACCCCTTTGTTTTTTAATTGCTAATCAAGCGGGCGCGACACTGTAGTATAAGTGAGGACGTTTGAGTTGGCATAAATTCATTATCTCGAGAATGGGCAAATTTCAAGAGCAATCCTCAGACAGGTCGATTTTTATTTTTAAATTAGGACTTTTTGGCATATATATAATACTAGTGACATCATCCATCTGAGCGTGATGACGTAATCGATGATTTTTTTAAATGAGAGTAGGGGTTGTGTGATAGCTCATTTGAAAGGTTATTTAATTCTCTATTCACTAATATAAACATTAACATAATTATTTATACAGGGTGTACAAAAATTTTTTTTTTATTAAATTAACTTTGATTAAATTTGACAAATAGAAAAAAAAGTTTTTTGTACACCGTGTATAAATAATTATGTTAACGTTTATATTACTGAATAGAAAATTAAATAACCTTTCAAATGCGCTATCACACAACCCCTACTCTTATTTAAAAAAATCATCGATTACGTCATCACGCCCAGATGGATGACGTCACTAGTATTATATATATACCAAAAAGTCCTAATTAAAAAATAAAAATCGCCCTGTCTGAGTATTTCTCTTGAAATTTGCCCACTCTGGAGATAATGAATTTATGCAAACTCAAACTTCCTCACTTATACTACAGTGCCGCGCCCGCTTGATAAGCAATTAATAAAACAAAGGGGTTTTCGATATTTTATTGCAAAAACTCTTCGGAATTTGATCAATCAGTGTTTAAAGAATATCTACGTACCTTGCCAACATTGAAATTTTTAGATAAATGTCCGATTTAGGGTTAAAAATGGTCGATTTCGCAATTTTTAAAATTTTCAATCGCTTATACAACAAAAACTATTAACTTAGGAGAAAAATCACTAAAGACCTTTTCTGTTTGGAATGATTCAAAAAACTTAAAAAAAATTTGTTCGATGCAAAAAGAATAATTTTAGGAAAAACCCCTAATCTTTCCCCTCGCCTGGCAAGGTCTTATGCTCTTCAGAATCGCCTGTCATTGTACACATTTCTTCTAAATGACTTACTCAAACACATACTTAAATTTAAACCTTACAGGAGAAAGTTTATTTTACCCCCTAAATTTGCACTTTTCGATTCACCTGGTAGATACACGTGCGCCGCTGAGGCCTGCCAGGTCATGGTTTTTAGCCTTGGTGTGCTATGAATTATCACTAGACAAATTTCTAGCCTTACAGGACGACCGTTAGTCGAAGGGTTCACTAGCTCTTAGACTATTAATTAGTTATGGCCATATCAGCTTTTATTTTTCGCTTCGATGTCCCTGTTTTAGATATATGTCTGAATATCTGAATATATATCATGTATATGGAATATTTGAATATGTAATATATAGATTATAATACTGTAATTTACCTAATAGGTAATTACACTTTGTAAAATCTAAAGTATGAGATCAGAAACATAACGATAACGATAGCAATTCGTACCTTTCAATCAAAATGACGTAAATGGATTTGATAATTCGAAAGTGAATATTTATTTAATACATAAAATCATTTCTTAAGTACATGCTAAGTGTATACTTATAGACTGAATACTGAATAGCAATTTTAATACATACCAGTAGTAAAAGTAAATAATATAAGTAGGTATCTATTGTTTCAAGAAAACTATTTAGACCAGTACACGTTCAAAGTGAATTGCCATCACATTTACAGTGACAAAACCATGTCTGTCTGTACTGTATAGAATGAAAGTAAATAATGTAAAAGTAAAATACACCCAGAGGGAGTCACCGGTTCACAAATTATCTTATTCAAAAACATGGCTCCTTATTCTTCCTGGACCTCTTTTTCCATACACCTTAACTTGAAGTATGGTCCGAAGTATGTCATTCTCACATTCTGTAAAGTTGATTTCATGTAATCGGCTGAACTATCTTCCCATGAAGTCTTCTGAAGCGGTGCCGCCCAAAATCCCGACAGCCAAAATCCCGACAGTCAAAATCCCGACGGCCAAAACACCGATACGCCAGAATCCCGACACGCCAGAATCCCGACACGCCAGAATCCCGACACGCCAGAATCCCGACAGGCGAAAATCCCGACATGCAACAATCCTGGCATAAGTAAAAATTCCGACTTTTGTTTAATACTTTTAATACAAAATACTTTTGTTTAGTAACAAAAAATAAAAAACAGATGGCCATAAACAAAAAACAAGAAATAAATGTAATTATGTGTTAAAAAGAAACTTATAAAACCTGTAGGGATTCTGGTCTGTCGGGATTATGGCATGTCGAGATTCTGGCGTGTCGGGATTTTGGCTGTCGGGATTGTGGCTGTCGGGATTTTGGGGTAGACCCCTTCTGACTGAAGTCTATACTTCCCAAAAGTAACAAAAATAAAACTTTTTTAATTAATAAATGTTTTGTTTTGATAACAAAAATAAAACTTTTTTAATTAATAAATGTTTTGTTTTTTGATATCTGTTTCCGAAGTGGAAATCTAAACGTCAAATAAATTTATTCTAAAGTAAAATTGTTGTGTATTTCCAAAAAAATTTAAATAAAAAAATTATAAAAATACTGGGACACGTCAACTTTTAAATTCAAATGGGCGCTTTAAAAACGTAAATTTAAATATAGATGATCTACAGGATGATTCCCGCAAATACTGCATAGTCCTTGATCTCTAGTTTTAATGGATCAGCCTGTTTATTTTTATGTTCTTAGAAGCTAGTTCATAACAACGTCTCAAAAAAGTGAATTATGTAGGGTCTATTATAAATAAAACAAGGTGAAATTTTGAAATTATTTTAAGAAAATTTCGTCCATTACAAAACCCAATAGATTTGAACTTAATTTAGAAAATGTATGTCTTTATTCAGCTAATTTAAAAAATTATACCATTACAATATTTACAGTGTAATAAATTATTAATTTAAAAATTTTATGTTTGTATTTCCTATCTGGACGAAAATTCTACATATTTTTAAAATTTCATCTTTTATTATTCATAATAGGCCCTACATGATACACTATTTTGATGTGAGGCCGCAGGACCCGATATGATCCCCTCAATTTTCCTTAAAAATCTACATCCAAGTACACAATCGAAACTACTTGAGCTATATAACATTATATGGACAAGCCAAGAATTTCCTTCTCTCTGGCAACAATCGCTTGTTATTCCAATCAAGAAATCTGATTCACTGTATAACAAAGTAAACTCTTTCAGACCAATCTCTTTGACATGCACACTGTGCAAAATCTTAGAAAAGATGCTTAATTTTCTACTTATCTAGTATCTTGAAAAGAAATGTTTTTTCGACAAAGCCCAATCAGGATTTAGGAAAAATCGCTGTACACTAGACAACCTAATTATCTTACAAAATGAAATTGCACATGCCTTCGCCAGCAACAGAGATTTAATTGCTGTATCTCTCGACATAGAGGGCGCATTTGATACAGTTCAGAAATCGATAGTTCTAGAAACACTTCAAAAAATGAAATTATATGGTAATGTATATTACTTTCTCGAGAACTTTTTGTCTAATAGAACCTTCAGGGTCTCTACCAACGGAAAATTCTCGGTAATACATCTTACTGAAAATCGTATAATAAAAGAATCTGTTCTAAGTACTACTCTATTATTGATAAGTATAAATAATATTGGCACACTGATTCGACCCACAGTCAAATATACAATATACGCAGATGATCTGGTAATTTTCTCTCAAGGCAAAACCACATCATCCACTTGCGCTTTAATTCAAACTACTTTAAATATTATCCACAGTTGGTCAAAAGGAACAGGATTTAAATTCTCATCAAAAAAATTTAAATAGTTCATTATAGTAAAAAACATAATCCCAACTTAATTAATTTAACCTTAAATGGCACCCCACTCCCACTACAAGTAATACATCAACAAAAATCTTTAGGTGTAATCTTTGATGAAAAGTTATCTTGGAAATATCATATTCAAGAATTAAAAGGTAACCTGTCTTAAAAGAATAAATATCTTAAAATCACTAGCGCATCATCAGTGGGGAACAGATAAAGATGTGTTGCTGAGAATTTACCGATCTTTACTTCGTTCAAAAATGGACTATGGAAGTATATTATACATGTCAGCTCCCAATTCACAACTAAAGTGCCTCAATATCATCCAAAACACCGCTCTTCGGATATGTCTTGGTGCGTTTAGATCTAGTCCCATTGAAAGTATTCAAATCGAAGCTAACGAATAAGCTAATCCAAATAATCCAAATAAATGGAAGCTAATCCAAATAATCCAGTCAACGGGTTAATCAACTCTACCAAACCAACAATAGTAAACAAACCCAGAACAGTAATACCAGCTTCTCGAATTCTTAAAGAACTAGTAGGTAATATAGACTTACGAACTACTATTCCAATCTCATATTCTATCATTCCACCATGAACAATAACATTGTCCACTATAAATAACAGTCTATTAACATATAACAAAAAAAAACCCTAGTTCCGCCCTAAAGTCATCCTTCCTCGAACTCATCCACACGAAACAGTATGACTCAATCATCTACACAGATGCTTCTAAACTCGAAGATCAAGTTGGTTCGTCCGTGACTACCACCAACGAAGTTATAGCTACCTACCGTCTTCCTAATTACTGTAGCATCTTCACAGCCGAACTATATGCTGTCATGAAAGCACTTAGTTGTCCAACCAACAAAAGCAAAAACCTTGCAATCTGCACTGATTCGCTATCATCCATACTATCCATCAAGGAAATTTACTCCCAAAACCCACTAATTCAAAATATCCACAATGCATGCCACCAATTGTTAGATAAGAACGTGTCGGTTAGCATTATTTGGACTCCATCGCACGTGGGTATTACAGGAAACGAAAAAGCCGATCAAGCAGCCAAAGAGGCATCCCGTTCTGCCATTCCAATGGAGAGCATACAACTTGGTGTAGATTTACAACATACAGTAAACCAAATGTACTTGAGAGTCTGGCAAAACCTATGGAATAGAACAAGCTCAAAACTCCATAGTATTCAACCTAGAATACCTGCTTTAAAAATACCAGCACTTTGTAGAAGGGACAAAGTTGTCATGAGAAGACTAAGCATTGGACATTGCCGTCTTACACATGGTTACCTGATGAGCCAGGGAAATCCTCCTTGGTGTCATACCTGCAACACTCGTGTCACCGTCAAACACATACTAGTTGAGTGCCAGCTATACACGAACACCCGAAGACAACATAAACTGGATGAAGACCAAACCTCCACTCTTAGTGATACTAGTAACTTTAATAATGTGATAATGTTTCTCAAAGACTCTTGGTTATACTACGTCATATAAATGTTATTTTTTATCATTTTGCTGATATTGTAATTTCTTAATTTAAATTCTTTATTTTCTTAACTTTTATAATTTAAACATATTGTAAACCTTACTTTTGTAACCGTGTCAATGGACTGCGTTGCTGAGACACTTTAATTTAAATAAAATTAAAAAACAATCGTTTGAACTTTGATGTCAAATCACTATAATTCTACAGGGTGTGAATATTGCTACTAAATTGATAAAAAAACGTAATTATCTTTTAAACTACCTCGTATAATATTACAAAAATTTACCCAAAAATGTAAAAATATATAGGGTATTCCATTAAAAAAAAAACACAAAAATTTGAGTCACCCTATCAATACGGGTAGCCCTGTATATTTGAAAATACTTGTAAAATTATGGCCCTATCTGTGCCCCAACTTTTACCTAATAGCTTTTTTCGTATGTCTTACGACAAACGAGTAACTGGACTTCTTAGCACCAATGCCCGCCCCACCCTGTATACAGGGTGAGCCACGCTCAACGGGACCGAGCCTACCGGGGAAACGGCTAAAGATATTAAAAATTCCTTCAGGAGGAATACGTAGATCAGTACCGGCTACAAATAAAAATTTGTGAAATATATACAGGGTGTCCCAATTTAGCGTAACGATATAAAGTTATATATTTTTAAATGGAACAACCTATATTTCACTTTAATTTTGAATTCTACTGAACAAAATATTGTTATTTTATTCAACATTCCCTATACCTATTTTTGATAGATTTCGATTTATTTGGGTTTTTCTGAAAATTTCGCGAAATTAATTAATTACACATTATCGCATGAATTTTAATTAACGTCTTTTTGTCAGTTAGTTGTCAACTGTCCATGCTTTACATCAGAATAATTACCATTTGAAACTAATCTACAGAGTGTTCGCAATCTGAAGTGTCAATACTGTACAATATTTTGTATAATTACTTTCTTAACTTAAATGGGACACCCTGTATTTTACTTTAATTTTGAATTCTAATAAAAAAAAATAATATTACTTTATTAAACAATCCCTGTCCCTATCTTTGCACTATTCTTGAAATTAATTAATTATATTTTATTACATAAAGTTCTAACTTAAACAAAATACGCTATATTTGAATGCTTCAACAATTTTTATAATCAAACTGTTATAAAATTTTATATTAAAATCTAGTATCTTCAGATCTATTTGCATTATATTACCTGGAACATTAAATGTCGTTAATTATTTAGCTCATTATACATTATAAAGAACGTCATGAAAAAAACAAAAGGTACCTAGCTGTCAAACTAATAGTCAACCTATTAACTGTATTGCTTTCAATTAATAGAAATGGCAGATTATTCCATTGAAGACCGAGTAAATATGATTTTAATACTGGGTGAATGTGATCAAAACAGTTTGTTAGCATCAAGAGTCTATGCTGAGAGATTTCCCTTAAAACGTCATCCTCTTAAAGAAGTATTTGAAAGAGTCTTAACCAGGTTTCGTGAAACTGGCAGTGTTGTTTATTCTAAACGAAAATTGATAAATCCCATAACTGAAGATGAAAATACTGAATTAGAAGTTATTCAATCAGTTATTGAAAATCCAAATACAAGTACAAGGACGATGGCCAGGGAAATTGAAGTAAGCCAAACTAATATACGCAGAATTCTTAAAAAATATAAATATCACCCATACTATATTCAAATGCATCAGCATTTGTATGGAACTGATTTTGAACGTAGGTTAGAGTTTTGTTTATGGTTTCTAGACAAAACGGGAGCAGATCAACATTTTTTTGATAAAATTTTGTTCACTAATGAGTCTACTTTCCATAATAATGGACTCGTGAATCGGCATAACTTTCACTATTATATTACGGAAAATCAACATGAATATAGATGTATTGATGGACAAAACCTATGGTCCCTTAATGTATATGGTGGAATAATAGGAGAACATGTGATAGGACCGTATTTTTTAATGGCCATTTAAATGGACAAAAGATTTTAAGATTTCTACGAAGAGACTTTTAGATACTTTTGCAAAATATCCCTTTAAATATTAGAAGAACAATGTTTCTGCAGCTAGACGGTGCTCCAGCACATTACAATAATTACACGCGTAATGTTAGAGAATATTTAGAGAGAAAATTTCCCGGAAAGTGGATAGGTAGGGGTGGTGCTGTCAATTGGCCTCCTAGATCACCTGGGTTAACATCAATGGACTTTTTTTTGGGGATATATTAAAAGTTTGGTTTATCAAACTCCACCTACAACCGCGGAAGACATGAAAACGCGTGTTCGTAATGCGTTTGCAACAGTTACTCCAGAAATGTTAAGAAAAGTAAAACAAAATTTTGAACACAGAGTGAGGTTATGAATTGAAGAAAATGGACACCATTTTGAACATTTAATGTAAATTAATTTTTTCCAGTGTGTTTTGTTTAACTTTATGCAATAAAGTGTAATTAATTAATTTCAAGAATTTCAAAAAAACGCAAATAAATCGAAAATTATCGAGGATATGTATAGGGATTGTTTAATAAAATAATATTATTTTTTTGATTAGAATTTAAAATTAAAGTAAAATACAGGGTGTCCCACTTAAGTTAAGAAAGTAATTATACAAAATATTGTACAGCATTGACACTTCAGATTGCGAACACCCTGTAGATTAGTTCCAAATGGTAAATATTCTGCTGTAAAGCATGGACAGTTGACAATTAAGTGACAAAAAGACGTTAATTAAAATTCATGCGATAATGTGTAATTAATTAATTTCGCGAATAGTACATTTTCAGAAAAACCCAAATAAATCGAAATCTGTCAAGAATAGGTATAGGGAATGTTGTGCAGTAGAATTCATAATTAAAGTGAAATATAGGTTGTTCCATTTAAAAATATATAACTTTATATCATTACGCCAAATTGGAACACCCTGTATATATTTCACAAATTTTAATTTGTAGCCGGTACTTACCTACATATTCCTACGGAAGAAATTTTTAATATCTTTAGCCGTTTCCCCGGTAGGCTCCGTCCCGTTGAGCGTGGCTCACCCTGTATACCTCTCTACAGAGAACTTCACAAAAAGATCTAGTGTATGTTTTCTCAAGATCAATGAGTACCATAATATGATAATTTTTTTTATTCCTAAATATTTACCATCAGCTGTTTTATAATGAAAATTACGTCTTTTAATAGAACGTTGGGTGTTTGATAAATATTTACTGAAAGACATAGGGCCGGTTGTTCGAACGCTAATCAACAATGATCACTATCAAATATTTAATTACTGTCACCAAAACTGTCAATGTCAACTTTTATTGGGTTGCTGAAAACATAATTGATTATAATTATGAGATTAGTTAATCAATTAACATAACAATTATTAACATAATTGATTAAGTAATTTCATAATTATAATTAATTATGTTTTCAGCAACCCAAACAAAGTTGACATTGACAGTTGGTGACAGTAATTAAATATTTGATAATGATCATTGTTGATTAGCGTTCGAACAACCGGCCCTTAGTGACTTGGCAAGAATGGGGAGCTGTGGACAGAAAATTAAAACGTGATGCGATAATTACTCCATTAAAATGTTACATTTTTTAAGCCGTACCTTGCATTTGTTAGAGGAGTCAATTTTATTTCTTTAATGTGTAGGAGGGATCAGTAGAAGCTTAAGATCAAGTTTTTGGGGGCGCCACCCTTGTCCCCCGGCCGCCATCTGGGAAATGGTGTGCAAAGGGGTTTCGCGCTATATCTCGTAAACTACTAACCCTACGGAAAATCTAATTAAACATGAAATGTAGCAAATTAAATTTTCTACAATTTTATTTCAATTACTTTTTATCGTCAAGTGACCAACAAAAAAGATATAAACAAAAATATGTAAAAAAAATTTAACAAGACTCCTTTTGGAGGTTATAACGTTCATTTTTTGAGGTTTTCTCAGTTCATTTTAAAATAACGTAACATAGTAGCAATTTTGTAGAGGGTTTTTCAGCGAACAATTTCCACTATAAATTTGTTTAATTCTATTTATTTATATAAGTGTTACAGAGCTCCAAACTTGACCAGATTCTCGAATGCTCATAGGGATATAATAAAAACAAAAGTTAGGCTTACTTTTCTATCTATATATATTTTTTACTCATACAATGTATTATGATTTTAACATTCCTATACTACTATTAATCTGTTTTTGAGCTTTCTCCCCATTATAAAACTTATAACCCGAAGCATATATAGAAACGGCCCAAGAAGTTTTTTGAGGAAAAATTCGCCGCTTCAGAAGAAGAATGACGCAACCGCATATTGCAAAATTCTTAGGAAGAGCAAAAAACAAATTTTTATTATCAAAATTATAAAGTATGATCAAAATTAGCCATTCACCACACCGTGGTCAGGATCTCGAGATATAAGCGTTTTTAGAGTGTGCCGCTTTTTGATGAAGTAACAAAACTTTTTTCCTATTGTATATTTTGACTTGAAAGGGCCTAACCGGGTAAGATGATGAAAAGTGCCCCCAACTCGATTCGAATTCCATATAGGTCACCATTTAGCATATATAGTGAAACTAACTTTCTGAAATTTT
The DNA here is from genome assembly GCF_917563875.1 of Diabrotica virgifera virgifera. Taxonomy (NCBI): domain Eukaryota; kingdom Metazoa; phylum Arthropoda; class Insecta; order Coleoptera; family Chrysomelidae; genus Diabrotica; species Diabrotica virgifera. The sequence continues at coordinate 121,363,742 of NC_065446.1, read as the reverse complement.
TAGCCCCCTAGGTGGTCATGTGACCCACCTAGAGCCTAATTAGGGTTTTTAGGTTTTTATTTTTTATCTCAGCCGCATAGAGAACTAGCGAAAAACTTTAAATAAAAAAGTTGTAAGCTTTAAAAAGTTCTGCCCGAAAAAATTTTTGTTTTTAATTTTTGGCGGGAAATTTAAATTTTAGAACGATTTCAAGATTTTAAATGAGTATAAAAAAATAACTAAGACATTAGTTTTCACGAAAAAAATATATAACGTGTATTTTTTAATAGTGTTTCACTCTAAATTTTTTCAAATTTTTAAAACTGGTGAGACGCACCTTTTAAAATAAAAAACCGCATTTTTTCGGTTTTTTTTTCGTTTTTTGATACAATTTTATACATATTTTGCAAAAAAGGTAACACCGTACACCGTAACACCGTGAAAATTAATTGGGGTTTGCTTAATAAAAATTTTTTGTAACGCCATCCATTTTCAAGATACAGGGCGTTGAAGAAAATAAAATTTTACACATTTTTTACGATTTTGCCCAAACTGCTGGCAACATTGTAATACAATTTGGGCGAGTTTTAAGAGGTAGTTGTTGTGCATTTGTTGACATACAATTAAGAATTTCATATTTATCATTGGCGCGCATAGGGGTAATGGTCTGAACTTTTTAAAGAAAAAAGATAGTACGCCACTGACGTATTTCAAATTAACAATCGTTTTTGAATTCCTCGTTCAATTTGTGACAAAAAATCTCTCTTCCTATTTTTTTCATACGAGGCGTCGTTTTGCTGCAAAAAATAAAATATCTTAACGCTTCCAAAGTATTCGAATTAGTTTTTATAATGGATGTACGAGTTTATGTAGATGTAGAAACTACTATTATAAGTAGTATTTTATTTTATAGAAGTTCGAATACTTTGTAACGGTTAAGATGTTTTATTTTTTGAATAAAAATGACGTGTCGTATGAAAAAATAGGAAGATATAGTTTTTGTCACAAATTGAACGAGGGATTCAAAAACGATTGTTGATTTGAAATATGTCAATGGCGTACTATCTTTTTTCTTTAAAAAGTTCAGACCATTACCCCTATGCGCGCCAATGATAAATATAAAATTCTTGATTGTCAAAAAGTGCACAACAACTACCACGAGCCGTTAAATACCGCTATGAATTCCACGATTTTATTGGTTAGAACTACCCACGTGATATCTGTGTTCGTATTGGTCAGAGTGACAATCAGCTGTTAGACATCATTATGTGATGGAATTTTTATTTTGATGTAAATAAATATTTATTACTGATAATTTGTATAAGCAAAATTATTGTACTGCACTGCACCTACAGTGACTCACAGCCTCAATTCTGAAATGATACAGTCGCTACTCAATAAAACTGTAGCTTTTGTCAGTGACTCAATATTAGAAAAAAATTACATACTGAAAGTAAGTTACTAACTATAAGTCCTCTAAAATAGCATAAGCTATGTTTTGGGTTTCAGATATACCATACTTAAATAACAATAATCCTTTAATTATTTTGTGTATGATTTTGATATCAGCTAAAATTAATAAAGAAAACAAAACTCCTTGTTGCTTATTTCTTTGGCTGATATATTTATTTCTTGCAGTTCAGCTATGCCGATTATTATTTTGTAATATCCGTCTAATTGTTTCATGGTTACATCTTTTTCCAAACTGTCTTTCCACCTCATCTCTCAATTTTGGTGCACTTTTTTGGGATTATTTGCTATTTCTCTGACAATACATCTTATTGTTCGTCCGCTATAACTTTTCCCATGCGTCACGATTCATTTTCAAGCAAATTAAGTCAAAACATTAAGTGAAACGAATGTCGATGTGTATATACATTTTGTATACTGTATATTATATACTAAACACATCAGCGTACGTTTCACTTTATGTTTTGACTTAATTTGTTTGAAAATGAATCGTGACACATGGGAAAAGTTGTAGCGGACGAACTATAGCTATTAGGACTTTGGAGACGGCTGCTCTGAAAAGTTCGTTTGATGTACATCCGTACAGCGTATAGCATCTCCCTATGCTTCATTTTCCTTGAATCTTTCCCTGCATACTGAGTTGGAGCAAATTGTTTTGGCCCATACATGGCAACATTTTTCATACGAATTTCTAGTTACATACAACCTATCTTTTCATGTCGTAAGGCCAAACCCAGTTATACCAGGAAATTGTCTCAGGCCATAGCATTATTCTCTACATATAAAAACTTAAGAAAGTGTGTCCTTTTAGGTGACACAACTGGGAGTGTCCCAGGTCCTGGCGCTGGGAGTGTTAATTATTGCATATTTGAAACCCAAAACATAGCTTATGCTATTTTAGAAGACTCATACTAACTTACCTACTTTAAGTATGTAAGTTTTTTCTAATAAATATTGAGCCACTGACACAAGCTAGCTTTATTGAGTAGCGACTGCATCATTTAAGCTGTGAGCCCCTGTATATGTTTATCAATCGTGGCCTAGCTACACATTAAAATTGTTTCGTTGATCATTCCCTGCTTTGCTTTCTTCAGCGTGCACACTGATTTTTGTACAGCAGCTTTTGTAGCCAATAGTTACTCTTGTTTGTTTTCTAGATTTTTCCTAATCAGGACTTGATTTCTTTTTGGTTAGTTACTGTCTCCCTTCTACAATAGAGAGAGAGTTTGGGGCTTATTCGTTAAAGTGTTGGAATGCTTGTGGGTTTTGATATATGTACATACTACCACAACTCTCAATATAAAATTTGATCAAACTAAACTGATAGTGTGACCACTAGATTTTTAAAATTTGAACAAACTGCAGTTGTGGCGTCACTTCCTGAGTTTGCTCAAACTGTTTGATCAAATTATTTGATAGTGAAACCACGACTTTAAGGATTTAAGTAACATCAATTTAATTTGCAATAAAAAAGATCATGAAGATTTGACGATGCTTGTAAATACATACACCCGATTTAGATAATTTAAGTGACAGAAATTTTTAGATTGTCTTTTCAAATATACCTACATGCAACAAAAAATTTAATCAAAATTTGCATAAAAAAATTGAAGTGTTTTAAAGTTTCAATATGTAAAAACATTGAACCACAGAAACGGTTTTTCTCCACAAAGAAACAAAAATCGTAGCAACATATTTATAAGTGTTAAAAAAAACGTTTAAAAATCCAAATGTAAATGAAATATTAAATTTCAGATATTTTAAAAGGACACAAGACACAACATGTCCTATATTTCACAAAATGCCGAAGAAAATCATAATTATATAATATAACATATAATTTCCCCTAAATTACTTTTTCCCATATCCAGTATATTTACTTTTATGTAAATTATCTGTTTTTAATTTTCATGCATTTATAATTTAATTTATAAGATCTATTCTAGTGCTGCTGTGTTTGTATTGAACAACTGAAATAAATTGAAATAATATTATTACTATACAATAATTGTTTATATTTTTTATGAGACAAAAGAAATATTTTATGAGACTAGGTACAGTCTAGAAAGCAGACTAGTAGAAACGAATAAATAGTGTTTTTTTAATCAATACTGTTTTTCAATATTGATTTTCTACCACACTTTTATTTCTATCACAAAAATTGTCAATTGTAAGATAAACAAGAAATATTTTTCCGTTATCCTCGGTCAGCAGACTTGTTTTCTTGAAACGACACTTTGCATACAATATCGGTATTTAAATATCCCGCTCTGTCATTCTTAATCATTTGACCAATACGAACACAGATATCACGTGGGTAGTTCTAACCAATAAAATCTTGGAATTCATAGCGGTTATTAACGCTTCGTACAACTACCTCTTAAAACTCGCCAAATTTTATCACAATGTTGCCAGTAGTTTCGGCAAAATCGTAAAAAATGTGTAAAATTTTGTTGTCTTCAACGCCCTGTATCTTGAAAATGGATGGCGTTACAAAAAATTTTTATAAAGCAAACCCCAATTATTTTCCAATTTTTTACCTATTCCAGTGACGGTGTTACCTTTTTTGAAAAATATGTATAAAATTGTATCAAAAAACGAAAAAATGCGGTTTTTTATTTTTAAAGGTGCGTTTCACCAATTTTAAAAATTTGAAAAACTTTAGAGTGAAATATTATACAAAAATACACGTTATATATTTTTTTCGTGAAAACAAATGTCTTAGTTATTTTTTTATACTCATTTAAATTTTTGAAATCGTTCTAAAATTTAAATTTCCCGCCAAAAATTAAAAAGAAAATTTTTTCGGGCAGACATTTTTAAAGCTTACAACTTTTTTATTTAAAGTTTTTCGCTAGTTCTCGATGCGGCTGAGATAAAAAATAAAAACTTAAAAACCCTAATTAGGCTCTAGGTGGGTCACATGACCACCTAGGGGGCTAAGAATTTCAGAAAGTTAGTTTCACTATATATGCTAAACGGTGACCTATATGGAATTCGAATCGAGTTTTCATCATCTTACCCGGCTAGGCCCTTTTCTAAAAAACTTCTTCTGGATTATGTTTTATTGTTGTGTTGGTTAAAAGTATAAACTAAAAAGTTTGTCACTCAACTTTTTTAAGTAAACATGAAACTAACGAAATATGATGACAAAATGTTTAAAAACTAACAACTCCTTTTTTAATGTGTTTAAATATTTAGGACAAATCCCTTTGTTATCTACATACTTCAGAGATTAAACAGTAAAATTTTCAAAAGGAAATATTTACAGCGACCAAAGATACAGCGAAGTAAATTTGAAAAATCATCAAAATTGATTTTCGGCATTTTTGTATAAAATTTGATTTTTGAACATGTTCCACCAAATCTAGATAAAAATAAACTTAATATTCGGATTCAGCGACCTCGAAAACATAAAAATAGATAAAACTTGGTCATTCACTTTAAATTTTATTTTCGTGGTCGGCATAAAGATTGCTGCCGCTCGACTAATAGATAGAAAACATTTTTTTTATTGTATTCCTATGACTATTTCACTCATCTTAAAATTTTCACTTAATCTGACCAATCACCAATCAAAGACAGCTTGTGTTATCGCGAAAACACCAACTGTCTTTCAATTCTGATTGGTCTATCAGCTTCGTGTTTTCAACGACGTAACGATGGATACCGATTTCAAAGCAAAGTTTGACGTTTGCCAAAAAAATTATTGTAGCTGTATATGTCAAAATGAGTCGTTTCGGTGGTACTTCAAACGAAGTTATAAACCAAAACATTGAAGAAAATATACCGGAGTAACACAAGAAAATCTAAATCTTATATATGGAGACAATTTATGATGTTCTGTGTGGATCGCAACTACAAATTAGATGCAGAAAATAAGAACGAAAGACTAGCATTCATTCTAAAAGACTGGGCCTTCAACTATTTGTTGTTATAGGTAAAAAATAAATATTACAAATTATTTATAGTTATAATAAATATTTCATGATTATGACTAATTGTGAATTATTCAAAAAATGGGTAGATTTGGGTTACCTAGATCAAATGTATTATTATTAAATTCCTTCCTCTCATTCTACTGAATTTTTTACCTATCACTTTGTTCGTGAAATAGTCTAATAAAATACCACTCGTGATTTAGTTTATCTTGTAAGTCTGTCTTTTATTTCTAAACTCAACTGAGTTGCTTAAAGAAAACACCACTCGTCCTACGGACTCGTGGTGTTTTCAAGCAACTCAGTTTCGTTTAGAAGTAAATCGACAGACTTATCGCGAAAATTGAATCACTAGTGGTATTACTATTGAGAATTCGAGAATCTGGTTAAGACTGGAGCACTGTAAAACCTAGATAGTAAATAAAATTAAGAAACTTTATAGCTAAAATTGTTCAATGAAAAATCCTCTACAAAATCGCTATGATGTTATTTTATTGTGAAATGAACGGAAAAAAAGTTATAACCTCCAAAAAAACTTCTTACAAAATTTTCTCATATTTTTATTTATAACTTTTTTGTTGGTCACTTCACGATAAAAAGTAATAGATATAAAATTGTAGAAAATTTAATTTGCTATATTTTATGTGTAATTAAGTTTTCTGTAGGATTGCTAGTTTAGAAGATATAGCGCGAAAACCCTTTGCACCACTTTTTCCAATATGGCGGCCGGAGGACAAGGGTGACGACCCCAAAAACTTGAACCTAAGCTTCTACTGAACCCCCCTACACATTAAAAAAATAAAATTGACTCCTGTAACAAATGCAACCTAAACGTAACATTTTAATGGACTAAATTAAAAACCCAGATTTTTTTGAGTTGTGTTTCAGCTTACAAAGCATTATATTTTAAAGAAATTAGCATTACAGCATTTCTTAAAGTGGTTTAAACTCTAAAAAAACAATATTTTTTAGGTTCTTTAAAAATTTTCAAAGTGCCATCGTATTTTCATCTACGTTAATATCACTATTTTTCAGGAACTGCATCACCAGTTGTGCCTTCTCGAAAAGATCCCAATCTCTTAATCGTGGGTGTAAATAGATCTGTGGTGGCAGTCGAATGGGACGGAAAAAATAAACTGGGAGGTCAGCAAGTCCTTACTACACTGAGTCATCAATTCCCAGGTAGCAGGCTAAATGATGGCAAGGCTGACAAACAAGGAAGGTTGTGGTGGGGTAAGTTTCTGATTTGTCATAAATAGAATTTTAAATAGAATACAAACGAATTTTGAAAATTTTAATATATAGGGTGTTGTTTCAAGGTCACAATTACTTACATATATTTTTTTGTTAACCGGGACCTGGATTTTGTTATTGATTATTAAGTGGGCCGTGTGTGTTCTGAATGCGACATATTAGTCCAGAAAGCCACTGCGCATCCGCTAGAAAAAAATATTCTGATTTGGATTGTTTGCACAATATTACTCAAAAAGGACTCCTTTTAACAAATTTGCATGTTGCCAGGACCAAAAGGTGGTCAAAAATTTTTTAAACGTTTTTTTTTTTTGTTTTTTCCTAAAATTATTTTTTTGCATGGAAAAAAGTTTTTTTTAGGTTTTTTGGATCATTCCAAACTAAAAAGGTCTTTAGTGACTTTTCTCTAAAAATGATAGTTTTTGACATATATTATAAGCGAATAAAAATTGAAAAATTGCGAACTCGGCCATTTTTAACCCTCAAAAACTATGTGAAAAACTGAAAATTTGAATTTTGCCAAGATAGGAAGATATTCTTTAAACATCAATTGATGAAATCCCGAAGAGTTTTTTGCACTACAATATTCAAAACTCCTTTGTTTTTAATTGATAATCAAGCGTGCGCGACACTATTTTCCACCGTTGCATGTGTATAGTGCATACAGTATGGTGCAAATGAAAGGAATAAATTTGTTTTTTCGTAAACCGGCTACTTTAAGAAAAAATCCCGAAGTAGGTCGATTTTTATTTTTAAGTTATGATATTGTGGCATATATGGTATACTAGTGACGTCATCCATCTGGACGTGATGACGTAATCGATAATTTTTTTGAATGAGAATAGGGGTCGTGTGCTAGCTCATTTGAAAGGTTCTTCAATTCTCTATTCAGTAATATAAACAATTACATAATTATTTATACAGGGTGTCCAAAAAAAGTTTTTAATTAAATTATTTGAAAAAAGACATTTCATATTCAAATTTTACATACGTATTCAAAATACTACTGTTACCCGAAAACTAAAAAATGTTTATTTCACAAATAAACATTGCTTTTCGATTAAATTCAATATTCAAGCCAGCTCCCGCCAGCCACCTACCTCTTGGAAGTTTGAACATTTAATTTAAGCGAAAATCAATGTTTATTTGTGAAATTAACTTTGTTTTCTGATTTTTGAAAGCTATAAAATGTATCTTTAATTAAATAAAGTACATACATTCTTCTTTTTTTGTCAAATAATTTAATTTAATAAAAATTTTTTGGACACCCTGTATAAATAATTTTGCAAATGTTTATATTACTGAGTAGAGAATTGAAGAAACTTTCAAATGAGCTCGCAGACGACCCCTATTCTCATTTAAAAAAAATCATCGATTACGTACGTCATCACGTCCAGATGGATGACCATAGTATACCATATATGCCACAATATCATAACTTAAAAATAAAAATCGACCTGTTTCGAGATTTTTCCTTAAAGTCGCCGGTTTACGAAAAAACGAATTTATTCCTTTCATTTGCACCATACTGTATACACACATGCAACGGTGGAAAATAGTGTCGCGCACGCTTGAATAGCAATTAAAAAACAAAGGAGTTTTGAATATTGTATTGCAAAAAACTCTTCGGGATTTCATCAATCGATGTTTAAAGAATATCTACCACCTTGGGAACATTCAGATTTTCAGTTTTTCACATAGTTTTTGAGGGTTAAGGATGGCCGATTTCGCAATTTTTCAATTTTTAATCGCTTATATGTCAAAAACTATAATTTTCAGAGAAAAGTCACTAAAGACCTTTTCTGTTTGGAATGATTCAAAAAACCTAAAAAAAAAATTTTCCATGCAGAAAAATAATTTTAGGAAAAAAAAACGTTTAAAAAATTTTTGACCACCTTTTGGTCCTGGCAACATGCAAATTTGTTAAAAGGAGTCCTTTTTGAGTAAGATTGTGCAAAAAATCCGAATCAGAATATCTTTCCTAGCGGATGCGCAGTGGCTTTCTGGACTATATTATGTGTAATAAATATCAAAAAAAATATACAGGGTAGTTCTAAAGTTATTGATTCAGAAAGAAATGAGCAAAATCGATAAAACATCCTGTAACTCGGTTAAAAAATCGTTAGAGCCAATAAATGTGGTATATCAAGAACTACCTCAGTGGCCTCTATTCACCGTTTAAATATTTCCGTTTCCGCATGAAACACCCGGTATAAAAATTTAAGTCGTAAATAAATCACTTTTTCTATTTTGCTTGGAGGAGCGTTACTCTTTTATAAGGTTACATTACTACAACCAGCAGATATCACATGAAAAATAGCGCCTATTTTTAACTTTAACTGCCGGACTACTTATGCACATACAAATTTTCTATGTACGGTATACACCTTCATACATGCAATAGAATTTCTATGAAAAAATAATACTTTTAAAAATCCATATTATAAATAATGAGAGCACGTTAAACATTATCATTTGTATACATAACTACTAGTTTTTAAAAGGTTTTAGACCCAATTTCAATTAACGGCTTTGTGAAGTATTATCTTTCTTTATGAAGTCTTTACTTCTATTTAGCAGCTGAATTAGTAAGAATAACTTAATACACCTTCCTCTTTCATTAAAAAATATTTTCAAATACGTACTTTGAAAATAAATTAGTGTAATTAAAACACAAATAAAAAATGATATTTAATAGAAAAAAAAAACATTTGGTGCACCTTTGCACCACTGGTAAGTTCTATTAAATTTTAGTATAGTATAGTATTCAACGAGCATGTAATGACGGCTATTACTCACGATGATGAAGTTTGCGACACGAGCCGTAGGCGAGTGTCGTAATTCATCAGAGTGAGTAATAGCCATTACATGCGAGTAGAATACTATACTTTTTCTACGACCTTTTTTATTTTAATTAGTAAAAAATATACTCGAATAAACTAAGTACTCGTTATTTAAATTAAAATAATTTACAAAAATTCCTAAATGCTGTTTACCCCTAATACGTAGCTGAATAATTGGTTGCCTACTATTAGGCATTCCAATGAACTGTCAAACATGGCCGGAGGAGGTCAAAATCTGTTTACATCGACATTATTTGTAAAGAAAATCCTGTTTGGTTGTTTTTTTTTTTTGTTAATTGTGTAGGGAAATCTGCGAAATTGTATAACAAATTAAATATGAAGTGGTTTATCGCCTACAGAACTGAATTATCCCATAGTAGTTGCCAGTTTGTGTCAATAACTACTATGGGATAATTCAGTTCTGTAGGCGATAAACTACTTTATATTTATTTGCTATTACAATTTCGCTGTACAATTAACAATAAAAAATAAAACCAAACAGGATATTCCTTACAAAAACTGATATAAACACTATATTATTAAATTTTTGGAATGTTCAATTTGGAATGGTCAATTAGCAAATTCTTATGATTTGTAAAAATACAACAAGAAATAATCAATATAAGTTCTAGTCGTTTCAGAAAAATTATAAGCGTAAAGATTAAATTAATGAAAAAAAAATAATTCGAATAAAATTTAAAAGTTCTTCTTTGGTAATTTCAAAATCTTGACGATTATTTTTATGAGCGTATTTTGTCGTAAAAATAAGCAATAAAGACATTCCTCATTATCAAAACATAAAAAGAATAAAATTCGAGTGGTATTTCTCCTGTAAGATCATGTAATGTTATCTTATTTTCAGTATCATCCCAAATCGGTGCATGAGTATATTCAATTGCTCCTTTTGTCCAGTGTAATCGCCGTCTCGGTTGCGAGTTGTTTCTAGATTTAGATAAAACACACTGTTACATTTCACTCTGTTAACTTTTAAAATAATTGAAAATTTAATTGTCTTGTAGGAACAATCGGACCAGAGGTCAATTTGGTTGTCGCTTCCGATCAGGGTCTCTTTTACACCATTACCAGAGAAAATTTAAACGACCCTAAAGTAGCAGTGCAACCCGTGACGAATAGTAACGGTCTAGCATGGAATAAGGCAAACAACAAATTATACTACATTGATACGCCTACACTAAAAGTAGTGTCGTTTGACTATCATGACGGAAATGGCACAATTTCTTCTACTAACCAGACTGTTTTTGATCTTAGATCAACTCATAACGTTACAGGTAAGTTAAGTTATTTACACTTTTTTGTGAAAGATTTTAAGAAAAAAAGGGGTATATTATTTACTCTTGGTGAAATTTATAACGCAACAAATACAAATATATAAAAATAAATTGACTATAAATTTCCATATAAACTGACTATATACCAATAAAAGAACTTATTAGGGCTATCACAATATCAAAAAATAAGAAGGCAACAGGAACCTACCAAATCAACTTGGAATTTAAGGATAGGTATGGTAGTCACTTGATAGATTTAAAAATGTAGTTTTAACTATTTAGAATGGGAAATAAGCCACAATATTATTAAAAAATGATTTTTTATTAACATTCACAAGAAATAATACGAGGAAAATATCAATACCATACATAAAAGGACTATCCGAGAAACTTAAAACAATAGGAAATAAATTCAACATTTCAACAACATTCAAAACAACCAACACATTGAGATCTATTCTATCTAAAACTAAACCTAACAATGAACAAGAAAGGACAAAGAATTGTATTTATAAAATACCTTGTGAATGCGAACAGTTTTATATAGGTGAAACATCAAGACCATTAAACGTTAGAATAAGTGAACATCAATCTTATATTAAAAAAAGAGAATTTGATAGATCTCAAATATGTCAACACGCATGGGATAATGAACATAGAGTTCAGTGGAGAGATTCAAGTATAGTCCTGAAAGAAACAGATAGTAAAAAGAGAAAAATCAAAGAAGCGGCTCTAATTATGCTAAACGAAACCAATTGTGTCGCAAATTCCTCGGTGGAATGCAGTAGGATGTGGATACCCATACTGAAAGAGGAAGTCAATAGAAAGAAAATACCACAATTAGTAAGTCAATAGTCGAGTTAGTACATATTTTATATTTTAGTATTACTTATATACCCATGTATTATTGATATTATTTATAATTTAAACAAAATTATAGTAAAGTCAGAATTTGGTATTAATTTTGAGAGTAAATTAAATGTAAGACCAAATACTTACGATGTCGGGATAGTATCACGAGGTTTTTCCTGGTTTTCCCTCGTGATTTACTATGAGATCTCTAGCGCGAGAATTTTAATGTCACCGTTGCATGTGGTTGTCTTTTTAAAGACAGATCACATGCTATGATTTTTTTGTGACGGATATTCTTGAGTTGGGGTTGATTTCATGTAATCGAATGAACTATCTTTCAGTAAAGTCGTCCCAGGAACGCAACTCATAAATATTGGCAATATCATTTTAAAGTCTTCTACTTTAAAATGTATCATATGTATCTGAATTGCCGATATAAATGAGTCAAATTAAATAAATTATTAGAAGAATTTTTTTACTAAGCAACAACATTTTTGTTTATATTAATAGTATTTTGTATTTTGACAACGGCACCCGATTTGGGCAGCGAAACGTTAATAAAAAATCATTTTTTAATAATATTGTGGCTTATTTCCCATTCTAAATAGTTAAAATTGTAAAAATGCCACAAGAAAATAGCTTCAGAACAACATTAAAAATGTAGCTTTTGAGGTATCAGTCTGCTGAATGCAACTATAATGCAATCACCGGCAAAATTAACCGCCCACCTTGTATTTCTTTCAATTTGCAGAAATTATCAATCTTGGACCACATTTTATGAAAGATATGGTGAAAACCACCTTTGAGAAAAACAAAACGGTAAAATTAAAAAAAAGTCGTTAATCAAGGGATGACGGTCGAAAATTCAATACTTTTTCCCCATCCAAGAAGTGCACAACGTCCCTAAACAAATTTTCAATTCAAAAATTTATTTCGTTGAAGCGATGACGTTCCCTAATTTAATAATTTTTCCCCGTCCAAAAAGTGCACAACGTCCCTCAAGAAGTTTTCACTTCAAATATTTGTCTCGTCGAAGAGATGACGGTCACTAATTTATTACTTTTTCTCATCCAAAAAGTGCACAACGTCCCTAAAGAAAAATATTATTTCGTCGAAGTTATGACGGTCGCTAATTTAATACTTTTCTCATCAAAAAATTGCACAACTTCCCTAAAAAAGTTTTCACTTCAAAAATTTATTTCTCAGAAGCAATGACGGTTGCTAATTCAATACTCTTTCCCCATCTAAAAAGTTCACAACGTCACCAAAAAAGTTTTTACTTAAACAATTTATTTCGCCGAAACGATGACGGTCGCGATGACATTCGCTAATTCCATACTTTTTCCCCATCCAAAAAGTGGACAACGTCCCTAAAGAAATTTTCACTTCAAAAATTTATTTCGTTGAAGCGATGACGGTCGCTAATTTAATACTTTTTCCCCATCCAAAAAGTGCACAAAGTCCTTCAAGAAGTTTTCACTTCAAAAATGTATTACGTCGAAGCGACGACGGTCGCGTTGGCGGCCGCTAATTTAATAATTTTCCCATCCAAAAATGCACAACGTCCCTCAAGAAGTTTTTATTTCAAATAATTATTTCGTCGAAGCGATGATGGTCGCGATGAGGGTCGCTAATTTAATACTTTTCTCATCCAAAAAGTGCACAACGTCCCTAAAGAAATTTTTACTTCAAAAATTTATTTCGTCGAAGCGATGACGGTCGCTAATTTAATACTTTTTCCTCATCCAGATGGTACACAACGTCACTCAAGAAGTTTTCATTTCAAATATTTGTTTCGTCGAAGAGATGACGGTCGCTAATTCAATACTTTTTCCCCATCTAAAGAGTGCACAACGTCACCAAAAGAAGTTTTCACTTAAAAAATTTATTTCGCCGAAGCGATGACGGTCGCGATGACATTCGCTAATTCAATAATTTTCCCCATCCAAGAAGTGCACAACGTCACTAAAGAAATTTTCACTTCAAAAATTTATTTCGTGGAAGCGATGGCGGTCGCTAATTTAATACTTTTTCCCAACCAAAAAGTGCACAACGTCCCTAAGAAATTTTCACTTCAAAAATTGATTTCGTCGAAGCGATGACGGTCGCTAATTTAATATTTTTACCCATCCAAAAACTGCACAAAGTCCCTCAAGAAGTTTTCACTTAAAAAATTTATTTCGTCGAAGCGATGATGGTCGCGATGACGGTCGCTAATTTAATACTTTTTCCCATCCAAAAAGTGCACAACGTCCCTAAGAAATTTTCACTTCAAAAATTGATTTCGTCGAAGCGATGACGGTCGCTAATTTAATATTTTTACCCATCCAAAAACTGCACAAAGTCCCTCAAGAAGTTTTCACTTAAAAAATTTATTTCGTCGAAGCGATGATGGTCGCGATGACGGTCGCTAATTTAATACTTTTTCCCATCCAAAAAGTGCACAACGTCCCTAAGAAATTTTCACTTCAAAAATTGATTTCGTCGAAGCGATGACGGTCGCTAATTTAATATTTTTACCCATCCAAAAACTGCACAAAGTCCCTCAAGAAGTTTTCACTTCAAAAATGTATTTCTTCGAAGCGATGACGATCGCCAATTTAATACATTTTCCTGTCCAAAAAGTGCACAACAATGCTTTTTCCCCATCCAAAAATAGATTTTACATTTATTTTAAATTTAAATACTTGTATACCATTTATGTATAATATGTATATATACACATATAGATACGTACAAAATTTATTTTGCCGAAGAGATGACGGTCGCGAAATAAATGCTTTTTTCCCATCCTAAAATAGGTTTTACATTTATTTTAAATTTAAATACTTCTATACAATTTATACAGGGTGTCCCGAAAAGATTGGTCATTAATTATACCACACATTCTGGGGTCAAAAATAGTTCGATTGAACCTAACTTACCTTAGTACAAATGTGCTCATAAAAAAAGTTACAGCCCTTTGAAGTTACAAAATGAAAATCGATTTTTTTCAATATATCGAAAACTATTAGAGATTTTTTATTGAAAATCAACATGTATCATTTTTATGGCAGGAACATCTTAAAACAAAATTAATTATAGTGAGATTTGTCCACCACATAAAAATTTTATGGGGGTTTTGTTCCCTTAAACCCCCCAAACTTTTGTGTACGTTCCAAATAATTCATTATTGTTGTACCATTAGTTAAACACAACTTTTTTAAACCTTTTTGCCTGTTATTATTTTTTTTATAAGCCAGTTTTTATCGAGTTGCGGCTTCGTTTTTAATATATTTACATAAAATTTTTATGGGGATTTTGTTCTTCTAAACCCCCCAAATTTTTGTGTACGTTCCAATTAAACTATTATTGTGGTACCATTAGTTAAATAGTGTTTTAAAAATTTTTTGCCTCTTAGTATTTTTTTGATAAGTCACCTTTTATCGAGATGCGGCTTCTTTTTCAAAATATACCTAAAAATGTAAATTATACATAGACCGGGAAATATCGTCGCCCCCCCTAGCGCAATTATTCCGATTCGATTTTTTTGGACAAACTTACTCAAAAAGAGGTCCTTATAACATATCCACAGGGTGCCGGGCGGTGCCGTGGTCGAAAAATTTTTTAAACATTTTTTTTTAAACAAATTCACAAAAATCATTTTTTTATTTCCAACAATTTTTTTTAGATAACTTGGGTCATTCTGAGCAAAAAAGGTCTCCTGTCATTTTTCTCTAAAATTGACTGTTGTCGAGTTATCCGCGATTAAAAATTTGAAAAATGCGAAAATGGCCATTTTGAAGGCTTCATAACTCGATTAAAAATGATTATGATGAAATTCAAAAAAGACAAAATCAAGTTTCAAATACCTTCTTCAACGTCCTGAAGAGATTTTTGTCACTATTTTATTACAAAGCTGTTATTTTTAGTTATTAACAATTAGCGGTATAGTCCAACTGTATCGTCGCCCTCGTTAGCGGAACTATTTCGATTCGATTTTTTTGCACAAACTTACTCAAAAAGAGGTCTTTATAACATATCCGCAGGGTGTCGGACGGTGCCGTAGTCGAAAAATGTTTTAAACAGTTTTTTTAAACAAATTCACAAAAATAATTTTTTTATTTCCGACAATTTTTTTTAGATTACTTGGGTCATTGTGAGTAAAAAAGGTCTGTTGTTTAAACAATTTTTCGACCACCGGCCGGCACCCTGTGGATATGTTATAAGGACCTATTTTTGAGTAAGTTTGTGCAAAAAAATCTAATCGAAATAGTTCCGCTAACGGGGACGACGATACAGTTGAACTATACCGCTAATTGTTAATAACTAAAAATAACTGCTTTGTAATAAAATAATGACAAAAATCTCTTCAGGACGCTGAAGAAGATATTTGAATCTTGATTTTGTCACTTTTTGAATTTCATAATAATCATTTTTAATCGAGTTATGAAGCCTTGAAATGGCCATTTTCGCCTTTTTCAAATTTTTAATCGCATATAACTCGACAACAATCAATTTTAGAGAAAAATTACGAGAGACCTTTTTTGCTCAGAATGACCCAAGTTATCTAAAAAAAATTGTTGGAAATGAAAAAATTATTTTTGTGAGTTTAATAAAAATTATTTAAAAATTTTTTCGACCACGGCACCGCAAGGCACCCTGTGAATATGTTATGAGGACCCCTTTTTGAGTAAGTTTGTGCAAAAAAATCTGATCGAAATTGTTCCGCTAACGGGGGCGACGATACAGTTAGACTATAGCGCTAATTGTTAATAACTAAAAATAACAGCTTTGTAATAAATTAAAGAAAAAAATCTCTTCAGAACGCTGAAGAAGGTATTTGAATCTTGATTTTGTCACTTTTAGAATTTCATAATAATCATTTTTGATAGAGTTATGAAGCCTTGAAAATGGCCATTTTCACAATTATCAAATTTTTAATCGCGTATAACTCGACAACAGTCAATTTTAGACAAAAATTAAAAGACACCTTTTTTGCTCAGAATTCTAAAAAAAATTGTTGGAAATATAAAAATTATTTTTGTGAATGTGTTTAAAAATTATTGTTTAAAAAATTTTTCGACCACGGCACCGCCCGGCACCCTGTGGATATGTTATAAGGACCTCTTTTTGAGTAAGTTTGTGCAAAAAAATCTAATCGAAATTGTTCCGCTAACGGGGGCGACGATACAGTTAGAATATAGCGCTAATTGTTAATAACTAAAAATAACAGCTTTGTAATAAATTAAAGACAAAAATCTCTTCAGAACGCTGAAGAAGGTATTTGAATCTTGATTATGTCACTTTTTGAATTTCATAATAATCATTTTTGATCGAGTTATGAAGCCTTGAAATTGGCCATTTACGCATTTTTCAAATTTTTAATCGCGTATAACTCGACAACAGTCAATTTTAAAGAAAAATGACAAGATACCTTTTTTGCTCAGAATGACCCAAATTATGTAAAAAAAAATTGTTGGAAATAAAAATATTATTTTTGTGAATTTGTTTAAAAAAAAATGTTTAAAATATTCTTCGACCACGGCACCGCCCGGCACCCTGTGGATATGTTATAAAGACCTCTTTTTGAGTAAGTTTGTGCAAAAAAATCGAATCGGAAGAATTGCGCTAGCGGGGGCGACGATACTGCTCGGTCTAAAATAAATTTTCAGATTATGAACAGGTCTATAATAATCGTACTTAACCATATACAAATATGTGGTGGATTCGACAAATATTCAAAATATCTCGATAAACACTGGATTATCGAAAAATTACAGAGAGACAAAAAAGTTTAAGAAACAGTTTATTTAACTAATGGTGCTACAATAATAATTTAATTGGAACGTACACAGAAGTAAGGGGGGTTGAAGAGAACCAAACCCCATAAAATTTTTATGGGGTGCACAAATTTCACTTTAACTTTTTTTTAAGATTTTGCTGCCATAATATTGCCACATGTCGATTTTCAATAAAAAATCTCTAAGTGTTTTCGATATATCAAAAAAAAAATATATCGATTTTCATTTTGTAACTTCAAAGGGCTCTAACTTTTTTTGTGTGCACTATTAGGTATATAGGTAAGTGAGGTTCAATCAATATATTTTTGACCCCAGAATATGTGATATAATTTATGACCAATCTTTTCGGGACACTTTGTATATTATACATACAAATAATACATAGTATAAGCGATGACGGTCGCGAATTCAATGCTTTTTCCCCTATCCTAAAATCGCACAACGTTCCTAAAGAAGTTTTCACTTAAAAAATTATGAGTGTTAATAATAGGTTCTTTTCTGCTGTATGAGAACACGCTTCATATCTCTATTTAAAAAATGAATAGGCCAACAAATAATAGGTGGAAAAACGGGACATAATGAAACTGTATCCCGTTTTGTCCAACTCAGACATTTTTAAAAACAAAAATGGCTGCTACTTAAATGTGACAGTAAAATTAGATAGTCAACACATGAGAATATTCGTTAATGAGTGGTTAATTAAATGTAATTGTCACCGGAATTATATCTTTATAATGTAGAAAACAGCGCACTTAAAAGTACGAAGAGCCAAAAAAAATAGAATCGAACAATTCTAAACACAACAACTTTTCATCAAATAGTGGCATCGAGGTAAAACGAACTGAGAAGGTTAAAATGACGACTGGTAACAAGTTTCCGTCATTGTCCGATTGATAGCTGCCACTAGGTGGGTCCCTAGGCTAGGTTTCCCGTTTTATCCGACTATCCCGTTTTATCCGACTATCCCCTTTTATCCAACTCTCCCCTACTACTAACGCCACTTATACGTCATCGGTACCTTTGATAAAACCTTCGTGAAGGTACTCGTGCGTCATGGGTACCGAACGTGTTAACATGTGTTTTAACTGAAACAATACAAAACTATTAATAATAAATCACAACAGTTAGATAACAAAACTTGAAACACAGAAAGAAGCATAACGTAAACTAATACATTATATCGCGTGTTGTTCCTCTTATTCTAATAACAGCTTCACATTTCCCAGGCATGGTGAATATTAAACAGGCTATTTATTTGATTTTGTTCTATGGAGTTTCAGAAATAACCATAGTTTCTATATATTGCAGGGAAACAGGAAGGGGCTGAAGAAGTCTTAATTTTCTACCGTCAATGTTCCATAATATGTGATCAATAGGAGTCATATTGAGTCTGTGAGGGGGCCAATTAAATATGTGAATAATTACTTCACTTAAATATGGAGTAACGATATGCGATACGTGAGGAGGCGATGTCTTATCATACAACAAGATAAAATTATTTCCTAAATAAAGTACGAAAGGACCAAATTGTTCAAAGAACGGAAATATCTGTAATATACCTCTCGCTATTGAAAGAGCCTTCATGTAAAGACACCGAATCCGTACTTTGTGCTCAAAACATAAGACTATAATACGATTTCGATGTTTACATACACTTATACATATGACTGTAATTCTACGTATGACTATGTTCACTCCATCTATTCAATCTGCCATTACCAACATATAACACTCATCTATATTAAAACCAAGTCAAAAAGTCTTATTTTTCTTTCTGGGTCCCTTTCATGTTCCATTTTCATTAATTTCCTTATAGACATCTTATATTCCATCCTCTCCTCAAACTACTGTCAACTACATCTTATGACGGTTTGGTTTCAAACCCTTAGGGATCCGGGCAGCCTGCGGGGTCCTTGGTAATTAGTTGCCTAAGTCTGAGCTTGTTTTTTAATGATATATCCCCCTAGATTATTTAAGACCTTTTTACACTTCAGTCACCCCTACTGTGACCTCTTTTCAAACTTAAACAAATTCCAACACCTACCAATAAGTTAAATAAATTCGATAACTTTAAATCAACATAAAATTGCTTTTCTAAATCCTGGGTCTATAGACAATAGGGTTTTATATACTGATTTTAGTTTTCGAATAAAAATTTTTTGTGTAATGTGGTTTGCCTACCCCTCCTTTGACAACATACGTTAATACATTTTTATAACTACAACATCTAGTTTATTTTATTTTAATTGATTATTTATCACAGTGGAATGATTGTTGTTACTTGTCTTAATTTAACAAACTTTACACCATAGTCTTCAAATTTGAGAGGTTAAATTTTCAACTTCATGTGTAACTGTCACTTCTGTCATATCGTTCAAGAGTCCCTATATCATCGTCACTTGCTACCATACTGCCATCATGAGAACAAGCCGAATTAGAGCTCAGATGATACCTAGGGCATATTACATGGAATATTTTGAACATCCATGTTTAAGTTCGCATATTTCATATATGTATCCTTGACGGATAACTTTTAAAGGGTTTTTACTCATATATTTTTATAGTATTGTATTTTGGTGGTTAGCATGTTAGATCACGTGAGTATAACCTACAACTTTTCTTAAACCGTAGTCAAAATTTTAAAAACTTTGCATTATCTTACCAGGCTATATTCATTTTAGGTAAACACTGATGATGACTGGTCATCCAATCGAAAACTAGTTCTGTGATGTAGCCCTTTTGGGAATTTTCAAATATATACCTTTTATAAAGGATTTTATTCGTTTTTTTATACACTTATACCTTGTCCGCCCTACAGGGTTTCTCAAACTTAATATAAGGAAAATATTTCTGTTCTTTCAACCGGTATAATTTTAAAAAAGAAGTTTGAGTAAAAACCCAACTGTGTAAATACCAAAGAAAAATCTAAACTTATAAAAAAAAATTAGCGGAATTAAAATTAAATCCGTTAATCTGTTCACGAAAAAATCATCTATGAAAATGATCATAATTTTAGGTGATGTATAACTTTTGCAACTATGTGTTTATATTATAAAGCTTAAAACAGAAATTCAGCGAAACTTAGATATTATGTAGTTCAAATACTTGCTGTGTCTAAGGAAAGTATTTTTTTTGTTTGTCCTGGCTTTTGTCATGATTTGCAATAAAATTACTAACCAGAAATTTTCTATCTGTACGGTTACGCGAACTTCGTAATATGTATTAATAAAGATCGATCACGTTCTATCTGTACTGATTCGGTGAAGACTCTTGACATAAAAGAAATTTCATGTAACCAAATAAAATATCCTCAAATATCTATGTAACAGTATAAGAGTAAATGAAGTACAATATAACAATACTACTCAGGTAAATTAGAAGCGGCAGAGATTAATTATTGCTAAGGATAAAAATTGAAGATCATCATAACCAAGAATACGAAATAATATAACGTCGCATATTGTTTTAGAAGAGTTAAAATCTTGTAAATATATTATAGAATATCATATGCATCAACAAAGCGGAAAAGCAAATTTTTTATTAAGGAGGACAAATTTTTCTGGTATTTTCGATTATTTTACTTTGACCTCTTATCAGGGTAAATCATCCCAACGTTTTTAATGGCAATGGGGTGGGGGTCAAATAAGATATTGTTATAAAGCCCTTGCAATTTTCAATATTAGTATTTAAATTCTTAAATTCGGCCCAATACTTTATTTTATTTATTTAAAAAGATTTTTAAATTTTAAATTGTATTTACCTGCTTAGTTGAGATAGTACGATAGTGGTTTGGATTTTAATTTCTTTCTTCGTACAGCTTTTGTTTTTTTTTGTCACATTTGTTACAGTAAATAAATTATTTGACATAAACATATCAAGAACGTGAAATTAGATGGTTTGCTAGCCTATACCAGTTGAACCATTATTTTTTAATTTTTGAAAATTTATTACCATGGTTCATCAATATTCATAAATGAAACTGTAAATCGCCATAATGGCCGTTATTGGTCCGATTAACCCTTTGAATGCTGATGACGCCCTTATTATACCGTTACTACTCTCAGGTGCGCATGACGGCTTCAGGCGTCATAATATGGAGTTATGCACAACATTCGTTTAGAGGTTAGTACCTATTTGTTTGACTTTGATTGAAATGAGTTCTCTTTCTATCGAGTACGTAGATAATAGCTATTTGTATAACAAGGTAGGAAAGTGCTACTTTTCCTCCCGCGAATGAAGTGCAAGGGAGGAAAAGGCACTTTACTCCCATGTTATACATATGGTTTTTCCACCTTCCTCAAATTAATAACAAGTCATTTTTCATTTTTACTTAATTTATTTACCTATGTAACTGACCAACAAAATTTATTAAAACTAAAATGCTAAAACTAACAAGTAGGTACAATATATCTGTCAACTGTCAAATATAAGTCAATTTATTAATGTAAACATTGTTAAATCAAAATATCAATTTACTGTTTTTTACCATTCTGCAAAATACAGGGTGTTATATAAATAAACGTTAAAATGTATAGATACTTACCTAATAGAAAATAGATATTGTACAGGGCGTCAAAAAGTTCTATTTCATGAATGAAATACCATGACGTCACTTTTACTTTTCCTCCCTAGGGAGGAAAAGTACAACTTTGCTCCCTACAATCAGGTCCGGAAAAGTATACTTTCGGTAGAGGTAGGTGGAAAAAGTGTTTTTATAACGTCACTTTAGATTCATATTATGGATAAAGCAATTCCAGGGCCATCTCGACCAAAACACTACAATGTAAAAGCAGTAAAAAATCAAGTTAGCACCCAGGGCCTCGATTTTTGACACTTCACTTCGTTATCGAACGTATTCGCTACGTATACTAAACAGATACGAAGCGATACGTTCGATAACTAAGCGAAGGGTCAAAAATCGAGGCCCAGGTCGCGTTAGGAATATTTCGTTAGCAATGGACGGATTAAAACCCCAGGATTACACGTATATAACGCTTACACGTATCCAGTAACTGGCTCCAGTCTCACTAGAATGCCAGCGGCATGAAAAATAGACCACCTTAAAGTAACGTTTACACGTATCCAGTAACTGGCGCCAGTCTCACTGGAATGCGAGTGCTTGACTAAGACAGCGCTGGATAGGTTCGTTTACACGTATCCAGTAACTGGCGCCAATCTCACTGGCACTCTTATTAAAAATCCTAATACTGCCACTGAAACCACAGGTACGACAGCGCCACCGACTGAAATGCTGTGTTTACACGTGTCTACAACCACTGGCACGGGGTTAAAGGGGACGCGGACGAGGGCCACTGGCATGAAAAATAGACCAGCTTTCTATTCGAGACAACGCTGGCAGACAGCGCTGGACTGGCACAAAAAAGTGTTTACATGAGGCCACTACCATACCAGCGCTGTCGTGTCAGTGCGACTGGCGCCAGTTATAGACGGAGAGGCAGCGCTGAAAATCTCTTTAAATTTACTAAAGCTAAATTCTTCACAGTTGATTACTGTGATTGTGTAGAGGAACATACTGCGGTCGGTCAAGCGAAATTTAGAACAGGGGTCACTGAAAGGATATGAAAGTTGCTTTCCTACGAAGGTCATTAAATCCATTTACTAAGGCTGAAAATCAGTACACACATTCTAAATTGAATACAAATAAGTTATTATAGGCGGTCAGCTGTATGACTGGACAGAGCCGGTCGGTCGGCCCCAATGAATGTACAGGGTTATTCACTATATTTTGACTCCCTTTTAATCTGCTTTATTTACAGAATTAGAAAAAAATTTAAAATGAAAATTATTTGAGTTTCTAATTATGATTTTTTGACATATACATCGTACTAGTGACGTCATCTATCTGGGCGTGATGACGTAATCGACTATTTATTTAAATGAGAAAAGGGGTCGTGTGCTAGCTCATTTGAAAGGTTATTCAATTCTCTATACAGTACTATAAATATTAAGATCATTAATTATACAAGGTGTCCATATAAAATTTTTGAATTATTAATTAATCATTTATTTTAATTAAAAAAAAATTTTTGGACACCCTAAATAATTAATCATGTTAATGTTTATATTACTGAATAGGGAATTGAATAAACTAAAAAAAAATAGCCGATTACGTCATCACGCCCAAATGGATGACGTCACTAGTACGAAATATATGTCAAAAAATCATAATTTAAAAATCGAATAACTTTTTTATTTCATTTTTTTTTCTAATTCTCTAAATAAAGCAGTTTACAAGGGGGTTAAAATATAGTGAATAACCCTGTTATACATTCATTGGGGCCGATCGACTGGCTCTGTCCCGTCATACAGCTGACCGACTATAACAACTTTTATTTATATTCAATTTAGAATGTGTGTATTGATTTTCAGCCTTAGTAAATGGATTTAATTACCTTCGTAGGAAAGCAACTTTGATACCTTCTAAGTAACCCCTGTTCTACGTTTCGCTTGACAGACCGCAGTATGTTTCTCTACACAATCATAGTAATCAACTGTGAAAAATCTAGCTTTAGTAAATTCAAAGAGATTTTTCAGCACTGCCTCTGGGACTATTACTGAATACGTATAAACGCGCCTTTGTGCCCTTAAGAGGAAACAGTAGCGATCAACAGGTAGCAAAAACGCGTTCCAAGATTGCGGCTGTAATTTTGAATATTTTTTCGAGATATTTGGCACACGTATTCGTAATATAATAAAGAATGGCGGTACAGAGCCCAATTTGAAAAATATATTAATATGTGGAAATTAATCTGTCATTAAATACAATTTATAAAAAAACGAGCCTGTAACGCCATTAAGAAGAACAAAAAAATACACTTTCTTCAAACAAACTTTTTTATCCGATGCCTAGATTTTATGTCATTGTGGAACTACTAAAATTTTTTATTTCATTAGTAGTTCCAAAATGACACAAAATCTAGGCATCAGATAAAAAAGTTTATTTGAAGAAAGTGTATTTTTTTGTTCTTCTTAATGGCGGTACAGGCTCGTTTTTTTAATATTGTATTTAATTACAGAGTAATTTCCACATTAATATATTTTCAAATTGGGCTCTGTACCGCCATTCCTTATTATATTACGAATACGTGTGCCAAATATTTCGAAAAAATATTCAAAAATAGAGCCGCAATCTTGGAACGCGTTTTCGCTACCTGTTGATCGCTACTGTTTCCTCTTAATGAAAATCTAGGAAAAATGTATTTAAACTCTGGTATTTATTTGACAACGTCTGTATGGCACCAACGGTTTTTATTCTTTTGATATCCTATTGTGTCTCTTTACAATTATTGTTGTTTTTTATTTGTTACTCAACGTTCACATGTCACATAGGTTATGTTCAGAAATATATAAAAATATTTTTGTTTTTCTTTTCAATTACGTGTAGCAACTCTTTTTAAAGTACATATACGAAAATTTATACTTTCTCACGTATCCCCGTCACTCTAGTATAAACTTATTATTTTTATTCTTATTTCATTGTAAGGTGATGCCATATTTGTTTGCCAAGAAGAACTTCGAGGCAGGAGGCAGGTGAAATTGAAATCATGAGAATGTTGCTTGTAGATTGTATATTTAGTATAACGGAAACTTTAAATTGGCACCGTAAGACTTCTCGAAAATAACAGCCTGTCGACATGTAAAATACACTCCCGCTTCATGTAATTTTATTCCTTGTATTTAAAAGGTATGCTTAATAAATTTTTTTCCTAGAGGAAATTGTATATTGTGTACAAGGGCTATCCAGAAATTTCGATACGTTTTAATCTGTAGCCGCTGGGGGCAGGGCTAGCGCGGCCTACTTTACATCTTGGCGTTCCTCCGTTCAGTAGCTGTCTAGACGAGTACGAAATCACTGTCTCTTCTAGTTATTTTACAACAGCTGTTCAAAATGTGTGCAGCAATCAAAACCCCCGCCAGTTGTGAGGTGCGATAATATGGTTATTGTTGGCTAACAACAACAAACCAATTGAAATTTACTGCGAAATTTGTGCTGCTTATGGGGACAATGTAAAAGCTGAAGCTAAAGTGCGTCAATGATGCATTCTATTTAAAAAATGGTCGAACAGATGAGCACGATGAAGAACGAAGTGGACATATAAGCATTGTGACTGATGAACTTGTCTCTTCTACTCAAGTGGGAGGTGTTTTCTCATCCGCCGTATAGTCCGGATCTTGTACCTAGCGACTACTACTTGTTTCTAGCAATGAAGACCTGGTTTGCAAGGCAACGCTTTGATGACGAGCAATGAACATCTGGTTGGAGTCTCAGGTGACAGAATTTTATGAGAATGGGATTTCAAAGCTAGTTCACCGCTTCGCGTCTGGCGAACTTTCGACACCAAATTGTGTTTGTACCTGAGGTCATCGAAGGGCCAAGTTTTATTACAGGAAATTTCGACACCGCGCGGTAAATCAGGTAGCTGGGTAATTACTTGGGTTTCCTCAATATTTATTTTCACTTGCATCTAAATTTACACGAATATTATTCAGTTGTATTTTATTTCTTGTTTGACGTCTTGTTTGTATATAGACAGTTCATTTTCTAAAGTACCAAATCTTTTCTCCAATTATTTACTATAGGTACATGGCTTGGAAAATGGACATTATGTTCCATGTTAAAGGACAAATTGTCGATGACATACAAAAATTTATTTTGTTTACTAAATAGACAAAAAATTCAAGACAAAATAGACAATGTAAAAATTCGCGGATGTCGTTTTCACTTAGGTACTACATCAAAACTGATGTAAAAAAAATGATGTTTAAAAAAATTCAATCTTTGGGTTTGGTACAAGAATATTATAATACAAGTACAGAAATTGCAAAATAGTTAAGGCATTCGTTTGATTTAACCTGACGAAGTTGAAGAATGCTTTGTTTGTGATTTCATGTCATACAAACCTAAGAACTTGATATATCTGCAGATTATTTATCAAAAAATTACATAATCAATAGCCTATTTCCACCACAGATATGGTATATATAATCATAATCCAGGTCTATTACGATGACCATGAATGACTGTGAACCCTTCCATGCGAGGTTTAATTCTTCTTTTTACTCAATGCATCCTTCTGTTTTTATGCTTATTGAAAATTTTAAGTGGACACTTATGTCAAAATAAATAGTAGATACTACCGTTAACACTAAATTGGCAATTTTGGAGAAAATGATAGAGAAAGAGAAAGTACAATTCCGACAAATACATACGTAGTTTAGATTTTATTGGAAGCTATATCGTATCTTACCTATAATAGCTAATAAATTATTGTATACAATGTATATAAATATCGACTGTAAAATTTATAAAAATTACTAATATATCTAAGTAGTGTTATATTCGGATAATATCATTAAAGCTTTAAAGAAATAAAATGTATATTATGTTTATAAAATAAACAAATACATTAATTAGTCATTAACTATGGTATTTTATTTATTCCGCAACTATATTTATTTGGTGTCCAATATTCCTGTAAGGCAAAACCGGCCTTTGGGTCTAGTGTCAAAAATTGCCATTAAATTTTAGTCGCTACCTGATTGGTGTCGAAATTTCCTCCGTCCCCGCTTCGATAAGTGCCTGAATTTATTGGGAGATACGTAAAAAAATAGTATTTGAGTGTCTCTTTCAAATGTATGTAATAATTTTTTTACTTGTTTTCTTTCTATTCCAAAACATAACGTCCTTTCTGGATAGCCTATTATGCTATGAAGTAATAATTGAAAGAAATCAAGAACATATGTAGTTTCCTGAGAATCACTTATTTTCATGGATACAATTATTGGCATACGAATTTTTATAGGCGAGTACTGTACCCCTGAAAACACGCCTATACTGCGTTCCACGGTCACCTTTCAGTACAGACTCTTATGAAGAACAATGTTGCCAAGAGATATTAATATTTATGTTAAATAAATTTTAAAGTATTTTTATACCTCACTTGGTCTATTTAATTTGTCAGTATATATGACAAATCTTGTAAGCTTTCAAAGCAAAGGGAGTTTAGCTCGGTGGTAGCGCGTTCGACTGGAGATCGAGAGGTCGCCGGTTCGAATTCGTGTGTTATCTAACTTTTTTTTATTTTTAGTATTGTTTTAATAAAAGTTTTTGGATACAAATACAAATAACCTGTTGAAAGTATATTTATTTCGTTGAAATCGTATAATAGAAGTATAACTTCTTACGTGCGTATAAAGTACACGTGTTAAAAAGTACATTTTTAAGGCAATTATGTGAATTGCAGAATTCGCTTCGCTCATTCTGCAAACTTTCACAAGCGTGCCTTAAAATTGTACTTTTAACACTTATATCACAAATAATTATTAAATATATTATTAACCACAGGCTAATTATAATTAATATTCAAATCATATATCTTTAATATCGTATAAATATCTTTCATAGTACCTATCTCTTTAAAAATAATAAAACCCACAGATTTTCAAATCAAGATGTTTTGGAGTTCTGGAATATTCTATTTAGACGGACTTTAAGTTCGTCTGCTTAAAACCGGCAACACTGAGCTGCAAGTTTCCATAAGATTTATATTGGGATATGCTGCCCACACTGCAAAGTGACTGCGGAACGCAGAATAGAAACAGATTATACCGACTAATTTTTTGCATTTCTACCGCACTAAAACTTTATCCTCCTTCTCCTTCAATACCGACACGTTTTCATCCTTCACATCATTATATTCTACGAGTCACCTCCTCTCTGAGGTCTCTATCTAACGTGTGACCCAAAATTATTTTCACCATAGGTGGCTTTGAACGACAGAGATAGCTATACAGTGCATGTCTATTCTTAATTCAGATATACTTTCCAGTTTACGTCAACTTTGCAGTGTACGTCAACTTAGCAAGAAAAGTTAGGTTATGTAGGGATGCTGGTGGTGGATATATATGTTATAGTCAAAGCCCGAATTTCAGGCACTCCTAGGTTTGACTAGGCAATCCTCAGGTCTGACTGACGGTCTTAGTCAAAGCCCGAAATAAATTACAGTTTCGGCCTTTGACTAGTCAAACCTAGGAGAGACTAAGTTGTTCAGGCAAAGGTCGAAATTTAATTTAATGAAATCGGGGTTTGACTAGTCAAACCCCGATCAGCTATTAAAATGTCGTAATTTGTTAGATTAGGCTTAATAAAACTTCATGTTTTAATTTTAATGTTTATCATTTTTTATTGTCGGAATTAAAATAAAAAAAAATGTGTGTATTCTCAGATATCGAGGCATTATGGCATTTAGAGTTGCACAATGCGTTAGACCTTTTACACTTACATAATTTTGAAGAGCATTTCTCATTTTACTTTATAGAGCATTTTATAAAGCCTTTTCCTCCAAATTTAGAATATTTTGTACCAATTTCTCTTCGAGACAGCTTAACGTCTGGAACATCTTCGAAATTAAGGAAATTCTCTTTGCATTCTCTTATTTGATTTCTTGAAAAAAGTGTGTTTATTGTTCCGTATTTCGTACCAACTCTATGTAAACCGTCAGTTGTTTTATCTTTTATGTTACCCAAAATATTTCGAGCATCTCCTTGGGTTCTATCAAAGCTGGGGGATAGGTATTGTTACAGTTTTTTAAATAATTAGAATTTATTTTCACCATAACAAATGAGAAAATTATTTAACATTAAATATTTAAAAATATTAAATTTTTTACACAGAATAAAAATATTTTGAGGAAATAGATTCCACAGAATTGTATGAGTTTAATATACACTTCCAACATTTCCAATAATCCTTCTTTTTTTAATGAAACCAACTTTATTTGAACTGTTAATATTGTTAGGTAGGAAATTTTGTGTTTTACGTTTCCTACTCTGAATCTGTCAAAATGTGTCTGAGTTGAGCGAACGGAGTTTGATTATTATTTACGTGAATAAAAGAAAAGTTACATGCATACGTTGAACACAGATAGAAAAGAATAAAATAAATAAAGAAAAGGAGATTGAAGGTCTTCATGTTCAGGCTAATGCTATGAAATAATTAAGTGAAAAAAATTTCCTCCAATTTCGATTGGAAAAACTGTAACAATACATATATCCCCAGCTTTGATAGAGCCAAAAGAAATGCTCGAAATATTTTGGGTATCATACAAGATAAAACCACATTTTTTTCAAGAAATCAGATACGAGAATGCAAAGAGAATTTTTTTAATTTAGAGGATGTTCCAGATGTTAAGCTGTCTCTAGGAGAAATTAGTACAAAAGATTCTAAACTTGGAGGACCAGGCAAAATGCTACTGCAATAAGAAATAATGCTCTTAAAAATTATGTAAGTGTAAAAGGTCTAACGTATTGTGCAACTCTAAATGTCATAATACTTCAACGTGTGAGAATAAACACTTTTTTTTATTTTAATAACAACATAATAGTTATTTATGATATAAGCGTTAAAAGTACACGTTTAAGGCACGCATGTGAAAGTTTGCAGAATGAGCGATAGCGAGTTCTGCAATTCACATGAGTGCCTTAAAAATGTACTTTTTAACACGCATAAATATTAAAATTTAAAAAATGACGTTTTCTTAAGCCTTATCTAACAAATTACGACATTTTAATAGCTGATCGGGGTTTGACTAGTCAAACTCCGATTTCATATAATTAAATTTCGACCTTTGCCTGAACAACTTAGTCTGTCCTAGGTTTGACTAGTCAAAGGCCGAAACTGTAATTTATTTCGGGCTTTGACTAAGACCATCACTCAGACCTCAGGATTGCCTAGTCAAACCTAGAAGTGCCTGAAATTCGGGCTTTGATTATAACATAATATATACAGCATCTTGTTTGATTTTATTTATTATTGTTATTTATAATTTTGTTAATTCTTTTTTTTTAAGTTATGTGTTAAATGTTTTTACTGATTTTTTATGTTTTATAATGTTAATCACAATTAATTGATAAACCAATGATATAAATTCAGATTAAAACAAGACATACCTAATTTTTTGCACGGCTAGCTTGGATCCCAATAATTGTGGATCGCTCGTTATCATAGCATTTCTTATATAAGTTTTCCATCTTATATCACGTATTCTTCTCCGTCTTCTTCCCGGCGGGTCCCGGTCCAATATTCTTTCCGTTTCCGGCCACATGTGCTCTGACAGTCTTTGTACATGCTCGTACCACTGCATAGCTCTGTTTTTGAACTTTTATGTACCTAAATGAGTACTATACTTCCATTCTCTTCCATATTTCCTCTGTTCTTATTCTATCCTTTTATTCTGTATTCAATCTTATTCTGTATACATCTTCTCATAAAATCCAATTGAATTGCTCGTTTTTTATTTCGTATTGCTGTTGTCATTGTCCATCCTTCCGGTTAATAATATGGTCATATCCAGCATTATGCTCTGAAAGATCCTTCTTTTGATTTCTTTAGTTAGAATGTTGTTCCATATCACTCCATTGAGTGCTTTCATGGCTTGTTTTCCCCGTGCTAATTTTAATTTTATATCTTTCATACAAGTACCCTCTCGCCTTAATATTGACCATAAATACTTTAAAGTCTTACAACTCTCAATAGTCTCTCAAATCTGCAAAATCATATCCAATACATAAGTATAAAGTCATAAACATATTTATATTGAGTCCGCAAAGCTCATACTCTTCCTTCAATTTTCTTATCAAATGTTTCATGTCCTCCCTGTCTTGTTCAAAAACGACTTGGTCATTGGCAAAAAGTAGTGAATGTAATATATTCTCTTGTACCTATTGGTATACCCAGTCTTCCACATTTTCTATACCATCTTTTCAAAGCCTGATCGATGTATATGTTAAAAAGTGTACGTGATAGGCAACATCATTGTTTGAGACCTTTTGTTGCGATGATTGTTTTTGTTTTTTTATTGCCTAACTTTATTTGAACCTGTGTTTCTTTATACAGTCTTTGTGTTATATATTATTTGATATTTTATTCGACCCTTACATTTTTCAAAGTTCTAATGTATTTTTTTCATTTTATCCAAAAAATAGGAGCGCAAATTGTTATTAACAAATTAAAATATAAGTCGAAGACGCCTTACACTTACTGTATAGAAGAAACATACCAATCAATATTTTACAAACCATCGAAAACATATACAAAGATAAATAGAAAACCAACACAGTTTATACCAATTCAAAACGGAGTCAGACAAGGTGACTCGTTAAGCGCACTGATTTTTAATATAATAATGAACGAAATAATAGGAGAAGTACGTAAAGGTCATGGTTACAGAATGGGGAACAAAGAAATCTAAATATTATGTTATGCAGACGACGACGCATTAATCGCCGAGACAGAAGGCGATCTCCATAAATTAAGACACATCTTCAATACAGCAGCCAAGAAATACAATATGATAATATCAGCAAAAAAAAAACAAATGTATGACTGCTACAAAAAGACTAAGTTTTCACTCTAATGGCATATAAAAAAGCATAATGCTATTCTACATCCCACCAGAATGAAAACAATGGGAACCTTCTCTGGATAAATGGAAAACTAACGCAGTTTATACCAGTACAGAGCGGAGTCAGACAAGGTGACTCATTAGGCCCACTGGCTCTTTAATATAATAATGGACGAAATAATAGAAGCAATACCTACGTAAAGGTCATGGTTATAGAATGGGATTTGGAAAGAAATCCGATTTCCAAATTGGAAAATTTGGAAAGAAATCCAAATATTATGTTATGCAGACGACACCGCATTAATCGCCGAGACAGAAGACGATCTCCAAAGATTAACACACATCTTCAATGCAACAGCCAAGAAATACAATATGACAATATCAGCAGAAAAAACCAAATGTATGACAATATCTAAATACCCACTACGATGTAAAATCGAAATTGATGGGAAAATAATAAAGCAGAAAGCAAGGTTTAGATATCCGGGAAAGGATATAAGCAGTTACTGAGATGTTGAAGACGAAGTACGATAACAAAGCTTAAAAGCAAGTAAAACGGCGGGATATTTTAATGAAACAATCTGGAAGAACAAACACCTAAGACAAGACGCAAAAGCAGCAATTAGACCTATATTGTCATACACGGCGGAGACAAGACCTGACACATCTAAAACGAGAAGACTACTAGAAACAACAGATATGAAAATACTTCGACGAATATCAGGGAAAAGTCTGTTGGATAGGGCGAGAAGTGAAAACTAAAGAATATCATGCAATGGAGAAGACATAAACGAATGGGTGACAAAACGGAAACAGGAGTGGAACGAACATATTAGTAGAATGGCAGAGGACAGTATAGTACGAATAGCACGATATAAGTCACCAAAGGGACGAAGAAGTATTGGCAGACCAAGAAAAAGATGGTGCGATAATTTAAACAATTTAAACAATTTAGGAGGCTAATATTAAAGAAGAAACAGGCTTTACAGCCTACATACACAAAGGAAAAAGGAGAAGAAGAAGAAGAAGAAGAAGAAGAAGAAGAAGAAGAAGAAGAAGAAGAAGAAGAAGAAGAAGAAGAAGAAGAAGAAGAAGAAGAAGAAGAAGAAGAAGAAGAAGAAGCTTCGAATAAAATCAGTAGTTACCAGATACGAAGTTTCGCGCATTACAATGCAACATATCTTTGATCATTTTATAAAGGCATTAACTTACACTTGACGTTAGAACATGTCCTCGAAGAAGAACTAATCATCGGGACCACCGTTATTGCCTTTAGTATTAAGAAATTGGAATTTAAATTCTATAGAGGTCCCAAATTCTTCAACATGTCAGAAACGTAAATATTAGTAAACGGACAAGTCCAATGTTTTAGGTGAATGAGATTTAGCAAGATATATGAGAATTTAACATTCTCCGTGTACTATTATTATCTAGAGCAGAAACTCCAATCATTTTCTTCATTAATTATTTTAAATTTTCAACACTACAAAATGTAATCATATACGGTTCTAGCAGTTCTAATTCCAGCTATCTTAAATTAGAATCGCATGCATACTTAAGTTATAGAGCCGTAATTTGTTAACAATAGAGACCTCAGGTAATACCATTTGATACTGTAAACTGTCTCTTGAGATTCGATGCTAAGGATATTATCACAATTTAGTAATTTAGTATGCATACGTAATTAAATTTCAAATGTTACCGATTATCTGTTAATAGTACAGTTAATAGAAGCACATATTATTATTTATATAATACCGATTTGTTTAGTATATTATATGTTACGGTAAAAGTAGATAATATGGTAATTGTACACAATTACCGGTAATTGTTTACAATTACCAGAGTTGGCGGTACATGTAGGAAATATTCTTTAAAAGCCTTTTATTTCTTACTTTTAACGGTAATTGTATATATTTCCCAGAGGAACCTTCGGAAAAGTAAAAATTCAAATTTTAACAATCAACTCGCAAGCAGAATGCCACAATGCATAACTATAGAAATCATAACGATCTATTGGGATCTGTATGACAATTTTCTGAAAAAATCTAAAGTTCCCAAAAAAGGTTTAGTAGTGAAACCCATGCTGTCAAAAAGGTATAAATAGTAGACGTCAAATAGATTTGAAAGGTATGCAAGCCCAAGCAGATAATTCATGTAAGTTCATTTTTGTCTACAAATATCACTTAACAAAATTTTTACAATTAGGGTCGTTGAAAACTAAACGTGCAGAAGAAGTTGCATTCGTTGTTCTTGGCATATTTTGTGCCTTTGGAGCTCCTAGGATTCTTTAAAGCGACAAGTACACGAATTCTGCACCATAATTATAGGAGAACTGTCCTCCATGTAGAAAGATTTGAAGATAGTGCACGCTAAGCCAAGACATAGTCGGCAACAAGGATACTTAGTTGCTATTTGGAAAACAATCAAACAAACAAGTTGTCAGAGGGTTTTCGATCTGTACAATTTGCTAAGAACGGAGCTTACCCTTCTGACATCAAGTGCAATCCGTATGAAACAATGTTTGGGGTTCCTGCCCAAATTGGTTTCAAAACTTCATCACTGCCAGAAGATGCTTTGGAAAATATTTCAACTGAAGAAGATACGGAAGTAGAAAAACAAGTAGAAGAAGCACAGTCAGGTACTGATTCTGAAGAACGTGAAGAAGCAGAAGTGCATGAACCAAATGAGCTTCTAATAGAACAAGAACCAGAAAAACCTGAGCAACCATCACAATCTAATGTGATTCTAGAAGAACTATTTTATAATAAAATTTCAGAGAAGCTAAATTTTGTTTCAATTAAACGGACACGTGCAAAGGAAAGTCTTGAAAAGCAAGCGAAGGAAATGCTTAAAACATCAAAAACGTTTGGCTGTTTTTATGAGTGTTTAAAATACATATACGAATTGGATACTAAAGAAGGGCGACTCCCACAAGTCCCACAGTTGTATAGCAAAAATCAATTTACCATCTTCAAAAAATCGTTCATTTCTTTAGACATAGTTCCAAAACTAAACATTTCATTGCGCTAGTATGTTAGAAAAACGTGTTTGTTTGGTAAACATGGATCTCAACGATGTGCTTGCAAAAGTAAATTTAATATAGATACGTGTAAATTTAAAAAAAATGGAAAATTGTGTAATTCCATGTTTCATTAGAGTTTGCTATGTCACAACAAATAAGTAGTAAGTAAGTAAAGTACTAGTATTAATTCAGGCAAAAAACTCAATTCAGTTTAAACAAAATGTCTCTTGTTTTTAATTCAGTTTAAAAAATTCACAATTTTTAAACAGGTGTTAGAATTTATTGTTTTTATTTCATCATTTTACTTACTTTTACCGCTGGTCCTTGGTAATCCTATACAATTACCGGTAAAAAATAGATAATTAAAAATAATTTCCTACATTTACCATATTCTTCTTCTTCATGTACCATGTCCTTTCAGAACGTTGGTTACCATCATAGCTATCTTAATTTTATTCACTGCCACCCTAAGTAGCATGCTTTTATCAACACAATGCCAATCTCTTAAGTTCTTCAACCATGAGGTTCTTCTTCGTCCTGGACTGCGTTTGCCTGTTATTTTTCCTGCAAAATATTTTGCAGCAATCTCTATTTATTGGGACCTTTCATTACATGTCCAAAATACTCCAGCTTTCTCTGCTTGATGCTTTTTATAATCTCAGTAGTCTTGCTGAGCCGTTCTAGTATTGTGGAGTTTCGAATCTTCTCCACCTAAGAAAGTTTTAAAATTCTCCACATTTCGAAAGCCTCAAGGCGATTTAGATCGATTTTATTCACAGTCCAGGACTCGACACCATAAAGTAGGGCCGAGAACACGTAGCAGCGAAGTAGGCGGATCCTCAATGCCAATTTTAGGTCTCTGTTACATAACACCAAGCTCATTTTTCTC
Organism: Diabrotica virgifera virgifera; assembly: GCF_917563875.1. Taxonomy (NCBI): domain Eukaryota; kingdom Metazoa; phylum Arthropoda; class Insecta; order Coleoptera; family Chrysomelidae; genus Diabrotica; species Diabrotica virgifera. The sequence goes on along the minus strand of NC_065446.1, from coordinate 121,328,000 downwards.
TACCAAGATCACTTAACAAAATTTATACAATTACGGCCGTTGAAAACTAAACGTGCAGAAGAAGTTGCATTCGTTGTTCTACTTACTGGGACATACTTCTAAAAACGGCTCTGGGCTGCTCTATCCTGGATCTAATTTCGACGTGCCTTTCTGTGTTACAATTTAATTTCTGTACAAGGTAGACGATTTTATTAACCTGCTCAAGTTTGGTATTATTTACATATTATATAGACGGCTTTATATTCTTTTGTTTACTTATTACGAGTATTTTGGTTTTCCGTATGTTCTGAACCAGACCTGCCTCCCTACAACTCTCAACGACACTATCAAGTAGTGTTTGCAGATCTTCTTGACTAGAAGCTAGGAGTATTGTATCGTCAGCATATCGCAAATTATTGATGATGTCACCATTCACAATTATTCCTTCTGGTAATTGTATACAATTACCGTCGCCTCTGATAATTTTACGCAATTACCGATAATTATACAGAATTGCCAGTAATTATCTTCTTACCGTAACATAATATATACTTAATATTTCGACTTAACATATATACAGGACACCATGTATATACAATTAGGTTAATGCGTATACTACTGAATAGAGAATTAAATAAAAATTCAAGCGAGCTAGCACACGACCCCCATTCTCATTTAAAAAATCATTAAATAAGTCATCACGTCCAGATGGATGACGTCACTAGTATGATATATTATGTCAAAAAATCATAATTTAAAAATAAAAATCGACCTGTCTCCGGATTTTATCCATTACTTGGATTTATTATTAATAATGTTACTCTAACAAATTTTTTAAATATTTGAAAAGTTTTTACCCATTTATTTTGTGGGTTAGCATATTATTAACCTGAATCAACACTAATGATAATCTACACTCACCGGCACAAAATTCCGCCACTAAAAATTTTTGATTAAGTTTGACAATTTATAACTTTATTATTTTGTACTCCGATTTTCAAGATTCTTGCATCAGTTTGTAGGTACAGTGGAACTTCGATAAGTCGGATTAACCGGGACCGAAGCCGATCCGGGTTATCGAAAATCCGGGTTAGAAGGAGAATATGGTAAAAATTAATAAACCACACTACACTACTGTACACTAAATTATGTACAGTTGTATACAGTATTGTTTATTTCTTGGTAAAAAACTCAGTCAAAGTGAAAAAATGTTTGTTTTGTCTGATGAAAATTGGTCCGGGTTAGCCGGACTTCCGGATTATCGGAAGCCGACTAATCGAGGTTCCACTGTACATGTATTGCTATCGTTTGTTATTATTCCGGTAATAAGAAAACTTTGCTTTCATGACATTATACGGGCGTGAATGAAAGCGTTGTATTTTCTCCTAGATTTAAAAATTTCGGTGGAAAAATTGAAGAGCTGATTTTGTTTCATAGTCCTGTCATATTATCTCGGAGGCATCACTAAAATTTTGTTGTTTGAATTATCCCAATATCTCTTTAATTGTAAGAGTTGTACAATTTGTTATAAATAAAAACACTGATAAATAGAGGTTGGATTAATAAGATTAGAATGGCCCGCATGCATCCCAGACCTCAATGCTATTGAGCATTTATGGAATTAATTAAAAATAGCTATTTGCCGTCATCCTAGGCCTCCAGAAAATTTGATACAGTTATTATGGCTTTGGTAGAGGAATATATATAAATAGTTATCCTTGCTTCCCCAAGCAAGGATAACACATCTTTATTTGATGCCCAACAGATTGCGAGCAGTCGTTGGTGCTCGAGGTGGACATAACCGCTGTTGAATTGTTTTGGTTTGCTGTTAATTTTGTTTTATGTTGTTAATTTTAGTGCGTTTGGTATTTTTAATTAAATAAAGCAGTGTTTTATTTAGAACTTTTACAAGAAAAGAGATATCCGGATAATTCAAAAAACAAAATCTTAGGGATACCACCAAGATAATACGAAAGCAGAATGAAACAAAATCAGTCCTCCAATTTTTCCACAGATCTTTTTAAAGTAGGGAAAAAATACATCGCTTCCATTCACCCCCGTATAATGCCATCTAAGCAAAAAATTTTTGTTACCAGAATAGTAACAAACGACACCAATACAAGTACCTACAAACTGATGTAATAATCTTGAAAATCGGAGTATATAAAGTTATAAAGGATCAATCCATGCCAAGTGGTCCAATATAAATTAAGTTGGTTGCTTGACTATTTTTAATATTTTTTATTTTTGTACCTTTTAAACTTCAGTCTATAGAGACTACAGAATTCCATTTATTTTATTTTTAAAAAATTTAGTTTGCCGATGACGGCCATTTGTGTTAAAGCGTATCGGTCATTTTCACGGAAAACATGGCTTCTCTCTTTAGCCAATATTTTCACTGAGGTTTGTCCTAGAACAATAAATCGAAAACAAAACTTTTTAGAAAAGTGTGCTCTAAAAAACTGTCAATAGCATTATTTAATTTTAAACTAACCTTAAGGCCTTAAATGAACCTCAAAATTTGAAAAGGCAAACTGATAACATTCCATTTTCAGCATTTTTTTAACGGTATAAGGCAAGCCGATAATGGTTTGTAATTTTTTCTGCAAAAGACATACGTACATACTTTAAATAAAAAAAGTTTGAGCTTTGAGACTTGAGTAAATTTTTTCAAAAAACATCTCAAAAATATAGTTTTTTGAAAAACCTCAAAGTTTGACTCCTTATATCTCTGATGGGCACGGATGAAAAAATTTGAAATTTGGCTGAATGTTAGCCCCTAGCAAGTGGAATATGTAATGTGTAAAAATTTGGAGTTGCAGACTTTTCTCATATAGGAGTTACAGGCCTGAAAAAAATGGTCAAAAATCAAAATGGTCAAAATTTGAGCGTTTGCAGACAGGGCAATTAAAATTCAAATAAACTTTCTAATGAAATAAAAATTAATCTATTTTCACCAGATTTCACAATGAATACAAATTTATACAGAATGGGCCAAAGAAATGAGTTCAGCTTGATATTTGGCAGTTATTAGATTTTAAGAGAATGCCGAAACAGGTCGATTTTTATTTGTAAATTTTTTATATATACTTCATACGTCTCCATGACGTGTCATCGTCAATGACGTCATCCCTCTGGGCGTGATGATATAATCGATGATTTTTTTAATGGGAATAGGGGTCGTATGTTATCTCATTTGAAAGAGTGTTCAATTCTCTGTTCAGTAGTATAAACAATAATATAATTATTTATACAGGGTGGCCAAAATATAATTTTTGAATTAAATTAATTGACACAAAAAGAAGAATGTATGTAATTTATTTAACTCAAAATATATTTTATTACTGTCATAAAATAGAAAAAAAAATTATTATTTGGCAAATAAACATTGCTTTTCGCTTAAAATGACGTCACGTAGAATGAAATGTATCCCAAAAAGTTGCAATATAATAAAAATAAAAATGGACCTATGTATTTCGGCATTTCCTTAAGATCCAATAGGTAACTATTGCCAAATATTGAGGTGGATTCTTTTCTTTGACCCACCCGGTATAAATTTGTATTCATTGTGAAATCTGGTGAAAATACAATAATTTTTATTTTATTAGACAGTTTATTTGAATTTTAATTACCCTGCCCGCAAACGCTCAAATTTTGACCATTTTGATTTTTGACCATTTTTTCATGCCTGTTACTCCTATATGACGTAACTCTGCAACTTCAAATTTAAACTTCTTATTTTCCTTGCTAGGGGCTAACATTCAGCCAAATTTCAAATTTTTTCATCCGTGCCCATCGGGGATATAAGGGGTCAAACTTTGAGATTTTTCAAAAAATTTCATTTTTGAGTTTTTTTTTTTGAAAAAATTTACTCAAGTCTGAAAGCTCAAACTTTTTTATTTAAAGTATGTACGTATGTCTTTTCCAGAAAAAAATTACAAACCATTATCGGCTTGTCTTATACTATTAAAAAAATGCCGAAAATGGAATTTTATCAGTTTATCTTTTCTAACTTTGAGGTTCATTTAAGGCCTTACGGGTAGTTTAACATTAAATAATGTTAAAAACAATTTTTTTAGAGCATACTTTTCTAAAAAAGTTTGGTTTTTGATTTATTGTTCTAGGACAAACCTCAGTAAAAATATTGGCTAAAGAGCGAAGCCATGCTTTCCGTGAAAATGATCGACACGCTTTAAGAAAAATGGCCGTCATCGGCAAACTAAATTTTTTAAAAATAAAATTAATGCAATTTTGTACTCTCTATAGACTGAAGTTTAAAAGGTAGAAAAATAAAATATATTGAAAATAGTCAAGCAACCACCTTTGGACCACTTGGCTTGGATTGACCCTAAATTGTCAAATTTAATCAAAAATTTTGAGTGGCGGAATTTTGTGCCGGTGAGTGTATATAGGTAGATCGAAAACGTTATGTGACTTAGATGTAGCTTTTTGATGGTTTTTTAATAAACATACGTTTTATAAAGGATTTTTCAGTATTTTTTTTGTGATTAGTGGTATAGCCAGCTACAGGAAAATTTTTCCTTTTGGATTTTATTAAAGAAACGGTTCGGTTGATGAGACGTATGCTCTTTTTCAGGTTTACCTGATGGAATGACAATCGATACCGAAGACAACCTTTACATCGCTTTGTTTGGAGGAGGTTCAGTAATTAAAGTTAACCCTGCAACTGGAAAACTACTGAAGGTAAATCCAAAAAGTTTATAACACATCTGTTTATTATTTTTGTTTTGCTTAGGTACTAGTACACTTTATAAGACCAAAAATAATCATTTTATTCAAGAATTTTTTTTACAGAACCTTTATTAAAAATTAACATAAAACTTTTTACATATTAATATCTAACTCTTAGAGAGTACAAAAAATATATCTATTTTCAGTTATGCACGTACACTAATATTGTAGAGGGCACAAACGTCAAGGCCTCGAAAAATGATGGCGGACAGTTAATCTCAGGATTGGGATATCTGAAATAAAAAAATTGTATTGTATTTGAAAAAGGAAGGTTTCCTACGTAATAATTTACCACAATTTGACCAAAAAATAAAAAATAAATATTTTTTAACCATAAAAAACTAAAGAAAAACGGGCGATTTTTTCACAAAAATTTTTTAAAGTTCCATAAAATATTTGTTTTGCAGAATTTTTCACTAACCATGGTAAATTGTCACGTTAGAAATCTTCCTTTTTCAAATGCCGTACGATTTTTTATTTCAGAGATCCCAATCCTGAAATTAACTGTCCGCCATCGGAACTACTTTTTTTCGATGCCTCGACTTTGGCACCCTCTACAATATTAGTGTACGTGCATAAATGAAAAAAGATATATATTTTGTATTCTCTAAGAGTTAGATATTAACATGTAAAAAGTTTTATGTTCATTTTTAATACAGGTTCTGAGAAAACAAATCTTGAAAAAATGCTTATTTTTGGCCTTCTAAAGTGTACTAGTACCTGAATAGGACGCTTGGTGACCCAGCTTGATGACGGACTTAATTCGTTGCGAGTAAATCAAATGGTCCTATATTTGAGCCTAACACCAGTCAGATGAATTTTCAAACTTATTTAATAGAATCAGTCAATGCCAAACACAAAAGATTAAAAGCCGTATAGAAATAGCAAGGGCACAATTTGCCAAAATGGAACATCTATTATGTAGTAGAACTCCAATAATGGATCTAAGTATAAGGTGGTTTCGCTGCAACGTTTTTACAACTTTGCTCTACGGATCTGAGGCCTGGACATTGAAGTAATTAGGATATTAAGAAATTGGAAGATTTTGAGTGTTGATGTTATCAAAGAATATCATGGCTAGACAAAATTAGCAATATTGAATCATTGAAGAGGGACGCAATGATACAGCCAATTAAGAGGCGGTCAGCTTGAATATTTTGATCATATAGTAAGAGTTTCTAGTTATAGTCTGCTGCGTTTGATTATAGAAGGCAAAATAAAAGATAAAAGGGAGGTAGTAAGAAGAAGAACCTTCTGATTACGAAATCTAATTAAATGGTTTAATCTTAGATCTAACCAACTAATTAGAGCTGATGTAATTTAAATAAGAATGGCCATATTAATATCCAAATTTCGCTAGAAGAAGAAGAAGAAGAAGAAGAAGAAGAAGAATAAGAAGAAGAAGAAGAAGAAGAAGAAGAAGAAGAAGAAGAAGATATTCCTGGTATAGAAATAAAGAGTCTAAAATCCAGAAACCCAAGGCCGCTAACTTTCAAGTCCGTAATATCAGAAGATTTTGAGACAAATAAATGGTGGAAAATAGATCGAAATGAAGCAAAGAAACACGTTTTTGTGTAGAACTACATTCTTGATTTACAGATTTTATTTAACTTTCAAGACATCTCAATGCCCTCTCCAGCCATATTCTAGGACTATGGTGTAGTCCAGCATATCCGATAAATTGGATATGTAGTCTTACCATCCTGTAATCAATATATTTTAATTTTTAAATAATGAAACGGTTGCAAGTGTGAGTCCATAATCAGAACAAAAAACATCAATGGCCGCTAGATTCAAATTTTAACAAAGTGTGTTCGTAAAAATCAATGCTTGTTTGTAATGTCCATCGTATTAAATACTTTAATTATCTTACTTTGTTAACATTTCAAATAGTATTCAAAGGGAATAAAACACCAATAAACTGCATTATTGGATTTAAAGACAAAAACAGCGGTAACATAGAACAGAAGTACCTAAAGCGATCAACTAGTACATTTTATGGTATCATTCAGCCACATAATAGATTGATACAATTTTTCAACTTAAAACACACACACACACACACACACACACACACACACACACACACACACACACACACACACACACACACACACACACACACACACACACACACACACACACACACACACACACACACACACACACACACACACACACACACACACACACACACACACACACACACACACACACACACACACACACACACACACACACACACACACACACACACACACACACACACACACACACACACACACACACACACACACACACACACACACACACACACACACACACACACACACACACACACACACACACACACACACACACACACACACACACACACACACACACACACACACACACACACACACACACACACACACACACACACACACACACACACACACACACACACACACACACACACACACACACACACACACACACACACACACACACACACACACACACACACACACACACACACACACACACACACACACACACACACACACACACACACACACACACACACACACACACACACACACACACACACACACACACACACACACACACACACACACACACACACACACACACACACACACACACACACACACACACACACACACACACACACACACACACACACACACACACACACACACACACACACACACACACACACACACACACACACACACACACACACACACACACACACACACACACACACACACACACACACACACACACACACACACACACACACACACACACACACACACACACACACACACACACACACACACACACACACACACACACACACACACACACACACACACACACACACACACACACACACACACACACACACACACACACACACACACACACACACACACACACACACACACACACACACACACACACACACACACACACACACACACACACACACACACACACACACACACACACACACACACACACACACACACACACACACACACACACACACACACACACACACACACACACACACACACACACACACACACACACACACACACACACACACACACACACACACACACACACACACACACACACACACACACACACACACACACACACACACACACACACACACACACACACACACACACACACACACACACACACACACACACACACACACACACACACACACACACACACACACACACACACACACACACACACACACACACACACACACACACACACACACACACACACACACACACACACACACACACACACACACACACACACACACACACACACACACACACACACACACACACACACACACACACACACACACACACACACACACACACACACACACACACACACACACACACACACACACACACACACACACACACACACACACACACACACACACACACACACACACACACACACACACACACACACACACACACACACACACACACACACACACACACACACACACACACACACACACACACACACACACACACACACACACACACACACACACACACACACACACACACACACACACACACACACACACACACACACACACACACACACACACACACACACACACACACACACACACACACACACACACACACACACACACACACACACACACACACACACACACACACACACACACACACACACACACACACACACACACACACACACACACACACACACACACACACACACACACACACACACACACACACACACACACACACACACACACACACACACACACACACACACACACACACACACACACACACACACACACACACACACACACACACACACACACACACACACACACACACACACACACACACACACACACACACACACACACACACACACACACACACACACACACACACACACACACACACACACACACACACACACACACACACACACACACACACACACACACACACACACACACACACACACACACACACACACACACACACACACACACACACACACACACACACACACACACACACACACACACACACACACACACACACACACACACACACACACACACACACACACACACACACACACACACACACACACACACACACACACACACACACACACACACACACACACACACACACACACACACACACACACACACACACACACACACACACACACACACACACACACACACACACACACACACACACACACACACACACACACACACACACACACACACACACACACACACACACACACACACACACACTAATAAAAGTCCCAACCTAACATCTGAGTGAACATTGTCCTGTCGTGAGGAGATGATCACTTTGAATGCATTAAGGGATGAAATAGGTTTAGAAGTTTCAAAATTTAAAATTTTTGGAACTAGCATGAATCGATAGTATTACTATTCAAGAATGTGTTCTGAAAATTTCAAAGTAAAATTCGAAGTTCTTCCCAAGTTATGAGAATTATGCGGAGCGCGGTCGCGTACAGCGCAATCTATGAGATTTTTTTCAAAGGCGTTTATTTCGAAACGACTTTTTTTCGGCTTGCGTGACGTCTAGCTCAAAAAATAATGAACCAATTTTAAAAACCTAAAGTGATTATTGTTGGTTATTAAATTTTCTTCGATATGAACCTCCAATCGGAATAAAAAATGGGTTTAAGTGCATTTTTAAGGACAAAAAAACGGTAAAAATTGATGTTTTTTTTTTCAAACTTGCGTAATTTTTCGAATTTTTAATTTTTTTAGCCGATTTGAGGTTCATATCAAAGAGAAACTTGTAATAAACGTAAAAATTTTTGGATTTTTAATTTTAGGCGGAAATTACAACCTCTACATGTCACGCAAGCGACATGTTCGTGCGGCGCACGTCCACGGGTTGTGGCCTACAACTGCTCTATTTTTAAATATAATAACTCAAAAAAATTTGGACATATACTTTAGAATATGTATAAAACGATCCCAAAGTTGCAAAAAATGAAAATTTTATTTCGACCTAAAAAAATTCTCAAAAAAACATGAAAAATCGGGCTCCTAAACCTATTTCCCCCCTTAACACACCTTAGCCTAACTGATAGACCACTCATCAGCGGCAAAAAACTGTAAAACCGTGGAATTTTGAGAATCAACAAAGATTTTAATGAAAATTTGGGTTTAAGCGCGGTTGACCCTCTTCTTCAAAATCTACCCTATGCCGAACCGGGTTTTTGCCCTGGGGGTGAAAACAACCCAATCTAGGGCATGAAAATGTTTTCAATCAAAATAATTATGGAAATCGATAGAGTGACCAATTCTGAGTAAATTTTGTTCTATAAATTTCTTTTGCAAAATTGATATTTTCTAAATTATTAGCGATTGAAACTATGCATTTTTCATTGAAAAGACTCACGTTTGATAACCGTTTTTCATGAATATCTTAAAAAAAATATTTTATAGGAAAAATTATTAGAACAAAATTGTGGTTAATAAAAAAGAGATTTGCGTCGCAAAAACCTATGTAAACCCAATAACAACGGACTTATTGCTCTTTAAGGCCATCGGTACATAATTCGCAAATATTTTACGGCTATCCCTACTTTTTCTGTCTTTATACGCCAAATTACGTGTAGTTAAATTCACACTGGTATGAATATGTAAACATTACTAGAATGTCATTCTACTTGACAATGTCATCATTAACTTTAATGGCTTTTGAATATTCTTGGATAACTGTTATTTGTATAATCGCAAATTACTATTTCAGTTAATAAATGTTATGATTTTTTCACTAACTATATATTCAGTGATTGTAATAATTTATATGTACAACAAAAACTAATACTCAATCGGGAAAAGAAGAAAAGTGTTAAAGTGATGTTTTAATAATATATTGTTACATCTTTAACAACAAAATACTTGTATCACAGAATACTGATGTATTCTCTGCTTGGATCTTCCATAAATAATAAACAATAAATAACTTTTTATTAAGTTCACGTCTTAAATCCATTATTTATCAAGTACACTATCAATATTATTTAATCAACAACTTAAAATATTCCCGATGCCTGATGCCATGTGAAATATTTAAAACTGTCAATGTCTTGTCATAGTCATCATATTCTATTTGACTCAGTGCGTTGTATGAAAAAAATAGCGAATGTTCGATTTGGAAAACATCACCACGGACATGGTGTCCATTTTTTTTCGAATCCTGAAACAACTAATAAATAGTTTTAAAAAATTTAAACGCAGAATGAAAGACTAAATTATTATCGAGGGCGGAAAGTCCCTTAAAATAAATAAAAAGTTTCTTTGGAATGAGATAGTTGAAATTAAAAATATCACTACATTTTCTCTTAGTTTTTCACCCCTGTAACTTATTAAAATAAACATTATAGAAGTTTTCAGGGACTTTCGGCCATCGGTAAAAACGTTATCTTTCATTCTGCGTTTAAACTTTTCAAAAATATTTATTAGTTTTCTCAGGATTCGAAAGAAATCAGTCCCAATTAAACAGCATTGCAGCCGAAAATACGTACCCATCCCCTTAAAGGATGGTTATTTTCGAAGAATCTCGAAATGAAAAACCTTCAATCTCAAATGACTCGAATGTGGTGCAATTTTTTGGGAAAATTTAACAGATATTTTTTCCATCAAAAAATATTTCAAATAGGCTCTGACAAAAGTTTTTTGAATAAGAACTAACTGAGTTATGACGAAAATAAAGTCGCTCTCTGCTTTTTCCTTTTTGGAATGTAACAGTTAAATCCTTTTCAATACAAGCCTAATAAAAATGGATAGCTTCCCATTTGAAATTAAGTTTATTTAGATATAGTTGATATGATCCATGTAATTTGACCGGTTGGGAATGCTTAGTTTAGAAAAAAATAGTTAATTAAATCGAAAATGACATTTTTATAACTTAAATAAGTGCATTTTTCTTAAACAAACCTCAAAGTATACATGATACAAAAACAAAAAAAATATGAAAATTTTCAGTAAAAGAAATCGTACAATTAATATTTAAAACATTTTTTCATATTATGAATAATTTTAGATTTATGTAAGAAAAATACACTTTTTTTTAATTATAAAAATCTCATTTTCGATTTCATCAACTATTTTTTTCTAAAATAAGCATTCCAAACCGGTCAAATCACATGGGTCGTATCAGTTATACCTAAATAAAGTTAACTTCAAGTGGGAAGCTACTCATTTCTATTAGAATTTTAATGAAGAGAGTTTAATTTTTATATTTCAAAAACAAAAAAGCGACTTTATTATTGTCATAAGTCAGTCAGTTTTTATACAAAAAACATTTGTCGGTGCTCATTTGAAAGGTTTTTTAATGATCTTTAAAAGATGTCTGTTAAGATTCCCCAAAAAATTGCACCACATTCGAGTTATCTAAGATTGAAGGTTCTCCATTTCGATGTTCTTCGAAAATAACCATCATTTAAAGAACCACAACTCAGGCGGTATTAGGTTAACATAGGTCTTTCCGACGCGAATCTCTTTGTGTTTTTATTAGCTACAATTTTTTCATGACTTTTTCTGTAAAATTAAATTTTTTGAAATTATTCATGAAAAACGGTTATAGAACGTGAGTTTTTTCAATGAAAACTGCATAGTTTCAATCGCTTATAACTTGGAAAGTATCAACTTTGCAAGAAAATTTTATAGAGTAATATTTACTCAGAATTGGTCAGTCTACCGACTTCCACAGTTATTTTGATTGAAAAATTTTTCATCCCCTAGATGGGGTTGTTTTCACCCTCAGGGCAAAAGCACGGTTCCGCCTAGGGTAGATTTTGACAAAGGTTAAAAGCACTACCCAAATTCAAACTTTCAAATAAATCGACCTTGATTCTCAAAATTCCACGAGAAAATGGCTATTGATTGGACTATATTACTATATCGTATAATATAACTTTGTTTTTAAGAGGAAAGGAACATTTTTACGCCTGTCAAAGTTTTCAATGTACATATTTTAAATATAATAATTTTTTTCGAATCCTGAGAAAACTAATAAATATTTTTGAAAAATTTAAACGCAGAATGAAAGCTTACTTTATTACCGAGGGCCGAAAGTCCCTTAGAATGAATAATAAGTTTCTTTTGAATGAGATATTTGAAATTAAAAATCACACTACATTTTCTATTGGTTTTTCACCCCTGTAACTTATTAAAATAAACATTATAGAAGTTTTCAGGGACTTTCGGCCCTCGGTAAGAACGTAATCTTTCATTCTGCGTTTAAATTTTTCAAAAATACTTATTAGTTTTCTCAGGATTCTACAACAACAAACAATTTAAACCTCTTATTCTGGCCTGAGGATGGGACATAAACTGTAAGTCCCGAAACGGATAGCCGGTTAATATGTATAATAAATATTTAACATCAATAAAGGATAAAATATTGTGAGTATTGACCCTTTTTGTTTACCTAACCTTTGCATATTTTAATTTGTTTAATTTTCATCCATCTTGTTCTATAGCAATATACTAGAATAATATAGCTGCTAATTTTTCATGCACTCAGTTAAACTTATAGATGTAAAAATCAAGATATCCCTATTTAATATTTTACTATTTTAATATCTAACTTACCAATTAACATTTCTTTGTTTTTTAGGTCATAGCTATTCCAGCTAGAGATGTATCTTCTGTAATGTGGGGAGGTCCAAATTTAGATATACTATTCGTCACCACATCTGACAGAAACTTATCTCCTTCTGAAAGAATTCAGTATCCAGCTGCTGGAAGTGTATTTGCTGTTACTGGTCTAAAGGCCAAAGGGTTTGAAGCTCACACTGCAGATATTATTGACGAATTGCCGAAACAGAAGGTAAATATAAACATATAAAACAAGTCATAAGAACTAATATAAAGAATGGCATTATAGTATTGCGCTAGAATTATGAATGATTGATACTAAGTTTTGACATAGACATGTAAAAATCGATATTTTTGTTTTTGTAACTTGATAAAAATGGGACTTATTTTCTTTCATATAAAATTAGTTTTACCTTGGTCTGTTTTGTTGGATTGGAAATAAAAACGCTAGTAAGTAACATTAAAATATAAAACCAGCACTTGGATCCTGTTAAAGCGGCTACAGTTGTTGTATACGGCCGCCGACCGGCGCGCCGCGTCTCTAGGCCATCTAGCGATGCTAGTTCATCAGATGTATTGGAACTTAATCACACGTAGATTGAAATAATATGAAAATAAAAATAAAAACCTTTATTGGTAGGAAATGCAAGTATGCTAAATTTGCAGTTACTCAAGAGTTATGGGGACCTATTGGGTTGTGAAGTTCAGGCAGAGCCGGATTTAAGACAGTGGGCGCCCCTGGGCAGATTTGGTGTGGGGGCCCCTGGGCAGAATTGGTGTGGGGCCCTACCTCCTATCATTAAAAAAATTGTTATAACTATGGTATACAGCCAAGTATAGGGTTTTCCCTTTTAAAAATAAAAAAATGCTAGTCTACTTTTATAAATATATTTTGATTTAATAGAACAAATAAGTGGACTTCCTAAGTCCAAGGTTTTCACCCAATGTAATCGAAAGTAGAACTGGAAGTCGATATTTGAACCGAGATTTAACTAATTTTGAGTCATTTTTACTACACTTTGGGTCATCATTGTTTAAACAGAAATGACTTCAAAACCGGAACTAAAGATTCAAACTCAACTTTTCAATACGCTTCGATTAATGTGTTACATGTATTATTTTTGCGACTATAACGGCACTTCTTGTTAGAACTTTTTAATCGGAAATGATATAAAAACCAAAACTTTACATTTGTTCTAATCTTGCTAAGGCACGTCAATGATATATCGCTTATACTATTTCGGTGACTTTAAAACAGTACTTACGGTTGCAACTCTAAAACCGGAAGTCCGATGTCAAATTTCTCATATTTAATACCATCCTTGGGTCATAAGCTTTCATTTGACACCTCATTTGCCATTATATCTGTATTAATAATGAAGGAGCTGTATTTGCGGACGGACAGACAGTCATGAAACCGGAAATATATATTTGTTCTCGTCTTGCGAAGGCCCGTCGAATAATATATCACTTGTACTATTTCGGTGACTTTAAAACAGTACTCCTGATCGCATTTCTAAAACCTGAAATCCTAGGTCAAATTTCTCACCTTAAGTACCATCCTTGGATTATAAGCTTTCATTCGACACCTCATTTGTCATTCTACCTGATGTAGTGACCGCGGAGTTATATACGCGGTCGGACGGACAGACAGCCTAGGTCAAATTTATCACCTTTAGTACCATCCTTGGATTGTAAGCTTTCATTTGACAGCTCATTTTGTCATTCTACCTGGTAAAATTTACTGAAAATAACTAAAATAATAACACTAAGTATTAACTTAGTGAAAAAATGTTATAGAACAAAAGTTGCTTAGGATTATGTAGTCAGTTTATCTATTTTTGGACTTATTTTGAACTTATATTTTTTCTCATCCGAGAAGAGGCGACACTCACCCCTTGGGTAAAAGTACAAATCGGCATAATATCACTTTTTTTTTCTTTGACATGTTAGCTATGTGTATGCCCAATTTCATATCAATCAGAGCGGTTTTTTTTTTAATTTGGAGCAAAAACCGTAAGTCAAGAGACTATGGCACCAGTAACAATGAGAGCACACAGCACAATTTTATTTAAAAATACGCACCTTTTGAATAATTTTAAAAATTAGCATTTAAACTTGTATCTTAATTCTTTACAGTTAAAAATCCAATGTACAATTTAAATATTTTCCGGCCTGGTCTGACCATGTTTGTATGAGTAGCATGACTTTATTTAAATTTTTATAGCTTAAAAATCCCCAACCCTCCAAATACTAGATACGAAAATTCTAGGCTGTCACAAAAATAAAATAAAAACTTCCATCCATCCAATGGCACTACAGCCCAAATCGAGCCTTGGCCTCCTTCAATAAGCTTCTCCAATCATTTCGATTTACCGCTGTTCTTTTCCATGAACGCGTTCCCAGGAAGTTCCTGGCATCCTCATCGACTTCGTCTTCCCATCTCTTTTTAGGTCTTCCAACCGGTCTTCTTCCCTGCATTCTTGCATTCAGCAATTTTCTGGGGATTCTATTCTCATGCATGCGGACCACGTGCCCTGCCCACCGTAATCTCTGCAGTTTAGTGTGTTGTGCTAGAGTTGGTTCGCTATATTGCTCGTATATTTCTCTATTATACCTAATTCGCCAGTTGTTATTTTCCCTTATTGGGCCCAGTATCCTACGTAATACTTTTCTTTCAAACACATCTAATGCATTGGCAGATTTCTGTGTCACCACCCATGTTTCGCAGCCATAACTTACTATGGGCCTGATTATTGTTTTATATACCCGGAGTTTTGTTTTCCGGTGTACGTCTCGCGATTTGAATATGTGGCCCATCGCGAAATATGCTTTATTTGCCAGCACAAGCCTTCTATTTATTTCCGGTTCTTCTTCACTGCCTGCAACCAGATCCATTCCTAGGTACGTGAATCTATTCACATGTTCTATATCGTCAATAAAGTGTTGTTGCGCCGGTCTATTTGATCTGGTTTGTATGAGTAGTTTTGTTTTATTTGTGTTTATTGCTAGCCCTACTGCTTCTGCACTCTGTTTCAACTCAACGTAGGTTTCTTCCGCTGCATTCATTGTTCTGCTCATTATGTTTATATCATCCGCGTATGCTGCTAATTGGGTAGATTTGTTTGTAAGTATGTTATTTCCGCTTACCGTCAACCGTCTAATTACATATTCAAGAGCAAGATTAAAAAGCGTTGGAGCCAGTCCGTCGTCTTGTTTCAGTCCTTGCGTTATCGTAAACGCATCAGTGATCTGTCCTTGAATACATACTTGTGCTTCTGTTTCTGTCATTGTCATTTGCACTAGTCGTATTAATTTTGATGGTATGCCAAATTCTTCCAATATATTAGGTAGAATTGTTCTATCTATTGAATCATAGGCTTGTTTAAAATCTACAAAGAGATTGTAAACGTCCATGTCATATTCCCATGCTTTGGCTAGTATTTGCTTAACTGTAAATAGTTGGTCAATGGTAGATCTATTTTGCCTAAACCCTGTTTGATATTCCCCGATGATTTTTTCCGCGAGAGGTTGAAGTCTTCGATTAAGGATGTTTGTGAATATTTTGTATCCCGAACAAAGTAAAGAGATTCCTCTATAATTCTGACACAACAGTTTGTCTCCTTTTTTATGAATAGGGCAGATTATACTTTTCTTCCATTGTTGGGGGATTTCTTCTTCTATCCATATCTCTCGTATATAAAATAAAAACTTACCTTTTTAAATAGGGGTAACAGTCCGAAATAATACAAACAAGTGAGTAATATTGCTGTTAAAATACTAGATTATCGTAAATAGTATTACAGCTGACAATTATTCTTTCTGCAAGTAGCAACTAAGTCAGAAAACAAATGAGTGGTAGAGTGGTTTAAGTGTTTAGTGCCAGATTTGCTTATTCCACGATTTTTGTCGCGATAATTTAAGGTCAAACTCGTAACCAAATTAGAAAATTATGGCTCAACAAAAAGGACTGAATTCCACTTGATTACGTTCTGAGTATTTTGCAGTTCATGCAAAAAGGGTATTTAAAAAATATGTTTATGATTTAGTAGAGAAATAAATTATTGTAGGCGTAGGAGCCAACTCCAATTTGGAGTTTGGCTCCAATTTGAGTTCAAACTTTTTAAATGTGGAGTAAGAAATGTTTTGAATGCGGTATCACTGTTATTATATTATACTCAGTGGCATAGTGCCAAGTCAAGATAACGATAAATAAGACATTATTTTTGATATAACATAATTGTGTGTTTGCATAAAACAAAAATTATTTCATGTGAATAATGTGCTGATTTTTTTATGTTTTGGGGTTTTATGGGCCCCCTCAGAAAGTGGTGGCCCCGGGCAGCTGCCCAGCCTGCCCTCCCTTAAATCCGGCCCTGAGTTCAGGTCCTAAAACCAAACAATGTTAAGTTTAGTTTTCAATTTTTGTGGGGACTTTCCATTGTTTTATTTAATTTTCCATTTCCAACAATCGTTTTTTCTATTATAGCACCATCTATCCATAATTCGAAAAAATGCCTAGAACAAAAGTTACTTATTTTTACGTAAGGAATCCAAATCTGCAATAAAAAATGCGGGCTCCTATTTAAGATTTTTAATGTTACTTCAAATTGATTACTTATAAAATCGGGCGCAAGAATACGTAATTTAGGATATGTTACTTACTTCTGCTTTGTTATGATGGAAATCCAATTTTCTCTTTGTATTAATTTGTGCTTAGATGTTGGAAACGAATAGAACTAAAATTGACAAGATGTTGTATTTTTACAATTTATAACACTTAGCATTTGCTAAATCCCATTTTCTTCAATGACAGAAGGTATGAAATATGTCAATATTACGATTTCAATTGACAATATAAATTATTTAAGAAATATGCTAAGAAAGTTACAAGATTTCTCCGCTACTCGCGCACGATCGTTTCTCGTATCCCCTCCAAGTACTTGCACACAGCGAATACAGTGGCTCACAGCTTAAATGATGCAGTTGCTACTCAATAAAATTAGCCTATGACAATGGCTCAACACTTATTAGAAAAAATTACCAATATGTCAAAATTTGCTTCAACTGTGCACTTATCACAACAAAGACAATATTGAACCCATAAATATTAAATCAAATATGCTATTTATAGACTACTAACAGTTAGAAAATGTAATGTTGTGCTATTTGGCCGGTGCGGTGTGCCAACTTTTTTTATTTTGAAATATGTGAATCCACTAATGCTAATGGCCAACTTTTAAAAACTGAATTTCCCTTAAAATGTTGCTGCGATTCAACATGTAGCTTTATCTTTTAATCAAAAGTTAATTGAAAAATTTCGTGTTCATTATTCGTTTCAGCAATCAAAAATTTGTAGGAATTAGCCGTTTAAAGCACGAAACAATTAACTTGTCGGGAAGTATAATTATTTAATTGATTAAATTTATCCTTTTCTTTTAAATAAATTGTTAAATTTGGTAAAAATTAGTCTTACAAAATTTCTGAACACGAATGCTATTTAACATTAAACAAAAATATCAACATTTCTACTGCGGTATTATCATGTCTCAAAACTTAGTAGATGCATCATTCAAACAACTATTAAAAATATTTTTATACTTTGAGTTTAAATGACATGTAAGATCAGTAATATCTAAATACTACACATATAAAAAAAATATGATTGTTCAATATGCTTTAACGTTTTTATTATCAATATGATTGAGTGCTCTTGAAATTCAAACATCTTAACAATGATTGTTGTAAAAGAGGCGAAACATTTTTTATTTCATTTAAAATTTTGTTAACCTTATTTATTTAAGATTTATGTATACAAATATGTGATAGCCACCAACGATATTATATGAAACTGAGCTGATTAACAGAGGTAGCCCAGGGCCGGATCACTAGGCCGACTAGGCACTGGCCTAGAGCGCCAGTTAGGGGCGCGGAACGGGCGGATTTTGTTCGCATTGCCTATCTCCGAGTACGAGCTGGCACAGTTTACCACACATTAAAAGTTTAAAAAATATAAGAGCGATGATTTAACATACCACTTTTAAACATAACCGTGAGAATATAATATTATTTACTAATTCTGTTTCTTTACGTTGTGTACCTGTAGACCGTGCCACAGCGCAGGTAAGACCAATCCCTCTCGCTTTGCTATTTTTCGCCTATTATCTGTCTCATTAGTCATCGCCCCCGCCAACCGCCGCTCATTTCCATACCCGTTCATCGACATGTCACTACTTGCAGCCCAGAGAGGGAATCTTTTTTTGATTCTTTAAGATCAACCATGGGAACTGAGAGGTTGCCTTCTACCGCAATTCTAGCTATTGAAACAGATGTTACATAATATGGCGTGGATTACCACCAAATTATTAATGAGTTTGCTGCTGCAAAAAGTAGAGAAAGCCCAAGCCCATATGATCTGTGACTTGATTTATTTTTAATAGTGCAAAGAACAGTAGGGTATAAGTTTTTATTAAAATAATCAGCAGAGAAAGACAAAAGTTGGTAGGTTATGAGGGAGTGGGGTGGGGGAAGATCAAGGCGTGGAGCGCCAGAAATATGAGTGCCTAGTCGGGTTCAACATGTAAATCCGGCCCTGAGGTAGCCACTTGGTGTCGAAATAGCAAACTAAATTTCTAATGTCGATCAAGATAATTCATTGTCTTTGGATATCTTGGTCATTGACTTTTGCAAGACAAAAATATTATATTCAATAACCCAAACTTAAATTTATAAATGGCAAAATTATCAGGGCATAATGTTGCATACTTCTTCTTGATGTGCTTATCCCTGACGAATGTTAGCGATCGTCATGGCAATCTTTATCTTATATGCTGCAGTACGGAAAAGCTGCACAGATGTTTAGTTGAACTGAGGTCTGAGGTTCTTTAACCAATATGTTTTTCTCCTTCCTAGACCTCGCTTTCTAAATATGTTTCCTTGCAGGATTTATTAGGGCATTATCTGGATTCATATCGCATAATGTGTCCGAAGTATTGTAAAGTTCGAGATTTGATGGTAGTCAGTATTTCCTCATTTTGTGACTTAGTCAATTCACGGGATTTTAAGAAAAGTATTCTCCAATATATCCACATTTCAAATGCTTTCCATTTTCTGCATATTTATATTTTCGTTCAAGGATCACAATTCAACACCATATAAAAAGACATCGCTATTATAAAGATGTAGCATCGCAGCGTTCTTTTTTTTATACTTTTATGTGAATAGAAAGCTTGTGGCTCTTAAAGAAGGTTCCCATCCGGTTGGCATCTAAACATTCCGTATTATGTATTTGGCACCTAGGACTTTTCTATTGGTTCTTTGCGGCACGCGGCCATATTTTAAGCAATAGGCGGCGAGGTGCCAAATTCGTATATGTAATGTTATTTGGTGCCAAATTCATATACGGAATGTTAAATATTCGTAGACCAAAAAAGGGGAGTTTTTATTAAAGTCAGCTAAGAGGAGAGTGATTTTAAAATATTTATTAATATAGGTACATATTATTAAAGAAATAAAGAAAAACAAAACGACGCAATAGGAAATAAGACAAGATACATTATATAATTAATAAAAAAATTAAATTTTTTAAATGTAATATTTATGAGAAAATCAATGTCTTTCGCCATGTTTATGGTAGGGGAGCACAGTACATAATATGCTAAATTGGCAGTCACTCGAGCGTTATGGGGACCTATTGGGTTGCGATTATTAGTTTCTAAAACCAAAAAAAGTTAAGTACAATTTTCCATTATAGTGGGGACTTTCCATTTTTTAATTTAGTTTTCCATTTCCAACAATCTTTTTTTCCGATTATAGGGCCATCTATTCATAATTAGAAAAAAATTCTCGAATAAAAGTTGCTTATTTTTACGTAAAGAATACAAATCTGTAATAAAAATTTGGGGGTCTCATTTAAGATTTTGAAGTAACCCCTCACCCCACATCCGTGGGGGTCGTGTTTGGTACCATTCGATATATTTTTCAAAAAAATTTTGAAAGTGCATTTTGCAGTTTTTCGATCTGATGTTTATTTTGCGAAATATTGCGGTGTTTGTATTTAAAATTTTAAATTTACCCCCACCCCTCTCCGTGGGGGTCATGTTTAGTATCACTCGATAGATTTTTGAAAAATATTGAAGACATATTTTTTAGTTTTTCGGTCTGATGTTCATTTCGCTAAATGCTTTTTTTTTGTGAAAGTTTTTAACCCACCCATTTCCTTACGCCCCGCTCAAATCGTCAGATTTTTTAAATATACACTCTTTTGCATGTACTTAATTTACCTTATCTTAATTTGACAATTTCGAGTATTTTTAAGAAATATTTTTTTCGGGTTCCCCTTCACGAACGTCCCTATGTTAAGAGCCAATATATGGTAGAGGTACATCTGCAGGGTACCAGGTTTCTCCCCATAGGATAATCTGACGCGCTCGGGTAACTGCAAAAATCCCCGCTTGGGCTCCCCTGCCATTAGTTTCATTTGTATGATTTGCTGGGATGTTGGAAGAAAGATTGTGACGCTTTTTTAACCTTTTTTAGAAGGTTCATCTTTAGGTAGTCGTCCTAATGGTAATCTGTTTGACTAGTTTGACCCTTTAGTAACACCCATCTTTCTTCGGCTGATTGATGTTAATTGCACTCTTATATTGGCTTCGTGTCCAAATCACCTTGCCGAGAAACTTCCTGTCGTGTTAAAAAAATGTTCTCAAGCCGTTTTGGTTAACATAGGATAATCTTTCATGCAATAATTTTAGTGTTGATGAATCAGTTCCAAATGTTACATTTTTATCTTGTAGCGTATTTGATTCAGTGAATTTGTACTCTACGAGCTCCCTAGTGGGAAAGTTTTGGGGTAGTTCTGATTTATTTCATTATATATGGATTTTGGGCTGCTGAATCCGAATATGAGGTTTGCGGACAAAATTTCTTACCGGAACATTGAAGAAATCGCGAAAAAATCGAAAAATTTCAGCTTTTTTCCGCTTTTTTGCTAAAATCTCGAAAACTATTAACTTTTAGTAAATGGTCTGTTAACAGAAATTAAAGTACATAAAATTATCTACAAATATAACTATTTACTTTTTTTTCAAACGAATCGTTCGGTCTAAAGTGCAAGTTGAAAATTGCCAATTTTTAACGGTCTCGGCAAAACCCAATTTTTACATTCCAAAACTTTAGTTTTTATTAGAATGCTGCCATTTGTTCATAGTTCATAACATGAATATGGTATGTCTCTTCTCTCAGCCTCCATGAATCCATTTCATCCTAAAATACCGAGAATGTCTCTGCTTTTCCCTTCGCCTTAGAGCCACAGAAGATCAGGCACATATGGAGTCACAGTTTCAGTTGGTGTGAACATTCCCTTCGGATCTTCACTTCTGCTAACCTTGAGGTTTTGTCCTTTCAAAATGTATTAGTTGAACAGCTCTCTGACTTCCATAAACCTCAGGTGCCGGTTTAGTTTTTAGCCGAGGAATGGATTGGTTAGGAGCTATTGCATGTTTTGCTGCAATACAATAAATGCCACCCATGACGTAAAAAGTGTGGTATCCGCGATTTTATGTACGTTAACCTTTTCTGTCCCAACGCTGCATATATATGTTTTTGAAAAAGTGGGTCTGTATTCCCAGCCGCCGTATATATACGTTCAAGGTGTTTTAGACTCAAAAATTTTAGACTCATTGGTGTCCCAATGCCGTAGAAATGTGTCCGAAAATGTTAGATTATTGTTCCCAAAGCCTCAAAATGTTGGCACCTAAGACAGGTCATGCGGACCCATTGCCGTATATATTTGTTCACATAATTTAGATATATATGCTATATTGCAGCACTGGTGGCAAAGCCTGTAGGTATCTGCTAGAATGTGAAGCGTTTGTAGCCACAGAAAAGACCAGAAAAAAAACAAGCGAATCGAGATACATGTGTGTAAGATGCGGAGTCGGCCTTTGCGTAGTGTCATGTTTTGAGGAGTACCACACAAAAGAAAACTTTTAATGTTAATTTACATTACATTATTTTTTTAAGTTAGTTTCATTTTTTCAAGTTGGTCTTGCTCTCTGATGAGTACTTTTGAAAAGAAAACGTTTAAGTTGGTTAAAAAAACTCATAAAAAACATGTTTTGGTCATTTATTTGTTTATTTATATGCGACGTATATATAATACAATGGGACTCTAAGCATGAAAAAACCTTTGGGATTGAGGGACCAACATGCAAATTAAGGTCTGGCATAGAAAGGGTTCAAATCAGCGTTTTCGTACACCTGTTGTGTAAAGCACGGCTGGTCAATTTTCTGCGGATCGCCTGCGATTGCTGACACTTCCAGATAAGCAACGCGCTTGCTCAAAGTCTTGTAGCGGCAGTAAGGCCCAGATAGTTGGTCTCACCATTCCTTGCAGGGTTGACCCTTTTCTCTACAAAAAGTACGGCATAAGAAAACAGGTTGATGTAGTTTCCTCTTTGGGGTTTTGTTCATCCTATACAGAAGCTGTTCGCCTGGAAGTGTCAGCATTCGCAGGAGATCCGCAGAAAATTGACCTGTCGTGCTTTACACAGCAGGTGTACGATAACGCTGATTTTAACATACATACAATCGACGAATACCACACTTACGTCATATGTGGCTTTTCATGTATTGTACCAAAACATGCATACTAAGCAATCCATTCCTCGGATAAAAAAGAAACCCGAGCCTAAGGTTTATGGAAGTCAGGGAGCTGTTCAAATAATTCATTTTAAAAGGACAAAACTTCAAGGTTTACCAGAAATCAAGATAACAGATCCGAAGAAAATGTTCACACCAACTGAATCTGTGACTCCATCTGTGCCTGATCTTCTGTGGCTCTAAGGGGAAAGCAGAGACATTCCCGGCTTCTTAGGACGGAATGGACTCATGCAAGCTGTCACAAGAGACATACCATACCCCTATGAACTAACATTTATTACTTGTACAGAAAACTAGGAGAAATTTATTAAATGACAGCATTCTAATAAAAAATAAAGTTTTGGAATGTAAAAAGTGGGTTTTGCCGAGATCGTTAAAAATTGGCAATTTTCAACTTGCACTTTAGACCGAACGGTTCGTCTGAAAAAAAAAGTAAATAGTGATATTTGTAGATAATTTTAAGTACTTTAATTTCTGTTAACAGAACATTTACTAAAAGTTAATAGTTTCGAGATTTGAGCAAAAAAGCGGAAAAATGCTGAAATTTTTCGCTTTTTTCGCGATTTTTTCAATGTTCCGGCAAGAAATTTTGTCCGCAAACCTCATATTCGGATTCAGCGGCCCAAAATCCATATATAATAAAAGAAATCGGAACTATCCCAAAACTTTCCTAGTAAAAACACAATTTTATTGAATCAATTAATAAAATCTGCAAAAGAAAATTCTTCTTCTAACATTATTTTCATCAATTTTATTAATGGTGTTATTAATAAATATTCTGTAATATGTACATTTACTGAATCCTGCAAGCGCACTATAAAATGCAAAAAGGTTGAACTTTTTCACCAAAAGCTAATTTAGCTACATCTTGTTTTATTTCGCTTTAATAATACATTAACAAGTATTTTATAATCAGTCTCCTTTTAACTGACTTTAATAAAAAGACTTTTTTTGGTCTACGAATGTTTAACATTCCGTGTATGAATTTCGCATCAAATAACATTCCGTATATGAATTTCGCACCAAATAACATTCCGTGTACCTGTTTGGCATCTCGCCGCCTATTGGCTGAAATATGGCCGCGTGCCGCAGAACACCAATAGAAAAGTCCTAGGTGCCAAATACATATACGGAATGTTTAGATGCATCTGGTTAAAGATGGATCTAGTTTTTGCGATGCGCAGTTTTATCTCTTGGTTCAACTTTCAATGAAACACCAACCAAAAGACATAGAAAATTACAAAATATAGACAGAAGAAGTACAACCCAAACTATATAAAACAAATAATAAATAATGGCATATACATTAAGTTTCCTTAATTTTCGTAACTAGCGGGTTTATGGGATTGAAATTTCTTTTTTTTTTTTTGTTTAAGTTGAATATCAGCTACTATATGTTTATGTTCTTTGAATGGTTTTTTAAATAATTCGCTGTAAAACGAAATCAAGGAAGGTCTTATATTTCAGTGTGTTCAGAGAGCACCATAAACGCAATTAAGTAGGTCTCCCTCTCATTAGAGATCCTCAGAGGGTGTATATATAATTTGTTTCAGTTCGTTCAGAAGAAGTCACATACAGTTGAGTCCGCGAGTCTTTACCCGTGCGTCATCATTTAACAATTTAAAGTATACGAAATAAGTCGGAAATTTACTAAACGCAACGGCAAGTGGATATTATTCCAATCACGGGTTATAGTGAAAAATTTGACGTTATCAAATAAATAGAATGTCAAATTTAAGTTTTGCTTTAAAATTTTGGTGCATAATTACAGCTACATTTGAAGTAGCTTAATAAAATATTTTATTATCATTGATTAATAAATAAATATGCTTCTTTTCATGAGCATTTTTCAGTGCGTCACAAATGATAGAAAAAAGATAAGTCCGCGATAATATACATTTTAGTGACATGACATTTTAGTTAAATCTGACAGTTGTCAAATTTTATTTGCAATTTGGCATAAAAACAAATCAATTGTGTTTATTGCATTTATAAAATGGTATTTTCTTTGATTTGTATAGTCTTTTAAATTGTTCAGATTATATTCGTAGATATATTATATAATTCGTAAATTATTTTATTTTCGATTATAGCGCCATCTATTGACAACTAGAATAAATGTTATAAATGTCACCGACGAAATGTAATTACCGACGTGTATTTTTTTCTGTCGCATACAATTTAATGCGTTAGAAAGAAATCGAAAAACTGTGACGCACTGAAAGATCCTCATGAGAAAAAGCATAAACAATAATTTATAAAAGAATTCAATAACATATTTTCTTTTCGTCATTTTATTCACTTTGGCGAAACCTTAAACACAAGTATTCAACTGTATCAACAATGAGCTTAGGTTTGCACGTTGTCAAGATTTATCGTAAAATATCATAAACTTATTACACAATTTCTAACTCAATATAGTGCGGCCGATATATGAAACAATTGCACATTTAATGATACAAGCATATAATTTGGACCACATATACTACACATATAAAGGTTTAAATTTAGATATGAGGCCATTTCAGATTTTGCCTTTTACAAAAATGGCGGGCATTCAAAATGGCGGCTATACATATGTGTTTAATAGTATCATAACTTTTGAACGAAAAGCCCGATTTCAACCAAATTGGGAATATAGGTTCTCTTTTTGATTTTTAAGATGGATGTAGTGAACCAGAAGAATCGGTTTACCAGAAGTTTTGTTTTTACTGGTTGTTTATTTAAAAATATGTTTTTTTTTCAATTTTTTCCCTGTGTATATATTAATTTTTCAAAAACGTAATACCGCAATTGAAAAGAGCGTAAAAATATTTTGTAGAAAATATTTTGATCTTTTTAGTTATGTTAATTACCATTTAATAAATGCATAACCTATCTTCACATGTACCTGTGTGTGGCAGATTCGTGCAAATATTATAAGAAATATTGTGCATTTAATGGTAGAAGCATATAATTTGGACCACATGTACTAAGCACATCCAGGTTCAAATTAAGATATAAGGCCATTTTAGATTCTACCTTTTACAAAAATGGCGGGCATTCAAAATGGCGACTATACATATGTGACTAATAGCACGATAACTTTTGAACGAAATTTCCGATTTTACCAAAATTTGGTATATATGTTCTTCTTTTGATGTGTAAGACCAAGGTCTTGAACCGGAAGAATCGATTTACCAGAAGTTGTTTTTTACCGATTTTTATATAAAAGCATGTTGTTTTTTTACCAATTCTTTCATCCTGTATATATTAATTTTTCCAAAAAGTTAATACCGACGTTAAAAAGGGCATAAAAATATTTTTTAGGAAATATTTTGAACTCTTTAGTTATGTTAATTACCAATTAATAAATGCATAACGTATTTTCACATGTACCTATTCACCCATGTGCGGCCGATTCGTGCAAATAATATAAGAATTATTGTGCATTTAATGATAAAATCATATAATTTGGACCACACACACTACAAACACAAAGATTTAAATCTAGATATGAGGCCATCTCAGATTTTGTTTTTTTTTTACAAAAATGGCGGGCATTCAAAATTAATCTGCCGCACATAGGTAATAGGTACATGTGAAGATACGTTATGCATTTATTAAATGATAATTAACATAATTAAAAATTTCTAAATCTTTCCTAAAAATATTTTTACACTCTTTTCAATGGCGGTATAACCTTTTTGAAAAATTAATATATACAGGGTGAAAAAATTGAAAAAAAACCAACATATTTTTACATAAGAAATAGTAAAAACACAACTTCTGGTAAACCGATTCTTCCGATTCAGGACTTCAATCTTATCCATAAAAAAAAAGAACCTGGATGCCAAATTTGGCTGAAATCGGACTCTTCGTTCAAAAGTTATCGTGCTATTAGTCACATATGTATAGCCACCAGTTTGAATGCTCGCCATTTTTGTAAAAGGCAAAATCTGAGATGATCTCATATCTAAATTTAAACTTTTGTATGTGTAGTATATGTGGTCCAAATTATATGCTTCTACTATTAAATTCACAATAATTCTTATAATATTTGCACGCATCTGCCACACATGTACATGTGCAGATACGTTATGCATTTATTAAATGGTAATTCACATAACTAAAAAGTTCAAAATATTTCCTAAAACACATTCTTACGCTCTTTTCAATGGTGGTATTACAATTTTGAAAAAATACTATATACAGGGTGAAAAAATTGGAAATAAATTATTTACATAATATAAAATAGTTTTACATAAAAAACCAGGAAAACACAACTTCTAGTAAACCGATTCCTCCAGTTCACGACAGCGATTTTGTAAATCACAAAAAGAACCTATATACCAAACTTGGTTAAAATCGGACTTTCCATTCAAAAGATATCGTGCTATTAGTCACATATGTATAGTCGCCCATTTTGAATGACCGCCATTTTTGTAAAAGGCAAAATCTGAGATAGCCTGTAGATATCTAAATTTGAACCTCTATATGTGCAGTATATGTGGACCAAATTATATGCTTGTATCATTAAATGTGCAATTCTTAATAATATTTTCACGAATCTGCCGCACTAATATAAAATTAGTTGTGAAAACAACTGTTTGTATACTATAAAAAACTTCAAAATGCAAAAATTCGACAAAATAACAGCAAAAAATTCAACAAACTGACAGCCACAAAAGTAAACAAACCAAAACGTCAGAAATTGTACTTAAAATATGTGAAGACATCCCCAATCGGCTTTCTTTGTACCTATCTTTTTGCAATGCACTGAGTCTAACTCGTTCATAAAAAAACATATGTTTTTACTTAATAACAGGCAGCAGCTGGTTTGTCATTAATTTCATGCTTGGAAGAGAATGATTCTAGATACAAAGTATGTGTTTTATCTCGCCAGGTATTAATGACGCACGGGTAAAAACTCGCTGACTCAACTGTAAGAGGTACGTTTATCTCTTGAAACTTAAAGACACCGCTCAAATACAAAAATGACTAGGATTAAAGTTCTGCAATAACTTGATGGCAACTGCACACTACATTGAGCAATGTGATTGACCTGTAGTTCTGGCATTGAGTCTTGTCTACTTTTTTGTATGTAGGTATATAATGCCATCTGACTATTCTTACAGCATGGGATTTTCTGTAAATATTATTATTACTAAGTGGTAATGAGTACTTCTCCATAGATCACGTCTATTCTTCAATATTTCGGCTCATTCTAACTGTATCTCCGGCTTTGTTATTATTTAGTCTCAGTATCTTCTGCACCACATCTGTCTAGATGAGATCATTGTTGATAATCCATCCCACTGTGGTATTTTGTTACATTTTGTTTGTTTTATTGGATTTCTTCTATTTTTTTGGGGGCCTCCCATTTCTTTCTCTTGCATCTCATATCTGCTTATATTCACTTCTGATATTAATTTTCGCATTATTTATTGTATTGCTTTGTAATTGTTTAACTCTATTTTGCTTGTTTTCTTGAACTAGTTCTTAAGGTATCCAATAGACGCTTTAGGCTGCGTACAACGTTACGCCGTAGGAAAATTGTTTATTTTCGTTACTTTTAATAAACTCTGAAGGAAAAAAACTATCAAAAACAGTCGAAAATAGTTAAAAAATAGTGATTTCCATATTTTTACCTTTCAACAGAATTTAAAGAGACATTCAGAGATCATTTTTTACAATGAATATAAATTATTTGTTTTAAAGAAATTGAACAGTCATATTTGTAATAGTTTTAACAAAATAGTTTGGTAACAAAAATGGTTTAAATAACAGTAGTAGAAATTCGTCGTGTCATGAAATTACCAAGATAAGAAAAGTAAAATATGCACTAAAAACGTTAAGCACGTCGTATACTAATTTCGTATTTAAAATTATTATTATTTATATTTTAGTTGAGTTTACCTTGTTGCTTTATTATTTATATTATGAAAATTATGCATTACACGTTTTTAAAATATACAAGAAGGTATTGATAATTTTCCAATTTGACTTTTTGAAGGCTATAATACAAATGTATTGTTTCTACATGCGTAGTTGTCTTGTATTTTAATCAAAACTTAATCATTATTTTTATCAAGAACTGACAGGTACTTCTCTAAATCGTGTCATTTGCCGTTGGCCTCTCTGTCTCGCACATCTTGAAGGGAACATTGCATTATATTTTTGACAAATTTTTGAATGTGTTTCGTTCGTTAAACAAATCTAACATTTGTTTTTAATATAGATTTCAGTCTCTAAAACACCTAATTGAATTACGGAAAATTTTCTAATTTTTATTAATAATAGAGTGATAATTATCAATATCTTCCTGTAGGCTTTATGCACATTTTGTTTTCTATGTGTGCTTGAAAAGGGTAAATACATAACTAATAAACTATTGTCCAATGTCATACTAATTTTAAATTTTTAAATAATATGATAACATTAGCCCTTTAACTCTTCAATATCCTCGTTACTTTTACCCTTTGTGGGCCCAGTTCTTCGTTACTCTAAATGCTCCTTTAGTAATAAATATATCTTCTTTTGCTTCCATCTCCTCTTTAACTATTTTGTGAAAGACGATCAGCATTTCGTACTCGTTATTCTGATTAATTTGTTATATTCATTTCTAACTATACTATATTATATCAAAGGATATTAGCATCGATGGAAACATATTAAATCATCTCAGAAATGCCGATGGCAGTGTTCTTCTAACAGATTACTTAGGAGAAGCTAAAGTTATGCTAAAACAACTACACCAAGTAACTACAGCAAGAGAGTGGGTTTAAAGAAAAGCTATGGAAAAACAAAAATGATAACCAAACTCGTCCCTAATGAGCTAGACAAATATGTCTATTTGCTAAAATGTCTATTCGGATCAGTAGCGTACTGATTAATCCGCGGGCCCTGGTTCCAGTTATGATGCGGGCCCCCGCCCAATAATGCGCCCCCTCCCAATTATACGGCCCCCCGCCCAATAAAAACACACATTGTATATTAAACGTTTTTAATAAACATTAAATATAAATCATCATATATTTTTTATAAAAACTCAGCTAATTTAAAACAGTAAATTAATATTAATCCTATCGTTTTTCATACCAACCACATACCAACGGAAGTTCTGATACGTACCTGTTTGTTTTGGATCAGGGCGCATCTGTAAAAATATTAGTACATTTGGACGTTGAGAGGTGACTCAAATTTTTTTGCAGAAATTGCTTGAAAGTAGCTTAAATAATAATATTTGAGTTATCCTCCCACTCAAAAAGGTCCGGAACATTGTTTAAATAATCAAAATGTCAAAAAATGAAAGAAAAATTCGATTTTTTCTTAATTTTTTGATTATAACTTTAAACATATTCATTTTCGAGAAAAGTTGTCCTGACCTAAAAGTTGCGCAATTAAATTTCCTACAATATAGGATTGGTTAAAAATTTTAAAAATTGTCACCCTTGTTGCAAAGTAGCAATAATAGCTAAAAAACCATAAAAAAACAAGTATTTGCATTTCACGTTTTTCAACCATATTATGCTAAACTTAGGACCTTCATATTTTACTTAAAAAACTTTATGATATAATAAAATATTACTGTGAATTTCAGTAAGACCGAGTCAATAGATTTTCCAAAATAAATTTTGCAATCCAGCTTTCGCAAAAAAAATTATTTTTTCAAAATGTTACAGGACCGAAAATAAGGCAAAGAGCAAGTTGAATTTTTTACTACTTATAGAACAATACTTTAACTTGCATCTGCAATTTGCAAAATTAAAATCGTTTAACTACCACGGCGTCAGGAATTTTTTTAAATAAACAATAATTTTTGGTGCTACGCGTAGGACAGAGGATAGTTTGCTCTGATTGGGCATTCCAATGACCTTTGATAATTATTGATACATTTTAATTTTTAGTACATTTCGATATAAATAAATAAATTTGTTTATTGCAATATTAAAACACATACTCTGTCTTTTGAATAACAATTTTTTTAGCAATCTTTTAGCTTTTTTTTCTTTGTTCATATATTTTAACTTAGAGAATAAAAGTTTATTATTTTTAAACATGTGCAATTGTTTAAACAATATTTCACAAACAATAATCAAATTAGTTTGATTTTTGTGGAATTAAAATATTAAAATACAACAAACTATAGAGGAACAAAATATAGAGGAAGAAAATAATATAAAAGATAAAGATTGGAAGAAATTTTGGTGGAAATCAACTTGTGTGAATCGAACACCGCTGTCCTGCTCGTAGCACCAAAAATTAATGTTTATTTAAAGAAATTCCTGACGCCGTGGTAGTTAATCGATTTTAATTTTGCAAATTGCAAATGAAAGGTACAGTACTTTTCTATATGCAAAAAATTTCAACTTGTTATCTCCTTTATTTTCAGTCCTGCGACATTTTGGAAAAATGTTTTTTTTTGCGAAAGCTGGATTGCAAAATTTATTTTGCAAAACCTATTAAACCGATCTTAATGAAATTTACAGTATTATTTTATTATATTATACAGTTTTTATGGATAAAACAAGAAGGTCCTAAGTGTAGCATGAATGGTTGAAAACGTAAAATGCGAATACTTGTTTTTTATGGTTTTCTCGCCATTTATTGCTATTTTGCAACAAGAGTGACAATTTTTAAAATTTATAACCAGTCCTATGTTGTAGGAAATTTAAATACGCAACTTTTATGTCAGTGCAACTTTTCTCGGAAATGAATACTTTTAAAGTAATAATCAAAAAACGAAGAAAAAAATCGAATTTTTCCTTAATTATGGGGATCCATTTTTTCGAATCCTGAGAAAACTAATAAGCCTTTTTGAAAAATTTAATCGCAGAATGAAAGATTACGTTATTGGCGAGGGCCGGAAGTCCCTGAGAACTTCTTTAATGTTTATTTTAATAAGTTACAGGGGTGAAAACTAAGAGAAAATTTAGTGTGATATTTAATTTAAAATATCTCATTCAAAATAAACTTTTTATTTATTCTAAGGGACTTCCGGCCCTTGGTAATAATATAGTCTTTCATTCTGCGTTTAAATTTTTCAAAAATATTTATTGGTTTTTTTCAGGATTCGAAAAAAATAAACACAATATCCGTGGTAATATTTCCAAATATATCTGTGTCATACAACGCACTCAGTCGAATAGAATATTGTCAGCATACTGTCAGTCAAACAGTGACAATCAGTGACAATTTTATATATTTGACATGGCATCGGGATAATTTTGATTTGTTGATTAAATAATATTGATACAGTATTTCTCATGATCATCTTTCAGTGCGTCACAGTTTTTCGATTTCTTTCTAACGCATTAAATTGTATGTGACAGAAAAAAAGGCACGTCGGTGATTACATTTCGTCGGTGACATTTTTATAACATTTATTCTAGTTATTCTAGTTGTCGATAGATGGCGCCATAATAAAAAAATAATTTTTTTAATTAGATAATAATATTACAAATATAATCTGTATAATTTATAAGACTATACAAATCAAAGAAAATACCATTTTATAAATGCAAGAAACACAATTGATTTGTTTTTATTCCAAATTGAAAATAAAATGTGACAACTGTCAGATTTAACTAAAATGTCATGTTACAATAAATGTCATAAATGTGTATTATCACGGACTTACCCTTTTTCCTATCATTTGTTACGCACTGAAAAATGATCATGAAAATGACAATATATAGTGTATTTGGTAAATAATTGATTTAAGACGTGAAGTTAATAAAAAGTTATTTATTGTGTATTATTTGTGGAAGATCCAAGCAGAGAATACATCAGGATAATATATTCTGTGATCCAAGTATTTTGTTGTTAAAGATGTTCAAAATAATTGTAAGCGTTCAATAGTAACAATATATTATTAAAAAATCACTTTAACACTTTTCATGTTTTCTCGATTGAGTATTAGTTTTTGTTGTAAAAATTATTACAACTACTGAATACATGGTGAGTGAAAAAAATATCACATTTATTAACTGAATTAATAATTTGCAAGTATAAAAATCACAGTTATCCAAGAACATTCAAAAGCCGTCTCTTTAAATTAATGATTACATTTTCAAGTAGAATGACATTCTAGTAATGTTTACATATCCATACCGGTGTGAATTTTACTACACGTAATTTGCCGTGTAAAGACAGAAAAAGTAGGGATACCCGTAAAATATTTGCGAATTATGTACCGATGGCCTTAAGTGAAAGGAGTTATTGTCAAGCAATTTCTGTAAAAAAATTTGAGTCACCTCTCAACGTCCATCTCAAAACAGATGCGCCCTAAACTCTAGACTATTTATATTTATTTCAGTTATCAAGAATTATTACTTAAAAGTAACTAAAGAATGATGATGCTATAAATACAAACAAAAGAAGCATCTTTCGTCGAGTTTATTTTCTTGGGATTAGGCATTTTTATAACCCTGCCAAAAGTATAAAACTTGCAAGGACTGTGTCAATTTGCAAAATTTTACAACTTTCTGGTTTACAACTAATCCATGAAACGTGTAGATATAAATATAAGTTTCTGAGTAAAAAGGTACCTACAGGCGGTAATTCTTTACATGTGTTGAAACCAGAATTTACGTTTTAGTCACTTTCTTTTAGTAGGTAAAACAAGTACAAAACCTTCCAAAAGTTAGTTTTCCTTGTGTCTATTATTAATTTTGTTTCAAATTTTTTGATAAATAGGTATTCTTCGTTTTTATTTATAAATAACTAGACAAAAATAAAAATTTATTAAGAAGTTACATTTTCTATTGTGTACTTGAGTAGTGCAAAATGTCCCTATCAAATTAGAAAAAAAAGCAAAGAAGGGGCCCGGGACCTGGTTCCGCGGAACCCGCTGAACCATGCTTAGTACGCCACTGATTCGGATCACTGCGAGGAAAAGAAAACAACAGAAAAAGATGGAAATATCTGGAGGATGCCTATGTCTGATATGAATATTTGACGATGATTCATTCCTAACTGTATTCTAGCATGGTATTAAGTCCACAACTGAACATAAACTTCCATTAAACTGCTCCACTAAGCATCTACATCAGAGTCAGTCTGATCTTTTTACATCATCTCTCCAACATTTTAGTAGTCTTACTATGTTTTCTTGTTTGCGCAGATTGTGCAATTTATTATTCTTAAAAACAATTCTATTAATGTCCAAGTTAGTGTTATAATTCGTTGAACTATGCCGTGTACTTTTTATGTATATCTCCTACGCCGTCTTGGTTTCACATTCCAAGCCTAGCTCTTAATTTCTCGTTGAGTCACCTCTAATATATTATATTATGTACGGTGTTCTTTGTCAGTATAAGCCTTTATACACAAAAGATCATTACTGGTGATACGTATTAACTATAATTTTTTTTAAATTTTTTTGTATATTTCTTTTATATACATCCCTTATCCTTCCATTATTTTTTTAACTTTGAACATTCGGTTGTATAAAGTAGTGAGAAACACTATAGATCTCCTTGGTAAATGTTTGAGAATTTCTCCCACTATTAGATCATAACCTGGAGCTTTATGGCAGTTGATTTTTTTATCTCTTCCATAACTTCTGATGGAGTAATTGATATAGCTGGTGTTAATAGTTGACAGGGAGCATCTAAATATTTGTTTATTTCTTCATAAGAAGAAATATGAAAAAGAAAGATAGACGCCACTGAAATGTTCTGTCGGAGACAAATGTCACGAATTCGTTGGACCGACTCTAGGACAATTAATTTTATTTTAAGAGAGCTAAAAGTTAGTCAACGACTCTTCAGTAAAGTTCATCTCCAACAATTAAAATACTTAGACAAGTTATGGAATCAAATACAGAAAATATGGAAAGACACATAATACAAGGAAAGGTGGATGGCATAAAATCACGAGGAAGATCCCCAACAAGATGGATCGATCAAATTAAAGGAATATACAAAAGGTCTGTCTATCTCCTTCTTCAGGTGCCCTAATTTTTGAAGCAGTATCTCTAAATCGTTGTTTTGAGCTGCATCCAAGCCATTCTCTCAGGTTCGTCATCCATGAAATTCGTCTTCTTCTGATGCTTCTTCTGCAATCTATCTTTCCTTGCATTATGAGTCGCAGGTTGCCATTCCTCGCCCCGCATCACATGTCCGAAATACTGTAGCTTTCTTTCTTTAATTGTAAATTCAACTTCCTTCTCTTTACCTATTTTTCTTAGTACTTCATGGCTCTTAACTCTATCTACCCAGGAAACCCTCATAATCCTTCTATATGCCCACATTTTAGTGGCGTTAAGTCATTTCATTGTCTCTAGATTTAACGTCCATGATTCCACCACATAGTATAATACATTGTATACGTAACATTTTGTTAGGCGTACTTTAAGAGCTAATGTTAAATCTTTGCTACATAGGATCTTTTTTTTATTTTTTTTTTCTTGGATTTGTATGACTGCGGACCTTAGGGTCCATTCGACCATCTAACCGATTTTGCTAATTTTTACATTAATTTCAACTACTCTATGTTTTTTTTCTTCCCTATTTATACACTACAATATCATCATATCATTATTATTAATATTTTACATTCACATTTTTTACTTCAATTTTTCTTTTTTTTTATATTCAATGATTTTTTTTCCTTTTTTTTTGTATCTTTTTATTTTTTTTTGTTATATTTTTTGTTTTTTTTTGCTTTTTGTTTTTTTTTCCATTGCGGTAAGACTAAAACCCGATTCATCCTCTCGGAGGTTATTCTTCTTCTTAATGGTTTCTGTGATCTTTTTAATTTTCATAAAATTAGAACGTGCTTTTTCGATTCTGACTTTGATTTCTGCAGTATAGTCATTATTTTCTGTTATAGGTGTTCTTATGTAGGTGTACTATTTTACTCTATCGATCTGCTCTACCTCTACTATCAAGGTTTTGTTAGTATTGTGGTTGTTTTTACTAATTTTTATAAACTTATTCTTTTTGATGTTGAGAGAGAGTCCATACTCCCTATTACACCTTACTATTTTACTAATGAGCTTTCCAGGTCTTGTAAATTATCGGCTGTTATTACTGTATCATCTGCATATCTGATGTTGTTAACTAAGACTTTATTTACTCTTATGCCGACTGTTTCATCTTCCAGAGTTTTTCGAATTACCTCTTCAAAATAACCGTTAAAAATAGATGTGATAGTATGCAGTCTTACCTGTCTTCTCTCTTTATTTCCATTTCTTCTTAAAAAGATCTATGAGTGAGTTAAAAGATATGACCAGAGACAGAGATCTTTGGAGACGGACAATACACGACATCACGTTGACCACTCTTTGGAGACGGACAATACACGACACCACGTTCACGACAATCCTTCAGGGTGGTCATGATTGAGGAGAGAGAAGGGTAAACAACTGTAGATATGTCGTCGGAATAAAAGCTTATTCCTAATATCGTTCATGTAAGGTTTGGATTTACGGTTTAATTCGCTATCGAAGAGACGTCTCCTAATCATTGTTGTTTCTCAGAAGATACTAAAAGAGGAAGACCTGAAAATATTTAACAAACATTAAGAAGGTTATCCATCTTTCTGAAAAAGATATCCTGTATATCTCATATAGAAATATGTGGATAAATAGTTTTGGAGTCTGGCCGCATATGAAACCAAGGGTAAAGGAAATAGAGAAATGTATCAAGTCACTAATAGTTAATAGTATGTGTATGGAAATAGTGTATGGACATAATATATAGATAAAGATATTGGACTTTAGTATATTACAATAATAATTATGTGTATCATCTTTCCAATGTGCTGTTATTTTAATATTTAATCATTTTATGTTTTGTTTTTTATTTTGCATATCATTTCATTTCATTTTGTGTTGTGTGTTTATTTTTTAGACTTTATTAGATACTATATTTAATCCAGATTTGCTTCTTAATGAACCAACTAATAAGAAAATCGTTCAACCTCGACAGGAAATTGGTAGGTGAACAAAAACATGTTCCTTTGGATTTTAACTGGTGTGGAAAATTAAACTTTCCGCTATTCATTGCGTAGATTTTTTACATGATTTCTTTATCTATTGTTAACAAATCTGATTAGATAAATATACGGTGTGGCAAAACCAAATGTAATAAATTCATTATTTCGTAAGCCGGCGAGAAAAATCCCGAAACAGGTCCATGTTTATTTTTTAAATTATGATCTTTTGGCATATGTTCATATTAGTTACGTTATCCATCTCGTCATGATGACGCAATCGACGATTTTTTTAAATCAGAATAAGGGTCGTTTGCTAGCTCATTTTAAAGGTTATTTAATTCTCTATTCAGTATTATAAACATTAATATAAATAAAGAAAAGAGAAAAAGTCCCAGTTACAAAAGTCATTATTAAAATAATAAATAAGTATTTAAACCTGAAACTCTTTTTATTGGAACCCCTTTCTGATAACATCTTTAATCTCCGACAAGAGACGACAAATAAAGAAAGCGAAAAGGACTCTACAATATGTAGTCATATTCCGCTTTCATTCGTCTAGGAAAACGGTCCGCAAGAAATTTCCTAATACTCAAAATCTGAGTAAAGATAAAAGTGAAAATGAATTTTATGTTTCCTTTCGATTCAGAGGTAATGCACAATTTCCAGACAACTGTTTCTGTCTTGCGACGTCCTCAGAAGAGCTGCGTGCACACCTCTGTATCAAAACGAAACCAAGAAGAGGACATCGTAAGACAGAAAAAGCTATTTTGAGATTGTGTTTCGCCTCTAAATCGAAAGGAAACATAAACTGTATTTCATTTCCACTTTAATATTTATTCATATTTTGAGTATTAGGAACTTCCTTTCCGAAATTTTTCCTAGACCAATGAAAGCGGGATGTGACTGCACATTGTAGAGTCTTTTCGCTTTCTTTATTCGTCGTCTGTTGTCTTGTAAATTGTAAAAGTTAGAGATTAAGGATATTACCAGAAAGGGGTTCCAATTTGAATAATTATTTATTAAAATAAAATCAATGGGAAAATCCCAATAGTTGGCTGTATACCATAGTTAAAAATTTATTTATTATTTAAATTTAAATTTAAATGTGAAACGTGTCAGTAAATGTGTCAGTGAAATGAAAAAGGCGATAAGCTACCTCCAGCTAATTGAAATAATATTCGAAAATATTACTTCAATCATCCAAGATAGCCATCGCTACACCCCCTTCTTCTTCTTAAGGTGCCGAGACCGCTTGTCGATCATTGGCTCTCATGTTGCTCAGCATATTAACAATCATTGTCTTATTTACAGCCGCACGAAATAGTTCAGTGCTAGTTTACACCCCCAGCTTAGCTCAATCTCCCAAGGTGTGTGTTCGTCTTGTCCTAATCTTAGAAATGAACTATGAAAACCGGTGTTGCATCGGTGTGCATGGCTTGATGCTGGAGGCTCCCGGAGGGAGAAAGGTTTATTCTATTCCCAAAAACTATAATATAAAGACACATATCAATCATCAAGAAGAAAAACCAAAAACGAGCCTTTGCCAAATAATCGTAAAAAGTAGTCATTGGCAAAGGAACAAAATAAAATTAATAGTGACGGAATAGTTACATAATTTGATTACTAAAAGCGTATCAATAGATGAAATGAAATATTCAAAATTAAGATACTAATACACGTGGAGAGTAACGTCGAGGTTAGGTAAAAAAAATCATTATAGAAAAAATTAAAAGTAGACTATAAAATACTTAGAATACAAAACTCACCCCAAGAGAATAATAAGTCTGGAAGTCTTTTATAAGATTACCATCACCATTTTGAGAATTGAAATGACAGGCATGTTCCGTATTAAGACAGACATTTACAGAGTAAGAATATACGGGGTACGTTCAGTATGTTCAATTGATGATTTAAATGAAAAGAGATATAGTAAATAGAAGATAATAAAAGAGGATAATAAAAGAGGGCGCCAAACAAGTTTTTAACGAAAAAGCAAGTTAAAACGAATAGAAGATAATTACTAATGAATTTTTTTTTAATTTAAACTATTTTATAATTTAAAAATTATTTATTATTATTTTAATAATGAATTTTGCATCTGGGACTTTTCTCTCTTCTTTAAGAGATGTTACTACAGCATCCTAGAAGTGGATTTTAAACTATTTTTGAAATTCCACTTAGATAGACAGTTTGGTTTCGTTTTGATTAAGAGGTGCGCATGCAGCTCCACTGAGGAAGCCTTAAGACAGAAACTGCTGTCTGGAGATTGTGTATTGCCTCTGAATCGAAAGAAAACATAAACACTCTTTCGTTTTTATTTTATTTTCATTTGCATAATTATTTATACCGAGTGTCCAAAAAAAATTTTTTAATTAAATTAATTGACACATAAAGAACAACTTGTATAATTTATTTAATTCAAAATACATTTTACTGCTCTCAGAAGTCATAAAAATCTTTAAACATTAAATCTAAGCAAAAACAATGTTTATTTCTCAAATAATCATTTTTTTCTGTTTTCTGACAGCAGTAAATAGCCCAATCAGGGAACACAAAATTTTACGAAAACTTCCAAAAAAATAAAGGAAGGATGGAAATTTGGAAATATGTAGTTGAAATAGTCTCTTATTATATATAAAGAAAAGTTTACAATTCTACATCCCCTCCATTTTACAAAAATTGGGAAATACGGGGTGAAAAATATTTTCTCGTATGTGAAAAAATATACGTTCAAAATAGGCCCGGAATTGGATAAAATGACTAATTCTAAGCAACTTTTGCTCTATAGAGTTTTTTCACTAAGTCAATAGTTTTTGAGTTATTTGCGAGTGAATCTGTTTATCTTTAACAAAAAAAAAACATGTTTATGGACGGTTTTTCGAAAATAACTCAAAAAGTAATTACTCTAGCGAGAAAAATATTCCTAGTAAAAATATAGCCTATAAAAAATTTTAAAAAATGTTGTGCGCGTGTGGTCTGCTGACCCAGTATAAGCAGAGTTGTAGCTAATGAAAAGTAGGTTCTTCTTCGTCAAATTCCAAATCGAATATTTCATTGTGAAATTACCAAACAACAGAGCACTTTTCGGGGAAAATTCATTTCAACATTTTTAAAGTGTTTAAAAAAGGTTTATTTGTTTTATTTAAAAAAATTTCTAACATTAAAAATAAGTGAGTTACGCTCAAAGTATTGTTGGTCTCTTTTATTTTTTGGTGCAAAAATCGCGAAAATCACCCCCTAATTAGCTTCCAAAATAAAATTAATCGTAACCGCTTCACAAGTTACTTAACTTATGTATTGTTTATATTATTTATCAGTTTCATTGGTTCAAAGTCCTAAGTTTTGAAAAAAATTGGGTTTAAAATAAATCATTTTTTATAATTTTGAAGAAAAATGGAATTGTTCATGAAATTACCTTAAAAATTATTAGTAATACCAAAAATCTTAAAGAGTAATAAAATGTACGTTTTGCTTTTCTGAATATTTTTCCTTTTTTGTTTTCTTGTTATACTAACATTGATTATGCTATGGCTGTTCAAAATTTGCCTAAACTCGTGATTAGTTACACGTTTAAGCCATTTTAACTAGAACTTTTTCAAAAATAAGCACTTTGAACCGATGAAACTTATAGATCATAATATAAATAACACATAGGCAAAGTAACTTGTGAAATGGTAGTGAAATAATTTATTTCTGATGCTAATTAGGGGGTGATTTTCGCGATTTTTTTATCAAAAAATAAAATTGACCAACAATATTTTGAGCGTCATTCACTTAATTTTAATATTACAAATTTTTTTAAAAAACAAAAGTAAACGTTTTCTAAACACTTTAGAAAAAGTTAAAATGAATTTCTCCGAAAAGTGCTCCGTTTTTGGGTTATTTCACATTGAAATATTCGATTTGGAAATTTTGTGAAGAATCTAGATTTCATTAGCTACAACTCTGATTTTACTGTGTCTACAGACCTCAAGAATACACCATTGTTTTCAGATTTTTATAAGCTATATTTTTGCTAAGAATATTTTTTTCGCTGAATTACTTACTTTTTGAGTTATGTCCGAAAAACCGTCAAAAAACATGTTTTTTTCTGTTAAAAATTAACATATTCACTTGCAAATAACTCGAAAAGTATTGACTTAGGGAAAAACTCTATAAAACAAAAGTTGCTTAGAATTAGTCATTTTATCCAATTCCGGACTTATTTTGAATGTATATTTTTCACCTTGGAGAGGGGGTTATTCCCTTCTATTTTTAAAAAATAGAGGGGATGTAGAATTGTAAACTTTTTCTTATATAATAATAGACAATTTCAATTACCTATTCCCAAATTTTCATCCTTCCTTTATTTTTTTGGGGTCAGATTGTTCTTTGATCGGGCTAAAAATGTATTTTGAATTAACCAAATTACATACACTTTTCTTCTTGTTTAAATTATTTTAATTCAAATAAAATGTTTTGGACATTGTATAAATAAATGTATAAATAATTATGTTAATGTTTATATTAATAAATAGAGAATTGCATAACCTTTCAAATGAGCTAGCATACGACCCCTATTCTAATTTCAAAATATATATTACGTCATCACGCCTAGATGGATGACATCACTAGTATGATATATAATATACATTCATGCCAAAAAATCATAATTTAAAAATAAAAATCAACTTGTTTCGGGATTTTTCCATTTGGTTTTACCACATTGTATACGTTTGTATTTACTTTGATAATTAATTAAATACTTATGGCTGTATTTTCTAATGGTTGTGAATATAATTTAAGAAATATTTAAGGAATTTCTATGTACATATATAGAGGAGCTACTTACGTTAATATCTTTAAAGTGCATGCATTACAATTCATGTTAAGTTCTATTGATGTGATGTATATAGGGAAGCTGCTGCACCGAGCTTTATTTAATTATGTACATATTTCATGCTATAAATAACAACAAAGTCCATATAGGCCTGGATCCCCATATAGGCCTGGATCCCGCGTACCAACAAAAGCTTGTTAATAACAAGCTGAAAACCTGTTAACATTAACGGTGTTTAGTCGGACAAACTTTGATGGACGGGAACACTGGAACAAGTTAAGCTTTAATTGTGGAACAGGTTACAGGTTTCGAACGTGAGACTATACGAAAACGTCCCATGTATTTTGTCGGACAGAACTTCCAATTGATTTGTTACACTTTCATTAAACTCTCATGCAAAAATCAGACTGCTATTTATCACCAACCTAATTGCTATCATTTGACATATTCATAGAAAATGTTCAACATATTTGTCGCACAAACATTTTTTCATATATTATATAAATTTTGCTATTGAGTAAACTTAAAAACAACCTGCTAGTTTTCACAATAATAAATTTGTCACGATTAGTTCCACAATTAAAATCACGTTCCACAATTAAAACTTTCCCTGTTCCAGTGTTCCCATACATCAAAGTTTGTCCGACTAGACACCGTTACGCTGTTATCAAATTTTCAGCTTGCTATTAATAAACTTTATTGGTACCTGGGTTCCAGGCTTATTAAGTATTTAATGATTTCAAGCGCCATTTTAAAAAACAACTACATAGCTTCATATATTAAAGATATTTCTTCAAGGAAAAATATTTCTCCATCATTATGGAATTTTTGAGGGAGCAGAATTAAAAATAAACTTTGAGAAAACTATACATATCAAAATGGCGTAATGAGCGGAAATATAGATAACTATATATATTGGATTTTATACTTGACGTATTCATTTCTCATCTAGGAGCAGTTTTTAAAGATCATATTTTAGTTGGATTCTAGGTCAATTGCTCGAATGCAATTGCTCGAAATCAATTGCTCCAAAACGAATTGCTCAACATGACAATTGCTCGAAACAGTACTTTTATTATGACAAATTAATTATGTAATATTCCATGTACAAAATCACATAAATATTATTTTTTGTTGCTCAAAATTGTTTATAAACGCAATAACCTATCAGCACTTATTTGAATTTTGAAATCCGCGATGCCAATCTTCGATAAATCATTAAGGTAATAATAAAAATTAAGGTAATAAGTTTAATCCTTCCCTAATACCTGGAAATTATCATAATCCCTATATCATAATGTTACTAAATCAAAATCGTTATTATTATTTTTATTTCCAAAGTTCGAAGATATTTTAAATTTGTAATAAATATTTTTTCGGCATAAATTAATATACATATATTAAATATGTCCTATTTAATATCTTTCTTATGTTTATATTATATATTATTGTGAATAAATATTTAAATATAAAATTTTCTTTTTTTTTTTCGAGCAATTTGTATTTCGAGCAATTTTCATGTCGAGCAGTTCGTTTTCGAGCAATTGACCGGATACCTTTCAGTTGATGTGGAGCAAATAAAGTTAAAGACGCATGTAAA
This sequence comes from Diabrotica virgifera virgifera, assembly GCF_917563875.1. NCBI lineage: Eukaryota > Metazoa > Arthropoda > Insecta > Coleoptera > Chrysomelidae > Diabrotica > Diabrotica virgifera. The sequence continues at coordinate 121,283,537 of NC_065446.1, read as the reverse complement.
TAGGGCCAAAACCAAAAATCACTCGAACTGGATTATACAGAGTGTCGCGAAACTCTACCGACAAACGAAGACAGGAGATTACTCAGATAATTTTGAGACATTTCAACTCAATTCATCTAGTCCGAAAATGCTTCCTAAGGCAGGCCGCACATCAAAGAAACATGAAACGTAAATTACGTTTCATAGAAATAAACCACTGCTAAACAAATATACGTCCGGCCATTTATGAGACTCTCCGAAAATAAAAATGTGTCATGATCATGAATCACACTCGTTTTATTGATAGGCGGACTTTGAGATTTGTTTAGCAGTGTTTTCTTTTCATGAAACATGTTTTTCGTTTCATGTTTCATGTTTTTCGTTTCAAGTTTCTTTGGTGTGCGGCTTGCCTAAGAGAGCTAGAGCTCTTTGAAGATGGCGTCTTGTAATTAGTTTTCTTTAATACCTCCAAAACACATCTATTTAGAAAACGAAATTTAGTACGCATATTTATCTTGCAGAGATAAATCAATTCCATCTATTGCGAGTTTCTAGTACCGATCATAGGCGTCCGTTTTGGGTAGGGCAACGGTTATTTTATCGCATACCTTTTATATCATTACTTTTAAGCATTTTTGACAATGGATTATTAAATTTTGAGGTATTTTAGTACTAAAAGGTACTCTTGCTTTAAGTCGGTAAGGCCGCGTTCAAAGTGGACGAGCAAAGAGCAAAGAGTAAAGAGCAAAGAGCAAAGCGGAGAAATCAAACTCATACTGGGAAATGGAGGTACACAGAGTGCTAGCAAAGAGCAAAGCGGCGAAACCAAACAGGTTTGATTTCTCCGCTCGCACTCTTTGGTCCATGTGGTGAGACCGCTCCCGTCTGAAAAAATTTTTGATTCGGTTTCTTTGTCAATTCCTATTCAAAAATGTCCCCTTTAAACAAATCTGAAGAGCACCGGGCGGAATTTTTGGGCAGAAATTGTTTAAACAATTTTATCTACTCTATGTTATATTATTTGTAAGTTTTTAGTTTGTGAAAACTGTCATTCTAGATAGCAGTGCGTGAAGTGTTTAAAGTGAGCGTGAAGTAACAATGTATTTTAAATGGGACTTATTTTTCGCACTGTTTTTAACACACTTTCATATAATCAAATATCCTTAACTTTGGCGTTGTCATGGTGATGACATAATGAGCAATAAATTACGACAAAAGTTTTTACAGTTTTGTGGTTTGAAAGAAGTTAGAATTTTTAAATGTCAAAGTTCTAAAAATTGTAGAATAGAAATTAATTCCAGTGACGAAGAGTTACAGTTTTTTTATTTGTTTATGATAGAGTAGATAAAATATTGTATGAAACTGTGCGTGAAGTACTTTTTGCGAACTTACGCGATGTATAGCACTCGCGCCGCTGTCGCTCGTGCTCTAAATATCGCGTGCGTTCGCAAAAAGCATACTTTACGAACTGTTTCATAAATAACTATTTTTAAACAAATACAAAAGATCACGTTATTTGTCACAAATATCACAAATACAAAAAATCCGGAACATATATTTTTAGGGTTTTTGGGTTATTCTAAACAAAAAAGGTATCTTGTAATTTTTCCCAAAAATTAATAGTGTTCGAGTTATAGGCGATTTACTGAAAAATGCGAAAATACGCATTTTCGAGGCTTAAAAATTCATATTTCAATTAGTATTTTTGAGGTTGCCAGATACTTAAATTGATGATTAAACATTCAGCTTCGATTCTGAAGAGTGATCGCGTCTAACCTTAACTTATACCGTTGTTTTTAATTGTTAAATATGCGTGTTTATCCGATTTTTTTGCCGGTGCGGCGCGCTCTATTTCAAAAATCTCCTATTTCCTCCGAAAATTATTTTTTCTAGATTTTTTGGGACATTCTAAATAAAATAAGTTTCTTGACATTTTTCTCAAAAGTTAAAATAGTTTTAAAGTTATAAATAAATAAAAAACTCATTTTTGGATTTTAAATCGCTTATAACTTTAAAACTGTTAACTTGAGAAAAATGTCAAGAAACTTATTTTATTTAGAAAATCCCAAAAAATCTAGAAAAAATAATTTTCGGAGGAAAATAGGAGATTTTTGGAATAGAGCGCGCCGCACCGGCAAAAAAATCGGATAAACACGCATATTTAACAATTAAAAAACAACGGTATAAATTCAGGTTAGACGCGATCACTCTTCAGAGTCTTGAAGCTCAATGTTTAAACTTCAATTTAAGTATCTGGCAACCTCAAAAATACTAATTTAAATATGAGTTTTGAGGCCTCGAAAATGCGTATTTTCGCATTTTTCAGATATTAAATTGCCTATAGCTCGAAAACTATCAATTTTTGAGAACATTTACAAGATACCTTTGTTGTTTAGAATGACCCACAAAACTTAAAAATATATGTTCCAGAGCAAAAAACGTGATCTTTTGTATTTGTTTAAAAAAATTGTTTAAACAATTTCTGCCCAAAAATTCCGCCCGGCACCCTTCAGATTTGTTTAAAGGAAATTTTAAAATATTTTTAAACAGGAATCCACAAAGAGACCGAATCGGAAATTTTTTCAGACGGGAGCGGTCTCACTACATGGACTACTGTGAGAGTAAAGAGCAAATATCCTACCCTGCCGAGTGGAAAAGAACTAAACTCTCGTCTAGCGTAACTACCCGCTATTAGCACTTCTTTGCTCTTTGCTCTTTGCTCTTTGCTCTTTGCTCTTTGCTCTTTGCTCGTCCACTCTGAACGTGCAATTTTTGCTCTTTGCTCTTTGCTCGTTGCTCTTTGCTCTTTGCTCTTTGCTCTTTGCTCTTTGCTCGTCCACTCTGAACGCGGCCTAGACACACCATTTTCTGGAAAAATCGATTTGAAAATTTTTTGTTTTTGGAATATCCGAAAAAAATTTCAAAAAAAAACCATTTAGAAAAACGAAAATTGGTACGTTTATTTATATTCCAGAGATGGATCGATTTCATTAATGGTGATTTTCCAGTACCGGCCATATGCGTCCGTTTTGGGTAGGTCAACAGTTATTTTATCGCATAACTTTTTGGTCTTTAATTTGTTAGTATTTTTAACTTTAGATTATTAAATTATGATGTATTCTAGTACTGAAAGTTACTCTTGCTTTAAGTTAGTAAAATACACCGTTTTCTTCTGAAAAATTTTTTCAAATTCAGAATACGAAAAATTTTCAAATCGATTTTTCTAGAAAATGGTGTGTCTTAAACCAAGAGTACCTTTTAGTGCTATAACACCTCAAAATATAATAATAAAAATGTAATAAAAATACAACAAAATTAAAGGCAAAAAGTTATACGATAAAATAACCGTTGCCCTACCCAAAATGGACGCCTACAACCGGTACTAGAAATTCGAAATAGATGGAATCGATTTATCTCTTCAAGATAAATTTGCGTACCAATGTTCGTTTTTCTAAATAGAAGCGTTCTGGAGATATTTAAGAAAAACTAATTACAAGACTCCATCTTAAAAGAGCTCTAGCTTCCTTAGGAAGCATTTTAGGACTGGAAGAATTTTGTTAAGATGTCTTAACATTGTCTAAGGAAACTTCTGTCTTCGTTTGTCGGTGGAGTTTCTAGACACCCTGTATACTTTTTGAAGTCTTCAAAATACTGGACAAATATAAAGTTCTGATTATCGTTAACTATCCGTTAGTCGCTAGGATAAACAGAGCATCAAGAGTCGCTACGGTGTCAGAGACCGACAATTTAAAAAAAAAAGTTATTGCTATAAAATTCATACAAATATTTTATATTGTGTATAGGAATGACTGAAAAATATTTTTGAAAATGTTTTATTGAAAAACAACAGATATAAAATGAAAAACCCTAGTATAACAATATACATATTGTTATTTTTAATATTAAAATATTCGCTAGGAACCATTTCCCATAATTCCAACAAACGTTTTTGTTCGGCTTCAAAGGACATCTATAAATATAATTTGACCAAAACTTACCGATAAAATGCAATAATAAGATGCTAAATCTTTATCTGAACTGCAAGTTATGCCAATAAAGTAATAACCACACCGTTAGTCGCTACGGAGTCTTGCACCGAAAATAGCTACAAAACTCGCACAACTGTACCCAACCAAGTAGGTAAGAATGTTTACTAACACGAGGTTAGTTGATAGGAAGAGGTACAGAAAGTGACGATAGAAGAAACCAGTTGTTTTGTAAATCCCGAATGAATAATTCTGTCGTCGGTGTGTGACACCGATAGCGACTAACGGAGGGTTAAATATTTCAACTAAATCTATAAAACTGGTGAGATATCTAACAAATAGCTAGATTTGTACCGCTGTCGAAAAAATGGAGATCTCGACACTGCAATAATGGCGGAATCATCTGGTGAGTTATGAACCACATTCTTAATGTCTTCCATCGAATTTTATATGGCCGAGTTAGCAATAAATGCGAAGAATGCCTCAATAATATACAGTTTGATTTCGAAAATTCTTCCGAGAAACCAGAAGTAATTGGTTTACTTAACATACTTTTTAGAAGAACAGATAGGAACAAACAAATAAACAAATTTGATAGAGCCTGCAGGGCTATACTGTGGACAGCGATGCAGGAACTTGGCTTTTCAAAAAAACCAGCCACTTTGATACGGGTGTGTATGAAACGGTTTCGCGTTTCGATAGTCTGAGATATTTGAAATAAACAATGGACTAAAACAGGGAGATGCCCTTTCATTACAACTCTTCAACTTAGCTCTGGAACACATAATCAGAAGTGCAAGAATCGAAAAACGGAATACAGTATTTCATCTAGGAACACCAAACTTCTGTTGGCAATTGCGGACGATATCGATAAAGGAGACTTTCATCACGTTCGAGAGGGAAGCAAAGAAAATGGGGCTCCTTATCAATGAAGCTCAAATTAAATCTATAAAACAGACAGGATAAACAAAGAGACAGGATCGGTCAGAATAGCAAAATCGATGACTTTAACTTTGAGCGCGTTAAAGAATTTAAGTATCTTGGAACAAAAATAACTGAAGACAAGAACGGATCACAAGAGATAAACAATAGTATATAAATTGGCAAGAGATGTCTATAATATGTCCTTCAAAACCTTATAAAATCGAAATAATTAACAAGACGTCTTCTTCTTCTTCTTCCTTCTTGTATGTAGGCTTTAAAGCCTGTTTCTTCTTCAGTATTAGCCTCCTAAATAATTTAAGCTATCGCACCATCCTTTTCTTGGTCTGCCAATACTTCTTCGTCCATTTGGTGACTTATCTCGTGCTATTCGTAGTATCCTATCCTCTGCCATTCTACTTATGTGTTCGTTTCACTCCTGTTTCCGTTTTGTCACCCATCTATTTATGTCTTCTACATTGCATGATCTTCTTATGTTTTCGCTTCTCTCCCTATCCAACAGACTTTTCCCTGATATTCGTCGGAGTATTTTCATCTCTGTTTTTTCTAGAAGTCGACTCGTTTTAGATGTGTCAGGTCTTGTTTCCGCCATATATGTCAATATAGGTCTAATTGCTGTTTATAGATTCTGGCTTTTGTATGGGTCTAGGACGTTTCATCGCCGCCGTTTCGATGCCGCCAGTTCTATGCCGATGCCGGCCGATTCATCGCCAGTCAATTAATCGCTATCTGATATATTTCCGAATTTTCGACAGTTACAATTATTAGTTATTTTTAGTATTAATTAGGAATTCTAGGAAATGCGAGATATGACTGCGATGAAATGGACTGGCGATGAACCGGCGGCATCGAAACGTCCCATTCCGTTTTGTATCTTGTCTTAGGTGTTTGTTCTTCCAGATTGTGTCATTAATGGATCCCGCCGCTTTACTTGCTTTTAAGCTTTGTTGTCGTACTTCCTCTTCAACATCTCCGTAACTGGTTATATCTATTCCCAGATATCTACACCTTGCTTCCTCCTTTATTATTTTCCCGTCAATTTCGATTTTACCTCGTAGTGGGTATTTAGATGTTGTCGTAGATTTTGTTTTACTAACAAATACAATACAACAATTACAATCATATGACCCTTAGTGATGTATGGCAGGGACACGTGGACGATAACAAAGGCAAACGAAGAGAAACTACGTGTTTGGGAAAGAAAAATCCTAATGAAGATGTTTGGGCCTATGCTTGATGAAGCAGCAGTAAAATATAAGATAAAAACTAACAAAGAGCTCGCAGAACTATACCCAGACACCAACATAATAAAAGAAGACCTGAAAACGTCAATGGGCAGGACACCCCAGAAGACATTCTGATGAACGAACAGTAATGATAGTAAGGGTAAGAAATCCCAACTGGAAGATGAGCACGTGGACGCCCCCGACTCCAGTGGCGATATAATATAACAGGAGACCTGAAAGCTATCTTCTTCAAGTGCCATCTCCGCGACTGAGGTCGGCAATCATCATAGCTATTCGGACCTTGGATACGACTGCTCTGAAAAGTTCGTTTGATGTACATCCGTACCATTCTCTCAGGTTGCGCAGCCACGATATCCTGCGTCTCCCTGTGCTTCTTTTTCCTTGAATCTTTCCCTGCATAATGAGTTGGAGCAAGTTGTATCTATCTCCACGTGTAATATGTCCGAGATATTCCAATTTTCTGGTTTTAATTGTATTTAAGACTTCCATTCCTTTATTCATCTTTCTCAGAACCTCTTTGTTTGTGACGTGTTCTGTCCATGATATCTTTAGAATTCTTCTATATAGCCACATCTCGAATGATTCCAGTTTTTCATTGATGCCGCATTTAAGGTCCAAGCTTCCATTCCGTAAAACAGAGTCGAGAAAACGTAGCACCTAGCCAATCTTATTCTTAGCTCTAACCTTAGATCTCTTGTACAGAGCACTTTTCTCATTTTGTTAAAATTCGCTCTAGCCTTTTCTATTCTAATTTTAATCTCCTGGAAGTAATCATTTGTGGAGTTGATCATTGTTCCAAGATATGCATATTGGTCTACTTGTTCGACGTTGGTTCCGTTTATGAGGAGATTCTCGTTATTTCTTTGAGTTTTAGATATTCTCATAAATTTTGTCTTCTTGATGTTCATTGCTAAACCGTATTCTTGGCTATATGTCGCTATTCTGTTAACTAGTCTCTGAAGATCTTCAATATTTTCGTCTTAGACGACAGTGTCATCCGCATATCTAATATTGTTGATGGGAACTCCGTTCACCTTTATTCCAGCCGTTTCACCATCAAGAGCTTGTTTTAGGATCTCTTCCGAGTAGGCATTAAAGAGAACTGGAGACAATACGCATCCCTGTCTCACCCCACGTCTAATTTCAATTTCCTCTGACAACTGTTCGTTAACACGTACTTTTGCTCGCTGCTTATAGTATAAATTAGATATGATCCTGAGGTCATTGTGGTCTATCTTCTTTAATTTCAGGGTATTCATTGATTGTTCATGTCGTACTTTATCGAAAGCTTTATTATAGTCAATAAAACGGACATATATATCTTGATTGACGTCTAGGCACCTTTGTATTAGGATATTAAGTGAGAAAAGAGCTTCACGCGTTCCTAGGCCTTTGCGAAACCCAAATTGTGTATCATTAATATCTATGTCCAATTTATAATATATATTCGGTTATGGATTACTTTCAGTAGCAACTTCAGCACATGGGACATCAAGCTGATGGTGCGGTAATCGGCGCATTCTCTTGCGTTTTTCTTTTTGGGGAGACAAACAAAGATCGACGTTAACCATTCTTTGGGTAATATGCCTGAGCTATAAATTTGGTTCAAAAGTATAACTAGAACATCAATGTGCTGTTCATCTATAATTTTTATTAATTCGATAGGAAGCTTGTGACGACCAGGGCTTTTTCCGTTCTTCATTTTCTTTAATGCGTGTGCTATTTCTTCTTTTGTGATATCTGGACCTATTTCTTCTCAAGTAAGTTCTATGTTTTCCAGGTCTCCTCTTTCATCATCGAACAGTTCATCTATGTATTCTGCCCAACGTTGTACTTTCTCATCGGTCTGTGTTATAGTAGTCCCATGTCGATCCAGAAGTGCACCAGTGAGATTTTGTTTTCTTAGCCCTGCCATTTCTTTTACTTTCTTGTGTAGATTAATTAGATCGTATCTTTTTTGAAGGTCCTCGATCTCTTTGCATTTCTCTTTAAAGTATTTTTTCTTTGCCTGCTTTATCATCCTTCTTATCTGGTGGTTAATCTCCCTGTATTTATTGTTATCTTTGTTCTTATGTTGTCTCCGTTGTTCCATTATATTGAGTATATCGTCGTTCATCCATCCTTTATTTCTTTTTGTAGAAGTCCTCAGTATTTCTTTGCACGGTTCTAGTAGGCAATGTTTTAGTCGATCCCAGTGCTCGTCAATGCCATTGGTGTCTATGTTCAGTTTGCTACAGTTCACATGCAGTTCATGTTGGAGGCATTCTTTTATATCTTGTTATTTAAGCTTACTTGTGTCTATTGTAGGAGTGCTTTGATGTCTTTTAATGTTTTTAAGTGTGAATGTAATCCTGGCGATAAGTGGGTTATGATCTGAAGCCACGTCTGCTCCGGGATATGCTTTCACAGCTTTAACTGCATTACGGTATCTTTCATTTATCCTAATGTAGTCTATCTGGTTCCTAACTACTTTCTCCGATGTATCTGCGGGCGATCGCCATGTATAGAGTCGTCTGTTTGGTAGCTTGAAGAATGTGTTTGTAATAATCAAATTCTGCTCTTGGCAAAATTGTATTAGAGATCTCCTCTCTCGTTACGATTTCCCAGACCATAATTTCCCACACACCTTCCGCTTTGCCCCCTTCCAATCTTTGCGTTGAGATCACCTAGGACAATCGTGATTTCTCTAGTTTTCTTTATTTTCAGTGCCTCTTCGATATCCCGATAAAACAACTCAACCTCTTCTTCGTAGGCATTCGCCGTAGGAGCATACACTTGTATCAAGTTCAATCTGTCGTGAGATGTCACTAACTTTAATGCCATTACTCTTTCTGAGATAGGGAAAAAGCCTTCTACTGCTCTATTAGATTTTTTATTAACTATGACTGCCACGCCGTGTCGATGTTGATTCTCCTCGCTACTGGAATAATATATTGTAACTTCATTTGTTGAGAAACAACCTGAGTTGGGCCACCTGGCTTCACTGATACCCAGTACATCAATATTCAACCTGTTCATTTCTTGAATAATATTGTGCATCTTACCAGGCTGAAACATACTCTGAACATCCCAGGTTCCAATTCTAGTGTTTGACAGTCTTATTCTTTCGCCTCCGTTCTTCTGACAAGGATTTCGCTAATTAACGACCTGAGGGGCCTTGTCTTTTCCTCCCCTGCCGGATCTTGCCTTCCGAGGGCCATGATCGGTAACGCCGTTGTTGGTTACTAAGACCATGATGATTGTACTAGGGATATCCATAGGGATCTTTAATGTAGTGGTTTCCCCTTGCCTTCTACATCCTTATGCCGTTGACCATGCTTTTGATTCCTCCGCCTTCAAGGCCGATTTCTCAACCCCAGGACAAAAGGGTGCCCTACCATTTTCCAACTCATCCGCCCAAAGCCGTTGGTCAGAAAGTGGGGGATTGCTTATACCGGCAATCATTCGGTGAATAGGGGTAGGATATATAGGTCGTGGAAATTGGGGTGTATGGGAGGAGAACTTAAGGACCTGACATCTCCTGGGGATTGGGATAGAGGAGAAAGTCAGTAGCTAGCGTAGGGCAAAGACGCCATTCCTTGTAGCAGCCTGTCTTCTACCGGGGTCGTAGAAGAGTGCTACCCGCTACCCTGAAAGCTATGGGCGTGGAGAACTGGATGGAGATTGCTCAAGACAGACAGGAGTGGAGGCATGTTGTCGAGTCAACTAAACCCACGAACGATTGTAACGCCACGGAAAGTAAGAGAAAGCTTACGAAAGGATCAAAATAAATAATATTGAAGATCAAAGGCAAATAGCCAAAACGAAAACGGCGGGTTCGTTGGAAAAATATTCCCATGAGATTTTTTGCATAATCACATTCGTGAGACTCCCCAAAATAAAGTTCAAGAAGTCGCCCACGCGAAAAGTGGTCCAATTCTTTTTTAACAATTTTTTTTAATCAAATTGCAAAAATCAATGTTTTGGCCCGGAGAAATTTTTTTTAGATTTTTCGGACCATTCCGGACAGAAAAGGTCTCTTATAATTTTTCTCTAAAGTTGATCGTGTTCGAGTTGTAAGCAATTTAAAATTTGGAAAACGCGAAAATGGCTATTTTTAAGACTTAATAACTCAGTTAAAAATTATTATTATGAAAGTCAGAAAGTGACCAAATCAAATTGAAAGCCCCCTCTTCATGATTCTGAAGAAATTTGTGTCATTAATTTATTAGTAAGCTGTTATTTTTAATTATTAATAACACTGTTAAACACACAGTTTGCTGCCGGAAATTTTTTTACTGTTTCTAGGTAATTTGGGTCTGTTGAATCCAAAAATGCCACCAGATATGTTTCATCAGATCGTTTTCAGAAAATACGACAACAGATCACATTTCTAACATATAGGGTAATTTAACGCAGCACTACCTACATATATGTAGTGCTGCTACCCATGAAATAAACCAAGTACGAATAAAAAGTAAGATATTTATTGTACAGTAATGTACTTACAAAAATCATTACACATATCTGCCAAAAAAACTTAACTTTTCATCTAACCTAACCGGCAGCGTCGCAACAAAAATGTGTTATTCGGCGTCACCTAAAAACTTCCTTTTATATGATTTTCTTGCAAAGGCTTTAAAAGGACGGTCCCTTTGAAGACTCCAGCAGTAATCCGCCATCATGTGATAGCCCCATCTCCCTGATACCTCTCTTCCATCGTTTTGATACCTTGTTGAAGATTTTCTGGGAAACGGTCTAAAGGGCTGTGGAGGTAATGAATTTTAATACTCATATGACAACCGTGTATGTTAAAACTGTTGAGCATTTATTCCACTATAATGCCCAATTGGTATACTTCCATATTTGTTGCCATTATGTAGAAGGACACACTTTAAACTTCGTTTGGAACTGTCGATATAAAGACGCCAGTGATCTGGTGTATACTCCGATACACCCATTTTTTCTAACAGTCCTTTAAAAAACCATATCATCTTGCTGAGAAAAAAGGCAAAGGATCTTTTATCCCTATTACGGTTGTATGTAATTTTGGTGTCTGGGTGAAGAACATTCTTTTCTTTTAGTCTGGAGGTAAGCAACTCGGAAGAATCCTTTGGAAGGTTCAAATTTCTGATAAGATCGCTTAGCTCTTCCTGAGTAAAACGCTCAGGACGTGTTGAATCCCCTCTAAAATCACTGTCGTCTTCCTCAAATCTATTAGTCTGCAGTTCGTCAAATAACGTTTCGGCATTATCCTCTGGTAACATACGTAGACTGCTAAATATTGGAATGGGTATCTGCTCAAGCTGATGTGGAATTGGTCTTATTGCTGAATCCAGGTTAGGATATGTTCACGTATGTCGATTGTTACGATTAATGCCCTTTATATTCACAAGACAGAAATAGCCATCGTCAAAATGGTTTTTGAATTCCCTCCATACCATTGGAAAACCAAATTTAAACATTTTCGTTGCCCTTTCGTCCACTGTCGCAAGTTTTCAATACAAATTTTTCACACTCATGTGGAGCTCAGGATTTATCTTGATCTCCTAAATGAACACCAAAATAGGCCCTTTTGTTCATTTGCCCATTTGTCTTAGAATTTGTTAAGTTTGTTTATAAACATATTGCAATTATAGTGGTGGAATATACAGAAATGTAAGAATATTTAAGTATTTGATAAGTATGCTATATCTCGAAAAGTAGAGCTGATACAACGAAAAGGTTTGTATTTTTGGAATCAGCACAGATGAATTAACTAAAATCAGTTGATTTTTTTTCGGCAGCAAGACAAAATTTTTTTTTGTTGGGCTGTGTAATGAGTGGTAAGATCGTATTGATAATAATGATAATAATAAATAATGACAAAAATTTCTTCAGGATCTTGTCAGGGGGAGGGGCTTTAAACTTTGATTTAATTATTTTCTGACTTTCGTAGTTATAAGTTTTTTCTACAACCGTGTTAAAAATGCAATTTTTAGCACTCCATACGAGCGTTAAAAATGCTACTTTAAGGCACTAGTGCTTTAAAATATTTTTTAGTCACTGCAGTTCGTATTGACCGTATAGACAATTTTGATGTAATGTCAAAAAAAATATAAAAATGGAATGTCAGTCAAGTTCAAGTAAAAGTTTTTGTAGATATTGTCCTGTAATTACGTTTGTAGAAAAAATATTGTATGATATATGTGTTAAAAAGTACATTTGTAAGGCACTCATGTGAATTGCAGAATGAGCGATAGCGAGTGCTTTCATATGCGTGCCTTAAACGTGTACTTTTAACACTTATATCATAAATACCTATTAACCGAGTTATTAAGCCTTGAAAATCGCCATTTTCCGTTTTTTTTTTAATTTTAAAATGCTTTTACCTCGAAAACGATTAATTTTAGAGAAAAATTATAAGAGATTTTTTTTAACCAGAATGTTCTAAAAAAACCTAAAAAAATTTATTTCGGCCAAATGTATTGATTTTTACAATTTGATTAAAAATTTTTTTTTTTTAATTTGGACCACTTTTCGCGTGGGCGACTTCTTGAATCTTATTCTGGAATGTCTCACAAATGTGATTATGCAAAAAAATCTCATAGGAATATTTTCTCCAAAGAACCCGCCGATTTCGCCTTGTCTAAAATGAAAAAGTTAGTAATTATACAAATGTGAAATGCCAAATAGAAAGTGATTAAGAAAAGGGTATTATCTTACTATTACTGTTTAATTGATATTGTTTTAAAATTTAGTTCATTTTATTCTTCCACGCATTTAGGTTGTAATTTATTTTTGGTTCAACTGTCTGTGTCTCCATACGAGTTGACTATATTCAGAATCCGCAGTATATTTTTAGACAAAAGAATATAATATGTACACGAAAAAATTGCTCTGCCTCTATAAAAGTCACTTCCTGTGTAAAATAACGAGAGTGCATTTAAAAATACAACGCTCTTTCGAAAATATACATACAAGTAGTTAAAGCAGGATTACGCTCTTTGGGATGCGGTCTAGTGTAATTTAAAAGCAGAGATTGTTATTTCATAACTTATTTAAATTAAAACTTAATGCGTTTTGAACGTCTCTTAATGTTTATCTCATAAATATTCTACCACTAATGCAATTAGAAGCTCATTTTATAAAAGCTTGTACCTTGTACCAGTGGCGTTCTCAAGACCCATTTTGTTATATAAAAGTGTCTTAGTAAGATAAAACAAAGGCTTAGAAATACCGAATCCTCTCAACAAATGTGTCACTTAATTCAAACGTCGGTGTAACTAAATTAGAACATCTTCTTCTTATATTAGGCCTCTTGGCCTGTTCTTAACCGATTTTGAGCTTGTATCCGTATCTTTAATGTTGACTGCCAGCTACCTCGCCACCTTTTAAAGGGCCTTCCTGTTATTGGTCTCTTGCCTGTTGGCTTCGAATCCCTGTCTATACGGACTATTCTCTCGCTGTCCATTCTCGTCACATGCTGATTCCACTCTCGTCGTCTCTATCTTCACCACCGTACTATATCTTGTATGTTACAGATATCTCTTATTCTGCCGTTCGGTATTCTGTCTCTCAGTGTTTTCCCAGTTATTGACCTCAACATTCTCATTACTGATGTTATTAGTATCCTCTTGGTTTCTGCTGTGTCACATCTTGTTTCTATCGCGAACGTCATGATCGGTCTTACACATGATTTGTATATGCGTACTTTCCTTTCCAGCCTCATATCTTTGTTTCTCCAGATGACATCCCTCAGACATACTGACACGTAATTGGATTTATTTTCTTGCTTTCTGACGCTCTCTTTAACATCTCCATAACTACATATTTCGACTCCCAGATATTGGAATCTCGAGACTCTCTCAATTAGTTGTTTGTTAATTACTAATTTGCGTCTTATGGGTTCCCTTGACACTACCAGGGATTTTGTCTTAGCTGTTGATATTTTCTTGTTGTAGTTCTTCGCCACTGTATTGAAAGTGTGTGCCATTCGCTGTATGTTATATATCCTCGTTATCGGAGATTAAGATTGCGTCATCAGCATAACAGAGGATTTTTATGTTTTCCTGCCATCTTATATACTTTTCCAGTACCTTTAATGTTTTCTATGATTTTGTCCATTACTAAATTAAAAAGCAATGGGCTCAAGCTATCCCCTTGTCTGATTACCGAGTTGATTTCTACTTCCGATGTTAGTTCATTCTCGACTTTTATTCTGGTTTTGTTCTTCGTATTAATGTCTTTAATTATCCTTATTCTCTTGTTGGGCTGATGTTTCTCCTTTAGCAATCCCAGCATATTTTCCAATCTTACATAATCGAAGGCCTTAGTCAGATCTATAAATGCAGGTTTTTTATATTCCAGTGCTTTCTCAGCAATTTGTCTGGCTAAGAATATGGCGTCTATTGTGGACCTATTTTTCCGAAAACCTTGTAGAAAAACATAATAATTAAAAGTTTACTATATTGCTAAATTAATTAACCTAACCTAACCTAATCTTCTTCTTCTTCCTCTTTATAATCAATTGTGCTTTTTAATTGGCGCATTGATACTTCTATGTAAGGTTATCACCCTTCTACCTTTGGGTGATCTATCTTTCGCTATTGTGATCATACGTGTCCCCACATTCTGCTTATATAATTATTCGTCATAAGTAATATGGAGTATTTTAATCGTCATAAGTATTATGAAATTTTTCCTGTGAAATGCGTTCATTGTAAATTGATAATTATGATCCCTTGCAGGCTGCTGCACCAAAATAGATACAGAAAACAGCAATAAGAGGTGAAAGAGGAAACTTTAGTGCAGTCACTGAAGGTTTTCACCTCCGATTTCTTTGAACCATAATAAATTTGCATGAAAATCACTGAGTAGTTCGAGGATACCTCAAGAAACAAAATTTCTTGCACTTTTACCCTGGGGTGGATGCTACCCCTTCTAGGGGGTAAATTCTAACGTGCTATGTACTAAGAGTATAAGTCATAAAAAAGATTTTTCGGGATTCTTCTATATTTTTAACTATATAATTAATAACGTATTACCAAAGTAAAAAGTAAAATAGTTAATTACTAATTTATTAATCATATTTCGTCACCATTTTCATATTTAGTTGTAATAGTTATTTCATCAGTGGTAGAATGTAGAATGTAGAATGTAGAAAATGGGGCGGCCAATAGAGCCTGATACACTGCGACCTTAGTAGATCTATTGTGTTTCCCCTTTCTTTTAAAGCACTTCATCTAGCTTAGTCCTCTTAATGAGACTTAACAGCCTTGATAGTGGCCTTTTCATGTAGCCTGGTGCTTCCGGTTTTTCCTCACCGAGTTCTAGAAACCGCACTCGTGCGAGACCTTCGCAATGACACAGAACGTGTAGAGCGGTTTCCTCTTCTTCCAGACAGAACCGACAGGTGTCCTCTTCTGTCAGGCCTATGAGACTCAAGTGTCTATTGAGTCTACAGTGTCCAGTCAGCAGACCCACTATCATTCTGACAGTGCTTCGACTGCGCGAAAGTAAGTCTGTTGTAAATTTAGCCGAATGTCCTTTGATGAACTGTTTGGCCTGCCTCTGTCCTGGGGAGTTGTTCCACCATTCAAGAGACCTCTGTTGCGCCCATTTTTGTATAGCTGCTCTTTTTATCGTATTTGCGATTCCAAAGACGGGTTCCGGACCAACCAGTGGCGTAGATGCGCCTTCTCGGGCCAATTCATCGGCCTTCTCGTTGCCACGATAACCCTTATGTCCCGGCACCCAGGCAAGTGTCAATCTGTTTCGACTTCCCACCTGAGAGAGGACACTCAAACAGTTCCATACCAGCCATGAATCGACCTGTACCGAACTGAGAGCCTTCAGAGCCGCTTGACTATCCGAATAGATAACGATGGAGTCGTTATCTAGATTCCGACTGATTAGTTCCATAGCGCACCTTTGTATAGCAGCTACTTCGGCTTGAAATACGGTCGCATATGTCCCTAGACATACCCGGACTTCCGTCCTTGGTTTTAAGCCATATATTCCAGCCCCTGTACCTATATCGGTTTTGGAGCCGTCCGTATACCATATTGAGTTTGCCGTTATCGGCGGACCAGCTTCCCAGTCCTCTCTTTTTGGTATTGTGACTTGAAAATTTTTGTTAAAGCTATACCTCGTAACCATTCGGTCTACAGGCATTCCTAGAACGGGGTCTGCCTTTATGTCCTGGTATAGCCTTAAGTTATCAGTTCCCTGCATCATACTTATTGGAGCTTGGCCCTGGATCAACCGATGTACTGTTGATCTGGCTTCACTCTGTATGTATATATGTAGAGGTGGTAGGTTTAGTATAACTTCTAGCGCGTCCGTTGGGACTGTTCTCATGGCTCCCGTAACACTCAAGCATGCAAGTCTTTGTGTGCTACTGAGCAATCGAATCGCCCCGGACTGTTGCGTTTTGTTCCACCACGCCACTGAACCGTAAGTTAGCATGGGCCTTATAACCCTTGTGTATAGCCAGAGGTTCATTTTAGGATTTAACCCCCAATTCTTGCCACACATTCGTCTACATCTGTTCAGGGCCATAATGGCCTTCTGTGTGACTTTTTGAATGTGTGCATTCCATGTCAGCCTCTGGTCGAATATTACACCTAAGTACTTGGCCTGACTTGTGAATGGGATTTCTACTCCCTTGAGCGCTAGTGGCTGTAAGCCTTGCAGTGCTCTTTTCCTGGTGAAGGGAACAACGGATGTTTTTTGAGGGTTAACCTTCAGGCCTTCTTTCTCACACCAGCTGTCCACCATCCTCAGAGCGACTTGAAGTCTCTCTGAAATTACTTTGGTAAAGCGTCCTCGAACTACAATTACCAAGTCGTCCGCATATCCCAGACAGTAAAAACCCTCCCTGGACAGCGTGTTAAGTAGGTCGTCCATAAGCGTTGCCCACAGTAATGGGGATAGAACTCCTCCTTGTGGGCAGCCGCTTACTGCCTTCGCTTCAATGGTGGCTTCACCTAACGAGGACACCATGATCCTATTTGCTAAGGTCGTCTTTGTCCACTCGCATATGAAGGCAGGAACTCCTCTCCTTTTAAGCGCTTCCGTTACAGACTCGAAGGAGACGTTATTAAATGCTCCCTCCACGTCCAGAAACGTCGCCACCGCTATCTCTGTGTCATCTAGCGACTTTGAGAGCAGTCTGTTAAGATCATCCAGTGCCAAGTCAGTTGACTTTCCTGGCTGGTATGCATATTGACGATCGCTAAGTGGTTTTTCCATCAGCACATCGTCCCTAATATACCTGTCTATCAATCTTTCCAGCGTTTTTGCTAGGAAAGAGGATAGACTTATTGGTCTGTATGACTTGGGGGTCTGGTCCATTACCCTACCAACCTTGGGGATATATGTGACTTTCACCCTTCGCCATGCAGTTGGAATATATCTCCATGCCAAACTAGCTTTAAAGATCTTTGTTAGATGCGGGATAATCACATCCTGTCCCTTCTGTAGGAAGGCTGGATAGATCCCGTCCATTCCAGGTGATTTATATGGCTGGAATTTATTGATCGCCCACCTGACTTTTTCCGGTCTCGTGATGTCGGTAGCTAATTTCCAGTCCGCCTTAGTAGGCCTTCTGGGATAAGCTAGCTCTACCGGAGGATTATTGTCAATAGATGAGCCGGGGAAATGTGCCTTGGTGAGCATTATTAAGCTTTCCTCCAGGGTTTCCACATACGTTTCGTCCTCTTTCTTCAAGAGGCCGACCTGATTCACAATACCATCCTTAGCCAGGACCTTGTGGATTCTGGAGCATGCGGGAGCCTGTTCGACTTCCTCGCAGAACTTTCGCCACGAGTCTCTTTTGGCTTTTCGGATCTCCTTATTGTATTGCGTCAGTTTTTCTCTATATATGGACCACTCCTGGTTGAATTTGGCTTTATTGAATAGCCTTCTTACATCTGCCCTAAGCTTTTGTAAGTGTTCATTCCACCAGGGTGTGTTTTTCTTTCCTTTCTTTTCTCTCTCTGGACAATTCTCCTGGTAAGAGGCCAGAACAGCTCCGCTCACCGTTTCAATTGCCAGCTCGAGATCTTCCCTATCTCTTATGGTGCCGATTCCTCCCTCGAGAGACTTCTCGAGTGAGCCTCTATAGCCTTCCCAATCCGTCTCTCTCGGGTTCCTGAATCTTGCCACCATTCGAATCGAAGTAGATAAATCGAATCGAATGTGCCTATGATCGGAACATGAAGGTTCCTCTGACACATGCCAATTCTTTATAGTATCATACGTTTTTTCACTGCAAAGTGTTACATCTAAGACTTCTCTGCGCGTGGCCGTAACGAAGGTAGGTTTATTTCCTATATTGGCTATTTCTAAACCCATGCTTAAGATGAACTGTAGTAAAGACTCACCTCGACTATTGATGTTCGTACTCCCCCATGCCAGATGGTGGGCATTGGCATCACATCCCAGTATTAGATGAAGGTTCTCCCTTCGACTGTAGGTTATAACGTCCTCTACTATGCCTGGGCGGAAGACCTTCTCTCCAGCGAAGTAGGCAGAACAGACCAACCATCTTTTACTACCTTCCTCGGTGGAAGCGGTTAGAATACCTGTAACAAAGTCTCCGCAGCAAAGATCCGGAATCAGTGTACAGTTTACTTCGTTGCCATATACAATGCATGCTCGAGGTGTCTCTCCTTTCGCATCGTATAGTAACTTACCTTGTTGCGGCTTTAAGCCTGCAACTCTCCCTCCGTGGAGCCATGGTTCCTGCAGTAGGGCCAAGTCCAGGCCTTCCATATCAAACCTTCTGCACAAAACCGCCGACGCAGATTTGGCATGATGTAGGTTGACCTGCAGGATCTTTATTCTGCCTTCCTCTAAATTGAAGGCTATCTTTCGGGTTTTCCCGTGTCCTCTACCCCTTCCATGGGAGAGACCACACGCTCAGTGGCTTCTAGCCTTCTGGGCGGGTCTGTAGCACTCCCCTGCAAGTCGGTGCGGACTTCTTCCGGGATTTTTCCTTCTTTTGCTCCTTCCCTTGACTTATCATCCTTAGGGGGAGCCTTGCTTTTGCTCGAAGTCTTAACCTTCTTTGACGCTACTTTAGAGCTTTGCGCCTCTGAAGGTTTGACTTCTGTTCTTTTTTGCTTAGACTTAACTGCCGAGGTTGTGGCAGTTACGCCTTGCAACCCCCTTGGTCCGGCCTCTGCAACCTTCTCAATGTGCCCATCATCCTTGACACGAAATTTAATTCTTCCTATGCCAAAGTAAGGACACATTTGAAGTTTTTTGAGTTCCTCAAAGGACTCTTTGTCCATTGAGAGGACCCATACCTGCCCTTTTCCTGCAGGTGTTTTGCCCAAAACGGTCCATAAAAGAGTGTTGAGCTTTCGGTTGCTGACCCTTAATCGAGTCAGCACACTTTCCGCCTCCAACCTCTTTCCGTCCTCGTCTGGGATGTAGACAGTGCAAGAACACGGCCTCTCGACTTCACTCTCGTCCTTAGCCTGGAGGTTTGCACCTTCCCAAGGCTTTAGAGCGGGAGCAGTGTCGATGAGCCATTGTGCGCTTGCACTATCCGCGCACGTCATTACCAGGTAACCGGGTTTGAACGTGCTCTTTAGCAGCCTGATTTGCGGCCCTCCTTCTGGCGTTCTCTCCAAAGCCTCCAAGATGGATGTTTGCACTGCCTTAAGCTTTGTGGGTTCCATCTTGACTTCGGGGAAGCCATCACATACTACCGCCACCTTTGCCGAGCAAAGGGCTTGTGTAAAAGTCATTTTTGACTTTCTCGGCCTCTTTTTGACTTCCGCTGGCGGCGTGCTGTGGTCCGACCTTTGCCGTTTCTTTGTAGGCTTTTGCGTAGCCATTTCCATTTCCAGCTTTTGCTCCGCCTTCTCTTTAGACTTAGCG
This sequence comes from Diabrotica virgifera virgifera, assembly GCF_917563875.1. Taxonomy (NCBI): domain Eukaryota; kingdom Metazoa; phylum Arthropoda; class Insecta; order Coleoptera; family Chrysomelidae; genus Diabrotica; species Diabrotica virgifera. Next base: position 121,263,529 of record NC_065446.1, on the reverse strand, counting down.
GCACTGCCCTCCTGTCGTCCAAAGACCTTGGTAAAATTGGCCTTGATCACCGAGCGTTTGGCTTCAATGTAATCCTGGCCTTTTCCCACCAGATCTTTTACCTTCTTCTTGGAGGCCCCAGCCAGCCTGGCCTGAATGACCTCCTCGTCTGTCATCAGATCCACCTCCTCTAAGGAGGTGACTCTGACTGCCTTCCTTGTGGTCGGTTTCGCTATCTGCGTAGTAGTGCCTTCGGGGCTTTCTACTACGGGTTGTTCGTGAATATTGGTTTCCATATTTTTGTCCATATTGTTCCCACGAGTAGCTAGGGAATTGCAGTCCACTCCACCAGAGCCCCGCATGCCGGAGTAAGGCTAATTACTGTGAGGTGTCGCCTGGTTCCTCGCAGGAATCGCTCTCGACCAACTACGCATGGCCATTCATCCTTCGCCGCGATGTCTTCCAGCTTAGATTGCGGATTTTTTTAAAGCTGATTTTCTCCATCTGGACTCTTCTGTCTGGGTTACCATTCCATAGCCAAAAGGTCCCCGTTTTGTGGCGCCGAGAATTCGCCATTCATCCCCCCTGAGGGTAAGGACTAGTCGGTGATGCATGCTGATATGCAGTTGGGCTGGTCTTCTCTTCTACTGGTATTTGTCGGAGTCCCTTATTTGGCGTCAGTGATCCCACCAGTGCCCCGCCGACAATTTCCGAGCTACGAGCTTCCTGTGGGGTATGGGGGGTGGGGGGTGGGGGTGAAGTTGGGTTGGGTGAGGCATGTCGGCTACTCCTAGATAGTGCGTCGAGAAAGACTCGAAAAAGTGTGTCGGGGGCGAGGGCGGGGGCCCGCGCACTGACAGATGCGGCCAATGCGCGGGACCCCACCGCCGCTCCCGGCGGCTTGGTTTTGGAGCTTGGCGACTGAGATTAGGGTGATTTGGAGTAGCCGTAGGGAAGTTGGAAAGGTAAACTAAAAGCTGAAGGCGAAGGCGCCGCAACTGTTCGCCTCAATTGCCACGCCTTTTTGCGTCCAGTGGCGGTGTCCGGCGGCCACCCGGTGCACAGGCGCTGGACGCTTAGGGACTGCGTTTAGTTTCACTGGTCGTGCTCCCCTCACAATTTCAAGGACCAAGACCAGTTACTCGGCCCTCCCACCGACGTCGAGGAAAAATTGCAGTCCCGGGGAGGGTTCATCAGTGGTAAGAAAGACTTTGAAAAGTCCTAATAAAAAATTTTCATTTTTGACTTATACTCTTAATACATAGCACTCTAGAATTATTTTATTAAAAATAACCCCACAATTCGATAGAGTGACAAATCTTAAGCAAAATTTGTTATCTCATGTTATTAAAATAAATCAATACTTTTTAAGTTATTTAAGATCACAGATCTGAATTTTTCGTGAAAAAAATGCATGGTGTAAAGCGGTTTTTCATAAATAATTCAAAAACTGTTTTAACAAAAAAGTTATTATTACCAAAACTGAAGATAATAAAAATCGAATAGACTCATTACTTAAAAATTTAAGGCACTCGGGACAGTGCCGATAGAAGTGAAAACTTCTAGCGAACCAAGCGCCTTCGGGTACACACTCCTCCATTCTTTATACCTTCGGTCGAACTTATACGCAATTCAACTTATAGTATATAAATTACCAATATCTCGCCTTAGTGATAACGGTCTCGAGTTCAATGCTTTTTCCCCATCTAAAAAGAAGTGCCATACATATCTTATATACGCGTTGCGTACGTCCTATGGTGCTTATTTATACATACATATACGTACAGAATTTATTTCGGCGAAGCGATGAGGGTCGATTCAATGCTTTTTCCCCATCCAGAAAGTGCACAACGTCTAAAGAAGTTTTCACTTCAAGGGAGATATGGATAGTGCGGCTTCTAATGCGCTGTCTTCGCAAGCTCCTTCGAATACACACTGTCTCTCTCCCTACTCCAACCATTATAACTTCGATCGAACTTATAAGCATTTCAACCTATAGTATATAAATGACTAATATCTCGCAGTAGTATTGACGGTCGCGAATTCAATACTTTTCCCCGATACAAAAAGTGCACAACGTCCCTAAAGGAGTTTTCACTTCCAACATTTATTTCCCGAAGCGATGACGGTCGCTAATTTAATTTCCCCATAAAGAAATTTTCACTTCAAAAATCTATTTCGCCGAAGCGGTTACAGTCGCGATGACGGTCGCTAATTTAATATTTTCCCCATCCAAAAAGTGCACTACGTTCCTAAAGAAGTTTTCACTTCAAATATTTCATTTGCCGAAATGATAACGGTCGCGATGACGGTCGCTAATTTAATACTTTTTCCCCATCCAAAAAGTGCACAACGCCCCTAAAGAAATTTTCACTTCAAAAATCTATTTCGCCGAAGCGATGGGAGTCGCGATGGCGGTCGCTAAATTAATATTTTTCCCCATCCAAAAAGTGCACAACGTTCCTAAAGAAGTTTTAACTTCAAAAATTTATTTTGCCGAAATAATGACGGTCGCGATGACGGTCGCTAATTTAATACTTTTTCCCCATTTGAAAAGTGCACAACGTCCTTAAGAAGTTTTCACTTCAAAAATCTATTAAGCGATGACAGTCGCGATGACGGTCGCTAATTTAATATTTTTCCCCATCCAAAAAGTACACAAGGTTCCTAAAGAAGCTTTCACTTCAAAAATTTCTTTTGCCGAATTGATGACGGTCGCGATGACGGTCGCTAATTTAGTACTTTTTCCCCGTCCAAAAAGTGCACAACGTCCCTAAAGAAGTTTTCAGTTCAAAAAAATCTTTTAGAATTAATTAAAGTGATTGAATGGGGAGGGGGGAACTAAAATCAAGTGGGGCTCCAGATGAAGTTGATTGCATCAAAGCTAAGCAAGTTATGATGAAAATAAGAAAACCCTTTCGATTTTTTTAGGAAAAAATGAAAAATAAAACATACAGTCGGAAAAATGAAAGATTGCACATGAACGATCACATCAATCACTTATTTTGTATTTGCTGTCTTTTTCTATAAATAACAAACGTTTGTTATAAAAAAGACAGCAAATACGAAATAAGTGTTTGATGTGATCGTTCATGGGTAATCTTTCATTTTTCCGACTGTACGCTATTTCCACAAAAATTTAAATTTATAGTAGTCCCTAGAAGATATTCTTTATTTTAGCATAAATTATAAAGTAATTAATTAATAAGGATTTTACCATTAAAATTTTGACCGGTTCAAAAAGCATAATTTTGAAAAAAATATGATTTAAAATAATCATAATTTTTCAAATTTTCGTAAATTTCATTTTCTTTTGATACATTTTCTTTTGAACTCCAAAAGAGATCGGTATTCAAGTTTTACCATAGTTGGCACGCATTCCCGATAATAATCAAGTTGTACATTTGGAACAACCTCAAAATAAGGGCAAGAGTACCAGCCCTAACATCCTTCGAAGAGTTTAAAACGGCTGCGGTAGAGGAGTGGCAGAGTATCCCCCAATCGGATATCCAGAATATCATGAATGGATTGCCGAACCATCTCCAAGAAGTCCAGAGGCGGCAACATCCAATATTAATACTCATATTTTTTTAATCAGACTGTGATTTTCAAAACTATGTTTGTTTGAATTTTCTTCGAAGATTTTTAAACATCGGATTTTTACTAAGCATCCCTTGATATACCACTTTTTTACCGGTGATTGTATACAACCAAAATTTAGCCCAATATTGTAATAATAAAAGCTAAAAACTTCAATATAATATTAAGAAAATTGAATGCGTGTTAATATTTTAGATCAAACTGCAGATTCCACATTTTCTTACCTTTATTATTCACCGTTTGGTCGTTATCGAACAAGACAATTTTTGACATATATGCTGGGGCTTTTCCAGCCTGGTAAGATACACGTAAATATACAACACTTTTTATATTATACAATTCTTTTGTAAACACAAAATCCTTCTGGTAAAACAATATTTCTTATGCTTGTTTCTTAGGTTACACACTTTTATGCTATGCACGTCTTGGAATAGATAATATATTTTAAAATAATATACCTATGTATACTAGCGCTGAATTGAAAATTGTAGAGACCGGTGGACGTCTTCTTCCTATGGATCTTTTTCCCCAAATTTTTCCTTGCATAATGACCTGGAGTATTAGATATGTATCTCACCTCGTTTCAGGCTATTTCTTCATAATCATCAGCCTGTACACGTCTACTGCTGGACATAGATCTTCCTCAGTTCTTTGCATCTGTCTCTTTTGCGGCTTTTATCCAGTTACTAATAACACGCTTCATATCGTCGTCGGTCCATCTGGTTGATCCTCTGCTCCGTAGTGCTTCTTGTCGTAGCATTCACTCGACAATACGTTTTGTCTATCGGTTCTCTGATAATCTGTCGATGTCTCTTGCATAGTTATTAGGTTTGTTCTAGCAGTCAAACTAGTCAGAAACCGTCAGCAAACAGTTGGTCAGTGAGAGAACATAATACAGTCACCAGTGCTATCCCCTCTACTCGCGCTGGTCCGCTATTCGCTGATGGTTTCAAACCGTTTGAAACTGATGCTAGAACAAACCTATTATTTCGACAGCGTCTGTTGTTTTTGTTCTACCACGTATTTTTTAGTTTGGGATTCGGTCTCTCAGAGAGACTTCAACGTCTGACGCTTTATAGCCCTCTAAGTTACGCGAATCTTGTTCACCACCTTTTGTATGGTTGTTAATGTTTCCCCTACATACGTGAGTACAGGTAACACACACTGGTGGAGAATGTTCCTTTTGAGCCATATGGGTACGTCCGATTTAAATTCGTAGTTTAATGTACCCAACTCTGCCCACGTTATTCCTATGCGATGTGAGAGCTCACATGTCTGGTTATCCCAACCATAAATGTCCCAAGTACTTATAAGACGCAGTCGACTCAATGTCCCTTCCATCAACAACAATATTACGATTTAGCACCAGATTAGTCATTATTTGCGCATTTTTGATGTTAATCTTTATCCAACCTCTAAGAAAGCGTGATATAATTTTTTCAACATTATTATTGCATCATCTATACAATTGGCTATAATGACGATGTCATCTGCGAATCTCAAATGAGCTTCTCTCCATTTATGTTGATACCATATTCGTGCAGGCTATTATAGTGTTCCCAAATTCTTATAATAGAGTGTTTTCAGAAAAAATATTACAGCTAATTGATAAAAATCCTTTGAGATGAGATATTTCGAATCCCTTATGAATATGATCTGGCTTTATTAAATTTACACTTTGGAACCATAACTGCAAATTTGATGACCACATCATGATTAAAATTTCAACATTATTTAGGAAATAGAATAGAATCAAAAGGTATATCTCCAGTCCGGAAGAAGAATGATGTAACTGCCAATTATGTCAATTCCTGTTTTTTGCGTAATTAACGTCTAAAATACTGTGTACAATACAAAAGCAACAGAACTGTAACTACGTGCTTATTATTGAAATACGCGCCATTTTAGACCTTGTTTCAGATGAATAATGACGCAACTGTAAACAGGATTGAAAATGGGGGATTAAAATAACATAATGAAATTCGGACCAATAGGAATGAAAATAAAAGCCACATTGTAAGAATAAACGCCATGCCGATTTTCTTCTATAGGTTGTTGGATAAACATAAATATGTGTTTCGATGCGTTATGGAGACAATTTAGTTCCCTTAAAGAAATTATGTTGTCGGACAATTTGAGTTTAATATGCCTTGGGTTTTCTATTAATATCTAAATGAAATTTCGCAATGCGCTATATTATGAAAAAAGCTTAAATTACTAGCAACTGAACATTTTTTAGAGGTTTATAAAGTGAGGAGCAAAACAGTATATTTCCTTAGCTCTGGTTTTACCAGAATTAGATCACAACGAGATACAATAGACAAATTAGTTTTTCTACATAATCATATAGTTAGCTCAGTAATGGGATAAGCATCATGTTGTAATTTTGGTTATTTTTATGCAAGGTTTAATTCCAAATCCCACTCTTAGACAATAATCTGCACCCAGTAAAAGCTGTCACATTATGCTGACACTCTAGTTGTCGGTAAAAAACACGATAAAAATATTGGCACAATATTAGTGGGGAGCAGAAAAGTAAATATTGCCAAGAATACAGATCCATAATTTGATCTCAAAGTAAAACTTATGAAAATTAAATTCGATAAAAAGGAGTGCTTCAAGGTTACACTTGTCTTTGGAGCGTTCACATCCAGTCCAGCAGCTAGTCTGTATATTGAAGCTACCAAACCTCCACTTTGGATTGGATATCAACTAGTTTAGTTAACATGCTTATGTCAATTTGTTATGGTTATTCGTTCTTAATGATTGGGCTTATGCTTTGTTACTTCTGCATGGGGTTGCTTTTATGAAGGTTTGAAGGGTAAGATTTTATATTAACTATGCATAATATATACTAATATTTTATTTCTGTTTCAGGAGTGTGGGACATCGTAATTAATACATTCCGTAACTTTTTTCCTTAATTCCAATGTTATGTTTTAAATTGTGATTTATTTATTGTTACCAAAAAATATACAAAAAATGTGTTAATATAATAAATAAATATCTTTTAGTAACGTGTTTAATTATTTTTCTAATGAAGATCTGTAGGGTACTTTTATCTTGAAACAATTGATATTTATGTAATTATAGGTATGTTACAGTTCAAGTTGATTCTCGGTTAGAGTTGACTATTGACTATTCCTAGTTCGATTCAACTCCAACTAAAACGAGCAGAAAAAGTTGATTTGAACAATTTAATTCAACTTTTACTAGTTAAGCAGACTCTTCCTAACCCTTGTTAGTAAAAGTAGATCGCGGGAAAAATAGAATCAATTCTTACTAGTTTGAGTTGACTATTCCTGGATCAATTCAGTAAATGTAGATTATACGAATATAATTTCACGTGCTTTTTTGATGAGTGTGCGTCTCTTTGTTTTGACCGTTTCAACAACTTATCACGATTTGAACATATTATCCAGTAACCTTTAACCCGGGAGCAGTCGCGCTCACTTCTGACACGTAAATAGTCATGCGTAGAAAAAAATCTCACAATACGAATTTAAATACATACGAGTTTAAAACAAATTTCTATTTTAAAATGTTTTTATTTACTTGTTATGTTAAAAATATCTATTTCTAACAATTTTAAAGCTAATTGGTTCTCACCAAAGCCATAAATTCCAAAAAAATAAAAAAAAATTAAACAAAATTAAAGCACTCATGGAAGTGCCGACAGAAGTGAAAACTTCTTATAGTATATAAATTACAAGCTCACTGCTTTTTCTCTATCCAAAAAAAGTGCTATAACGCTATAACTATATTATATACGCGTTGCGTACGTTCTATGCTACTTATGTATACATACACATAATATAAATATATATACTTACAAAAGTTATTTCGGCGAGGTGATGACGGTCGCAAACTCAATGCTTTTTCCCCATCTAAAATTGCACAACGTCCCTAAAGAAGTTTTCATTTCAAAAATTTATTTCGCCGAAGCGATGACGGTCGCTAATTCCACATTTTTCCCATCTAAAAAGTGTATAATGTCCCTAAAAAAGTTTTCGCTTCAAAAATTTATTTCTTCAAAGCAATGACGATCGCGATGACGGTCGCTAATTCAATACTTTTTCTCTATCTAAAAAGGGCACAACGTCCCTAAATAAGTTTTTACTTCAAAATATATTTCGTTGAGGCAATGACGGTCGCTAATTTAATACTTTTTCCCCATCGAAAAAGTACAAAACGTCCCTAAAGATGTTTTCTCTTCAAAAATTTATTTTGCCGAATCGATGACGGTCGCTAATTCAATTATTTTTCCCCATCTAAAAAGGGCACAACTTCCCTAAAGAAGTTTTCACTTCAAGAATTTATTTCTTCGAAGCGTTGGTCGCTAATTTAATATTTTTCCCCATCTAAAAAGGGCACAACGTCCCTAAAGAAGTTTTCACTTCAAAAATTTATTTCGGTGAAGCAATGACGGTCACTAATTTAATACTTTTTCCCCATCAAAAAAGTGCAAAAATCCCTAAAGAAATTTTCACTTTAAAAATTTATTTTGCCGAAGCGATGACGGTCGCTAATTCAATACTTTTTCCTCATCTAAAAAGCGCACAAGGTCCCTAAAGAAGTTTTCACTTCAACAATTTATTTCGTCGAAGCAATGACGATCGCGATGACGGTCGCTAATTCAATACTTTTTCTCTATCTAAAAAGGGCACAACGTCCCTAAATAAGTTTTTACTTCAAAATATATTTCGTTGAAGCAATGACGGTCGCTAATTTAATACTTTTTCCCCATCGAAAAAGTACAAAACGTCCCTAAAGATGTTTTCTCTTCAAAAATTTATTTTGCCGAATCGATGACGGTCGCTAATTCAATTATTTTTCCCCATCTAAAAAGGGCACAACTTCTCTAAAGAAGTTTTCACTTCAAGAATTTATTTCTTCGAAGCATTGGTCGCTAATTTAATATTTTTCCCTATCTAAAAAGGGCACAACGTCCCTAAAGAAGTTTTCACTTCAAAAATTTATTTCGGTGAAGCAATGACGGTCGCTAATTTAATAATTTTCCCCATCAAAAAAGTGCAAAAATCCCTAAAGAAGTTTTCACTTTAAAAATTTATTTTGCCGAAGCGATGACGGTCGCTAATTCAATACTTTTTCCTCATCTAAAAAGCGCACAAGGTCACTAAAGAAGTTTTCACTTCAACAATTTATTTCGTCGAAGCATTGACGGTCGCCAATTTAATATTTTTGCCTAATCTAAAAAGGGCACAAACGTCCCTAAAGAAGTTTTCACTTCAAAACATTATTTCGTCGAAGCAATGGCGATCGCGATGACGGTCGCTAATTCAATACTTTTTCCCCATCTAAAAAGGGTAAAACGTCCCTAAAGAAGTTTTCACTTCAAAACATTATTTTGTCGAAGCAATGACGGTCGCGATGACGGTCGCTAATTCAATACTTTTTTCCCATCTCAAAAATGCACAACGTCCCTTAAGTAGTTTTCACTTCAAAACTTTATTTAGTCGAAGCAATGACGGTCTGGATGACGGTCGCTAATTCAATATTTTTCCCCATCTAAAAAGGGCACAACGTTTCTACAGAAGTTTTCACTTCAAAAATTTATTTTGCCCAAGCGATAACAGTCGCTAATTTAACACATTTTCCCCATTTAAAAAGTGCACAACGTCCCTAAAAAACTTTTCACTTCAAAAATTTATTTCGCCAAGGCGATGACGGTCGCTAATTCAATACTTTTCTCCATCTAATAGGTGCACAACGTCCTTAAAGAAGTGTTCGCTTTAAAAATTTATTTCGTCGAAGCAATGACGGTCGCGATAACGGTCGCGCTACATACTTCAATATTTTTCTCCATCTAAAAAGTGCACAACGTCCCTAAAGAAGTTTCCACTTCAATGATATTATTATTATTATACGTACATTATAATATTATACGTACAAAACTTATTTCGTCGAAGCGATGACGGTCGGGAAATCAATCCTTTTTCCCCATCCCAAAATAGAATTACATTTATTTTAAATTTAAATACTTCTACACAATTTATATATACATACTCATAATAAATATACGTACAAAATTTATTTCGCCGAAGAGGTGACGGTCGTGATGACGGTCGCGAAATAAATCCTTTTTCCCATCCAAAAACAGGTTTTACATTTATTTTAAATTTAAATACTTCTATACACTTTATGTATACATACACATAGCTGAAGAGATGACCGTCGCCATGACGGTCGCGAAATAAATCCTTTTTTCCCATCCTAAAATAAGTTTTATATTTATTTTAAATTTAAATACTTCTATACAATTTATATATACATCCACATAATATACCTATATATGTACAAAATTTATTTCGCCTAAGCGATGACGGTCGCCATGATGGTCGCGAAATCAATCCTTTTTCCCCATCCTAAAATAGGTTTTACATTTATTTTAAATTTAAATACCTCTACACAATTTATATAGGTATACATATACAATATAGCATAACCGGTGACAGTCGCAATGACGGTCGCGATGACGGTCGCGATGAGGGTCGCGATGAGGGTCGCGATGAGGGTCGCGATGACTGTCGCGAATTCAATGCGTTTTCCCCTATCCAAAAATCGCACAACTTTCCTAAAGAAGTTTTCACTTCAAAAATTAAAAAAAATCCCAGGCGTTACAACAATCTTCCTCGAGGGACTTACGAGTGGAAAGTTATGTTGCAAAATTTTTCATTAAGTTATCCCGGAAAAGGATAAAATGTGAGATTTTTTTCTAACAACGCGACTGCTCCCGGATTAATTTCTAGAATCGGTTGTTTGTGTGAATCAACTCTTACTAAATGGCATTGGGAAGATTATACTTTTTCTAGTTGGAGTCTACTTTTACTAGTAAATTTTAAATAAAAATCTTCATTTTATATTTATAATCAACTTTTACTAAAACTTGAGTTGACTTGAACTAGGAAGAGTCAACTCCAACTGGATAATCAACTTGAACTGTAACATGTGTTATAATTGAGTGTAACAAAAAGAATCTAGAATAAGTATGTACATGTACGGAATGATTTATTAACGACAATGTACAAAATTACGACAGTAGATAATAGTAGTATCCTGACAAGAACAAGGAATATACATAAACACAACACGGAGCGACATAGTTGAGATGAAATATCTGAGAATAATAAAAAGTATCTCGGAAATAGACACATTAAGAAATAGAGTAATTATGGCATACCTAACTATTAAAACAACACGGTAGTTCAACGTATTATTTGATTGAAACCGACCACAGTTTTACTTTAAAATAATTTTATTTTTACGTTTCAATTTCCACTTTGGAAATCGTTTTCGAAGTGGAAATCAAAACATCAATATAAACTTTATTAAGAAAATAGCTTTAGAACAACACAGTGGTTGGGTAAGAAAAATAAGCGGAAATAAGAAGCCAAAACTGGTTAGGATACTGAAGTCAGACGTTATTTCATGAACCATCTTTTTGATACCATTTAATTTGTCTGTAGACCTGTAGCTTATTTAGAAAGTTTACAAGCTAAAGTTAAAAAGAGTAAAATGGATAGAAAATATTAAAAGTATGTGGTTGTGAATATAGAGATCAAAACAAATAGCCACAAAAACATTTTATAATTTAATATGTATGTAGTAACAAAAAGTGAGAAATAGGAAAGACTAGATAAGATAAAGGCAGTTTTTGTTTATATTCGATTCAGAGTTGGACCACCATCTCCATATAGCTATTTCAGCATCCTCATGCCTCCTTAGTGAAGCTATGCAGTCACAACTCTAGGAAAGACTAGGTATATCAATATATTAGGTATCTACTCTGCACAGACAACACGTACTTACCCATCGGCTCATCCTTATCTCCATTATTAGCTGATATATTTATGAAGGATTCAGAACAAAACATTATAGTCCAGGGTAATAAGGTTTTTTCCATGACACTATTTCCTGCGTAGGATCTGGCGGCCATTTTTATTTATAAACAATTAAGTGTCAAAAAATGACATTATTTACTTTTTTGTCAAATCAATGGAAAATAGAGAAGCTTCTGGTTTTTTTAGTACAAATCTCTTCGACATTATGGAAAAAGCTTTAAAATGACGTATTACAAATTTTGGTATACTCATTTATTGTTAACATAATTGCGAAAAAAGGTCGTAATTGCAAAAAAAAAATATTTTCGCAATAACTGTTGTAAAAATTAGTATGCAGCTTTTAGTGGAGTCAATGAAGGTTTTCAACTCCGATTTCGTTGAACCTTCATCGATTTTCATGAAAATTGGTAAGTATGTAGAGGATACCTCAAGAAACAAAGGTGACATGGTGCCAACTTGCGCTTTTAGCCTGGGGGGGGATGCCACCCCTTCTCGGGGGTGGAAATTATTTTATTAAAAATAATACCACTAATCGATAGAGGGACAAATTATAAGTAAAATTTGTTATATAAAGTTATTTCAATAAATCAATAGTTTTTGAGTTATTAAAGATCAAAAGTTTTGATTTTTCCTGAAAAAAATCCATGTTTTAAAGCAGTTTTTCATAAATAACTCAAAAACCATAAGTTTCTTCAAAAAAGTTGTTATTACCAAAATCGAAGATAATATAAAAGTAAATAAGCTCCTTATACGAAAAATCCTTTATTACATATACAAAGTGAGTTATATGCAATTGAATGTATATTTTTCTCCGCGAGTACTCAAATCTTAGTATTCAAGCTTAAATAACAGGAAAACGATGCACTTTGTTAAATATAGATATTAAACATTTTAATAAAGTACTTAAAGGTAACTATCAAAAAGCTATATAAGAAGTCGATAGCATTAAAATTAAGCAAGTTATGATGGAAATAAGAGGACCCTTTCAGATTTTTTAGGGAAGAATGAAAAATGAAACATACGTCATTTCCACAAAAATTAAAATTTATAGTAACCCATTTAAAACTTTATTTATTTTAACATGAGTAATAACTTCAACAATATTGACCGGTTTTGAATGCATATTTTTGAAAAAAAAAATACGATTAAAAAAAATTAGAACTTTTCAAATTTTCGTGAATATAATTTTATTTTGATAATAACTCCAAAAATACTCGATATACTTAAAAAATGGTACAGGACAAAATTTTAGTTTTAACTTTATTTAAGCTTTTTCTTTTTTTAATATGTTTTTACGACAAAAAATAACCGAGATAGAAACATTTAAAACCTAAATTTTACTGCGAGAACCATGTAACCGGGGCCCTTTCACCTTGTATTTAAAAAAAAATAAAGGATTTAGAAAATTATGTTTAATACAGTGTTATAGAACTTTTACTTAGCTTTGTAATGGTTTTTGGATAAATCTCATATTTCAAAATTTAACGGAGTTATTTTAAAAAAACCAATAACATTTTCTTTGAAAAAATTTTATAGCGGAGATTTTGTATGTATACAGGTTGTGGGAAGTCCAATTAGTCGTTTGTTGTAGGAGATACGAAAAAAGTTTATTTAGGTGAGATTGGGGCATAGATAATATCAGAATTTAAATACATTTCCAAATATACAGGGCCACCCATATTGACAGGGTGAAACAAAATTATCTTTTGTTTAATGGAACACCCTGTATATTTTTACATTTTTGGATTCTCCTCTATGTTTTATTTCTTAAAATATCAGGTTTTGTGATGTTATACGAAGTAGTTTAAAAGATAATTACGTTTTTATTTTCAAATTTCGTAGCAATATTCACCTCTGTATATTCACCCCTGTATAATTGTAGTGATTTGACATCAGAAAATCAATTTATGTTCAAGTGATTTTTAATATAATCTATTATTGTTAAAAATTATTAATCTAGCAAAACGTTTAATTTTAGCTAATACAGGGTTGGTCGAAACTGAATGAGTGTTTTCTCAAAGTTTGAGAGAATGAGTTTTCTCAAACGGAGCAGCCTGTAATGTCTGTAATGAGCATTGTAATGAAATGCTATTGTATGGCACTTTATTATTTCCCACCCTGCCAGTGAGAACTGAATTTATTTTTGAAATCCTTAACTTTATGTCTTTAATTATTTTAAATATTGTAAACGACTAAAAAACAATCAAATTAAATTGAAATGAATAACCAGTGTATATCTTCCACATTTACTTCATATTTAACGTAGCCTGTACCATAACATTGCACAGATTATTATCCCTGTATAGCAACGATATACCATGAATGTGAATTCATACTTGAGAAATGTCCTATATCCAGTCTCACAAAAAAAGGGATTCCTCAAACATAATATATATGCAGACAAAATCAGCCAAAGTGATTTGTGATATCTAATTAAAGGCCCTACCAAGTTGGTTTTGTTGAATATAGCATGGAAGCACGACGATACTTTAGTGATAAGCGTATTTTTCGTAGTAGCTATAGTATGTTGTTTTATATTATGTATTACCTATATTAAATTAGTTTTAGTATGTTTCGTTTATCTACAAAAATGTAAAACAAACAAAAATTCTGTTTTTCTTGTAGTTGTTTTTTCGTATAGATATTGTTTTATATTGTAGTAAATTGAATTTAGTTTTAGTATGTTCCGTTTGTTTGTAGAATTATATTTAATTAGATTTGCTTTAATTACTAAAATAAATAAATTTTCAATCATATTTTATGTATTTGTGGAAAAGGAAACCTAGCATTAGCGGCCACATTTCTATAACGGCCAATTGTTTTCTATTTTTAGTGGCCGTTATTGTCAGGTTTTACTGTACCAATAATATTTTATTAAATTATGAAATATTATTTAAATAAAACATTTATAAACTTGATAAAAGAAAGTTTGCTTAGAATTTTCTCCTCTATCTAATTATGGGGTTATTTTTAATAAAATAGTGTTCACCTATGAGAAGGGGTAACATCCACCCCCAGGATAAAAGCGCAAGTTGGTACCACATCATTTTTGTTTCTTGAAGTATCCTCTAACTACTTACCAATTTTCATGAAAATTGATGGAGGTTCAACGAAATCAGGGGTGAAAACCTTCAGTGACTGCCTTTTTGGAAATATAAAAGATTAATTTTTTTCGTGATTGTCGATTTGCTAATTTTCTGATTTTTGGTTGCTATAAGGTTTAAAAAATAAATAAAAATTATAAATCATGCACATAAATGTAAAAAAATATTTATTTTACTTAATTAAACGAGATTGCTTGAGCCAGAATGCTGAAATCTGCATTTTTATCATTAAAACAAAAGGTGGATTTCACCCCTAAAATGCAGAAAGCGCAACTTGGTGCCATATCACTTTTGTTTTTTGAAGTATCCTCTAACTAATCAACAATTTTCATGAAAATTGATGAAGGTTCAAAGAAATCGTGGGTGAAAACATTCAGTGACTACACTTTCAGAAATATAGAAGAATAAGGTTTTCGTGATTTTCGACTTGTTAATTTTCGAATTTTTGGTTGCTATAAGGTTTGAAAAATTAAAAAAAAATGTAATTCATTCACATAAATATAAAAAAAAGTATTTATTTTTCTTAATTAAACGAGATTACTTGCGCCATAATGCGGAAATCTGCATTTTTTACAATTTAAAAAGTAGGGGTGTATTACACCCCTAAAATGCAAAAGCGCAAGTTGGTGCTATATATATTTTATTGCTTGAGGTATCCTCTAACTACTTACCGATTTTCATGAAAATCGATGAAGGTTCAACAAAATAGAAAGTGAAAACTTACAGTGACTGCACTTTCAGAAATCTAAAAAATAATTTTTAAAAAAGGGGTGTATTTCACCCCTAAAATGCAAAAAGCGCAAGTTGGCACTATGTCACCTTTGTTCCTTGAGGTATCCTTTAACCACTCACCAATTTTTATGAAAATCGATGAAGGTTCAACGAAATCTGAGGTAATAACTCATATCCACCTTCATTGACTCCACTATTTGAAATTTTTGTCAAATAAGGGTTCTTTGGTGCTTAATATGTGATAAAAATTTCAAAGCGATTCATTCAGTTGTTTAAATTTTATTCAAATTGTTTATCCCAGAGTGCATTTTTTTGCAATAACATAAGTCAGAAAAAGATGACGTTAGAACAATTCCACAGATGTCAAATGAAAGAGCATGAGCTATATTTTCAACTTGGTTTAAAAAAAGTGAATAAAAAATGCATTTATTAGTAATAAATAATTATGCAAAAGTATCGTAAATCTTTACTTATAAACTTTTTATTTTGTTATATAAGAAATTATATATATTTATTACAATTGTTTATCAATTATTATATAAATAACATTACTTGGTAGTTGTACACTTAAAACAGGGTAAAAAAAATTAATTTTTTTGGAAAAAGTTATTCAAAAAGATTTAAAGAAAAATTTACGATACTTTTGTATAATTATTTATTACTAATAAATGCATTTTTTATTCACTTTTTTAAACCATGTTGAAAATGAAGCTCATGCTCTTTCATTTGACATCTTTTGAATGGTTCTAACGTCATTTTTTTCTGACTTATGTTATTGCAAAAAAATGCTCTCTGGGATAAACAATTTGAATAAAATTTAAACACTTGAATGAATCGCTTTGAAATTTTTATCACATATTAAGCACCAAAGAACCCTCATTTGACAAAAATTTCAAAGCTGTACACTAATTTTTACAACAGTTACTGCGAAAATATTTTTTTTGCAATTCCGACCTTTTTTCGCAATTATATTGTTATGACAGTTCCGTAGATTGTTCCTACATAGAAAGAGTCCCTCGACGTGAAAGAAGAAGTAGTCACGAACGAGAATGTTCTGGATGTCATGGAATAACCCAGAAATGTCTGGTGACGTCTAGAACGTCAGAAAACTATATAAACATTGTGTTTGACATTTGATAGTTCAGTTGTAATTCAGATTTAGTAGTCGACAGTTGTCAGTTTGTTACAGTTTATATTGTATTTGAGTTTGAATAAAGTTACTTTCAAAAAGTTGTAACATTGGTGACAGCGGTGGGATTTAAGAGATATTGAAGAAGATATTGAGAATTGTTTATGGTAAATACCAGATCATCTAAAGTTGAGAAGGAAATGGATACATCCGGACCACCAGCATGGTTTTTAAAAATGAAAGAAAATGAAGAGAAACGTAGGCAAGAAGAGAAAGAAAATGAAGAGAAACGTAGGCAAAAAGAGAAAGGAAATGAAGAGAAACGTAGGCAAGAAGAGAAAGAAAATGAAGAGAAGCGTAGGCAAGAAGAGAAAGAAAATGAAGAGAAACGTAGGCAAGAAGAGAAAGAGGAAGATAAAAAGCTTAGAAAAGAAGAGGAGGAGAGGCGTAGACAAGCAGAGGTAGAAATTATGAATAGTTTGTCCCAAATTCACGAGCATTTTCAGTTAGAGGTAAGTCGAATTACTAATAAAATAGATATATTAGAAGAAAAACAAAACTGTTTAGATAATAAAATAGAACAACAACAAAATTATTTAGAAAACAAAATAGACCAACAACAAAATCATTTAGAAAATAAAATAGAACAGCAACAAAACGATTTAAAGCAGCAACAAAACGATTTGAAATATAGTTTAGAAAAACAAATAGTAGAGTTAGCAAACAAAATTAATACCCAAGCTTCTTTATCTCATATTGTTTCAGTTACTAATGTCGAATCCGAACAAACAGCCCTTTCCTCTTCCATCGTTGATCCAGGCATAATTAGAAGTAGCAAAATTTTAAAACCACCCACGTTTGATGGCCAAACAGCGTGGGAAACTTATCGTTTTCAATTCGAAGCTGCAGCTAGAGCAAATGGCTGGAGTGAAAACGAAATGGCAGCTTCCTTGGTGGTGTCGCTTCGAGGCCAGGCAGCAACCGTCCTTCAATTTCTTCCTCAGGATTCACCTAGTTATGACTCACTTGTTCAAGCTTTAGAAACAAGATATGGCCAACAACATCTGAAGCAGGTTTTTCAAAGTCAGCTTAAAGTTCGGTATCAAAAACATAATGAGAGCCTACAAGAATTTGAAGCTGATATTAAAAGATTATTACATTTGGCATATCCTCAGGCACCAAGAGATTTTCTGGAACAAATCGGTATACAGGCTTTCATAGATGGACTGCATGATATCGAAATGCAACAGGCTCTGCGATTACAATACCACAAAACGCTAGATAAAGCACTAATCTCAGCTCAGGAGTACGAAGCGGCGAAAATTATTTCTAGATCTCTTCCACAATTAAAAGAAATAAGATTTACAGAAAATAAGCAAGTCACAACCACAGATAATGAACAACTAGTTTTATCCCAGATATTAAGCTTACTACAAAATATCCAACAAAAACCTCGAAATGAAAACAGAAGATGTTTTAACTGCGGAAGAATGGGACATCTAAAATCCAATTGCAGAAGCCGATCCCAAGCACGAAAAGAAGAATACAAGAATGAGATCAGAATGTCGCCTAGTTCGACATCCAGAAGCCTGTCGCAAAGTCTCACTAGAAATGATGGTAGACGGTCACTAGGAAACAGATTTCCTACAACTGACCATAGAAAGGAAGAAAATACACTGGAATTTGAAGTTAGCCATTTGAAGGAACAACTAGCGATTAGTAAAAGTAAAATAGAAAGATTAAGAGAACAGGTGACAATATTGCAAGAAGAGTGTAAGGTAATTCAAAATAATGCAAAAACTACACAGTCCAATCTGGAAAACGAATGTCAAAAACTGATGAAAGAGAAGAATGTGTTAAATAAACAATTTCAAGAATACCAAAATGCATTAAATGAATTACAAGTTCAAAGCCAACGTCAGCTAGCACAAAAAGAGAATGTAACCGAAGAAGTTAGTCTGCGGATGACCACAGTTGAACAACAAGAAGATAATGACCAGATTTCTCTGGAAAACATTAAGAAGAGTCAAAAGAAAGATAACGACTTAAGAGTTATACGAGATTGGCTTAAAAATGGAGTAAGACCTCTTTGGCAGGAAATATCTAAATACAGTCGAACTATAAAGGCGTACTGGGCTCAATGGGAATCCTTGCATCTTTCGAATGGTTTGTTATATCGGAAGTGGGAAAGTTCCGATGGAGTACGTATAGTTCAACAAGTGGTACTGCCAAAATCACACATTAAAAGTGTGTTGCAAGAACTTCATAGCAGCCTGTCTGGAGGACATTTTGGGGTAAAAAGAACACTGGCCAGGGTTCGAGACAGATTTTATTGGATCAATTGTCGCCGAGATGTAGAAGAATGGTGTAAGAAATGCGACTTGTGTAACGGTAGAAAAGGCCCTAGAACAAGAAGTCGTGGTAAAATGGCACAATATCTTTCCGGAGAGCCTTTTGAACGACTTGCAGTTGATATTCTCGGTCCACTTCCAACGACAGAGAGAGGTAACAAGTACTTAATGGTTGCAATGGATTATTTTTCAAAATGGCCTGAAATTGCACCTCTTCCTAATCAAGAAGCGACGACTGTAGCGGAAGCATTCATAACACACGTCGTATCAAGACATGGAGTTCCTTTAGAGTTGCATTCTGATCAGGGACGAAATTTTGAATCCGAATTATGGCAAGAACTAATGAAAATCTTGGGTATTAAGAAAACTCGAACTACGCCTCTCCACCCACAATCAGACGGAATGGTCGAAAGACATAATAGAACTATTTGTCAATACCTCTCAATGTTTGTTGCTGATAATCAAAAAGATTGGGATACCCTAATACCTCTATTCCTGTTAGCCTACAGAAGTTCTGAACATGAAGCAACCGGTTATTCTCCATCAATGATGATCACCGGAAGAGAAATGAAGCTTCCTCAAGATCTTATTTTCGGAAAATTGCCTACCTGTGAAGAAGAACCTTCATCCCTGACGTACCTAGAAAGCTTAAGAGAAAAACTGGAAAAAGTCCACGAATTTGCTCGTAAAAGTTTGAAGCTTCAAAGTGATAAAGCCAAGTCCAGGTTCGATGTGCAAGCTACTGGGACAATTTTCGAAAGGGGTGACCCAGTATGGCTATACAATCCCACACGCAAGAAAGGACTTTGTCCGAAACTTCAACGAAACTGGGAAGGCCCGTACACCGTCTTAAAGAAAATAAATGATCTGGTCTACCGCATCCAGTTTTCAGAGAGAAGTAAACCCAAGGTAGTTCACATTGAGAGATTAGCCCCATATCATGGAACTGATCCACCCTGTTGGCTTCAACCAGACCCTGATAGACCAGTTATTCGAGGCGAATAACTATAAAGGAGGGAGCAGTGTTATGACAGTTCCGTAGATTGTTCCTACATAGAAAGAGTCCCTCGACGTGAAAGAAGAAGTAGTCACGAACGAGAATGTTCTGGATGTCATGGAATAACCCAGAAATGTCTGGTGACGTCTAGAACGTCAGAAAACTATATAAACATTGTGTTTGACATTTGATAGTTCAGTTGTAATTCAGATTTAGTAGTCGACAGTTGTCAGTTTGTTACAGTTTATATTGTATTTGAGTTTGAATAAAGTTACTTTCAAAAAGTTGTAACAATATTAACAATAAATGAGTACAACAAACTTTATAATACGTCATTCTAAAGCTTTTTCCATAATCTCGAAGATATTTGTACTCAAAAAATCATAAGCTTCACTGTTTTCCGTTGATTTGAACAAAAAGGTGAAAATGCCATTTTTTGAGAGTTGATTGTTGATAAATAAAAAAGCCGCCAGATCCTACGCAGGAAATAGTTACAATTTGTTCCTATAGGTATTACCTGTCGAAAAAACGCTTCAGTACCCTGGCTGCTGAAGTGTCACGAACGGGGTATATTTTTGTCTTATTACCCTGGCCTATTATACACAAACAACACAAACAACCCACAGTATGTTGGATATATGTAGATGACGTGTTTTCCATTTGTGCTTGCGGACCAGAAGCATTCGGTAAATTTGTGACTGAAATCAACAATCAAGAAGAATCAATCAAATTTACCATGGAAAAAAGGAAAACAATTCACTTCCTTTCCTGGATGAGCTAATCACCAGATAAGTTTCTTTCTAAAACCAAACCGAACTACACACACGAGAGGTCAAAGAACTGCATCTACAAAATACCCTGTGAATGCAACAATCTCTATGTTAGATAAACTGCAAGACCATTAAGCATCAGGATCAACGAACATGATACATACATCAAAAACAATGACAAACCACAGTTATTCAAACATGCCTGGGACAATGAACATAGACCGTGGTGGAAAGATGCATGAGTAGTCATGAAGGAGATGGACATAAAAAAGGCAAAAATCAAAGAAGCAGTGCTCATCCTATTAAATGAAGAAAAATATGTGGCGAACCCATCAGCAGCATGCAGAATGCAGCAGACTTTGGTTGCCAATACCTAAAGAAGAAGTGAACAACAAAAACATACCAATAATAGAGGACCGGGAAACGTGAAGCACATATACTCCATCTTACACTACACATATCCAACACACACTACATAAACTATTAACTTACCCCAAAAAACGCATTATTACGAACAGTTACAAACACAGAATCTCATAAAACACAGAATTATTGCACAAATGCACAAAATAATCAAAATAATTAGATCTGCCACAGAGCATGAAAACATCCACCCTCATACATTCCCAGCCATAGCTGGATATTGCATACAACCATCATATAGGCAAAGTACATTTTTTTATTGACAGGAATATGACACCACCTTAATAATAAAAACAATTTTTCGGTTGTAAATCATAGATATAATAATACATAAATTAGGCAAGGTACGAAAAATAGCGTAACGCGGAGCAGTTCGGGTCGGTGGTCTATCTATCTCTCTCTGCCGGCGCTTAGCTTTCTCTTTCTAGCATATGATGGCTGCTGTCTCTGTGTCGGGCAGTACGAAATCGGGCCCAACAACTATTAATGCAAAAGGTGTATGAACACTTGTAGATAAGGCGGGCGGAGGTAAATTCCTCACCAACCAGTAAAAACATATAATCCGACAGGTATTTTCCTCACCAAATTTAAGAGGAAACAGTAGCGATCAACAGGTAGCCAAAACGCGTTCCAAGATTGCGGCTGTAATTTTGAATATTTTTTCGAGATATTTGGCACACGTATTCGTAATATAACAAAGAATGGCGGTACAGAGCCCAATTTGGGAAATATGGTAATATGTGGAAAATACTCTGTAATTAAATAAAATATTAAAAAAACTAGCTTGTACCGCCATTAAGAAGAACAAAAAAATACACTTTCTTCAAATAAACTTTTTTATCTGATGCCTAGATTTTGTGTCATTTTGGAACTACTAATTTTTTTTATTTCATTAGTAGTTCCAAAATGACACAAAATCTAGGCATCGGATAAAAAAGTTTATTTGAAGAAAGTGTATTTTTTTGATCTTCTTAATGGCGGTACAGGCTCGTTTTTTTAATATTGTATTTAATTACGGAGTAATTTCCACATAATAATATATTTTTCAAATTGGGCTCTGTACCGTCATTCTTTATTATATTACGAATAAGTGTGCCAAATATCTCGAAAAAATATTCAAAATTACAGCCGCAATCTTGGAACGCGTTTTGGCTACCTGTTGATCGCTACTGTATCACCTTAAGGGTTCCTATTAATCCGGTAGGTATTTTCCTCACCAAATCACTCAGGTAATAAAATAAAAATTAGATATAATTTAATCTATTTGATCTATAAAGGTATAGATATAATTTAAGAATGATTATTATGAAAGCATCCAAAATCCGAATAAAAGACATTAAATTCCTTACATTATAATAACAGTTTATAATATAGATAATAAGCAAAATGTATAAATTATTATTTAATATTTACTTTTATACTATGAGACACACTTTACAAAATCCATTTCATTTGATTAGACTGATATTAATAAATTTTCTACATTAATTTTTCAATTTCAATTTAACTCCTTTATCTTTTGATAGGTTTAGCAATATGCAAACTTTAAATTTTAACATACGTATATATCTGAAATTCTTTAATTTATTCTAAGAAGATATATATGGATGGATGCGTATTATAAAACGATGAACTAAAATGCGACTGAAAAGATTCGCAAGCATTCGTAGTACGAATAACAGAAGAATTTGCCTCTGCTCACAAATATGGGGAGAATATGGTATTTTCGTCTACATAAGTTTCACCTAAATAATCAACATATTGTCTAAAATTTCAATTTCTGGTTTGCATGACATTAAATCAAACACAAAACAATCAAAAAGAAACGTTAATAAAAATCATTTTTTAATAATATTGTGGCTTATTTCCCATTCTAAATAGTTACAATTACAAAACAATCTGATACGTCTTCTGGTTTTATATATAATATGTAAGGCCAAAAGTCTGTTTGAGCCACTTACCTACTTCAGAATAATTTTGTATATTCTGATGTTAAATCAAGAGACTGAATTTTTCTATACCAAGCTTGGTGTAGATGAAATCTACAACCATGTATTTCAGTGTTCGGACACATTTGAATGATTGCATTATGTATAGCCTTTTCAAAATATACAAAAATTTTACTAGGATTGATTGGGGGGAGGGGCGATCAAAAATCTTCAAAAATTGCGTTACGTAATACGTGAACGCCCCATTACGGTGCGTTACATAGGGGGGAGGGCGGGGTCAAAAATCTTCAAAAATTGCGTTACGTAATATGAACGCCCCCAAACTCAATTTTGAGAGCTTTAAAGATTTCTGATTTTAATAAATAAAAAATTGTTGTAAGTTTCTGTTTATTGTTTGGCAGTAAACAGTATATCTAATAAAGATATAATGCCCCATATACATAATGCTCATTATAATGCCCATTACTTAACCCAAGACTAGTGAATAATTGCAAATAATATGTGGTACAGTAAGAAATGTACCATACATACGAGAGGGGCAAAATTCTGAAATAAATTCATTTTCTCTAAAATGGAAGATTTTGGAGAAAAATGCCGAAACGGGTCGATTTTTATTTTTAGATTACAATTTTTTGGCCTATATTTCATACTAGTGACGGCATCCATCTGAATGTGATCACGTAGTCGATAATTTTTTTAAATGGGAATAGGGGTCGTGTGGTAGCTCATTTGAAAGGGTGTTTAATTCTCTATTCAGTAATATAAACATTAACATATTTATTTGTACAGGGTGGCGAAAAAAATAACTCTTGGATTAAATTAATTGACACAAAAAGAAGAATGTATTTAATTTATTTGACTCAAAATACATTATATTGCTGACAGAGAATAGAAAAAAATGTTTATTTGGCAAATGAACATTGCTTTTCGCTTAAATTAAATGTTCGAATTGCCAAGAGGCAGGTGAGAGGTTGTTTGAGATTTAATTTAAGTGAAAAGAAATGTTTATTTGTAAAATAAACCTTTTTTTTCTACTTGCTACTCTGACAGCAGTACAATGCATTTTGAGTTATTATAGTCCAAGTAATGAAGCTTAAAATAGGACATAACTTCGCAATTTTTACAGAATAAATCGATTTCCTTGAAAAATTGAGAATAAGTAGTGGATAGTCCAAGGATTAAAATCTATATCATGCTGAAAGGCGCTTTTAACATGGGGGTGGTTTCCACCCCATCTCAGGGGTGGAAATTTTTTATTATATTTTAATCACAAAAGTTTTTAACCACCCTAATTAAAATTAGTCTATGACCTTATTTGGTCTTTTTTATTTATGTATTATTAATAGGTTCTTGAAGTTTGACCGGCTTAGAATGAACAGTTTTTAAAAAATGGAGTTAAAGCAAATAACGAATTTTTGAAGTTTGGAAAATATTGCTTTTTCTTCAGAATAGCAAGATTAGCATCCGAGATACGAAAAAATGTTCAAATATGAAATTGTAGCCGATTTTATTTCCAAAAACCTGGTTTGCAAAAATTTTTTCTACGGCAAAAATTGAGTGAGCTATCGACAATTAAATCTTGTAATGACATGCAAAAACCACCTTTACCAACCCTTTTAATGTCACCTCTTTTTGCGACTGAGGATTTTAACAATAATTAATATTAATAGCCTTATATACCTTATAAAAACCTACAAAATTCTTTTTTACCAAACTTCTAGGATCAAAATTTAAAATGTTAGGGTTAAAAAATCAATATATTTTTTTGAAAAAAAAAAAGGAGAAATCCAATTGGAAGCATAATAATGTAAGTTAGCGGTGTTTTTAGTCATTGGCCTTATTCATTCTTATTTATTTATGTATTATTAATAGATTCTAGATGTTTGACTGGCTTAGAATGATTAGTTTTTAAAAACAGGAGTTGAAAGCGAATAACGAATTTTTGTGGCTTGGTAAAAAATGCCATTTTCTTCAGAATATAAAGATTAGCATCAGAGATACGAAAATATGTTTCAATATAAAATTGTAGGCTATTCAATTCTCAAGAACTTGGTATGAAAAAATTTTTTCTACGGTAAAAATTGAGTGAATCGTAAATGAGTATACCTATCAAAACATTGATTTTTTCGATATAAAACTAACATTTTCGATGGCAAATAAATCGAAAACTGTTAATTTTATCAAAAAAATGTATAGAATATTTTTTGCTTAGAATGCATGTTTTTATCAACTTTTGCGGTCAAAATATAATAAAAAATTTCCACCCCCGTGATGGGGTGACAACCACCCCCATGGTAAAAGCGCCTGTCGGCATCATATAGATTTTGATCCTGTCTCAGGATTTCTCTCCAAATTCACCCCTTCTCGAGATAATTAATTTATTCCAACTCAAACGTCCTCGCTGTATATACTTGTATTTGTACTGAAGTTTTGTTTAAAATTTTGCACATTTTATTATAAAAAACAAAACAATTTTGTTCAAACATTTTGTTCAAACATTTTATTAGATAAATTATAAACTCAATATACATGTTTTCCGACAATTTTAAAACTCGACAACGAAAATGACAAAAAAAAGAGAATGGAAAATTAATCAGAATTAGTTGTGGTCACATCGGATGCAGACTAAATATTGACTTATACTATAACTATACTATACTATATATTTTAGATTTTTTATAACTTAAATTGGCCGAGACTGAATTTTTCATTTTTATTCTCACAATACAACTTTGAATATGAAAGTAATAGTAGATCTGTGATCTGTGGTAAAATTTCTGAAGATAATAAATATTGTGGGTGCAAGCCGTTTAATATAAACAAAGACAAATATTCGCAATTCGGCAATAACTACATTAACAGTAGGATATGCGTAAGATAACTTAGTGTTGCATTAATATTTTTTAACGAAAATTAGTAAACGACAAAATACACCAGTAGGATATGTATGTTGTCTTAGTGTTACATTATAGCATATGAGTTAAAAAAAATTAAGCTACACAAGGATATGTAATATTGTGAAAAACGTATTCCACTTTTTATTTATCTTACAGAAGTTACACTCAACAGAAGGGTTTATTTCCAATCATTTGAAATGGTTATCCCAAAAGTCATTTTTTTACATATCCTACTGTTGCTTTGAGGCGACGATATAAAAAATTATACCAAACAATAGACAGAGATATCATGGGGACACACTTAGTAAGATCCAAAAATAAAATCCAATTGTATATAAACAATATTTTAACCTTACATTAATAATTATTAATACCTCTTTAGAACTTTCAATGCCATCTAATACTATATAAAGTAAGTGTAAATAATGGCTTACTTTGGATAAAAATTGTATATTATATGTTAAAATATTAGCATTACTTGATAAAAATTTACAACACACCACTCGAAATAATTATATTATATTATTATATATCTACTTTAAACATAAAACTTGGAGCCAAGGTAATGGACATTACCAAAAGAATTCCTAAATCGGCAAATATAACATAATGTAATCCAAAATATTGCCATGTTAGTATGAAACTGGGTAGGACGAATAGAAAAGATGGAAGACAACCGTTGAACAAAGTGAATTGTTAAATGGCGATCAGGACCAAGTAAGAGAAGTAGAGGCAGACCTCAAACAAGATGAACTGATGACGTCAAGCGAATGGCTGGCCATGAATGGATGCAAAAAACAGGGAACAAGAAAGACTGGGCACACCTAAGGGAGGCTTATATCTTAAATGCAACGATGAATGGAAAAGCTGATGTTGATGATGATATACCTATAGACAGACAGTCAAGCAGCCTGGTAAAACACACAGTAAGATATCAAATCCACTTTGTGAATATGTTACGGTAAGAGTAGGTAATTGGTAATTGTATTCAATTACCGGTAATTGTATACAATTGCCAGAGCCAACGGTAAATGTAGAAAATTATTTTCAATTATCTACTTTTACAGGTAATTCTATACAATTACGAAGGACCACCGGTAAAAGTAAGTCAAATGATAAAATAAAAACAATAAATTTCAACAACTAGTCAAGAAGTGTGATTTTTATTGAACTGAAAAAGAGACATTTTGTTTAACCTGAATTGAGCTTTTTGCCTGAATTAATACTACTACTTTACTTACTTACTATTTGTTGTGACGTGGCAAACTCTCATGGAAATTGGAATTACACACCTTTCCATTTATTTACATTTACACGTATCTCTTTTACATTTACTTTTGCAAGCACATCGCTGATATAGACCGATCAAATAAAATTACAATACATGTAAATCAAAATGTAATTCCGTACAGGTTGGAGTAATTTTTTTTTCTACGAGCGTGCAAAAATGTCTACTTTCGCGCACGCATTTTAGTTTAGAAAGTTTCACTTTTCCGCACGCGTGTTACTTTTCCGCACGCGTGTTCCTTTTCCGCACGCGGTTTTTACTTTTCCGCACGCGTGTTAATTTAGATATATTAATATGGCTTAAAGTAATTATAAATACATGCAATAAAATAATATTTAGATATTATTTACTAATTTATTTCAAATATATCTTATTGTGTTCCTGTTTTAATGAAATTAACGCGACAATTCGATGAAATAAAATTATTTTGACATAATATTCGAAAGTCAAATCGGTAGACAATAACAGTCGTTTTGAATCATCGTCATGGAAACCAAGATCGTCGTCATGCTAACTAATTATATTGAAAGTTTGGTTTTGACAACCTTGTCAAAGAATTAATTTGTGTATGTATTTTCATATAAATTAAATTAATTGATTAAGATTTGGTAATTTTTTAAAGAATCTTAGAAAAAATATTGTTCCTAACTCTTGCAGAATGTCTCTTTTCCGCACTCGACTGCTTGCCGAACTCCCGCTTCGCGTCGTTCGGCAAACTGCAGTCGCGTGCGGAAAAGAATGACTTTCTGCACTTGTTAGGAAAATAACTATTATCAAAGTTTAGGTCCAAACAAAAGATATTTTCAAGAAAGTATATGATTCATATCAGGGGATCATTGTTTAAATAATTAAAAATGGGTAATTTTTGCACACAATTTACTTTTTTAACTGCTGCTGTAATTTCTGTTTTTATTAAGGATTTTATAATTTTTTCTGCAAAGACGAAGAAACAGTCTTTTATATGAGACTTACTAAATTAAATTTGACCCTTAATTTATTTAAATAATCGTAAATCAAAATTGAAAAACAAATTTCCAAAAAATATTATTTGCAATATAAATAAGCTCTATAAAATATTTTGTTTTACAAAAAAGGTTGTGCTATAATATTACTATAAATTAACAAAACAATTAGTCGATAAATATTGAGTAGTTTATGAGATATTTAATTTGTTTATAAAAAATTACCATTTTTTCATTTGCAAAAACGCGGTTGTTGCCGATAGATTATACAAGTTTTTAAGGTCTCATTTGTTTTGCTTTTATTTATGTTTTCGATAAATGTATTGACAAATCAAAATTTCAATTAAACACCCTTCCAAAATGGCGTTTGAAAATTGGTGTAATTTGTTTAAAATTTATTTTTTTTAATAACATCGCCATTTTTGACATATATCCATAAAAGAATAAAAATTTTCTAGAAGCATTTTTGGCCGAGATAGCTTTTCCCAGTTTAAAAATTCATAATTTGTTTATTTATCAATATTAACATTTTAAAGTTCGTGAGTACATCTATCAACCCTACTACTTAACAATGTCATTTATACACATAATCAAAATTGTAGAATGATGAAAAATCATCATTTGAAAAATGATGATTTTCGTAGCACCTTAAATGAAAATTTTTGTCTGAAAATTGGCGGAGGAGTAGTTTCCAATATATTTGTTAATAATGGGCTAATTTCAATGTTTTCTTTTATTTTGGGGTAGCATATAAAAATAATAGCATCTGCATGACCCTTTTTGCCATAAATAATCAATAATTCGTTATAAACAATTTTTTTTCTCTAATATTGTGATAAACAAAAGTTGGCACCAAAGATAATCACAAAAGAGTATTAAAACAAATTTTTATTTTAAAAATTTAAGAAAATAGTAAATTTTTCTTAAAGAATTATAAAAACTTTTTTCTTTGTACAAATCATTGGCAAAATCTCGAAAAGATAATGTGAATACAAAATATAATATATAAAAAAATGGAGGACAACCCCTATATAAATATATGTGCCTATATAAGTGAATAAAAATTAACAAATATATACACACAATTTTTAGTGTATTGCCTGTTAAAAAGATTATAAAATTAAATGTAAAATACATATACAGTGAGCACGTAAAGGTTGGAATTAATTTTCTCGAGACTAGACAATTTTGGAAAAAAAATCCCGAAACATTTCAATTTTTATTTTTAAATTACGACTCTTTGGCATATATATCATACTAGTGACGTCTCCCATCTGGGCGTGATGACGTCATCGATGATTGTTTTAAATCAGAATGAGGTTCATATTGTAGCGTTCCGCTACGTTTACGAGTAGCCACTCCCGACAACCGTAATAATTAACATCGAATAACAAAAAGTTACCTTACGATCGAGGTAGGAAAATGAAAACAGAATTAGTGCTAGCTAACCAACGACTTAAGAAGGTCAAATACAGACAAATATGTGTTGGAGAAAAAACGGCAGATGTCATACATAAAAGAATAGGAGATATTCAATAAATCTATTTTGGAATTGCAATTACAAAGCAAGCTAAATATATCTGTAAAGATATAATATACCTAAAATGAACGTCTGGTAAGTGATTTTATTTTAAAAATTTCTTTTGGAAATTTAGGAAACACATATATCAAAATGAATAATTTTATACCTTAAAAAGTCAAATCTAGCAAAGCTACTTTTAGAAATATATTACTTAAGTAATAATGTAATTTCATTTTGGATAAATGACCTTCCCATTTATGTGGAAGAATATGTTCGGTTATCTTTTGTAACCGGTCTGTCTCACCTTGTATCCAGGAAAAAATTTCTAGATACCTAATGAGAACCTCTCTTTTTAGCCGTACCTAGAGAATTATAAAATAGAACCAAGCTTTTAATATCCCACAAAGACAACTTATATGGAAAATGCACTAAGAATAACATTCCTATTAATTATCTGGAACGTAAATCTTCCCTAAGATGTGTATACTCATAGAGCCGCTTACCGTCTGATAAACCGGCACGTCCATAAGCCAACACTTGGAATTAGAGCTGAAGGAATTTCATCTAGATTGGAACAAAGATAAGTGTACTTAATTAATGTTCTCATTTATAGACCGAATTGTGTTCCGCAATATATTATATATTTATTCTACATTTGTTGTTAAGCATTAGATTATTTTTTAACTTCCCTTATCATATCTTTTACTATCGGTTGTGTCTACACAACAAATAATATTTTGTCAATTTTTCATCTAAATCTCAATGCATGTAAGGGAACATAAGTACTTATAGACCTAGAGCATTGGTCTCTATAGGGTTCATTACATAATAACTTAGGTATTGTGGTAGATAATATACAAGTATATTAATACGGTATTATGAAGAATATCATCTGGTTCTGTTGACTAGCACTCACTATTGTTTTTCTGTCTCTTTATTGTTTGTATCTGAAAGAAACGTAAACTCATAGAAATCATTTAATAGTCGGAAACTTTTACGTTATCTGCTTATATCTTGGCAACCAAAATTTTAACATTACTCAAATTCATTATTTATATTATTAATTAAATTTTACTATTATATATTCATCTTGCAAGCCAATGTTTTACATTATTATACATTATTTATATTTTTAGCTAGAAATTTTACATTATATATATATACATTAGTTACCAAAATCTTACTTTACATATATCTAGGTATTTTTTTTACACAATAAAAATAAGGTATATATATATATACATTAGTTACCAAAATCTTACTTTACATATATCTAGGTATTTTTTTTTACACAATAAAAATAAGGTATATATATATACATTAGTTACCAAAATCTTACTTTACATATATCTAGGTATTTTTTTTTACACAATAAAAATAAGGTATACCTATTGGGTTTGTATCATTTCACCTGCACCTGATATCTCTCAACTATATGTGTTCATATAATATTTTATTTCAGGATTAAGTTATTTGGATTGTTTATATCTTTCTCCTTATTTCTCTCTCTCTCTTTCTCTCTCTCTCTCTTTCCCCCTCTCTCTCTCTCTCTATATCTCTCTCTCTCTCTATATATATATATATCTCTCTCTATATCTCTCTCTCTATATATCTCTCTCTATATCTCTCTCTCTCTCTCTTTTCTAGTCTCCCACACTGTTCTATCAACGAAGTAAAGGCTCTAAAAGGCATTTACTTCTGGCGCCCATCTTTGGTTTATTGATCATAGGTCAGTTCTTTTCTTTTATGTATTTCATTACTTTTTAATTTTTCTGGTTTCTTCCTTTATCACTATCTCTTTCTCCCCTAAACAACAGCACGAAAATAAGCCGATCTCCACTTCCTGAGCTTTTACGTCTCATCCTCATCCTCATAATTAATTTGTTATCTTCATTCTAATTTTAACTTGTTAAGCCGTTTCTCACTACTCCTTTCTCTTCATCAATCAAATTTTAGTACCAAAAAAAAAAATATAACCCTACTAGAAGGGTTACAAAGTGGCGAGCCCATCGTGGAGCCGTTGTTTTTCATTTAGGTGGTGATTTAGTGTTAGTTACACTACATTCTCTTATTCAATTTGATTATTGCGAATTATCACTTACAGTTTGTTTGTTGTTTTGGAATAAAAAAAAAAAAGAAAAAGTTGATAGTAGCAGTGTATCATTTTGTTTTTTTTTTGAGAGAGTATACAGGTGTAAGGGAAATTATTTTAGAATTGAGGATATAGCATTAATTGTTGGGTGGTATACGAACATAAGTTAAAAGGTAATATATAAATGTTTATTGAAGGTGACGTTAATATTTAATAAACTGAATTTTTACATTTTTATACGTTACATATTTTTTGGTATCTTATAATTATTATGATATCCTGTACTGGCACTTGTATCCACACAATTATATATTTTGGGTTATAGGTATATGTTTATTAGGTTCTGATTTCTATCTCAATTTTAGATTACT
Source organism: Diabrotica virgifera virgifera (assembly GCF_917563875.1). NCBI lineage: Eukaryota > Metazoa > Arthropoda > Insecta > Coleoptera > Chrysomelidae > Diabrotica > Diabrotica virgifera. The sequence goes on along the minus strand of NC_065446.1, from coordinate 121,231,501 downwards.
GTATGCGATTAAATTTGCGGGCTTTGTGCCAGTTGTAAAATTTTTTTTATTGAGTTTATCTATCTAAACTTCATTGGGGTGTTTTGTCTTGATACTGAAAGTTTCTTTTTTAAAATGTCCACTTTTAAAGTTGATCATTTACTGGTAAAAGAGTTAGATTACGAGCTTAAAATCCGAAGTATTGATGTTACTGAATATCCTACCGTCGAGGCTAAACGCAAAATATTGCGTGGAGCTCTGCGACAGGAGAAGGAAAATAGGAGTTTTCGGCAAATTTCTTCCTCCTGTATTCCCTTTGACAAACATAAGGAGGAGATTGAGGACACACTGAAAGACCTTACCCAGAAAATCGGGATATTCAGGGGTACAATACTGGATCCTACCTTTGCTAGATTGTCGTCTAGAGTAGCTCATTTATCTGAACGAGTAACTCGCTTAGAGTATGATACCGATGAACAGGAATTATACCAGAAAACCGTCGCAGTCAAAATCTTGGATATTGAAGGTGACCTCGATGCTCGGGGAAACCCAGCTGCTACCTCCACTCCAAATGCACCCATACACAATGCGTCACCCTTCCCATTTTCTAAATCTGCCCAAGTTCATAAATGGGGTATTTCTTTTTCTGGTACAGGTGATCGTGATACTGTTGTCGCTTTCTTAGAGAAAGTTGAATGTTTGCGAATCTCTAGATGTATTCCAGAGGATGACTTATTTGCAGCCTCCGCTGAGTTGTTTACCGGTCCTGCGTTCACTTGGTTTATGAATAATCGCTCTAACCTTTCTTGCTGGAAAGATCTGGTGCAAAAACTTAAAGCTGATTTCCTACCATATTCCTACCAAGATGATCTTTTGGATGACATTAAAAAGCGGAAACAACTCCAGAATGAACCCGTTACTATGTTTATCAACAACATCCTTGGGTTGTGTAGTCGTCTTGACATTCCTCTCACGGAATCCGAAAAGGTAAGAATCATCATGAAATCTTTGTTACCCTCATATCACTCTCAACTAGCTCTTGTAGAAATCCGTAGTATCGACGAACTTACGGAAAAATGTAAGCGGTTAGAAGAAACATTTTCTTGGTCTAATCAACCCTCAACTGTAGTTTCGTCTCGTCCTTTCCCGTCTTCTAGTCAGAATTCCTTTTCACGAAATCGATCATGGCAAAATAAAGTACCGAAACACAATGTATCTACCGTTACCTCCACGATCGTATGTTGGAATTGTTATACTCAGGGACATGCCTTCTCTGCATGCCCAAACCCCAGATTGCGTCCCTTTTGTTTTGGGTGTGGCCTTGAAAATACCACTAAACCCAACTGTAGGAATTGTCAGGGAAACGGTCGTTTAGAGGATTGTACCCTGAGCCCTCCTCTGACAGTCTCTCCATCAGGGAATTCCGTAACTTCCATAAACAATACAGGACTCAACACGTCAAGCCCTCCCGTACCTTCTACCAGTCGAAAAGGGAAAGGTATTTCGTCCAAAAAGACAACAACTTCAAACAACAACCGATCTCAAGATTAAGTTTTCTGAAGCAGACACCCTTTAATGTCGAATCAGATAATGATAGTGTTTCTTTCTCAGTATCTTCATTAAATCTCCCATCTCCTTGTCTCGAGCAAGAACTTAACTCTGCGTTAATTCCGTTACCTTTACCTTCTTCTTCCAGAAAAATTAAGGAAGGAGATACCTGTCTACCTTTATCTCAATTTTCTGGCAACACCATAGTGATTGATAAAACAACCTTAGATTTAAATTCTCTATTAGTTAGGAAACATAACGATAATCGTCCGTATCTCCCTATCGAAGTATTAGGTCAATCTTGTTTAGCACTTCTAGACAGTGGTTCAAACATATCTTTACTAGGTTCTTTATCTCTTCGTTTAATAGACAACGATAAAGTCAAAGTTAACCCGATTTCTTCTCTTCAAGTATCGACTGCTGATGGCACTGTACAACCCATCACGGGCAAATTCGTAACAGAAGTCTCTGTAGCGAATATCCGCAGAAATGTTACTTTTTATGTTATCCCCTCAGTGCAAAATTCAGTTATCCTTGGAATGGACTTTCTTAATGTTTTTAATAGCACACTTAACTGCTCTGATTTTTCTATGTCGATATCTTCATTTAATATTTCGAGCTTGAATGCCGTACAAGATTTTTCTAGTTTATCAAATGAGGAACAAAATCAGTTACAAGAAACTATCTCCAAGTTTAATTCTATCTCCTCTACGGATAAGTTAGGCCGTACTACCTTGCTTTCCCATTCTATTGAAGTGAATAATCCCACACCATTTAGGCAATACCAATATCCGATACCCCAAGCGTGGCAAAAAGATTTAGACCAAGAGATTGATGAAATGCTTAAACTTAATATCATCGAACCGTCTACCTCTTCCTATAGTAGTCCATTATGGCTCACGAAAAAAAAGAATGGATCATTTAGGGTCTGTTTTGATGGACGTAAGTTAAACAGCATCACAGTAAATCGGGATGCTTACCCGATCCCTCGAATTGATATTATCTTGAGCAAACTTCAAAACTCGAAGTTCATATCGTCTATAGATCTTTCAAAAGCTTTTTTACAAATACCTCTTAGTACTGAAAGTAGGAAATATACCGCTTTTGCCGTCAATGGTAAAGGATTGTTTCAATTTGTAACAATGCCTTTTGGGTTAGTATCTGCTCCCCAAACTATGTGTCGTCTCATGGATATAGTAATAGGTCCTCAGTTAGAGCCCTACGTGTTTTATTATCTTGATGATATCTTGGTAGTCACCCCGGATTTTTCTACTCATATCGAAATTTTGGATAAATTATTTGTCCGGTTAAAAGAGGCCAATTTAACGGTTAATCTTGATAAATGTCAATTTTGTCGACCAAGTTTGAAGTTTTTAGGCTATATGGTTGATAACCAGGGTCTTAGGACAGACCCTGAAAAGGTCGCCGCTATAAGAGATTTTCCCATCCCAAAAACTACCACCCAAGTTCGCAGAATTTTAGGCATGTGTGGATATTATCGTCGGTTTGTTCCGTCTTATTCTACCTTACTATCACCCCTTACTGATCTTCTGAAGGATAGGAAAAAAGGCCAAACGATTATTTGGACTCCTGAGGCCGATGAAGCGTTTAGGCGCGTTAAAGATGCACTAACGAGCGCTCCAGTCATGATCTCACCTAATTTTAACGAACATTTTTATCTGATGACCGATTGTTCTAACACCGCTTCTGGTGGCGTGCTATTTCAGGTGAAAGATGGCTCTGAACACCCAATAGCTTATACAAGTAAGAAACTGAATAAGGCGCAGAAAAACTATTCGACTACGGAGAAAGAACTCTTAGCTATTATTCAGGGTTTAGAAGCTTTTCGTTATTATTTAGAGGGTCGTAATTTCACGATAATTACGGACCATAGTTCTTTGGTATGGCTTCACAGCATGAAAAACCCTTCTCAGAGACTTTCCCGATGGATATGTAAACTTACTGCCTATTCGTATAAGATTGTCCATCGAAAGGCAGCCGGAGTAGTGGTTGCTGATGCTCTTTCCCGTGTTTTTGATATTAATGTTTTAGATCTATCTTCATTAACTCCTGATGCGTGGTATCAAAATATGGTCGATAAGGTTACTCAAGACCCACAAAGATATCCCGATTTTAAGGTGGAGAACAATGTGCTGTACAAACACATTTTAAGTCCTGTTGAGGTATTATCGAATATGACCGAATGGAAAATAGTTGTACCTACGCCAAACAGGGAAAATATTTTGCGTATGTGTCATGACGAAGTTACCGCTGGCCATTTTGGTTTCTATAAAACTTACCACCGTATTGCTGAGTTATATTATTGGCCTGGCATGCGCAAATCCATTAAAAGGTACATCTCTAAATGCATAGTTTGTGCTACTTGTAAACCAAGTAACTTACCACAAGCTGGTCTTATGGGTTCTTTTAGAAATATTAATTTCCCTTGGCAGATGATTTCTCTCGATTTAATTGGTCCATACCCTCGTAGCTATACAGGAAATACTTATTGTCTCGTAGTAGTGGACTATTTCACCAAATTTCCTTTGGTTTACCCTCTTCGGAAAGCCACAGTCCCAGCAATTATTAAGTATTTGGAAGAACAAGTATTTTTAGTATTTGGTGTTCCTCAAATTGTCTCCTGTGACAATGGGCCCCAATTTATCTCGAACGCTTTCAAGACTCTTATGTCCAAATATAGGGTGCAGAAGATTTTCTATAATGCTGCATATCACCCTCAAGCGAACCACTCAGAACGTGTAAATCGTAGTATTGTTACCGCTTTAAGGTCTTATACATTTGAGGACCATAGGTCGTGGGATCAATACATTCATTCTGTTGCCCAAGCCATAAGGACTTCCACTCACGAGGTCACTAAATGTTCTCCCGCGTATCTTAACTTTGGTCGAAATGTTCCTCTCTCAGGCGATTATTTTGGTTTAATTTCCGATAATGCAACTACTTTACCACAAGTTTCTGAGAATCTTCATCGACTAGAGGATCTCCAAAACCTACCCCCTATATTTGCCGATATTCGGAAGAGATTGAAATCTTCTTATTTACGTTCCCAGAAATATTATAATTTAAGGAAAAGACCGTTACGTTTTTATCCTGGAGACCGAGTCCTAAAACGAAATTTTGTGAAATCAAGTAAAAATGATGCCATAGCGGCGAAATTTTGTCAGAAGTATATTCAATGTACGGTTTTAAAAGTCATATCGCCTCTTGTCTATGAACTAAAAGACAATTCGTCCAATAAACGAATTGGTCGTTTTCATGTCAAAGATCTCCTACCTGATAAAACAGTCATGGATTCTGAGTCCTCGACCTCAGAGGATGATTAGGTATTAACTTGCGTTCTGCATTAATTTTGGAACCTTTTATCGCAGTCTGCAACTTGCTAGTTTCCTAAAAAAACTCTTATTTTTGCTATTTGGTAATTATTATTTTTACCTCTGCTCTTGATTTTACCTTGATAGTTAAGTGTTCCCATATATTATGGACTCAGCGTTTGCACAGGGAATGTCATAACATTTGTCTGGTGTAATAAATGCATTATACAGGGTATTCCATTATTATCACTTCTCAAAATATTAGACTGTTATAGGTAAATTGCTTTTAAATATTGTCTTTTCACTTTTATTAGTAAATTTTGTTGTATATGGGTATATAGGTGTATCTAAGCATAATACGTGGGTTCGAATTCGTTGATCAAATTCCGGACTAGATCGTTAGCGGATTTCGTAATCCATGCTATATTTTGTGATGGATGTACTTTTACCTGGAGTCGCTATGTGGCGAATATGGTCGTTGACCATCTTCGGTTCTGTAGCATAGATTAAGTCTTCATCAAGTTATACAATGGATTTTTTTCTTGTACAAGGCGATAACCCAGTACCTTTAATATTAATTTCGTTGATGGTTGTTATATCAATAATTTTGGAAAATACATTCATTAGCTGTTGTTTAGTGACTACTCTAATATTTGATTTTCGTTTTCTTACGCATTGGTCCACTATAGTAGTCCAGTTCGGACCTCTTCTGTCATTGATTTTAGGAACTGATCTATAAATATACGGTTTCAGATGAAATTGTTTGATTTTGGTTCTTAAATTTTAGTTTTACCTTTGAGAAATTTTAGTTAAGAACTTACTTGTGTTGATGCTTATACATGTGTTAGTATAAAAATACACTGATTATCAAACGTTTTGGTATATCGTACACTGAAATCAGCTGTAGCCTTAGGCTATAGATTTATCGGATACAGATATTAAGTTAGGTTATCTTTAGGTTACCTTTCAATGATTATTACCTGTGATTATATTAAGTCAATTCGGGAATGGATTATGAATTATACTGACGGAACCATATTTGGATGGATACGATAATGGCTATCCATTTGTGGAACTGTTTTGTTTGTCCATTTTTTGTTTTGCTGTGCATTCTTAACTACCTGGTTTATATCTGCATTGGATATATAATATATTTAACTTAGCGTATCGTACTTCACTTTATCTTATCTTATCTTATCTTACCTAAGAGAGTTATGTTACATCTCTATTTCCTTACCTTAAGTTATCTTTGATACCATGTTTTGAATCGGTTGGAGAATATCCTGGTTACTCTCGGTTGAATATGTCAACAATAAATTTTGTGTTCATCTTTGGATTAACTTAGGTGCTAATATCCAAATCGATAGTGAGTCCGATAGTGAGTAAGGCCAAATTTAATGGTTCTTTATGTAGTTGGGTGGATACTTTGTTTTAGTCAGGAATATTTTTTTCTAGTACCTTTAGTTCACGTTGATCACAATTTGGGGTTACGTGTAATCTAAGCCTTTAATGTGAACGATTTAATAAGTTTAATTGATGTAAGTAATGGTACAGCAAGAATAACTATTAGTAAACTTTAAGATACCTAGTATACGGTTCATTCGTAAATAAAGTCTGGATGCAGATCATCAGACTAGTCCTTGTCTACGTTAAGGAAGGAAAAGTTCCTTTCTCGCGATCTCCGTAAACCATACCGGTTCCGGAATCTTGGGAACTTATCTTGATGCACTCTTGTGTTGGATCCACACAAGTGTGTCATACTTTTGTGCCCGCACTCTTCCATGCTCGGAAGCATGAGAAGTGTTGCCTTTTATTTCCCTTGTGTAAATATGTGGTATAATGTGGATGTTTACCCACTTTGAGCCAAATTCAAAATTAATGTTTTAGGTTAGATTAGATTAGTTAGTTGATGTACTAATCCTATCTTTAACTTTGTGGAGTGGTTGTGACTGTAACTACAGCTACAACTGCTAGGAGCTACTACTCCTGACCCATATTAAAGTACTAACCCTGCCAAGAATAAACTTCGTTTTGGTTTTTGCCAGAATAATTTTCTGAAGGAAAATTATATCGAGTGGAGGGGGAATGTAGCGTTCCGCTACGTTTACGAGTAGCCACTCCCGACAACCGTAATAATTAACATCGAATAACAAAAAGTTACCTTACGATCGAGGTAGGAAAATGAAAACAGAATTAGTGCTAGCTAACCAACGACTTAAGAAGGTCAAATACAGACAAATATGTGTTGGAGAAAAAACGGCAGATGTCATACATAAAAGAATAGGAGATATTCAATAAATCTATTTTGGAATTGCAATTACAAAGCAAGCTAAATATATCTGTAAAGATATAATATACCTAAAATGAACGTCTGGTAAGTGATTTTATTTTAAAAATTTCTTTTGGAAATTTAGGAAACACATATATCAAAATGAATAATTTTATACCTTAAAAAGTCAAATCTAGCAAAGCTACTTTTAGAAATATATTACTTAAGTAATAATGTAATTTCATTTTGGATAAATGACCTTCCCATTTATGTGGAAGAATATGTTCGGTTATCTTTTGTAACCGGTCTGTCTCACCTTGTATCCAGGAAAAAATTTCTAGATACCTAATGAGAACCTCTCTTTTTAGCCGTACCTAGAGAATTATAAAATAGAACCAAGCTTTTAATATCCCACAAAGACAACTTATATGGAAAATGCACTAAGAATAACATTCCTATTAATTATCTGGAACGTAAATCTTCCCTAAGATGTGTATACTCATAGAGCCGCTTACCGTCTGATAAACCGGCACGTCCATAAGCCAACACTTGGAATTAGAGCTGAAGGAATTTCATCTAGATTGGAACAAAGATAAGTGTACTTAATTAATGTTCTCATTTATAGACCGAATTGTGTTCCGCAATATATTATATATTTATTCTACATTTGTTGTTAAGCATTAGATTATTTTTTAACTTCCCTTATCATATCTTTTACTATCGGTTGTGTCTACACAACAAATAATATTTTGTCAATTTTTCATCTAAATCTCAATGCATGTAAGGGAACATAAGTACTTATAGACCTAGAGCATTGGTCTCTATAGGGTTCATTACATAATAACTTAGGTATTGTGGTAGATAATATACAAGTATATTAATACGGTATTATGAAGAATATCATCTGGTTCTGTTGACTAGCACTCACTATTGTTTTTCTGTCTCTTTATTGTTTGTATCTGAAAGAAACGTAAACTCATAGAAATCATTTAATAGTCGGAAACTTTTACGTTATCTGCTTATATCTTGGCAACCAAAATTTTAACATTACTCAAATTCATTATTTATATTATTAATTAAATTTTACTATTATATATTCATCTTGCAAGCCAATGTTTTACATTATTATACATTATTTATATTTTTAGCTAGAAATTTTACATTATATATATATACATTAGTTACCAAAATCTTACTTTACATATATCTAGGTATTTTTTTTACACAATAAAAATAAGGTATATATATATATACATTAGTTACCAAAATCTTACTTTACATATATCTAGGTATTTTTTTTTACACAATAAAAATAAGGTATATATATATACATTAGTTACCAAAATCTTACTTTACATATATCTAGGTATTTTTTTTTACACAATAAAAATAAGGTATACCTATTGGGTTTGTATCATTTCACCTGCACCTGATATCTCTCAACTATATGTGTTCATATAATATTTTATTTCAGGATTAAGTTATTTGGATTGTTTATATCTTTCTCCTTATTTCTCTCTCTCTCTTTCTCTCTCTCTCTCTTTCCCCCTCTCTCTCTCTCTCTATATCTCTCTCTCTCTCTATATATATATATATCTCTCTCTATATCTCTCTCTCTATATATCTCTCTCTATATCTCTCTCTCTCTCTCTTTTCTAGTCTCCCACACTGTTCTATCAACGAAGTAAAGGCTCTAAAAGGCATTTACTTCTGGCGCCCATCTTTGGTTTATTGATCATAGGTCAGTTCTTTTCTTTTATGTATTTCATTACTTTTTAATTTTTCTGGTTTCTTCCTTTATCACTATCTCTTTCTCCCCTAAACAACAGCACGAAAATAAGCCGATCTCCACTTCCTGAGCTTTTACGTCTCATCCTCATCCTCATAATTAATTTGTTATCTTCATTCTAATTTTAACTTGTTAAGCCGTTTCTCACTACTCCTTTCTCTTCATCAATCAAATTTTAGTACCAAAAAAAAAAATATAACCCTACTAGAAGGGTTACAATATGATAGCTCATTAGAAATGTAATTCAATTCTCTATTCAGTATTTTTAACATTAACATAATTATTTATACAGGGTGTCAAAAAAAAATTTTGCATTAAATTTATTGACATAAAAAAATAATGTATGTAATTTATTTAATTCAAAATACATTTTACTACTCTCAGAAAACAGAAAAAATGTATATTTGAAAAATAATCATCGCTTTCGCTTAAATTAAATGTTCAAACTGTCAAGAGGAAGGTGGGTGGCTGCATTAATATTGAATTTAAGCAAAAAACGATATTTATTTGTTAAATAAACATTATTTTCTGTTTTCTGAGAGCCGTAAAATGTATTTTGAATTAAATAAATTACATACATTCCTCTTTTTACGTCAATAAATATAATTCAAAAATATTTTTTTTGGACGCCCTGTATAAATAATTATGTTAGTGTTTATACTACTGAATAGAGAATTGAATTGCCTTTCAAATGAGCTATCACACGACACCTATTCTCATTTAAAAAATCATCGATGACGTCATAACGGACAGGTGGGTGACGTCACTAGTATGATATATATGCCAAAAAGTCGTAATTTAAAGATAAAAATTGACCTGTTTCGGTATTTTTTTCCAAAATCGTCCATTCTCGAGAAAATGAATTTATTCCTACCTTTACGTGCTCACTGTATATTTCAATATTGTACAAAGCAAAAAGTCTTTAACAAATTTTTAATGCTAATTCAGTATTATTTTGTTAATATTTTATAAAAAATGTTTTTTGTTACGTTTTATTTATCACATCTAGAGAAAAAAAATAGAAAAAAAAATATTTATAACAAATTGACAAATATTTATTGGTAAAAGTGTCATTTACATAGATGTTACTATTTTTATGAGCTACCATAAAATAAAAAAAAAACATTGAAATTGGTCCATTATTAACGAAGATATTACAAAGTACTACTGCATCACTCTTCATGCAAAATGTTTTCAGTTAAGGTCGCTACGAAAATCATTATTTTTTTAAATATTCTAAAATTTTAACTCTACGTATAAATGACATTGTTAAGTAGTAGGGTTGATAGATGTACTCACGAACTTTAAAATGTTAATATTGATAAATAAACAAATCATGAATTTTTAAACTTGGAAAAGCTATCTCGGCAAAAAATGGATCCAGAATTTTTTTTCTTTTGTGTGTCAAAATCTACCAGGAACACGAATATCGAAAAAAAAAATTCAAAATTTCTAATCCCAGTAATTTTCTTAAAAAAAACAAGTTTTAAATAAATTACACCAATTTTGAAACGCATTTTGAAGGGGTATTTAATTAAAATTTTAATTTGTCAATACATTTATCGAAAATATACATTAAAGCAAAAAAAATGAGACCTTAGAAACTTGTATACTCTATCGGCAACAACCGCGTTTTTGCAATTGAAAAAATGGTAATTTTTATAAACAAATTATATCTCTCATAAACTACTCAATATTTATCAACCAATTTTTTTGTCAATTTATAGTGATATCATAGCGCAACTTTTTCTGCAAATCAAAATATTTTATAGTGCTTATTTATATGGCAAATAATTATTTTTTGAAATTGGTTTTTCAATTTTGATTTAAAATTATTTAAATAAATTACGGGTCAAATTTAAATTAGGAAGTCTCATATAAAAAACTGTTTCTTCATCTTTGCAGAAAAAAATTGTAAAATCCTTAATAAAAACAAGAATTGCCGCAGCAGTTAAAAAAGTAAATTTTCTGCAAAAATTACCAATTTTTAATTATTTAAACAATGATTCCCACATATGAATCATATACTTTCTTGAAAATATCTTTTGCTTGACCTCAACTTTAATAAAAAAATTATTCCAACCTGTACGGAATTACATTTTGATTTTATTTTATTTTATTGGGCTAATAGCCTTACCCGACCGACAAAGACGTTTTTCTAACATACTCGTGCAATGAAATGTTTAGTTTTGGAACCATGTCTAAATAAATTAATGATTCTTTCCAGATGGTGAATTGATTTCTGCTATAAAACTGTGGCAGTCGCCTTTCTTTAGTACCCAATTCGTATAATTCATTTTAAACACTTATAAAAACCGCCAAAAGTTTTTGATGTTTTAAGCATTTTCTTCACTTGCTTTCCAAGGCCTTCCTTTGCATGTGTCATTTTAATTGCAACATAATCTCGCCTCTCTGAAATTTGATTAGAAAATAGTTCTTCTATTTAGAATCACATTAGATTCCTTCACTGATGGTTGCTCAGGTTTTTAAGGTTCTTGTTCTATTAAAAGCTCATTTAGTTCATCCACTTCTCTTTCTGTACATTCTTCAGAATCAAGACCTGATTGGGTTTCGTCTACTTGTTCTACTACTTCCAAATCTTCTTCAGTCGAAATATTTTCTAAAGCATCTTCTGGCAGTGATGAAGTTTTGAAACCAATTTTGGCAGGAAGCCAACTTCACACGGACTGTACTTGATGCCAGAAAGGTAAGCTAGGTTCTTGGCTAATTGTACAGATCGAACACCCTCTGGCAACTTGTCTGTTTGTTTGCTTTACAACCAGGAACTCGGTATATTTTTAATGCCTTTATTCGCAAAAAAATCCTTGTGACTGACTGTGGCTTGGTTTACCGTGCATTATCTTCAAATCTTTACACATGGAGCACAGTTCTTCTATAATTATGTTGGAGAATTCTCGTCCATTGTTGCTTTGAAGAATGCTAGGAGCTCCAAAGGCACAAAATATGACTAGACGAACTAATGTAACTTATTTTACATGTTTAGTTTTCAACAACCTTAATTGTATGTACAATTTTTTAATTGATCTTGGTAGACAAAAATGAACTTGAATTAATTATCTACTTGGGTTTGCATATCCGCTATCAAATCTATTTGACTTCTAGTATTTATTTTTCTTTGACAGTATAGGTTTCATTACTAAACCTTTTTTAGGAACTTTAGATTTTTTCTGGCAAGCCTCACACAGATCTAAATAGATTGATACGATTTGTACAGTTATGTATTGTGGCATTCCGCTTGCGTGTCAATTGTTATAATTTGAATTTCTTACTTTTTCCAAGATCCTCTGGGAATTGTATACAATTACCGGTAAAAGTGGGAAATAAAGGGTTTTTAAAGAATATTTGCTACATTTACCGTCGACTCTGGTAATTCTAGGTATACAATTACCGGTAATTGTGTAAAATTACCAGATTATCTACATTTACCGTAACATATGCACTAAAAGATTTTTATAATAATGTGTTTATTTGATTTTTTATTTGCTTCAATTTTGGTAGTAACAACTTTTCTGAAAAAACTTACTATTTTTGAGTTACATATTTACAAAAAATCGTGTTAAAACGTGCATTTTTTTCACGAAAAATCCAAATCTTTTATCTTTAGTAACTCAAAAATATTGTTTTATTTAAATAACTTTATATGACAAATGTAACAGAATTGGACCCTCTATCGATTTCTGGGGGTATTTTTAATAAAATAATTTCCACTCCCGAAAAGGGGGGCATCCCCCTCAGGGTAAAATCGCAAATTGGTTCCATGCCCCTTTGTTTCTTGAGGTATTTTCTAACTACACACCAATTTTCATAAAGATCGATGGAGGTTCAACGAAATCAGAGGTGAAAACCTTCAGTGACTGCACTATTATATCCCCGTGGAAAAAAGTTATGGGGCAAAAAACAATTTTTTTTATTCGTGTATTTTTTTGCTTTTCTTTTGAATATATTTTGTAAAAAAATATTTTTCACTTCAAAAGGTGATATTTCGATAGTAAATTTCGTCTTTTCTGCAGTCGTGTTTGTACCAAAAGTGCATAGAACTCGCCCTAATTCACCCTTCTCTCAAAAACGCACCCCTCTAAATTCTAGCACTCCGCGATTTTTTTATATTTAGAGGTCCATTAACCATATGAAAAAATAAAACCCCGTTAACGTTGTAGTTCCTTTCTAAAGTACATCAAGAGCCTATGTGGTGACTATCAAATTTATTTCAAATTTTATACAATAATAATAGACATGACCAAACCGAAAACCACTTCACATATAAAAGTAGGATGAGCTCTTAAAAGAACCATATCCTTCAAAGTTCCATCTTCTCGCTTAAAAAATTTATAATTTTGAATAATTTATTATAAAGTGCACGACAAAAGTAGCTACCTAATAATCAACCAATATAATCAGTCGGCTTTTGTATGGCGTACACTTGATATATCTATCAAAATATCTATTATTTTGAACATATAAAATAAGGCTTTCGATTTAATTGAATCAGTCGCGGTGTGGAAAGTCGAGTGGCAACATGTGGAGTTTTTTGTGTCTAGTGTTCGTTATTTTCAGAGTGGGGTAAATTGATTTATTGCTTCATTTGTTACAGAAACCGATTTTTTGTCCTCGAGATTCAGAAAAATTGTAACGATATAAATTCTCGTCAAAGAAAAGAAATATAGGTATCGATATCATAAACGTATATTTCGTCATTTAGAATACATAAGTTTAGTATAGAAGATCGTTTTTACCACTCTCTTAAAATATTTTACACATGTTGTTAGTGAATATAACATATTTTAATAATATCTGAATATTACTAATAAATGTATTTACATAACTGAAAAATTGAGAGCAAATTTTTGTAGGTTACAAAATATACAGGGTGTAACAAAAATGCAGGGCATAAATTAAATCTCATATTCTGGGACCAAAAATAATTAGATTGAACCTAACTTAGCTTAGTACAAATGTGCACATAAAAAAAGTTGACAGCCCTGTGAAATTACAAAATGAAAATCGATGTTTTCCAATATATCGAAAACTATCAGACATTTTTTTATTGAAAATGGACATGTAACTTTCTTATGACAGAAAGATCTTAAAAAATAACAGTTAAGTTTTGTTTACGTTCCAATTAAATTATTATTGTGGTACCATTAGTTAACCACAATGTTTTTAAAACTTTTTTGCCTCCTATTACTTTTTCGATAAGCCAGTTTTTATTCAAGATATTTTGAACATTTGTTAAATCCACCACATATTTGTAACTGGTTAAGTACTTATATTACGATTATAGATACCTGCTACTAACATGAAAAATTTATAATTTACATTTTTTAGGTATATTTTGAAAAGTATTAAAAAATAAGCCAGATCTCGATAAAAACTGGCTAATCAAAAAAATACTGAGGCAAAACGTTTTAAAACATTGTGTTTGACTAATGGTACCACAATAATAATTTAATTGGAATGTAAACAAAACTTAACTGTTATTTTTTAAGATCTTTCTGTCATAAGAAAGCCACATGTCCATTTTCAATAAAAAATGTCTGATAGTTTTCGATATATTGGCAAAATCGATTTTCCAGAATATGTAATTTATTTTATGACCTGCATTTTTGTTACAACAAAAATTTGCTATTCATTTTTCAGTTATGTAAATACATTTATTAGTAATATTATTATGTTATTAAAATATGTTATGTTATATTATTATTCACTTATAAAACACGAACACATGACAAGTTAGCCATGTTAATTTTTTAATTCACAGCTAATTTTTTTATAATAATTAAGGAATCTTATTGACGCCATTTTAAAGAACGGGATTTGTGTTTTTCTCTAAAAAAATTTCGCAAACATTGTATCTTTACAGGACCCTTTACGAATTTTCAAAACTGTAGTTCAAATGGTTACTAGGGGAAACCTACACATTCATAGAATTCAAATACACCGAAATAGTTATTTATGAAACAGTTCGTGAAGTATGCTTTTTGCGAACGCACGCGATTTTTAGAGCACGAGCGACAACGGAGCGAGTGCTATAAATCGCGTAAGTTCGCAAAAAGTACTTCACGCACAGTTTCATACAATATTTTATCTACTATAAACAAATAGAAAAAGCTGTAACTTTTCGTCACTGGAATTCATTTCTATTCTACACTTTTTAGAACTTTGACATTTAAAAATTCTAACTACTTTCAAACCAAAAAACTGTCAAAATTTTTGTTGTAATTCATTGCACATATTGTCATCACCATGACAACGCGAAAGTTAAGGATTGTCACCATGAAAACTCGAAAGTTACAAACAGAGCGAAAAAGTAAATCCCATTTAAAATACATTGTTACTTCACGTACACTTCACGCACTGCTATCTATAATGACAGTTTTCACAAACTAAAAACTTGTACATAATATGACATAGAGTAGATAAAATACATTTCAAACTTATACAATTGTCTGTATCTCCGGATTTCCTCAATAAATTTTGATCTTTCTTTTTAACGTGTATTTAATTTCTAACGTACAATATAGATACCGTTGCACGTCATTATCTACGTCAGAGATCTAAGTTGACATTGTTGCCCAATTACAAAAAATTATTGAATTAATTTTACATCAAATATATCACATAATTATTGCGGAAGTGGATTATAAAAAAAACCAATTAATGTTCAATGTAAATAAATAAAAACATTAGAAATGGAAAACAAGAATTACATATACACGAGCGGTACACCCTCAAAAAGCGCTTATCCCTATTCCACGAACATACGCTTATTTTGGATTAATTCGACAACGAATATTTTAGTGTGCAAAATAAGAAGAACGAAAGTAAATTGCAAATTTCATTGTTGTTTATTGGAATAATTATTAGCGCCATTTACTTTCGTACTTCTTATGTTGCACAGTAAAATATTCGTTGTCGAAGTAATCCAAAACAGGCGTATGTTCGTGGAATGGCCCACAGTTTCCGAGATACTGACCACGGAGGGACGAATGGCTAATTTAATTCAAACTTTATATTTTCGATGGTGCTGAAAACGAAAATGAGGTTTATTTTGAATTTCATGTGGGGGAACATTGTCAAAATCGCAATTTTACCCCAAAAATAAAAAAAAATACGTTTTTTTGCGTTTACCTCCCCACAACTCTGTTCCATTTTAACATTTTTTTTCTGAAATTTATACAGTATATAGCTCTAATATTTCTAAAGACAACGGTACCTGTTTCAAGCTTTTATCCTTAATCTGATAAAGGTTATGAATTTTTTAAAGAAAAAGCTACGGATTTGTGCATTGTAAAGTTTAATCGCAAAAGTTGTGTGACTAAGTTTAAAATTTAGCTTCTTAATCACGTTTATGTTAAAATAGAGAGTACAGAGAAGTTTTATGGTAAGTTTTAGATCAATATGTTTTATAGAAAAAAAAATAGTGCAACTTTTAATGTCGACATTAGAAATCCCCAATATACCGCTTATTTTTCGAGATACTGACAATGGGTGGTGAATGGCTAATTTTGGCCTTAGATTGTTTTTGACCCTGATGAAAACGAAAATAAAATTTATTTTAAATTTTAGGTGGGGGAATATTGTCAAAATTGAAATTGTACCCTAAAAATTAAAAAAAAAAATAAATCACGTTTTTTGCGTTTAGCTCTCTACAACTCTGGTCCGTTTTAATATTTTTTTCTAAAGTTTGTACACTATATATTATATCGCTCACTTTTTTGAAGACAATGGCTTCTGTCATAAGCTTTTCGTCTTATTTTAGTAAAAGTTATGACTATTTTGTAGTATAGCGTGCAGATTCGTGAATTGCAAAGTTTAATCGCAAAATTTTACTTGAAAAATTTGAAATATAGATCTTAAATTAAATTATTTTAAAACATGAGTGCAAAGAAGTTTTCTGGAAAGTTTTGGATCAAAATGTTTTATAGAAAAAAAATGGTGCAACTTTTAACATGGACGTTATAAATCCCCAAAATAACGCTCATTTTTTGAGATACTGATCATTGATGGTGAATGGGTAATTTTGATCTTACTTTATGTTTTTGATGGTGCTGAAAACCAAAATCAAGCTTATTTTGAATTTTAGGTGGGAGAACATTGTCAAAATCGCAATTTTGCCCTAAACATAAAAAAAATTAAACAAATTAAACCACGTTTTTCTTAAAATTAAAAGTTGCACCATATTTTTCCTATAACCTATCTAGATCTAAAACTCCGCACAAAACTTCTTTGAACTCTATAGTTTAACATAAACGTAATCAAGTAGATAAATTTTAAATTTTGTCACCTAATTTTGGCGATTTAACTTTGCAATTCACGAATCTGCACCTTTAATTTTTTTAAATTCATAACTTTTATGAAGAAGAGACTAAAAGACTACAGTTGCTTTTATAGTCCCCACAAAGGTGAAGTATATGCTGTAGAAATTTTAGAAAAAAATATTAAAATAGAACAGAGTTGTAGCGAGTTAAACGTAAAAATTCGTGAGTTATTATTTTTTTTTTTTTATTTTTAGGTTAAAATTGGGATATTGACAATGTTCCCTCACACAAAATTCAAAATAAACCTCTTTTTCGTTGTCAGCACCATCGAAAACATAAAATAAGACCAAAATTAGCCATTTACCGCACATGGTCAGTATCTCGAAAAATAACCGTTATATTGGGGATTTCTAATGCCGATAATAAAAGTTGCACTATTTTTTTTTTCTATAAAACATTTTGATCTAAAATTATCCATAAAACTTCTTAGTACCCTCTATTTTAACATAAACGTGATTAAAAGGCTAAGTTTTAAATTTTGTCACCCAACTTTTGCGATTAAACTTTGCAATGCACAAATCCGCACCTTTTCCTTTGAAAAATTCATAACCTTTATCAGAATAAGAATTAAAGCTTGAAACTGGTATCGCTGTCTTCAAAAATGTTAAAGCTATATACTGCAAAAAGTTCAGAAAAAAATATTAAAATTTGAGTTGTAGCGAGGTAAACGAAAAAAAAAACATGATTTTATTTGTTTTATTCTTAGGGTAAAATTGCGATTTTGACAATGTTCCCCCACATCAAATTCAAAATAAATCTCATTTTCGTTTTCAACACCGTCAAAAATATACAGTATGTCTAAAATTGGCCATTCACCTCTCCTTGGTCAGTACCTGGTCATTTTGGGGGTGCCTGCCGCTCGTCTATTAAGTTATAATCTTACGTTAAAATAAATAATAAAAACAATAAATATAATAAAACAAATACTTATAGTAAAGAATAAAAAGTTATCGTATGCAAATCCCTAACTGTAATGAAAATGAAGAAGAAACTCTGCGTCAATTAATCACAGATAAGCGGCTGATTTTTTGGTAAAGGTGTCATTTAAGGGCAATTGCAAATTTTTTTACAGGGTGATACATTTAAAAAAAACCCCTTTTTATACCATCTGAACCGCCTATGCTAGAGTAAAAAAACTTTCAGCCATTATCCATCTACTGGCGCTATTTACAAATTTGTATAATACACCCCCATATTTTCCCCGGAACAACCCAAAAAAGGAGAATTAATAAAGAAAATAATCAAAAATTGATTTTGGGCCACCACTGTGGCTTTAGGGTGCAAAGAAAATAAAATATGCATAGTTCATAATACGTACCAGACAGTGTGTTCTTTTATTCTCCATAAGTAAGTTATCAAATAAAATGAATAGGTGACGAAAAAGAAAACAAAAACCGGAGCCCGTCAAAGCATTTTTGAGGTTTCCTGCGCCACTGTGCCGTAACGGTTGCTTATACGAAAAAAATGCGTAGGATCTTATTTGTAGGAGAAAATAGTGGTTTTTGGTTCTGTGTAAGCTTTGTTTTAAAAAAATGCATAGGTAATGAGAAAATCGTAAAATATACTCTCCAAGGGATAGGGGTAGTTTCTGCAGTTTGATTTCAAGGATAGGGGTACTTTCCGCAGGGATGTTGCAATAATCATATATATATTTATGAAAAACTATATTGATGGAGCATATGTCCATATGGGCCAATAAGCAAAAAAAAATTTCAACCCCCCCTTTATTAATTTTTTTTTAGCTACAATAAAGGGTTGCATAAAGAAATCGCGTTTGGTGTCCATGCATGGGTAATAAGAACGTGCACAAAATAATATATGAAGCATTTTATTAAAGGACATGGTGTGTGAAGGATTTCAAGAAAATCACTTTCTTTATTAATTCTTCTTTTTTGGGGTGGTTCAGGAAAAAATTGGGGGTGTATTATAGAAATTTGTAAATAACACCAGTACATGGATAATCGCTAAAAGTTTTTTTACTCTAGCGTAGGCAGTTCAGATGGTATAAAAAGGGGTTTTTTGAAATGTAACACCCTGTAATTAAAAAATTTGCAATTGCCGTTAAATGAAACGTATACCAAAAAATCAGCCACTTATTTCTGATTAATTGCCGCAGGGTTGATTCTTAATTTTCAGTATAATTAGGGAAAAAAATTTTTTTTTAATATCTTTTTTAAAAATTTGTCAACTTTGGGGCGCCACCCCGCTAAACGGTATATGAGAGACATATGCTGTCGGGAAATAAATAGTAGGAAATTTAGTCCTCTTTATTTTGCTCTTAAGTAAATTTTTTGTAAAACGCAAGGAAGGGCTACGTTTCGCAAAAACCACAAATTACCCCCTTTAAAAGTATGAAAAGGGAGTTCCGGAGCGAAATTTTTTAAGAAAATGTTAGTCGCATAACATAATAAGCACCTCTTGATATATATATATATATATATATATATATATATATATATATATATATATATATATATATATATATATATATACGTCTTCATATCAAGGCGAGATCCGACTAAATCGAGGACAACCCGAGATCCACCAATAGGAAATTAATTATTGGCGTATATTGTTCATAAGTATCTTTATAATTAACATATTAATCATGGCACACTTAGGGGGGAAAAGATTTTTGTACTTAAATTTTTCTGATAAATTTACAGCGAAACGAGATCCGTCGCTGAAAAGTAAAGGGGAGGACTTATATACGAAATTTTAGATATTTACCGTTCAACGCGAGATCACACACTGATGCCAGCTCTAAAGAGTATTAGTCGAGCGGTTGGAGCTCGTGTTGTATTGTATATTTCCCACGATATAAAGATATATAATGGGCGTAACTTTTAAGTATCGCTTCTTTTGTGTCTTTAAAGTCTACGATTGACCTTTCAGAAAGTCCCTTAGTTGTATTACATACATAAGGGTGTGAAAAAAGAAAAAGAATACTTGACAAATAATAACCATTTAATAATGATATTTATTTGCAATACAATATTTTAAAACTATACATTAATATTCTTAAAAAACACTTACTATGAAACCAAAATGTAATTATTATATTCTTAAATAATACAAATTGTTACAAAATAATTATTTAAACGATTGCTTGTTTTAAAAATACATTACAAGAAAGTAAAATTTTTTATAAATATTATTAAAGTTTAAAAAATAAAATAACTCAATATGTAATTATTATTTGATAGTTAAAAAATGATTTTAAGTAAAATGATTTAAAAGATAAAAAGAAACACACATAATTTTCAGGGTTAACTCCTAATTGCATGAAAATTTGAATTTAGATTCTACCCATCCCCCACTTTAAAGTTGAATTTGTGCCGTTGATTGCTTTTACTTGGAGGGTGAAAAAATATACGTTTAAAATAAGTCCGGAAACAGATCTGACTAAGTTTAAGCAACTTTTGTTCTATAGAGTTTTTTTTAACTTAGGTACTAGGTTAATTTAGTAGTAGGTACTAGAGTCACTTGCGACTAAAAATATTTACTTTTCAACAAAAAAAACACGTTTTTTGGCGGTTTTTCGCAAATACTCAAAAAGTAAGTATTATATCGAAAAAATATTCTTGGAAAAAATGTAGCATATAAAAATAACGAAAAAATGGTATATTCTTAGTCTATAGAACCAGTAAAAGTAAATTTGTAGCTCATAAAAAAGACGATCTTATCCTTCACATTCCAAATCAAATATTTTAACGTGATACATAGTACCAAAAAATGAAGCTCTTTTCGGGGAAAACCCATTACTATTTTTTTAAAGTGTTAACAAAAAGCTTTATTTTATTTTATAAAAGTTATATACGGGTAGGAGAGACAACGGAACGAATTTTCGAACGTTTAAACAGACGACATCCCAGATTTACCAATTTCTGGACAATTGATCCAAAGGCTGGATTCTAACAACGAAACAGTTGTGGATTTTCAAGTTTTCAATGAGAGTTAGAATGAAAAAACATTAGTGACCTCGAGTATGATGGTTTGGATAATTTGGCTGGTTATATCTGCCATAAATTGAAGGACTCCAGTATTCAATCCGAAGATGTTTCAACGTACACGTGGGTTGATCATTTGAGTAAGTGTGGTTTATGTAAACCATCAGACACTCTCTTGTCATATATTAAGTAACTGGAGACAATTTTTCCTTCCACATGAATGGTGATTCCATTTTGGTAACTAAAAATTATTTAGAAAACCTTATGTCCAAAAGTGTAACTGTAGACTGTTCTAACAAAGCGAACAAGTTATTTTTTAGGTCTCGGATGTACTTCCGAATTAAAGAATTGAACAAGTCTCTTAACAACCTGACATTGCGTAAAAGAAAAATTATGAAAACTGCTACATAGTTGCTGTATGTACGTCTATTTCACATGCACAAAATTTAAATAAAGTGCATGGCATGAAAACTGTAAAACTTATTTTTGTCTTTTCCACGCCTCTTACTTAAATCTGATGAAATACATTATTTAAAAAGTAAAAAATTTTGTTTCTTTATCAATCCATTACATTTATGGTTTTATTTTTGGGCTTTTCTTCCCCTTGGTAAAAATTATATTTACTAATGTGTAGGCCACTAATCAATTTTTGCCAACTAACGAAATATAATAATTTTAGTAGATATCGATTATATGAATATTTTTATTTTCCGGATACCAATATAATCAAGAAACTGGGAACTTTACAAATAACTGAAAATCAATTTAAATAAAAGTAAATAGTTTAATAATTTTCCTCTAAACTATAAAAATCACTTAGTTTCTTTTAGTCATAATTCATTCATTTGTGCTATTCTCAAATTTCATTCGCGTTCGTATTACGAACGCATAGACGGGACTATGCTTTACTCTGTTGTTAACGTCATGCGCCAATCGGACGAGCTTACGTAACTAGAATATCAGGGTGTGCATATTTCCGGGTCCCGGTGAATTCGTATCTATTTTAATCCCCATCCTAATTACAGACCAACTGGCAACTCTGGTGAGCAGTTAATTTTTAAATAACGCATTAACTACCGGTGAATTGGTAACTTTCATTTTTTAAGTATTGTTGATAATCTAATATCGGTATTCCAGGTATTTAGCGCTGCACTCCTAGAAAATGGAAAAAATGTCACAGGAAGTGAAACCGATGATGAAACGAAACGCAAAAGAGAAAACTTGGATGATTGTTTTAATAGAAGTAAAATTAAAAAACGGTCACCAAGCAAAGCAGGCAACGAAAACAAGGAAGACATGGAAAATGTTATGATTACAATAATGAAAGAGCTAATGAATAAAAACGATGAAATGCTTCAGGAAATAAAACCAATAAGGAAAGAATAACAACAAACCAATAAAGAGTTAATGGGTGTAAAAGCAGAGAAACAAAAACTAAAAAAAAGAAGTAAAACAGCTACATGAATGAATGGAGCAACTGGAGAAATTTAGCAAAAAGAAAAGCTTGATCGTAACTGGGTTGAAAGTAGAAATAAATGATTATAAGAAATTAAAAGAAGAAATGAAAAATTTCAGAGCCCAAGAGTTGCAAATACAAATAAAACTAAGAAGTGCAAAAAAAATAGGAGAAAGAGTATGCGCAAGAGAAACAGAAGCCCTCACGGATAAAATGGAAATCCTAAACAAGAAACGTAAACTAAAACAGCATAAAGATCGTATCTATATAAACAACGATTGGACATCCAAAGAAAAAGAAATACAAAAGGAAATAACTAAAATAGCAAAGGACGAAAGAAGCAAAGGTAAGCAAACGAAAATCGGCTACAAGAAATTAATAGTGAATGGCAAAAGCTAGATATGGGACGAAGAGAGAGAACAGCTGATAGAAAGTTCAAAAAACTAATAAACGAAGAACAGCGGCTGAAATATGATATTGACATGGCAAAAAAAGACTCGGAAATGCAAACGGTTAACGAAAACAAAATAACGCACACAAAATAAAGAAAGAATCTCAATAAGAAGAAAAGAACAAAACCCATTAGAATGGGCTCTTGGAATATTAGAACCATGCTGGCAGCAGGTAAGATGCAAGAAATAGCTCTTGAAATGAAAAAATACCAACTAGAAATCCTAGCCGTACAGGAAATACGATGGAAGAAAAAAGGAAAAATTGAGAAGAAAAACTTTAGCATGTATTATTCGGGAGAAAACAAACAGGGAACGAATGGTACGGCATTTATGGTGAACAAAAAAATGAGGGAAAAACTGATACAATTCAAAGCAGTTAATGAAAGGATATTTTACATAAGAAAATAAACAAGCCCACATCTCGATAGTCAATTGCTATGCACCCACCGAAGAAGCAAACCAAGAAGATAAAACAGAATTCTAAGACATCCTGGAAGAAACCTGTGAAAATATTCCGAGGAATGACATATTAATAAAATTGGGTGATTTCAATGCAAAGATCGGAAAGGAGGACTATAATCGTAATGTAGCTGGCAAAGAAACTATTCATGCAACTACGAATGATAATGGAGGAGAAATCTGCAACCTAGCAGCAGCAACAAATACATATATAGTTAGTACTGGGCATAAACATAAAAAAGAAAACAAAATAACATGGATGATACCAGGAAGAATGGATGGAAACCAAATAAATCATACTCTAATTTCGAAAAAGTGGACACAAATAGTACAAGACGTAAGGTCATATAGAGGGGCAAATGGAGGCACTGACCACATATTGTTGATAGCAAAACTTAAGATGAAAATAATCAAAGCAAATAATCATAAGGAAGGAAAAAGGAGGAAATGGAATATAGCCAATCTGAAAACGCAAGAAACAAAGCAACAATATACAGAACAACTGGAACAGAAATTGGGTCAGTACGAGCACATAGAAATAGAAGGAGAATGGAAAAACATAAAGAACAGCATAATAGAGACAGCAGAACAAATAATAGGATTCCAAAAAAACAGAATCGAAAGAATGGTTTGATGAGGAATGTCACCAAAAAAGTCAACTGAAGCACCTCGCAAGAAACAAATGGCTACAAAGTGCCGAACAGGAACAACTGGACCAATATAGAAAAGAAAAACAAGAAGCATTGAAACTCTATAGAAGAAAGAAGAACACATGGATCTCTGAACAAATGTAAGAATTAGAAACGAATAATAAAGACAACAAGAAATTGTTCGAATAGATAAAACAACAACACAGTACCAAAAAATCTGTCACAAAAATAAACAAAAAAGATTGGGAAAAACATTTCACGGACCTATACAAAAACGACAATAAGGCATATTCAGAGGATGAGGATATAAGAGATAACAGAGATGAAGAGGAAGTCGCACCTTCTTATTAGGAATTCATGGAGGTATTAAAACAACTAAAACTAAACAAAACGCCAGGGCCAGATGAAATCAACAACGAACTGATCATCAACGGCGGAGAGGAGCTCACGAAGCGAATGCACAAGTTAATGGTTACAATTTGGAAGGACGAAAGCATGCCAATAGAATGGAAAAACGGACACATCGCACCAATCTTTAAGAAAGGAGATCCAACTAAGTGCTGCAACTACAGACCAATTATGCTACTAAATACAACGTATAAGAAATTGACCACAATTATAAGAAACCGACTAAATCAATACACAGAAAAAATTATAGGACCATATCAACAGGGTTTTAGAACAATAGATCAAAGGAAGATCAACAATAGATGCAATACACGTACTGGCACAAACAATTGAAAAAAGCTATGAACATGACATAGAATTACACATACTATTCATCGACTTCCAACAGGCCTTCAACAGCATATACAGACAACAATTATTAAAAGAAATGAAAAAAATGGAGATACCGGCAAAATTAATAAGACTAACTAGAATGACAATAAAAGACTCAACAGCAAAAGTTAAAACAAATGAGGGCGATACAAATGACATCAAATTAGAACTTGAAGTAAGACAAGGAGACAGTCTGTCAACGACAAACGACACTATTTAATATCGCTCTAGAAGGAGTAATTAGGGACACAGGGCTGAAAAAGACAATTATTCAAAGCTCAACACAGATCATAGGATATGAAGATGAACTGGGACTGGTAGCACGAGATAAAAAAAGACTAGAAGAGGCACTTTTAACCCTGGTAAGAGAAGCAAAGACGAGAGGACTAATAACCAATCAGAATAAAACAAAAAATTTTATAAGCATACGAGACAATGTAAACAGAATAGCAGAAATAAAGATAGGTGAAAATACATTCCAGAGAGTAGATTGCTCCAAATACCTGGGGGTGATGGTGGACGGCAAAAACGGAAGGAGTATAGAGATAAACGACAGAATTAAAGCAGGTAATAGAGTATATTGGAAATATCACCAACTACTCAAGGACAAAAACCTGAGCAAAAAAAAACAAAATCAAAAATATACACAGCAGCAATCAGATCAGTGATAGCCTACGGAGCAGAAGTAATGTGCCTTACGAAAAAAGACGAAGAAAAGTTAAAAATAATTGAGAGAAAAATTATAAGGATACATGGCTCAGTAAAGACAGAAACAGGGGAATATTGAAAGCTGATGAACCATGAAATAATAAATATAAATAAAGGAGAAGATATAGTAAAATTCATTAAAGCACAAAGCCTCAGATGGTTTGGGCACACACAAAGAAGAGGGGTAGAAGAACTGATCAGGAAAATAATGAACTGGAAACCAGTAAAAAATAGACCAAGAGGAAGACCAAAAATTAGATGGGAAGATCAACTGCTAGACGATATACCAAAGATGGAAATTGCAAACTGGAGAGAAAAGATTCAGGACGGGAGAGAGTGGAAGAAGATAGTAGAGAGGGCAAAAAAACATCACAACCTATGAACTAAGACCTAAAGGAAAAGCGGACTAATTTACCGCGTGAAATGGATTAAAAGAGCTCATATTTGATCGAACTATACTCTAACAAGAGTGAACGGTCCATATAATAATTCCAGGTATGTACCTGTATAAATTACCCTCCTTGAAGTTGGTGTAAAAGGTATTCACCATTTATGTATTGTCTTTTGGAAGGATTACTAGAGAAAATCCAAATACATTTTGAAAAAATGGCTGAAATCTCTGAAATTCTTGTAACAGATTCCGTAATGAGTGTACATGGGTGGTAAATGATTTTAAATTTCACTTAAAGAAAGTGCTAAAAAGTCTAAAACATTTATGGTACTGTTCTGCATCTGGTTTCCAGGCAACCTGTTATACCGACGGTTAGTTTTTTTAATATTTTGAGTAGTAACTATGTTGGTTATCAACAATTTGCTGTCAAAAATGCACATTTTGCCATTTTTTGTCTACCAGTAAGAAGAAAAACATTCAAAACAAAATTTAAGATAACCGCATTATAGAGCATGTAAAACAATTTAAACAAGGTTTTATAAATTTCGCTATACTTAATTGTTGCTTATAAAACTATAAATTAAGTCAGTTTAACGTTAATATAACGTATGTAAAAAATACAACTTATATCTCGATATTACGTGAAATAGCTCAAAGAAATGAGTAAAAATACACGGTTTTTATGACGCTCAGTGTAACTACGTAACAATTGTTTTAGTTTCTATATGGACGGAATAACAAAATTTATGTACATCTGACCAATTTTTTCTCAATTTAATTATTTATTGACAATTTAAATGAAAAATAGCCGATTTTAGGAATTTTCGTCTATAAGTTACAATGTTTTACCAAAAAACTGAAAAAAGAACCGATTAGTTTATTGAAATAGCCTTAAAATGAGTTGAAGTAAAATAGAATTGGAGCTTTGTTTATCAATAAACATTAACTATTCAAATTTATTTCTTACGTTTTAAGCTAACTACCTGAGGTACCCCTAAACCCTAAAAATGTCATCAAAACGACGATTTTGAAGCTCTTCCGACTGGATTAAAGAAGCTATTATCGATTCAAACAAAAGTTGTGTATTTTTAATGCTAAATTTCAACTATTTCATTAAAAATAAAGTGTTTCAGTTGAAAATTCAAAGTTGCTACACCCACCGCTTTCGCAGGCAGAATAAAAACCCTGCTATTGCATAAGTATATAGATTTTGAAAAACCATTCAAAAAGCATTCCAAAGTTTTTTCGATATGCCGTCTAGTTCTCGAGATATTTGACAATCGCCTTTCTGGACAGAGCCCTTAAATAATGTAAACATTCTTATTCAAGCTAGACATAAGCCGAGTGAGAGAGCTGACCGTGAAATTCATTTGCGATGTTTCCAAATTTACCGGATCTCGGGTTGTCTGCAAAATATATATTTACCATATACACAACGGATCGCGCGCGCTGCCCTCTACAGCGGATTTAGTGGAACCACTGCAATATAAAATTCACCAAAAGGGGTGCAAAATGAGGTCCAGACAAAAATCGATTTCCTTGTACCCTAACCATTGTTACATCGAGATGTCACTATATACACGTGAATACAAGGTGAGATCCAAAATCGGATCTCGCCTTGCAAAACGGATCTCATCTTGTATGGCTTATGATACAAACGGATCTCGCCTTGATATGAAGACAGATATATATATATATATATATATATATATATATATATATATATATATATATACATCGTGTCTACTTGAGTTGGAAACATATGGGAAACTTTTTTATTATTAATTTTACGAAAAAAAGTTATTCTTTATAAAAAGTTCTGCATGCCCCAAAACATAAGATTCAATTATCAAATGTCAAATTTTCTCAATATTATACGAGGTATGTCAAAAAATATGAATTTCGGCTAAGGGTAAAGTACCTTTATTTCTCTCAATATCGAAAATTCTTATTATAAAAAGTTGTTTGGAAATAAAAACCAAGCTCAAATATGTAATTACATGCTTCTAATTGGAAAAAAATATTTTCCAAATTTTTCTCAAATTTATTGATACTAACTTCGTTTTTATTCATTACACATACGATAACTCTTTTATTATTACTTTTACGAAAAAAGGTATTCTTTATAAAAATCTCTGTATATCCTAAGACCGAAGATTCAACCAACAGATATGACATTTTATTAATTTTATAGGAGTTATGTCAAAAAATATGAATTTCACTCAAGAGTAAAGTACCTTTATTTTTCACAATATTGAAAACGGTTATTAAAAAAGTTGTTTAGAATTAAAAACTATGTGTTAATATGCAATTACATCCTTCTAATTGAAATACTGTGAAATATAAAGGTGCTATAATATTGAGCGAATTTTATATTTTTTGACACACCTCGTATAAAATTAATAAAAGTTGATATATCATGGTTGTGTCTTAGATTTTAGACCATGCAAAGTTTTTTATGAAGAATAACTTTTTTCGTAAAATGAATAATAAACGAGTTATGATATTTGTAATAATTAAAAACGATGTTGAGTACCCATAAATTTGAGAAAAATATTTTTTTTTCAATAAGAAGCATGTAATTGCATATTTCATCTTAGTTTTTAATTCCAAACAACTTTTTATCATAAGAATTTTCGATATTGAGAGAAATAAAGGTACTTTACCCTTAGCCGAAATTCATATTTTTTGACATACCTCGTATAATATTGAGAAAATTTGATATCTGATAATTGAATCTTAGGTTTTGGGGCATGCAGAACTTTTTATAAAGAATAACTTTTTTTCGTAAAATTAATAATAAAAAAGTTTCCCATATGTTTCCAACTCAAGTAGACACGCTGTATATTTATATATATATATATATATATATATATATATATACATATACATATATATTCGGTTTTATAACGTCTTACGACGTTGTCCGACTCCCAAACGCCACTGTATTCTGTCCTGAGTTAAGTCTTCATTTAGATTTCGACCGCTAATCGCTTTCCTAACTCCCAGATTCCAGCTCTATGGTGGTCGTCCTCGTTTTTTCTTCTCTGGGGGTTGCCTCATCATAGTTTTTTTAGGCAATCTTTCGTCCCCCATTCGGCTCACATGCCCATACCATATGAGCTGTTTTCTTTCAATATTCTCAACTATAGTGCCCTCTACACCCATTTGTTGTTTTATTACTTCATTCCTTATTCTTTCGGCTCTTGATATTCTCATCGATCTTCTGATGGCATCCATTTCCGTGGCTTCGACCTTTTTCTTATACCTCTTGATATACCAGAGAAAAAAATAAAACCGGACTTGTGTTCATTTTGCGAGGTTCAACCTCTGTTTCCTACACTAATACCCTAACGTTTTCTATGATTGATATTTGAACCCTTAGTCAAACTTTGCGTCAATTGATGTATAGACCTGGATGCCGTGTACCAAAATAGCAAGTTGATTAATAGCAAGCTGAAAATTTGTTAATACCTTAACGGTGTCTAGTCGGACAAACTTTGATATATGGGAACACTCGAACTGGGGAAGTTTTAATTGTGGAACAGGTTAAAAATTTGGAACACCAGACTGCGAAAACGTTCCATGTATTTTGTCGGACAGAACTTCCACTTAATCTGTTACCATTTCATTAAACTCTCATGCAAAAATCAGATTGGTGTTTATCACCAACTGGGCATTTTGATGAGTGGAACACGAAGAACATGTCAAATGACAGGAATCATGTTGGTTAGTAATATGTAGCAGTCTGATTTTTGAATAAGAGTTTAATGAAAGGGTAACAAATCAATTGAATGTTCTGTCCGAAAAAATACAGGGACGTTTTCGTAATCTGACGTTAAAATATTTAAACTTTTCCACAATTAAAACTTCCCCTGTTCAAGTGTTTCCGTACATCAAAGTTTGTCTGACTAGACACCGTTAAGCTATTAACAAATTTTCAGGTTGCTATTAGTCAACTTTTTTTGGTACGCGGGATCCAGGCTAGGACGCTTTCAATGTGTATAATGTTGAGTCATTTTTGCCAAACTTATAACTTTTAAACCGAAAATGACGTCAGAACCGCTAAAGATTCAAGCTCAACTTTTTAATACGCGTCTATCGATATACAACATCGACTATTTATGCGAGGCTAATGTGGCCCTTCCGGTTAAAACTGTTAACCGGAAGTGATATAACATCTAAAAGTGTACATTTCTTTTTATCTTCGAGTCGCGTCGAATATTATATCGCTTGTACAATTTCAGTGACTTTAAAACAACACTTCCAGTTGGAACTCTGGAAGCGGAAACTATCTGTTTTAATAAAGGAGGAGTTACGGACGAGATGGAGATTCGCGGATGGACAGACAGGCATGAAACCGGAAGTATCTATTTGTTCTCGTCTTGCTAATTCCCTTCGCATAATATATAGTTTTTATTGTTTTGGCCTTAGACCATAAAAACTGATAGACACGCCGTAATACTATTCACTCGTCTCGAGGAGTGAAGCCAACATAAAACGATTCACACAGCTGTGTGTGACGTCAGTTTACGGCTGAAAACGTTAGAGATTAGAAGTGTTTATAGGCGTTGTGAATTAAAATAAAGTATATTTTCTACATCCAGTAACAAATCAAAATATGTAATATTTGACCCTCCACATATGTTAAGATTTATTTGCAATACTTAAGGTTATTTAGGTCAACAAGCATGTTCATGCTTTTAAGACTTTTTTTACGTGCATTTCATTGTAAGTAAACTGAAATTGTAAATTATTGTAATAACTATTGATTTGAATAAACGTATATTATATTACAAAATTTTGTTGACGGGAATAATAAAGCGATTAAATGGAAATATTTGGAAGAATTAGTAGACATTCAAGAAAAGGAAGGCCTTCATCTTGCAACTAGGATAACCCGAAGGCATTTAAATTGGTATAAGGAAAAAATGAAGTTGAAATTAGCTGCCCAAACATTCAGCCAAAAAGTTGCTAAGGCAATACATTATTTGAGAAATAAAAGCTCAAAAAAATTTGTACGTAGCGAAGCTACTCAAAATTTCATTGAACATATCAATGGTATTTTTGATATTTTAACCCACATAACAATGATGTTCGCATCATGTTCTAAGCATATCCTACCAACATTCGTCGAAGTATATCCTTTTTAGTATATGCGTAGTACAAGCATAGCATGTACCATAAAAAACATTCTAAATTTCATGTTCTTTGCATGTGCCTCAAAGAATATTCTTGCGCCGAATATACTGAGCACATTCGGGTACGTAGTATCTCGGAATGTTCGTAAAAGTTTATTCTTAGAATATACCTTAATCGAATATTCTTAGTATATGCGTAAGTATATGCAAAAGTATATACTTAACACATACCTACTTGTATATACTTTTAAAATATCTAAAAAATAATATACTGTATGTACCTATACTACATTCGCTCTCGCGAGATTTTTTTTGACACTGACGTTAGTAATTTCTTTTTTGAAAAATTCAGTTGTCAGAAGTGACTGGAAATTACTACAAAACCAACGCACCTGCTCATATTATATATTATTAATAGTAAACAGACATAAAAATAACATAAACCTTACGCCAATCAATATTTATTTATTTAAACCATTATAATGTATTGGTAGCAAATGAGAAAATTATTTATTGTACAAAATAAAAATATTTTGTAGAAATAAACTTCACAAAATTTTATGAGATTAGTAGACACTCCCACTATTTCTAATAATTCTTCTTTTTTTAATGAAAGATTAAGTTGATTTGAGTTGATTTGAGTTGATTTTAGCAGTTAACAGTGTGAGGTAGGAATTTTTGTGTTGTAGGTTTCCTATTCCGAATGTCTCAAAAAAAATCTCGCGAGAGCGAATGTAGTATACCTATAGGAAGAAGAATAATGTGAGCCTATAGATTATCAACTTCGAATAATTAATAAAATTTATGTATTTTAGTAGGTACTACTGAACTATCTAATTCATTTTTTTTAAACCGTTTTAATTCTATGGTAAAAAGTTTAAAACTTAATTCTATTGTGAAGAAAAATGAGAAATTCTCGTTTCGTTTTCAGTTGAAATGAATATACCATTTTGATTTTTAGTTTATACCATAAGTAATAGCTATTTGTATAACAAGGGAGGAAAGTGCTACTTTTCCTCCCGAGAATGAAGTTTACTGCCCGACGCGTAGCGGAGGGCAGTAATCATTCAAGGGAGGAAAAGGCACTTTACTCCCATGTTATACATATGGTTTTTCCACCTTCCTCAAATAACAAGTCATTTTTTCATTTTAACTTAATTTATTTATGTAACTAACCAACAAAATTTATTAGAACTAAAACTAACAAGTAGGTACAATATAACTGTCAACTGTCAAATATAAGTCAAATTATTAATGTAAACATTGTTAAATCAGAATAACAATTTACTGTTTTTTACCATTCTGCAAAATAGAGAGTGTTTTTAAATAAACGTTAAAATGTATAGATACTTACGTAATAGAAAATAGATATTGTACAGGGCGTCAATAAGTTATATTTCATGAATGAAATACCATGACGTCATTTTTACTTTTCCTCCCTAGGGAGGAAAAATATTTTCCTCCCTAGGGAGGAAAAGTACAACTTTGCTCCCTACAATTAGGTCCGGAAAAGTATACTTTCGGTAGAGGTAGGTGGAAAAATAATTTTCGGGAATCCGGAAACGGCCATTCATTAGCTTTGATCGCGCAGTACGTCCTGGGTATACCCAGAGGGAGAACGCCTGCGCATTACAAAATTGGGCGTTCGCGGAGTCCAAATCTTTCCCTCTGAACACCCTCCGGATTTTTAATTCGGTGTTCGCGCAGTACAGAAAAAAGATCCTGAACGTGTCCGGAATACCCTCTCGACGTTCGAGGATTTTGTTTCGGATTTTAAGTTCGCACAGGCGCACAAAATATTTGGGAAGAATTTCTTGACATTCTGTTCTTACTCTTTCCAATTCTTAACCTAAAATATTGTTTTGTTAAACAGCTTGTAGATGTATATTCTGGTTTTTAAAGTTTTGGAAGTGTTGTATCATTTAAATATTCTTCAAACAAATTTTAATATTTTTTATATTAAAGCTTTTTTAGTTGTTTTTGTCAATGTTTTCCATTTCGTATGTTTATAAATAAGTAGGTACCTTTTCTAGTATTATTTTCATTCGATATTCGATAATTATCTATTACGGTAGTATGTATTACAATAAATTGTACTGTTTTTACTTAATTTCTTCTATCTAAATGAGCTTATAAGTATCTACATATTCTTGTGGTTTATTTTTCAGTTTAATTTATGAGTTAAATTAGTCTCTTATTGAATATAATGAAACATAAACAATACATCAAACTTATTCTGAAACTATTTCTTGTGTCTTGTTATATTTCATTATTTTTGTGGTGTAATAAACCACAACACAATACCACAACCCATTAAATTCAATACATAGATATCAAAATTGGAAATGATTGTTTTACTAAATTATTCCTTCCTTCAGATAATGTTCAACCCCCATGAAGTTAAAGGTAATTTTTATATCTAAATATCAACAATCTTTTACTATCTACAAGAATGTAAGCTGGATTTCAGAGTGGAAATAACCACATTATATTGTGGAAATAATATAGAAAGACTAATCAAATTTCTACCTTCTAAGAAAGGCATTGAATTATTGAATAGAAAGTTAATCGTTTGCCTGTTGCCTTTATTCTCTTTTCTCTTTCTCTTTGTTGACATACAAATTTGTTGCATTTGCATTTTTTTTGACATTTATTTCGAAATAAGAAAGAGACAACCAAAGGCTTCCTTCTCTAACCTTAATGTATGCAACCCGTCATTACATTGCAAATCCGAAAATTGTTCGCGGAGCGAAAAATCCTGAGCATGTCCAGGATAAGTTTACGTTGACGCCTGCGCATTGGAAACTAATCCCGAACTTACTCTGGGTATGCTCGATTTGTACTGCGCGAACACTACTATTGTCATTCTGACCCTTGCATTGCATTTTATACCTGCACAAGGGAAGGGGGTAGGTAACAAAAGAGCAAAATATGAAAATAGTTTCCAGTACAGTTATGCATTTATGTCTACGATGTTAGGTAGGACCAAGTATTTCTAGCTACAAGGACTAAAACATTTTTAAGAACATAAAAAGCAGTTTGAAAATAATAAATTCATATTGGTACTTCAATATTTCCTAAATACCTAGTAAGTAAAAGTATGTATAATGTATATAGATACCTATAAATTTTAGTAATTTACATACATATTATAATATATTTGGCTATTATATAATTATATAAGCAGCATTTTTATTTTGATGTGCACATAATAACTAAATATATTACTTATATTTTATATATAGGCTACTTACCCATATAATATTTATTATACATAGGTACCTATATAACTAACTAAAGTTTATATATTTTATACTTACTTTTTACGTAATATTGTAGAATGTAATATCTACATTCTCATATGCAATTAGAATATGTAAATATAATATATTAGTAGAACCAAAGAATACTAACACACCCTGTGGGTGTGTTAGCATTCTTTGGTAGAACCTATAGGATGAAATTGGGTGAAAACATACTTCTGAGAAATACAGCACATCCTTGGAATATTCTTCCCATATACTAAAAATATGTGCGATAGTACATTCTAAGTATATACATAGAAGGTATATAGCACTTCCTTGGAATATTCTTCCCATATACTAAAAATATGTGCGATAGTACATTCTAAGTATATAACTAGAAGGTATATAGCACTTCCTTGGAATATTCTTCCCATATACTAAAATATGTGCGATAGTACATTCTAAGTATATAAATAGAAGGTTTATAGCACCTCCTTAGAATCTTCTAAAAAGTATGTTCTTGGTATATACTGAAAAGAAGTGCGGTAGTACATTCTAAGTATATACATAGAACGTTTAAGTACTGTAATGTAGTATATACTCAGTATATGCTCTGCACATTCGCAATGGTAATTACGCATATTCTAAGTATATACTTTTTCTGAAAAGTATGTTCTATGAATCTACTAAGAACATGAAATTGTTATGTGGGAAATAGCCGAAATTTATTGGCAAAACACCTAAAATCCAGTTTACAGCAGCACAAGAAACAAGCGATCGATTTTTCAAAAAATTGAATCTATAAAATATCTTAGATCGCTTAAATGTTCCAACAATGGTGAACCACTATAATATCCAAGCCAAGGAAAAACGGGTTTTATTGGTATGATCATTAGTTTAAAGTCACTAATGGTAATTTAAAAAAATTACTTCGAGGGTATGGATGGAGGTCTGAAGTTCTTTCGGTCTATAAACTTTCTCAAAATCACTTAGAAGTTTTTTTTATTTCTATTAGGAGTCATGGAGGTTACAACAACAACCCAACGGCAAAACAATTTACAGCTGCATATAAAGACTCTTAATGCACACAAGTGTTACAGGATCTACCCAGGTTAATTGTATAGAACAGACACCTTCCATAATTTTAGCAATGAGCACAACAAATACTGTGAAAATGAAAACAGATGATCATCAACTCATTGACAACTTTATAACTGATGAAAATAATAGGGAAACAATAACTAGTAACCATGATTATACTGTAAATAATTTAAGTTTTTCAAAAACATTGTCATCATATGTTTTTTATGTTGTTGGTTATATCGCTGAGTTTGTAGTTAAGAAAGTTGAGAAAACAACCTTCTAAAGACTTCATTCAGAAAGCGAAATTAGATTTATGTACAATTCAAAAAAATTGAATGATTCTAAATTAATGAGAAGATATGTACATACAAAGAATGAATACATATTGATCATGATTTTGAGACAAACCATTTGTTTAATCTAATAAAGATAATTTGTTTCCATTAGATTGCAACATTGCAACAAGTTTCCATTGCAACATCAGATTGTACCACGAAGGTGAAAAACTAAATAATGTAATAAGAGTTAGAAGTAATTTAACAAAAGCTATTTTGTTTTGTGGTCAATAAATTAATAGATTTCCTACATATTTTTTCACCTAACCTGAAACTTCCACCCAAAAAAAAATTACTCTCCTTCAAATTTATTTTTGATTATCAAACAAGAAGAGATATACCAACGATAAAATATGTACCTACTTTTAAATAAAACATTTATTTTTACAAAATTACTTTAAGTCAAAAATACTTATTAATTACTTTGCTAAATTATTTATCTTCCATATTTTTTACGAAATATTGAAGTTATATTAAAATTAATCTAGAATTGGGTAATTTTATTAGTGCTTTGCTAAGAATCCAAACGAGTTCTTGCCGTATTGTGACGTCACTTTCGCGGAAGGTGTTTGCTTCAACGGTTCGGTACAAGGCGTGTCTATCACTTTTTATGGTCTAAAGTCTAAGGTTTTGGCGACTTTAAAACAGTACTTCCGGTTTCAACTCTGCAACCGGAACCCCGGAGTCACATTTCTCACCTTTAGTACCATCATTGGGTTATATGTAAACTGTCAGTCGGCACCTCATTTGTCATTCTATTTAGATTAATGACGGAGGCGTACAGTCAGGAGAGAATGAGGAGAACAGACAAACAGACAGATATGGATAAATCAATGTTTTCACGTTTTTATTTGTCAAAATTTGTGAAAACAAAAATCAGTAACTTAAACACGTCAGAAGAAAAGTCTTTGAGTAGGTACCTTATGAAAAACTTTGTGTAAGATTTCGGTAAACAGGTCAGTACCTGCGTTTTTTCAATCCAGATGATCGAAACCGATCTCCAATTTTAAAATTTCGGTTAATCCGCATTATATGTTATTTATAAAATTGAAATGTCACAAGAAAATATCTTCAAAACATTATTATCCTCTTTAATCAAAGAGGTAAACACGAATTAAAATAAGGTGCTACTTTATAAAGCTCTCTATTACACGGTATGAGATCCCCTAATAAAAACCGTGTCTAGACCATATTATTAAGACAAAAACATCCACCTGTTACTCCCCTCACAAAATACGAGACACAAAATCGATGCTATACATTACAGTGCTTTATGCAGAAAACAGATAGGCGGAATTATAAAGTGCTATCCATCCTGAAGTCTAAATAATAAAGCCTTATAAACAGCATTTGAAAGTAGCATTTATTATACACGCAATAAAAAGTAAATATTTTAGGTTCGTTGTTTTTTGTGGAATATACACACAACCAAACTTTATGAAATCATTTGATATTTATTATTATTTCGTGCGAATTTAAAAAACAAACACACGAAGTCAAACAATATTTATTTTAAAGCAATTTAATAAACAAGCTAAAAATGCGAGCATTATCATAACGAAAACTTTGTTTATATACGTATTTAAATCCATAATATGGAAAATTGCTATTACGAAAAATTGTTTAGAATTAAAAATTATGTTTTAATGTGCAAATATATCATTTTAATTTAAATGTTGTGAACTACACTGCGCGTCATAGAAAACGGGCACCCCAAAAAATGGGTCATTTTTCATGTCTCGTATCTCGTAAACCTGTGGTCCGCTTTAAGTAATTTTTTCAATATCTTATTCTTTAACAATATCGCTGTATATAGTAATAATGTTGTTGCTAAACAGGTAAATTTTCATTGTATACCTACCGGGTGTACCAATCAAACTGTGTTTTTTCCTTAAAGTTTGCAACACCCTGTGAAATATTCTAGTATTTATAAAACACTGAAATTAAAGCCCTACATTAACCTCAGGTTCTCTTAACATTCTGTTTCATGATTCATTCGCCTATGTTGGATAGTACAAAAGTTATTAGGTAGGTACTTTAATAATTAGGCATAGTCTTTATCATTACAGGGTGTTTCTAAATGCGAGAACCAGTGCGACAAACATTAAGGGGTAATTCTGCATTAAAAAATAATGACAGTTTGCTCTACAATCGTATGCCCGCAAAGGCTTCGTTGCCGAGATACGGGATGTTGAATTTTTTCTTACAAATTGACGATTTATTTATTCCTTAAAAATTGGTTGAGATATGCAAATAAAATTTGGTGGGTTTCATGACGTAGTTATTGCACATTTTTTGACATACAATTAAAAATTTTATATTCACCATTGGCGTTCATACGTGAATATAAAATTCTTAATTGCATGTCAAAAAATGCGCAATAACTATTTCTTAAAATCCACCAAATTTCAATTGCATATCTCAACCGGTTTTAATGCAATAAATAAATAGTCGGTTTGCAAGAAAAAATTCAACATCCTGTATCTCAGAGGCGAAGCACTTGCGGACATATGTTTATAATGGAAATGGTCATTATTTTTTCATGCAGTGTTACCCCTTAAAGTTTGTCGTACTTATTTAGAAACACCCTGTACTGATGAAGAACATGGCTTGTTGTTAAAGTACCTAACTTTTGTACTATCCAATATAAGCGAATGTATCAATAAACAGAATGTTAAGAGAACCTGAGGCTATAGTTATATTTTAATTGCAGTATTTTATAAATGCTAGAATATGCCACAGGGTGTTGCAAACTTTGAGGAAAAAACACAGTTTGATTCGTACACCCGGTATACAATCAAAATTTACGTGTTTAGCAACAATATTTTTACAGCGAAATTGTTAAATAATAAAGCTATAAGATATTGAAAAAATTACTTAAATCGGACGACAGGTTTAGGAGACACTTGACATCAAACATGACCCATTTTTTGGGGTGCCCGTTTTCTACGACGCGCAGTGTATAAAGATACGATACTCGAAATTCATATTTTTTATATACCTCGTATAAAATTAATAAAATTTGATTCGTGATAGTTGCATCATAAATCTTAGACCAAGAAGAGCTTCTTATGAAGAATAACTTTTCTTCGTCAAATTAAAAATACAAGATTTATAAATGAAAATGATGTTGGTACCCATAATTTGAGAAAATTCGTCAAATATTATAATTTTTTATTCCAAATAACATTTTAAGAACAATTTTCAAATATTGTGAAATACATAATACATAAATATACTTTTTACTGATGAACTGTAGTAGTACTTATGGAACAGTCTATTCATCATTAAAGGGGAGGCCGTATACTTACTCGTACAAACATTTTGAAAGTTATTAATACATTACTGCTTTCAAAATATACTCAAATTGTATTTTTATACATTTATTACACATATTATTTTATATAATAATTAAATTCACTATAAAATATCATTTATATTTTATTAATAGCTAAATAATTTAAAAATTAGTTTGACATTCACGAAGTGTCAAACTCAAATGTAAATAATAACATTTGCTTTGCTTAACAAATTCAGATTAAAAAAGTAGCCTACTTCCTAATCAAAGATTCCAGCTGACGTTTCGTGCGTGGTATGAAATAACCGGATTGTGACGTCACATTTTAGATTTTGAGGTCGATTATCTCGAAGACGGTTAGAGATATCGAAATGCCGATTTCAGATTTGGATTCAGAAGACAAAACTACATAAGAATCCATCGATACATCTGCTCTAAGTATTGCAGGAGCGGCAACGCTTAAACGTTTAAATTGTTTTTATTTTTTTTTGTGTTTTGTGGAAGTCAGCGTTATCACCTCTAGTCCTTATGCAAATTTCAGTTTGCGTGGGCACGCTCCTAATCAAATTATCAACATTTTGTTGTGGTAGGTTGCTCCATACTTCAAGAGCAGCTTGTACTAGCCGTGCAGTGTTTTGTGCATTATCTCCACGAGCTCTAAGTTTTCTTTTAAGCTTATCCCACAAATACTCTATAGGGTTAAGCTCGGGTGAGCAAGCAGACCACCCCAAACAAGGGATACCTTCTGCTCCAATGATGTCTTTAGTTACTCTAATGGTATGTGGAGGTCCATTATCATGAATGAAATTAAAATTTTCTCCTGTTGCACCTCTCCAGAGCCTGAATACAGGTTATCAACATAGCTGTGAGCAGTTAAAGTTGATTGGATGAAAATTAAAGATGTATACTTCTTGGCACGAACTCTTCTTCTTATCGTTTCAACTGAAACAGTTACACCTGTAGCTTCCAAAAGCTGCCTTTGGAGCTGCAGGTGAGAAATCGTAAAACGTTTTTTGCCAGACCTTATTACTTTAAAATTTAAATTAGGTATCATTAAGGTATCAAATAGGTATCATCAAATCCAAAATATTTCAATTTAGCACAGAGAAGAGCGTGATCAATAGTATTCACTAATATAACATTTGAGCCAGCCTATATACAGAAAACCTCTTTTTCTACAACCACTATTCAAAATGCACTTTTCTGTACAGTTTTATGTTAGCAAACTTGATATTTACTCACAGTATAAGATATTTGACATTAGTGTGCAGAAAAGTGACGTTTCTGTGCCGCAAAGTGACGTTTCTGTGCCGCAAAGTTATTTTCTGCACAGTTGACTACCTCATTCTGAGTAACGTTATATTCTGTTTACATCCGTAGACTACCTCATTCTGAGTAACGTTATATTCTGTTTACATCCGTGGTTAAACTTTAGACAAATATATAACCTATAAGACAATTATTATATTTAGCTATATCATAGAAACTAAATTATGGATGTTACAACTGTTTTATTTTACAATTTTATTCTTATTAAACATTTTATAATTATCAAATAACCAATAAGGATTTAGCAACCTCTACAAGACGTCGAATGAAGTAGGTTTTGTGTAAATCCGTGACTGCATAAATATAATGTCATTAATGTGTAATAATTGTTTAAAATAGTTTAAATTTAAACAAATTAAGGCAGTGCATTAATTTTTTAACTGATTTCTGTGCAATTTATTTAGGTATAAGGAATTTAAATTGATTAGTATTAATTAAATACAGTTTAAAATTTATCACATAGGTACCTATTATAATTAATCGTCGTTTGGAAATTGTGATTTTTATTTTTAGGAAAAAC
This sequence comes from Diabrotica virgifera virgifera, assembly GCF_917563875.1. Lineage (NCBI taxonomy): Eukaryota > Metazoa > Arthropoda > Insecta > Coleoptera > Chrysomelidae > Diabrotica > Diabrotica virgifera. Next base: position 121,190,448 of record NC_065446.1, on the reverse strand, counting down.
TGTGCTTGTAGAAAAAGTATAGTGTGTAACACGTGCAGAAAGGTAATTTCTCACTCGTTTGAATTGCGGCACTCGCTTGCGCTCGTACCGCAACTTTTCAAACTCGTGAGAAATTCGTACCTTTCTGCACTTGTTGCACAATATACTATTCTATTACCACTTTGTATAAAGCTGGTGAAACCTCCAACACGACGTTAAAACGCTCCTTAAACTTAACTTTTTTTACTATTTTTATATCATCTTCATTTACGTTGAGATCATTAAATGATGATGGAGGTTTCACCAGCTTTATACAAAGTGGTAATAGAAAGAGGTTTTCTGTATATAGGCTGGCTCAAATGTTATTTTAGTGAACACTATTGATCACGCTCTTCTCTGTGCTAAATTGAAATATTTTGGAATTGATGATACCTCCTTAAAGTTTTTCAAATTTTATTTGGTAAATCGTTATCAAAAGGTTATCATCATCAACTAGCCTATATTTGTCCACTGCTGAACGTAGGCCTCCCGTAAAAATTTCCACCTATTTCTATCTTGATCTTCTTGCATCCAATTTGTGGTGATGCGCTTGATATCATCCGTCCATCTAGTCGGTGGTCGTCCTCTGCTTCGATATGCCTCCTGCCTTGGTCGCCATTCCAGAATCTTTTTGGTCCATCTGTCATCCGTCAGTCTGGCAACATGTCCTGCCTAAGCCCATTTAGCCATGGCTATTCTTTCAACTGCTTCCGTGACTCCTGTTCTTCTTCTTATTTCTAGGTTTGGTACTTTATCTCTGATGGTAATACCTAACATTGATCTTTCCATAGCGCGTTGCGTAACTCTTATTTTATTTATTGTTCTTTTTGTCAGAGTTAGTGTTTCTGCACCATATGTAAGAACCGGCAAAACACACTGGTCAAAAACCTTTCTTTTTAAACAAACTGGAATATTAGACTTGAAAATGTTATTTAATCTACCGAAGGCAGCCCATGTGAGACCTATCCTTCTTTGTATTTCAGTTGTCTGGTTATCTCGGCCTAAGCGAATCTCATGCCCTAGATATTTGTAAGCTATTACTTGGTCGATGCTATGACTCTCAATCTGAATTTTATCGCTGACTACAAGGTTGGTCATAAATTTTGTCTTTGAGGTGTTAATTTTAAGACCAATTGTTTTTGACACTTTATAGAGCGTGTGCAGCATTTTTGTAGCTTTATCAACTCTATCAGATATTAAAACGATGTCATCGGCAAATCTTAGGTGGTTCAGATCCTCCCCGTTTATATTGATTCCCATATTATCCTCTCCTTCCATTTGCTTGAACATATATTCAAGAACAGCTGTAAACAATTTCGGGGAGATAGTATCACCCTGTCTAATTCCACGTTCTATTCTAAATTTCTTGGTATCTTCATGAAGTCGAACACAAGCTGTACCAGTTTCGTAGATACTTTTAATCAAGGCGATATATCGGTAGTCAATGCGGCAGTCCGCCAATGCTCGAAGCATTTTATGATGATCTATAGTATCGAACGCCTTTTCATAATCCACGAATATAAGAAAGATAGGCTTGTTATACTCTGTGCACTTTTCTATTAGCGTTTTTATAACTTGTAGATGATCGTTTGTTCCGTATCTGGAGCGGAACCCAGCCTGTTCACAAGGTTGGTAACTATCCAGTTTGTTCACAAGCCGTTTTGTTATTATCTTCATGAATAGTTTGTATGTATGGGAGAGCAAACTAGTAGGTCTGTAGTTCTTCAGATCTGAAATGTCACCTTTTTTATGCATTATGGTTATTATTGCATTATGCCACTGAGAGGAGGTTACGCCTCTTTTCAAACAAACATTGAACATCTTTTTCAACACATTTATTAACGTTTCTCCTCCTTCTTTGATGTGTTTAATGACTATCCCATCTTCTCCAGGTGATTTATTGTTTTTCATCTCCGAGAGAGCTGATTTTATTTCCTCTCTTGTGATATCTGGGATGTCTTCTGAGCCTACATTTTGAACTTTTGGTATTTGACTGTGATCAGGATCTGGAAGTTCTTCTCGCTTATACAATTCTGAGCAATTTTTAAAATATCTTCAAAAGGTTATAATCGATAATAATTCATCAGAATTTGCATCTGTCACTTCAGGGGTGCCTCAAGGTTCGGTTCTTGGTCCTCTTCTTTTTTCAATATATATTTCCGACCTGTAGAAACCTTTAAATAATTTAAAATTGCACTCTTTTGCAGACGACACACAACTGTATTTCTCTTTTGAACCTATGTAAATCAAGCGTCACAAAAAATAAATCAGGATTTGGAATCTATTTGTACTTATTCCACTAGACATAATCTTAAACTAAATGCAAAAAATGTAATTCTTAGTTATATTGTTCAAAAAATTATAAAGCCACTGTTCAGGATAACTTAAAACTAATTGTAAAAAATGAACATCTAAAAAATGTTAATAGTTGCAGGAACTTGGGAGTCATTATATGACTGTACGCTACGATTTCAAGAGTATGTCACCCTTTTAGTAAAAAAGTGCTATTTAGTTATGCGTCAACTGTATAGAAGTAAAGGCATTTTAAACTTTAAATTGCGTAAGTTACTTTGTAAAACTATGGTAATGTCAATTCTCAATTATGGGCTCTTGGTATTTTATCCTTGCTTAGATCAAGTTACGAAATTAAGGTTGCAAAAAATTCAAAATAATTGTTGCAGATTTGTCTTTGGCATAAGAAAATATGATCGTGTATCATGCAAAATAAAAGAACTTCAATGGTTAACCATAGATAATTTATACAAATATCACCTCGCCTCTTTGATATATAGAATTATTTCGTCGTGAAATCCTATTTATTCAAGGAACAAATTAGTATTTCGTAGAGATGCTCATAATCTGGATCTGAGATATCCTCATAGTCTTATGCTGCCAAGATATAGACTAGCTATTTTCCAGCGATCGTTTACTTACAATGCTGTTTTAGTGTTTAATAATTTAACAATAAATTTAAGAGGTAAATCTCTTGATTTCATGAAGCGGCATTATAAGAAATTTTTACTACAATCGTAGTAACGTTATCATTATTATACAGTACATTGTTGTCGTTATTGTTACCATTATTTTTGTTTTTATTTATCATTTCTAGTAAGTCTATGTATCATTTCTAGTAGCCACAAGACTATTTCGATCATTTCAGTATTATATTATTATTTATGTCAAATTATAAATCACTTTATTTCTAATTACTTTAAAACTAACTTTGTAAACTTGAGGTTAAGTGGAGTAGCTCTAGCTAGACTTCGCATCATGTATCTCGTGTTTGTAAATTTTTACATACTAAATAAAGGCAATTTATTATTATTATATTATTATGATTGACTCAGGCACAAAACTCAATTCAGGTTAAAGAAAATGTCTTATGTTTTTAATTCAGTTTAATAAAAATTACACATCTTGAATAGCTGTTGAAATGTTTGGTGTTTTATTTCATCATTTTCTACTTTTACCGCTGGTCCTTGGTAATTTTATACATATTGTATACAGTTACAGGTAAAAGTAGATTATTGAACATAATTTCCTACATTTACCGTCGACTTTGGAAATAATTGTATACAATTACCGGTAATTGTATACAGTTACCAATTATCTACTTTTACCGTAACAAATACACCAAATTAGAAGAACATCCGAGTTAAGTTCAATTTCGAGTATTTTTAAGGAGAGATTTTTTTTCGGGCCCCCCTTAACGAACTCCCCTGTGTTAAGAGCTAATATATGGTAGAGGTACATCTGCAGGGCACCAGGTTTCTCCCCATATGATAATCTGACGCGCTCGAGTAACTGCAAAAATCCCCGCTTGGGCTCCCCTACCATAAGTAATACCTAAGACGGTAAATCACACTAAATACCACAATTAGAATAATTTCAGAATCATACTAACGGTCTATTTATCAGTATGTAATTTTTGTTCTATTTGGTTCTTTGAGCTTTGATTTTAAGGTCCTCTTCTTGGCCTGTTTATTACTTTGCCTATTTTTCATCAAATACACTTAGAAATATGCACCTTAGTATGTTAAAATTAACACGATATATTTAATTTTCTTTTAGATCTGCAGATTTGGATGATGCTTGTGTTCAACAGCTGACTTCACCAATAGGTCTTTCAGAAGGTCCTCACTGGGATACTCGACGAAACATACTATACTTTGTTAATATTCTAGATGGAGAAGTATATGCCTACCATTACAATTCGAAAATATTAAATAAGATTAAACTTAATGGTAGGTAGTGATGGTTTCTTGAATTTTTTAATGATGACTGAATATGTAGCGAATTCACTTGATATGTCATGCTCTATGCTAAATAATGAAGTAAATATATTAAAAGTTGTGGGGTGTTTTGGGGGTATTTAACAGCATTTGGTAGAAACTGGCTATACCTTAGTATAACCTAATCTCAATAAACACACACTGAGCAATCAGTCAGCCTCCAAGGTAAACCAACATTGATAAGTCCAGAAAAGAAAATTAAGAACGAAATAGACTACGTACTCTCCAATAACAAAAACGTATGCACCGACGTAATAGCACTAAACAAATGGACGGTCGTGGACGGCCGTAGCTCAGCGGCAAGATACTAGCTTCAGAGCGCCGCTGACGAGATCGATTCTTGGCACCAACGACATTTTTTCTAAAAATTATACGAGCCGTTCACCGTACTTCGGAGGGTACGTTAAGCCGTCAGTCCCCCTGGGCTAGTGCCATCGACACTAACTACTTCAATCAGGGTTAAAGATGTATATAATTATACTGTAATTTATGTTACAATCAACTATGATTTAGTTCCATATACATATAATATTTAGCTTCAACATGTCACAAGAAAACTCTTCAATTTGTTAAGAGATGTCGCTGGATCGCGTCCCAATGGGAATTAGAGAATTCTTTCAAATTCCCCTTAAATTGATGGTTGAGCTGTTTTTCGATTCAGAGGAGTGCACGCTAGCGCTGTTGAAAAAGCCTGAAACGGTGGAAACAGCTGTCCGGCGATTGTGCATCCCTCTGAATCAAAAACAAGCAAAGCCATCATTTACTTTTCTATCTTTACTCAGATTTGAGTACTAGAAAGTTCCTCTTCTGTCCTTTTCCGAGACGAATGAAAACGGAAGGTGATTGCAAGGAATCCTTTTTGTTTCCTACATTCGTCGTCTGCGGTCTTATAAATTGTTAAAGTCGCAGATTAAGGATGTACCAGAAAGAACTTTCAACATGAAAAGTCTCAGAATTAAATTACTATTTACTATTTTAATGGTGGATTCTGCATCTGAAACTCATCAATTTGTTAAGAGATGTCGCTGGATAGCGTCCCAATGGGAATTTGAATGATCTTTCAAATTCCCATTAAATTGATGGTTGAGCTGTTTTTCGATTCAGAGGAGTGCACGCTAGCGCTGTTGAAAAAGCCTGAAACGGAGGAAACAGCTGTCCGGCGATTGTGCATCCCTCTGAATCAAAAACAAGCAAAACCATCATTTACTAGTTTAGTTTTTATCTTTTGTTAATTTTTTTTATAGTAGTCATCCTATGATCTACATTAATATCACAATTTTTCAGGCACCGTATCGCCAGTTGTGCCCTCCCGAAAAGATTCCAATCTCCTAATGGTAGGTGTCAATAGATCTGTGGTAGCAGTACAATGGGATGGAGAAAATAATCTGGGAGGTCAGCAAGTCCTTACTACTCTGAGTCAGCAATTCCCAGAGACCAGGCTGAATGATGGCAAGGCTGATAAACAAGGAAGGTTGTGGTGGGGTAAGTTATGTAACTTTTGTTATGATAGGGAAGCCCAAGCGGGGATTTTTGCAGTTACTCGAGCGCTTCAAATTATCACATGGGGAGAAACCTTGTACCCTGTAAATGTACCTCTACCATATGCTGGGTCTTAATACAGGGGAATTCGTTAAGGGGGGTCCGAAAAAAAATCTATCCTTAGAATAACTCAAAATCGTCAGATTAAGATAAGGTAAGTTCAGTACATGCAAAATAGTGTATATTTCAAAAATCTGACGATTTGAGCGGGGCGTAAGGAAATGTTAAGCGTTAAGTCACAAAGTTTCACAAAAAAAAAGCGAATAATGCGCGAAATGAACGTCAGATCGAAGAACTAAAAAAGACGTTTTCAATATTTTTCAAAAATCTGTCGAATGATACCAAACACGACCCCCCACGGAGAGGAGTGGAGTAAATTTAAAATTTTAAATACGAACCTCGCGATATTTTGCGAAATGAACATCAGATCGAAAAACTGCTATAATAGATGTATTCAATATTTTTGAAAAATCTACCGAAAGGCATCAAACACGAACCCCACGGAGGTGGTGTGGGGGGTTACTTTAACATCTTAAATAGGAGCTCCCAATTTTTATTGTAGATGTAGGAGCCCCCATTTTTTCGAGATAGATGCTGCTATAATTGGAAAAAACCATTGTTGGAAATGGAAAATTAAATTAAAAAAGGGGAAGTCCTCCACTTTATGTAAAACTTAACTTAATTTCTTTTGGTTGTAGGACCTACTCTTCACAACCCAATAGGTCCGCATAACCCTCGAGTAACTGCAAATTTAGCATACTTGCCTCCTCTACTTACTTATTGGAATTTACTTTTTACTGATATATTTTAAAAATATTGTAAACATATTATGTGTATCACGACTGGCTTCATAAAAAAAATAAATCTGTGAATAGTTGTTGATTGAATAAAATTGATTAGTCGATTATACTATTTATTGTATTATGTTTGAAAATTTTAGTTTGACTATTTCGGTTAGTAGTCCATTTACTCAGCGTTTCTGCAGGCAGCGATTAATTTCATTTGAGATGCTAGGGGTGATTTTCACGATTTTTTTGCCAAAAAAAAAGGACCAATTTTATTTTGAGCGTAACTTCCTTACTTTTAATGCTAAAAACTTTAAAAAGAATAAAGCTTTTTTAAACACTTTAAAAAAGATCTGATATGTTTTCCCCGAATAGTACTTCATTTTTTGATTATTTCAGGTTTAAATATTTGATTTCGAATTTGAAGAATAGGAACCTACTTTTCGTTAGCTACAACTCTGCGTCTACTGGGTTACTGACTTCAGACATTTTTTACACAATTTTTGTTCAAAGTTTATATGCTATATTTTTATTACGAATATCTTTTTCAATAAAATACTTACTTTTTGAGTTACATGCGAAGAACCTTCTAAAAAAGTGGTTTTTTACTGAAAAATAAACATATTCACTCGCAAATCACTCTAATATATTGAGAGTAAAAAAATCTATAGAACAGAAGTTGCTTAGGATTAGTCAGTTTATCGATTTCCGAATTTATTGTTAACGTATTATTTTTTCACTTTCAAGAAGGGGTAGCACTCACCCCCGGGGCAAAAACACACATCGGCACAATATAAATTTTTTCTTTGACATATTAGCTATGTGTATGCCAAATTTCAAGTCAATCCAAGCGGTTCTTTAAAATCCAGGTATTTTGCAATATTTTACCCTGAGTGTATGGACTATAGATAATATATCTCAGATTCTGAAACTCGCAAATCAATAATAGAGGAAATGATACCGCTATAGAGAAGGCAACAGAAAACCGCCCCATAATAATTTTCTAGAACATTTATCATGCCAATAACTATGCTGACAAAAATATTCCTGATCATGGAGATCGGATCCCAAGACACATCAAGAGAGGATAGGCACAATGAAATAGTAACACCTAGTTCCTCAACACCGATGGAACGGAACTTTATATTTATATAAGATGTACGAGAATGAGTATTGATAATTGGTGAAACTCACTTGGCAGACTTTGGAAAATGCTATATACCTCGATATAAAGTTTATTACGCTGGAAACAACACAACACATTACCGCAATAAGAGTTGCCCCACAATGGCAGTGAAATATTTTATTCCCTAATCAGATAAAATGATGCTTTTAGTGACTTTTACGTATTCGAACAACATACTACAGGTATTCGCAACAACAACAGATAAAGATGAAGCAGCCAGCGAAGAATTCTACGAACTACTTCTTTCTGGTACATCCTTAATCTCTTGCTCTTACAATTTATAAGTAATCTTTTCTTGACTTATAAATTGTAAAAGTCAGAGATTAAGGATGTACCAGAAAGAAGTTCCAACAAGAATAGTTTTCAGATTTAAATAATTATTTATTATTAGTTTAGTTAATTTTATACCAGGGACTTTTCGCTTTTTCATGAATATTCTTATTTGGTTCAAATAAAGTCATGAGAACTTTCACAAACTAACCTCAAAAAATTCATGAAAATCAGACGTCGATAACGACCAATCTCGGCAAACGTAGGTGTCATTCATCTGCGCGAAGGTCTAAAATTTTTGATGCGCCGTCACCAAAATGGAACATAGAGAACAAAAGATTTTCGCAAAGTGACCCTACTAATTCTTTAGCATTATAATGTGGCAGTAGGTACTAACAAGACATAAAAACATGATAAAGCATCAAAAATGTACTCTGATAGCGATGTTCCTACGGGCACACAACCTGTTGATATGCAGGATGTTCACTAGTGTAAAACGGCTCAAGGAAAATCTGATTTAAACACAATTAATATAAAGAAACACGCTAATACAGAAACTGAAATAAATTACGAGAACAACTAAGAAATAGAATGAAAGTAAAGACGGCGGTTACAATATACATAAAATTAGAGGCAACAGTCATTTCTAAATGAAAATATCAGATACATTTCTACAAACGATATGTCGATGACGTCCTACTATGCCTTCCGGAGCATGATATCGATTATACTCTCCACATGTTTAACAGCTTTCATAATAAAATTCAGTTTACATCCGAATTAAAGGAAAACAACAAAATTAACTTTCTTGATATAAGTTTAGAGTATAACAACAGTAACCGACTGATAACTACAAACTGGTTTACAAAAGATGTCTGGTCTGGAAGATATTTAAATTTTAACACCAACGCACCTGTAAGTCACAAACGAAGTGTTATTTTCAGTATTACAGACAGAGCAGTTAAACTATCTAGCCCACAATATCATTCCGAAAATCTGGGAAAAGTTACTGACATGTTAGAAAAAAATAATTATCCACCAGAATTTTACAACCGTCTAATTCAAAAAAGAATTCACATTATCAAAAATCAATCTAACTGCAATGCCAATCTAAAACAAACTCAAACTATACCTAAAAATAATAATAGTAATGTCATCAATCCAAACAAACACTACATTCCCTACCATACATAAATGGATTCTCCGAACAAATCTCGAAAATGTTGGCAAGATATGATATCAATGTTAGACATAAATCATCTAAAACATCCGGAAAATATTTCTCAAAATTTAAACCCAAAGTTACTAAAGATCAGCAGTCGGATGTTGTGTATAAAGTAAATTGTAAAGACTGCAATTCAACATACATTGGGCAAACACATCAATATCTACATAGAAGGATTGTTGCACACAAACATAGGGTACAAACAAACAAAATAAACACCACAGCCTTAGCCAAACATTCTGTAGAAAATAACCATAGTTTTGATTTTGAAAATGTATAGATTCTGGAAAAGAGCAAAATTATAACAAAAGATGTATATTGGAGATAATCCACATAAAGAAAGACCAAAATTGTATCAATAATAAAACTGATATTAAAGATCTCTCCAATATATATCACAATTTGGTAAATTGAGTGTGGTTGTAAGCACACCATTGGTAAACACTTTAAATACGGCATTTTTTATTTATTTTTTTTTTTTTTTTTTTTGGTTACGTGCTACGTCTGATAGCAACTCCACAGAGTTGCAGTTTGTATCATTACATCAATTTTGTTTAGCCAGGATATATGTCAGCGTCCTAAGCTTCTTCTGTCCAGTATCTTTTGCTATATAATGATCTACATAAACACATATCTCATTTCTCATAACATGTTTCCAAATAATGTAAATTTCTTATTTTAATTGTATTTAATATCTCATTTTTCTTTATTTCATTCGGTTACAAAACGTGGTTGTCTCTTAATCTTTTCAACCAAGGTTATTTTTAAAAACCTTCTATATGCCCACATCTCAAATACTCTTATCTGTTCTATTATAATGTTCTATCATTAACAAATATCCTTGTTCTAGTGTTCAAGCCTCTGCTCCATATAAAATACAAAAAAAAATACGCACCTCAGTATTCATATTTCGAGTTACATATATTCAGATCATAACTGCAAAATATCTTGCTCCCATTATTGAAAGTTAAACATTAGTCAGATTTATTTCTTTCGTATATTATGTAACTTGATCTCCAGCATATTATCGTTTTGGTTTTACGACCACCATCCAAAACCGTTGTGAAGTGCTTTTACCATATGCCCATTGCCCAATGCCCATGGCTGGCATTCTCTCATAGCATCTTAGAAAAACACGATGTGCATTTTTTTTTATTTTTTTTTAATTTTTAAAATATTACGTGTATTGTATATAAAAGACATGTATCAAAAGGACCGTTCAGTGACCGACTCCGAAAAGCTATATGCCATATATGTTATTCCATTCGCTTGGAACAACAATATGTACGATACGAATCATCGTTCATGTTTGCTTGGAACGCATTTTATCTCTCTTTCGCCCCTTTTATAAAGGAGGTATAACCTTTTACAGCTCACAATACAGGGCAAGATCGCCGGAAGAAGTGACCCAGGCCGAAGAAGAACATCCTGGCTCCAAATTCTTTTGAGTGACATCAAGAATTACCGCTTAATCTATTTAGAGCTGCCGTAAATAAAGTTAGTATTATCAATATGATCGCCAACGTTCTATAATCGGACAGGGTACTAAAAGATGAAGAAGATCGCCCATTTTGTACTCTCTTTTTTTCTTCAGTTGTTTTATTATTGCATCCAACATTATGTTAAACAGTAGAAGACTTAGTGAATCTCCTTGCCTGATTCCTGTGTTTGCTTCTATGGATTCTGTTATTATTCCATTTTCTTTCATTTCTATTTTATTTCTTACTGGGGTCTGCCCTAGCACCTTTCTTTTTTCTCCATTCTTCTGGAATTCTTCCTATATGTATTTTACTTATTAGGATATTCAGTTCTTTGTGAAGTCTCTCTTCTCCGTATTTTAAAAGTTCATTGGCTATTTCATCTTTCCCAGGTGCTTTTCGATTTTCCATCTTTTTTATGGCGTTCCTATATCTTTAAATTTCTGTTTGTTCATCCGATTCTAATCCTGATGTTTCCAGTTCTGCGTGTTTAGGTGTTTGATACAGTTTTTTTAGGTAAGTTTTCGATGTATTTGTCTCAATATATTTTATTCTATCAATTCGTTCGTCTCTGCTATTTGACCTCGTATTATTTTCCACATTTCCTTTTGAATCCCATAGAAGGCGTGCTCCATCTCTTTTGAAAATACTTCCTAATGTTCTGTTTTCTTCCTTCTTTCTATTGAGTTTCATTCATTTCATACTCTTTTAATATCCTTCATATGTTTGTCTCCTTTTTAGATTTGTGTCCTAAGTAGATTTTTTCTTGGCATTTTATTTTTATTACTTCACATAACCACGGTGTTCTCCTTTTTTTCGTATTTGTTTACTTATCTTACGTTACATAAGTACTTCCGTTAGTTCTTCTTCTTTAAGTACCGTGCCCAAATTTTTAGGCGTGGGTAGCTTCCATAACAATTTGCCGATATCGTTCTCGATCTTGTGCGGCATGTAACAATTGATCTGCTGATAAGCCAGTCCATTGACGAAGGTTTCGGAGCCATGAATATTTCTTTCGACCAATTCCCCTTTTTCCGTCGATCTTTCCATTGAGTATTAACTGCAGCATCCTGTATCTGCTACCTCTCATTATATGCCCCAGATATTCAAGTTTTCTCTTTTTTATCATCTTCATTAAGTCACCTTCGCCTTGACCTACTCTGTTTAAGACTTCTCTGTTTGAAATGCGTTGGACCCAAGATATTCTGAGCATTCTACGATACGACCACATCTCAAAGGCTTCTAATTTGTTCATCATGTTAACCTTCATGATCTAGGTTTCACATCCATATAGTAATACAGGATACACATAACATTTTAGGAACTTGATTCTTAGTTGTAAGTTCAGCTGAGAGTTGCTCAGAATAGATCTAAGTTTCATAAATGCTCCTCTTGCAATTTCTATACGAGTTTTAATTTCTTCATCCGGATTTAGTGTCTCGTTTATTCAACATCCTAGGTATTTAAAATGGTTAACTTTTGTTATTGATTCATCATTGACAATTAGTTGCATAGGGCCGACGTCTTGTTTACTAACCACAAGTAACTTTGTCTTTGTTGCATTTATGTTAAGTCCGTTATTGGAGCATTCTCTAGTGACTCGATCTATAAGGAATTGAAGATCTTCGATATTTTCAGCCATGATCGCGGTGTCGTCTGCATATCTGATGTTGTTAATAGTTTCTCCCCCGATTCGAACTCCACATTGTCCTTCCAAGGCTTCATTAAAAAGTATTTCTGAGTATACGTTAAACAAAGTTGGGCTAACACACAACCCTGTCTGACACCTCTTTGAATGCAAATTTTGTCTGTTTCGTTGCCGTCTACCAGAATAGAAGGTTCTTGATTCCAATATAGATGTTGTAAAAGTCTCAGATCTTTATCGTTTATTCCAATCATTTCTAGATATTCAAACAACCTATTATGTTGAACTCTATCAAACGCCTTCTCAAAATCTATAAATCAGACGTAAATTGGTTTCTGTACTTCCCATGATCGTTGAAGTAATTTTAACATTGAGAACAAAGCTTCCCTTGTTCCCAATTCTTCTCTGAAACCGAATTGTTTGTTTCCCATTTTCTCTTCCGTTAGTTACGTTGCTGCTATTTTGATATAATTTCTAATTTTCCTCCAACTTTCTTCTACATCTTCTTCCGGTGTCGTGTAGTCTTCATTCAGTACTTTTTGAAGTCTTCTCTGGTATAGATCTCTTGTTGACAAATCTCATAGCTGTTCTTCCTTTATTTTTGTCTCACATTTAATAGGGGCTTCTTTCCTGTTTGCTTGTAGCTGTATTCTGATTTTCCAAGTACTAACTTGTGATTGCTTCCAATATTAGCTGCACTTAATCCTCTTATGCCTAATACTTGGTGAATGTTTTTGTTTGTCAATATATAATCAATAACAGATCTGTGTCCTCTTGTATTTTGGAATACATAGTTTTGTTGATATTTGTGTCTGAAAAACGTATTGTTTATTCGTAATTCCTTCTGAGAACAAAAGTTAATAAGTAGTTCTCCATTTTCATTTTTCATGTCCTCATTGAATCGTTGCTAAAAATTCTTAAAATAACTAAAAGAACTATTTCGTTTTAGGAACAATGGGATCTGAAGGACGAGGACTCTTTTACACCATTACCAGAGAAAATTTAAACGACCCTAAAATAGCAGCGCAACCCGTGGCTACTAGTAACGGTCTAGCATGGAACAAAGCAAACAACAAATTATACTACATTGATACGCCTACACTAAAAGTTGTGTCGTTTGACTATGATGACGAAAATGGCACAATTTCTTCTACAAACAATACGATTTTTGATCTTAGGTCAACTAATAATGTTACAGGTAAATAAAACGTTTTACACTTAATATTTTTACCAAAAAAAATCGGATAAATGTCTTTCAATTCTCGGATGAGAACATCGTGTGGGATTGTCGGGCAGACATTGGATAATACTAATATTTCTGCTGAATTATAAGTCGTCTAGCTCGTACGGTTATTTCTAGTACTTGTATAGAACCATAGTTCTTCATAAAGTTATCTACGGTGAATTTGCTACTTACTAGGTAAGTACATTCATATTCTGTTATTGGATAAACGAGACGAAAATAAAATATTTTTTGGATTTATTAAGGTGCCTAATAGGCTATTGATAATGTATTTTAGAAAGGAACTACAACGTTAACGGGGTTTTATTATTTCATATAGTCAATGGGGTGCGTTTTTAAGAAAGGTGTGAATTAGTCCCTAGGCACAAGGCGAATTAGGGTGAGTTCTATGCACGTTTGGTACGAACACGTCTACAGGAAAAATTTTCCAGATTAAAATTACTATCGAAATATCACATTTTAAAGTCAAAAATAATTTTTTTTACAAAATTATATTCAAAAGAAGAGCAAGAAAAAAACACGAAAGGTAGCATTTTTGTTTCTTGCACTATAACTTTTTTCCACGGGGATATAGGTATAGGCATTGCTTCACTAAAAAAAAAAACTTAAATCCCTCCTCTTTAAAATGACGTTTGGTGTAAGTCTTTATGATTTATAGTTTTCAAAATATGATTTTTCAAATTTCGCCACTCACAACAATTTTGGGCCATTTTCCTTGTTACTTCGCAAACATTGTTCTGTAACTTTTTTTACGCAGCTTCAGGTATATCAATGTTACATTAAGTAGTAAGGAAAGTCAATTACCTTTAAAACGGTCTACTACAGAAGGCTGTATGATTATTTTTAAGTAAGATATGGATTTTCAAAATTCTACACCTTTAATGATTTTTGATATATTTTACGATTATTTTTAAATTTCTCATTATAAATTTTTTGTTGGGTATTTAGGTATATACATTGTGCAATAGAAGAAAAGCTTATTATATTTACTTTAAAATGGTGTATTGCAATCACCTCTAGGTCTATTTTTAAACAAGATATGCTTTTTCAAAGTTTGACATGCAATAGGTCCCACTAAGTTGGAACCATATGGAAAACTTTTTATTATTAACTTATTGAAAAAAATTATTCTTTATAAAATGCTCTGCATAGTCTAAAACCTAAGATGTAATCATCAGACATAAAATTTTATCAATAGTATACGAGGTATGTTAAAAAATATGAATTTCGCTCAAGAGTAAAGTACCTTTATATTTCACAATATCGAAAAGGGCTATTAAGAAAAGTTATTTGGAATTAAAAATTATGTTACAATATGCAATTATATTCTTCTAATTGAAAAAAAAAATTTAAATTTCTCTCAAATTACGGATACCCTTTGATATCCTACGGATATCTTGTTTAAAAATAGTCCTAGAGGTGATTTCGATACACCATTTTAAAGTAAAGAAAATAAGCTTTTTTTATTCCAGAATGTATATACCTAAATGTATAAGAAAAAAAGTCATAATGAGAAATTTAAAAAATAATCATAAAAAATATCAAAAATCATTAAAAGTATAAAACCTTAAAAAAGCATAACTTGTTTAAAAATAGTCGTACGGCCTTACACAGTAGACGATTTTATAGGCAATTGACTTCTCTTTCTACTAAATGTACCATTGCATATACCTAGAAAGGCGTAGAAAAAAGTTACAGAACAATGTTTGCGAAATAATGGGGAAAATGGCTTAAAAATTCTGTGAGCGGCATATTTTGAAAAATCCTAATTCGGAAAGTATAAATCCTAGAGACTTCTACCAAACATCGTTTTAAAGAGGAAGGATGAGAGTTATTTTTCGCTGAAGCAATGCCTATACCTATATCGCTGTGGAAAAAAATTATGGGGCAAAAAACAAAATTGCGTTATTCGTGTTTTTTTCTTGCTTTTCTTTTGAATGTATTTTTGTAAAAAAAAATACTTTTGACTTTAAAATATGATATTTCGATAGTAAATTTATCCTGGAACAATTTTACTTTAGAAATGTGTGTACTAAAAGTGAATGGAACTCACCTTAATTCACCCTGTACCTAGGGACTAATTCACCCCTTTCTCAAAAACGCACCCATTTAAATGGTAGCACTCCGCGGTTTTTTTAAATATAGAGGTCCATTGACCATATGAGACAATAAAATCTTGTTAACGTTGTAGTTCCTTTTAGCTCTCTTATTTTGAACATAATCAATAGCCTATAACGGATTCAAGTAATCTTGGATAGGGGCATTATTTATAGCACTAAATATTATCGCCTGCTCTTTCGTAGGAAAAAAATTCTGCTGTGAGGCAATTAAGGAGTAAAATTTACTCATTTTAGAGACGTTCTGTATAGTAAGATCTGTGCCAAAAAAAACAACACTGGTTGTTGTTTATTATTGATAAATTCTGGTTATTTACGGTATAATAAAACCACATGAAAAACCAATAAAACCAGTCCAGGATGCGAATTAAAGTTTAACTAATATATATTATATTAAAACTTACAGTCTTAAATGCTGTTGGTTCACTTTGATTGTAATTAACACTTTTGATGTTTTGAAACAACTGTTTCTACTTATTTATCAGGGCCGAACCAATAGGTCCTATTGTTGTTTTACATATTTTGACTTTGCTTTCAGTATTTACATGTTTGTTCTTCCATGCGATTTCTTTCAGGCATCTCGACATTCTAGCTTCTTTCATTGTTTGTTCTCTGACTTCTTTTGAGAGATTTCCATAGCTTGTTATTTCCGCTACAAAATATTTAAAGTGGTTCACCTGTTTCACAGTTTTTGGAGTCAATTTCTAATTTGCATCTTATAGGTTCTTTGAAAATTACTAGGTACTTAGTCTTCTCGGTGTTGACGAGCATAATATATAGTTCTTTAGCTTTAGTATTAAATGCATGCAGTAGCCTTTGGAGATTGTCTTCAGAATCGGAGATAAGGACAGCATCGTCAACGTAGCAAACGACTCTAAAGAATGTGTTACCCGTCTTAAATGGTCTGGAAAGTTTTCCTATTATTTTGTCTATTATTAAATCTAAAAGGGGTCAGTGAATCGCCGTGGCGTATTCCTGTATTTATAACTATGTCTTCTGTTGTAAAAAAATGTCCTAATCTTATTTTTGTTTTAAATTATTTGTTAATATCTTGTACTAGGTTAACTAGCCTGTGGTCTAGTCCTTTTTCTCCCATTATTTCTAACACGTCCTTTAATCCCACTTTGTCAAAAGCCTGGGTCACATCGACGAAACACATACATCTCTGCAGGTTTATTAAATTATATGAATTTTTCCGCAATATGTCTGATAACAAATATTGCATCAATGGTAGATCTATTTTCCGGAAACCTTGTTGTTCTTCCTATGTGGTTATAGTTTTGACGATTTCCTCCAGTATAGTTTTTGTGAATGCTTTAAGGGTGCTGTTAAGCGGTGTTATTCGCGTATAGTTTTCTAAATGTGTTTTCTCTCCCTTTTTGGAAATGGGTATTGTTATGCTGTTTTTCGAGGATGGACTCTTTTACACCATTACCAGAGAAAATTTAAACGACCCTAAAATAGCAGCGCAACCCGTGGCTACTAGTAACGGTCTAGCATGGAACAAAGCAAACAACAAATTATACTACATTGATACGCCTACACTAAAAGTTGTGTCGTTTGACTATGATGACGAAAATGGCACAATTTCTTCTACAAACAATACGATTTTTGATCTTAGGTCAACTAATAATGTTACAGGTAAATAAAACGTTTTACACTTAATCTTTTTACCAAAAAAAATCGGATACATTTCTTTCAATTCTCGGATGAGAACATCGTGTGGGATTGTCGGGCAGACATTGGATAATACTAATATTTCTGCTGAGTTATAAGTCGTCTAGCTCGTACGGTTTCTCCTAGTACTTGTATAGAACCATAGTTCTTCATAAAGTTACCTACGGTGAATTTGCTACTTAGGTAAGTACATTCATATTTCCTTATTGGATAAACGAGACGAAAATAAAATATTTTTTGGATTTATTAAGGTACCTAACGGATTCAAGTAATCTTGGATAGGGGCATTATTTATAGCAATAAATATTATCGCCTGCTCTTTCGTAGGAAAAAAATTCTGCTGTGAGGCAATTGAGGAGTAAGATTTACTCATTGTAGAGACGTTCTGTATAGTAACATCTGTACCAAAAAAAAAACAACACTGGTTGTTGTTTATTATTGATAAATTTTGGTTATTTACGGTAAATAAAACCACATGAAAAACCAATAAAACCAGTCCAGGATGCGAATTAAAATTTAACTAATATATATAATATTAAAACTTACAGTCTTAAATGTTGTTGGTTCACTTTGATTGTAATTAACACTTTTGATGTTTTGAAGCAACGGTTTCTACTTATTTATCAGGGCCGAACCAATAGGTCCTATTGTTGTTTTACATATTTTGACTTTGCTTTCTGTATTTACATGTTTGTTCTCCCATGCGATTTCTTTCAGGCATCTCGACATTCTAGCTTCTTTCATTGTTTGTTCTCTGACTTCTTTTGAGAGATTTCCATAGCTTATTTCCGCTACAAAATATTTAAAGTGGTTCACCTGTTTCACAGATTTTGGAGTCAATTTCTAATTTGCATCTTATAGGTTCTTTGAAAATTACTAGGTACTTAGTCTTCTCGGTGTTGACGAGCATAATATATAGTTCTTTAGCTTTAGTATTAAATGCATGCAGTAGCCTTTGGAGATTGTCTTCAGAATCAGAGATAAGGACAGTATCATCAGCGTAGCAAACGACTCTAAAGAATGTGATACCCGTCTTAAATGGTCTGGATAGGTTTCCTATTATTTTGTCTATTATTAAATCTAAAAGGGCTCAGTGAATCGCCGTGGCGTATTCCTGTATTTATAACTATGTCTTCTGTTGTAAAAAAATGTCCTACTCTTATTTTTGTTTTAAATTGTTTGTTAATATCTTGTACTAGGTTAACTAGCCCGTGGTCTATTCTTTTTCTCCCATTATTTCTAACACGTCCTTTAATCCCACTTTGTCAAAAGCCTGGGTCACATCGACGAAACACATACACCTCTGCAGGTTTATTAAATTATATGAATTTTTCCGCAATATGTCTGAAAACAAGTATTGCATCAATGGTAGATCTATTTTCCGGGAACTTTGTTGTTCTTTCTATGTGGTTATAATTTTGACGATTTCCTTCAGTATAGTTTTTGTGAATGCTTTAGTGGTGCTGTTAAGCGGTGTTATTCCCGTATAGTTTTCTGGATGTGTTTTCTCTCCCTTTTTGGAAATGGGTATTGTTATGCTGTTTTTCCATTCGCTCGGTATTCTCTGTTCTTCTATAAAATTCTTAAATAAGGTTAGTAATTCATTCTACATTTTTTTCCGTCCATGTTTAAGCATCTCATTGGTGATATCGTCAGGTCCAGTACTTTTCCTGTTCTTAAGGGCATTTGTGATATTTTCTATATTATTGTTTGTTATCTCAATGTCATTAGTTGTCCTCCTCATGTCCATTTTGTATCTGTTCCAGGTCTTCACTCTCGTTATATAAATTTTTAAAGTATGTTTCTCATTACTGTGTCGTAATTTTATTAGTTTATACGGTGTCCTTGATGAACCACTGAGCTTCGTAATGCAAAGTTTCAACGAAGAGACTATGAACGAAAACGGGGAACTACTAAAAATATTTTGGACAAACAATAACATGAAAATCAACGACCCCTTCTTTAAACATGTCATGAAATACAAATACACATGGCAGAATACAAGAGGACAACAGTCAGTGATAGACCTTTATTATTCGCTACAGCAGATATTGTCCTTTTCATGAGCATTTTTCAGTGCGTAACAAATGATAGGAAAAAGGGTAAGTCCGTGATAATACACATTTATGACACTTATTCTAACATGACATTTTAGTTAAATCTGACAGTTGTCACATTTTATTTTCAACTCGGAATAAAAACAAATCAAATGTGTTTTTTGTATTTATAAAATGGTATTTTCTTTGATTTGTATAGTCTTATAAATTATACAGATTATATTTGTAATATTATTATCTAATTAAAAAAAATTATTTTTTTTATTATGGCGCCATCAATCGACAACTAGAATAACTAGAATAAATTTTGTAAATGTCTGTAATCACGGACGTGCCTTTTTTCTGTCACATACAATTTAATGCGTTAGAAAGAAATCGAAAAACTGTGACGCACTGAAAGATGATCATGAGAAAAAGAATAACAAGTTTTCCAAAGAAATAAAAATATTGGTTTGAAATAAATGATGATTTTATATAAGTTTGGTGTTGTGTATACCTTCTAACGTATCCCGTCACTCTAGTCTAAACTCATTATTTTTATCTCTTATTTCATTGTAAGGTGATGCCATATTTGTTTGAAGAACTTAGAGGCAGGTGAAATTGAAATCATAAGACTGATCCTTGTTGATTGTATATTTAGAGATAATGAAAACTTTAAATTGGCAGGGTAAGACTTCTCGAAAATAATAAGCTGCCGACGAGAGTAATATACACTCCCGCTTCATGTAATGTAATTCTTTGGAGTTAAAATGTTTTCTTAATTTATTTTTAACTCGGAGTGAATTTTATATTGAGATTATTGTGTAGATGGCTTTGAACCTATAAATAAAAGATAGGGCATTTCAACATGCTGTCAAAATTAAATCAATATGGAGGCTAGGAGGCAAACATAAATGTCATTATGATTCTGATATGTAGTTCTTAATGTGTTTTAGATAACTTTAGTTGCATTTATTTGTACATTTGTTTTGTACACGGATTATTTTAACATTTTTACTGGAAGAATAGATAATAGCATGATACTATAAATAAAGAGATAGTATTTTCCCGTAGCGCAAATACGTCCGAGCTCGCGCATTGATGATATAACTGGAGACCGGAAGTTGAATTTGAATTCTTGTTAAAGTTAAATGGGATTTGTATGCATTATGTGATGAAATTATTCAATTAGCAAAATAAAATTAAACTTCAATGTAGTCAAAAAAAATTTAGTGTCGAGATTCCAGTCGAAATAACTGTCAAAGATAAAATATAAAATACAACCGCGAACAATTCAAAGTAATCGGACATTACGAATGATTACCAACCATTACGAACTTGCCGGTCTCCAGTTACGTCACGACTTCCGGATGTGCAATATATTATCTTGTTATTTATAGTATCATGGATAATAAGCTTCATTTCTCTTGTGTTTTGAAGTGCGGAATGCGAATTAATCGTGATAAGGTTCAGTTTTATCGGTTACCATCAGTGCTACATTTTAAGCATAAAACCAACTGAAATAAGTTATGATCTGAGAGACAAAAAATGGTTAAATGCTATAAAATGTCCTATAAAAATACTAAATAACTACTGTACCTACAAGCAACATCTGTGTTGTCTGCCAACAACTTTCGAAAATATTCACTCATGTTTATTTATTCACTGCTTAAAACTAAATAAAGTCGTTCAAGTACTTCTGCAACTAAAAACTACACAACATCAACAACAAAATGTTCGCAAAATACAACTAAAAAACTATTAAAGGTAGAAAACTTAAGAAACACAATGACAAAAAATATAAACCATATATAAACAAATAAGATATATTCTTTTGCGCCCCCCCCCCCCACTAAAATAATAAATTCCTGGTAAGTGTAACAAGTCCAAATTTTTGATGTGCAGAATATGAAAGCTCATAACGCTATTTGTTTTTTAATTTTTGCAAGTGGGGGGGGGCAGCTCAACACGGGTGATTTTTCGAAAGGTTTTAATCTCCGCTGTTTTGTTCTCTCTGTGTCAGGTCGTGTTTCTGTCGCGTATGCCATTATTGGTGTGACAATCATTCTATGAGTCTGACAGTCATCAGGTCTTGTAACGGTACCAAAGTTATTTGAAATTTCGATCTAGTTTACATGATCTTTTTGAGAAGCTCATGCGTCCAATAAAGCGGTAACATAGCGTGCCTATATTTTGTTGACGATGACGTATTGCGTGGTCGTATTTTGTGCGATATGTTGTTGATGATGACGTATGGCGTTGTCGTATTTTGTGTTTCGATTTTGTCTATGCGTTGTATAGTGTATTTATTAGCGTGAGACTAAGGCCTCTGAACAATTACACGACGAATCAGTTATTTGTGTTTTAGGACAACACTGTCGTGTTGTCATTACTAAAATATTTTAGGGGTCCTGGTTCAAAGAATCCTTGACATCTCCTGTATATAGTTATTTTAGTTTAGTTGTTTAGCTCTCTTTTAGTTTTGCCTTGTTTTTTTGTTATCAGTGGACTCACTATAACGAGTTGCTTATTTTGTAGTTTGCTTTTGTTTATTTTGTTTTTTGTTTTGAATCAATTCTTTCTGTTTTGGTTGGATTGATATCGTTAAGAACGTTTCTTCTTGACATTTACCATTTTATTTTCAAAATTATATTTTTGTTTTATTTTTTTTTTATTAAGAAAATATCTCTTGTCTTTCTGGGAGTTTCCTTATTTGTGAAATTTTCCGTCGCGATTAATCCCAGAAGATTTTTAAGGAACATTGGCAATCCTTTCTTCTTCTTTTTTGTTCTTGTAGTTTCAACCTGTAGTTGGAAAGTTTCAATTGCTGGTTGGAAGTTGATATTTTTTACTTTTTTGTATGCGAATAGCTTACCTGTTGGCCACCCGCCTTTGCTGAGCTTGAAGCACCACACTTTTCCGTTTCCAGAAACTTCAGCACTGGTCTGTTCCACCCTTTTGGTTAGGTTAGAGCCATTGTATTAGAAATCTGCCATTGGTAATTTTGCTTAAGAGCCAACGAACCGCACCTGGAGTCGACTCGTCAAGTCGAATGTCTAGTTTAACTTTTTTTGTCTTGAGATTATATGGTGTTAGTCTTCTTTTTTTGTGTGGACCGTTACAGTTTTTTTGTTTTGGTTCTGATTTCAATCTGTGGTTGGCACCAAGTTGAAATTGTGGGGGGGCTGTGTAACGGTACCAAAGTTATTTAAAATTTCAATGTAGTTTACATTTGTAACACTTTCGTTACACCCTATATGCCAGAATCGTTGAATTCATATTTGTTTTCAAAGATTGTTGTTGAGTTCTCGCAAATCTATCGCTTTAGAGTATGTAGGTATAACGTAATTCATTTCTCACGATGTAAAATGTGTATTTTGTTGATCGTAGGATTCTTAGGATTCTAGCGTGAATATAACAGCTATTTTGATCTGAGGGACTTTGTATACGTTATCGTTTGCCGTCAAAGAAATTAGAGCCATAAATCTTTCAGTAAATTGTTTTTACCGACAGAAAGTCGGGGTATTATTTATTTTAAAGTTGGGATGTCGATAAGAGCCTTTGAGTGTGTTTATATAATCCAACAAGTGTTCTTATAGCTGACTTAAGCATTTTTGATGCGAACAGGCCTGAGTTGTGAAAGCAGCTGATTTGACACTTTCCATGGGAAGAATGGGTGGAGCGAAATTTTGTGTATTTTCTTCATTGATTGGATGAGCGTTTTTTGGTATACGCCAGAGGGTTGAGCTTGAAGCGTAATTTGCAACTTCTTATTGGCAAAGATTTAATTGATTGAGTGTTTTGAATCTGTAATTGGTCGTTGGATTGTCGATGTGAAAGATCGTGTGGTGATTTTGGAAAGCGCGTTTTGGTTAGAGTCTGAGGAGAGAAGATTCAGTTCCATCTGAGCTGTCTTCAAGTTTAGTTCGGTTAGGTCCGTCTTCAAGTTCAGTTCTGTTATAGTCGTCATGAAGTGAAGTTCCGGTTAGTTTCCAGTGAAGTAAAATGTTGTTACAAGTTCTTCGGTCGGCTGATAGAGTTCAGCCCGGCGACACATGGCGGACAGAGACGTGAACTCCGGCAATTATTTTAGCTATTGTTAGACTATTGTCGATATTTGTTTACCACTTTTGGTATCATTTTTTTACATGCAGTCAGATCCAGGAATTATGCGGAAGAAGTTTTCGTTTTGTGTTACTAGATTCAACACCCTAGGTAAAGCATTAAGTTTGCTTCTATTCTAATATTTTTTGGTTCCGTTTAATAAACTATAAAACAAATCACTTTTATCTAATATTTTTGTTCGAGTAGAACTAATTTGTTTTTGAGAATGCAGAATGCATACTGTTGTATTTTCATTTAAATTTGAATTAACTTATTTACACGAGGAAGGCAAATGGCCCAACTCTAGTTATTTTGCCTTTTATTGCGATAGAAAAGAGGTTTGCTTTAATGAACACAAAAAACTGAAGCCTTGTGTTCATCAAAAGGAAAAGAAGTAAGTTGCTCTACAATCAACGGCTCGCCAGTTGCTACTCAACCAACGGCTCGCTAGTTTTGCCGGTGTTAAAAGTCTAGCTTGTAAGGCCTTTTCGTATATGGCCTTGGTGCAGTGTAAATGCAGTTGAGGGCCCTCTTGAAGACCAAATGCAAGGATTGAAACGGTAAGTGGACCTCTTTGCGCCTCATTTCATCATTCTATTCTTTTTTGCTTAAGTTTAAGTTTTTTATTGACCCGGTAGCAAAGCGCCTTTATAAAATCATAGAACCAGCCCCTATTGTATGATCTGAACATCAAAGATCGCACATTTTTTGGTCACTTCGGCCGTGTATGTTGTTTTTTTTTGAAGGTGTTTTGAGAGTAGGTTTTTTAAAAGATTTAAGCTTTATTGTTTTTATAATTAATTGTTCAATAATTGTTAGGGTGGCTTGAATTCCCTCGTTTGTATACAATTGCTTGTTAACAATTAATTTTTGAGTATTATAATAAAATTTGCATTTTGGAATAACGTCCAAAAAAACATTGCGTACAGTTTTTTGCCTCTTTATTTCGTGTAGCAGGTAATGTCAATTGGTTGACCTTGAATGATTTTCAGGTATTCAATACACAGAACTTTGTGAGTTTTCAAATTTTAAAGTCCTCGCCTTTACGGCAGCTTGATAAGGATTCTTGTTTTTTGATAAATTTATTAGTTTAATTGTTTAGGTAATTAAACCGGTAAATATTGTGTATTTAGAATTTATTTGTAGTTAAAATTGGATTCCCTTTATGCCAGTGGCAACTTGACGAGGGAACGTTGATTAGTATTTTGAATTTTGATTAGGTTAAATAAATTTTTATTCTTTTTTCTCCACAATGGCTGACAAATTGAAAAAATATACCTTTCAAAGGAGAATGGCAATGAACGATTTAGAAAAGTTATTGCGTTTATCCAATTCTGCTCTTACAGAGGTTCATAAGTAGTCGCTTTTTCGTGTTCGGTACTCAGAATTAGATGATGTTTTGGAGAGTTTTAATAAAAATCATCAAAACATCGTTACAAATCTTTTGAACTCTGAACCTACGGATGCTCAATTAGATTCTGAGGACATTATTCGTTCCCAATTTTTGAATGATTATTATCAGATTAAGGCTAATTTCGCGGATCTCTTTAAAGATGATGATAATGGTCAAAATAATGAGCAAAATATCGTCGCTTCGAATGCAGTACAACCTCCTAGTAATTTTCGTTTGCCGCAGTTATAACTAGTTAAATATTCCGGTGATTTTACGTCGGCAATTACTTTTTTTGACTTGTTCGATGCTCTTGTGCACCGTAGACCTAACGTTGATGATACGGAAAAATTAACGTATTTGATTCAAAGTTTAGAAGGGCCCCCTTTAAGGTTAGCTAAATCCTTGCCTTTAGCTAGAGAAAATTATGTTAGGATTTATGATAAATTAGAAAATAGGTATTTGCTAGGTAATCGCTATAGTTTTTTTTTCGAAGCCTAATACGACGACTTGTTCATTATGTTCTGCCGATCACCATTTAAAAAATTGTTCTTTATTTTTAAATAAATCTCTTTATGAACGGTACAACGCTTGTAAGAGAATGCGTCTTTGCTTTAGAAAAACATGATTCTCGTAATTGTAGTGTCACCTCTCGTTGTGGTCATTGCAATTCATCTCACCATAGCCTTTTACATTTTAAAAGCTCTGAAAGTGCCACTCACGGCGCTACTTCTGTTGCTGCATCTCCGACTACTGCTTCTTCTGACGCTCAGGTTAATACTGGAACATTGAGCTCACATGCTGCATCTTTAGGTAGTGATGCCTCAAAAAACTCGAGCGTTTTGTTAGCTACTGCTGTGGTAGAAATTATGGATGGTTGTGGATTGTATCAACCTGTTCGAGCTTTAATTGATGGGGGCAGCATGACCTCTTTTGTATCTCAGTCTTGTATTCGTCAGTTAGGTATTAGACATTCTTCTGCTACCTTATCGGTACAAGGTATTGGTGCTATAAAAAGTACAGTGGTTGGTCGAGTTGATCTTCAGATAAAACCTGTGGATAGAGTGGATCCTATTTTTAATTGTGAGGCGTTTGTGTTGCCAAAAACTTGTGAGGACCTACCCGCTGTTAGTTTGGATGTTGAGCATTGGTCTTATATTGCTAATTTAAAGTTAGCCGATCCTCGGTTTCATCTATCTGGTAAGGTGGACTTATTGCTTGGAGCTGATATCTTTTCTCAGTTATTATTAGAGAGTAAAGTTCAAACTCCTAGAGGTATGGCTGATGCTCTTAATACCGTTTTTGGCTATGTCCTTATAGGTCCTTGTAGTTCGGTTCCTATGACATCTGCCACCTCGTTGTTTTGTCACGTGGATCAAATGGTTTCGTTGGAGGAGTCTGTAAAGCAGTTTTGGAGTTTAGAAACTGTTCCTGAAATAGAATGTTCGCTCCTCAAGATATCCTTTGTGAGAAAAATTTTGTAGAGAATGTTTGTCGAGACGACTCTGGTCGTTATACCGTTGCTCTACCTTTCAGCGAATTATCTCCTGTTTTTCCAGGAATGTTTGAGAGTTTGACTACCAAGTTGCGAGTTGTATTTAATGCTTCTGCTCGAATTGGAAATCAGAATTCTCTAAATCAGTGCTTGTTTACTGGAAAAAAACTACAGCAAGATATTTTAACTATTTTATTGGGTTTTCGACTTCATAAATATGTCTTATCCACGGATATTATAGCAGATGTATAGGCAGATACGAGTTGATAAAAGTCATTGTGACTATCAGAGAATATCGGCTATTAACAGTTACTTATGATGTATCATCAGCTCCTTTTCTTGCTTTAAGGACTTTGTTGCAGCTGAGTGAAGATGAAGGGAGAGAGTTTACCCTTGCCGCTGAAGTTTTGCGTACGAGTAATTATGTTGACGATATAGTTTGTGGTGGTGATACCTTAGAAATTGTGCTAGATCTTCGGAATGAATTGATATCCTTGTTATCTCGAGGTCAGTTTGAATTGCATAAGTGGTCAAGCAATGATGCGATTATTAGAAGGTTTACCGGAGTCGCATATTGGTAAGAAACCTATTTCCTTTGATGATAATATTTGTTCGTCACCTCTAAAAATCCTTGTACTTGTATGGAATGCACAGTTGGATTGTTTTTCTTTTGAAGTGACAGCTCTGGACAAATCTTGTACTAAGAGAAGTATGTTGTCTGAATTGGCCAAAGTGTTTGATCCTGTAGGGTTTCTAGCTCCCATAACTTTGTTCACGAATCACCTTATCCAACGTTTATGGTTGTCCGGAATCGATTGGGATGACTCTCCTCCAGACTCAATTTGTAAAAGACTAAGTTTTCACTCTAATGGCATATAACATATCCCACCAGAATGAAAACAATGGGAACCTTCTCTGGTTACACCTCCGAGGCTTCTACAATTTGCAAGCCATACGGATGCTGAGACTAAGGAAGATGAGGGAATTCTACAATTTACAATTCACGTCACATCTGCTCAGCGCGGTAAAGTTCCAACGAGACTGGTTCCCTTCATACTCCACACAGAGTAAATGTAAATCAAAAATGAATAACCATTTTCAATTTCGTTGCAAAACGAAAATACAGCCGAACCATATTCCAGTCCAATGAGAGAGTGCTGCAAGCACCTCTACCGGTTTCGAAACTTATTAGTCTCTCACCAGGAGGCACATATGCTGCTCTCCCTGATCCAACCAAAACAAACCCCAGCGTGCAATCCCGAATTGCAACGAACGAAATGGCATAGATGCCCTAGCGGCAACTGCTAGCAAAAGACTAAGTTTTCACTCTAATGGCATACCACCAGAGGGAACCTTCTCTGGTTACACCTCCGAGGCTTCTACAATTTGCAAGCCATACGGATGCTGAGACTAAGGAAGATGAGGGAATTCTACAATTTACAATTCACGTCACATCTGCTCAGCGCGGTAAAGTTCCAACGAGACTGGTCCCTTCATACTCCACACAGAGTAAATGTAAATCAAAAATGAATAACCATTTTCAATTTCGTTGCAAAACGAAAATACAGCCGAACCATATTCCAGTCCAATCAGAGAGTGCTGCAAGCACCTCTACCGGTTTCGAAACTTATTAGTCTCTCATCAGGAGGTACATATGCTGCTCTCCCTGATCCAACCAAAACAAACCCCAGCGTGCAGTCCCGAATTGCAACGAACGAAATGGCATAGATGCCCTAGCGGCAACTGCTAGCAAAAGACTAAGTTTTCACTCTAATTGCATATAACATATCCCACCAGAATGAAAACAATGGGAACCTTCTCTGGTTACACCTCCGAGGCTTCTACAATTTGCAAGCCATACGGATGCTGAGACTAAGGAAGATGAGGGAATTCTACAATTTACAATTCACGTCACATCTGCTCAGCGCGGTAAAGTTCCAACGAGACTGGTTCCCTTCATACTCCACACAGAGTAAATGTAAATCAAAAATGAATAACCATTTTCAATTTCGTTTAAAAAAGAAAATACAGCCGAACCATATTCCAGTGTATTTTTTTTCAATTACGGAATTTGGGGAAGGATGCTGCAGATTTAAGTTGTAGAGGGAGATGGTTGTAAAGTTTTTTTTGCGGAATATAATATAGATTTCTTTACTAACTCAGAGGACGGGGTCGGCATATAGACGTCAAACGTAGAATTTCTCGCGAAGTAGTCATGATTAGGTCTTGGTGGAAAGACATGTAGATGTTTACGAATTAAGCAGACAGTTTCTAAAATATACAAAGATGGAAGGGTTAAAATCCTGTGATCTTTGAAGTAACTTCTGCAATGTGTTGTTCTTCTGAGGCCAAACAGATATCTAATTGCTCTTTTTTGTAATTTGAAAATAACATCGAATTGGGCAGCTGTACCAGAACCCCAAAAAGGAAGACCATAACGAAGATGTGACTCGAACAAAGAAAAATATGTTATTTTGGAAGATGCTAAATTGAGTTCATTCGAAACAGATCTTATAGCAGAGCAAGCTGAGGATAATTTCTTTCTTAACAAATCGATATGGTGGGACCACTTAAGGTTGCTGTCTAAAAAAATACCAAGCAATTTTACAGAATCAACAGTACTGATCTGGCTGTTATTAAGAGGTAAGGATTGAAGGACCCCTTTATAAGACAATGCTACTGTTTTATCTACGTCAAACGAGAGTAAAGTAGAGTCAGACCAGGTTTTTATTGTTAGTAGATCAGAAGTTATAGTAGCATGAAGACTTGCAATATTTGAGTTGCTCCAAGTGATACTGGTATCATCAGCAAAAAGAAAGACTTTTCCACCAATTTTTAAACTAGTGATGTCATTAATAAAGATAAGCAAAAGTAGAGGACCCAATACTGAACCTTGAGATACCCCACATACAATGTTTTTGAGACTAGAGTCTGTATCATTTGCTCTAACCAGTTGTTTCCTATCATCCAAGTAAGATTGTTACCAATCTAAAGAAATACCTCGAATTCCGTAGAAATTTAGTTTTCTTATCAAAATGTTATGATTTACACAATCAAAAGCTTTGGCGTAGTCACAAAAAACGGTGGCAGTGTGAAGATTATTGTTCAGTGCTTGATAAACCTCATGTAGTACAGAAAAGATGGCATCAGTGGTGCATTTATTATTTAAAAAGCCGAACTGATTTTGTGATAAAATGTTGTTTTCAACTAGAAAGGACGTAAGTCGGGCTTTTATGAGTCTCTCAATAATTTTGGAGAGTACCGGTAGTAGTGCAATAGGTCTATAATTGGAGGTATTAGATATTTCACCACCCTTATGAAGAGGAATAATGATGGCTGTCTTCAGGCATTCTGGAAATTTACCTTTCTCAAAGGAATCATTAATTAGTGAGATGAGGACTTCTAACACATTTTCTGGGAGATTAGAAAAAAATTTTATCGATAGACCATCAGTACTACTGGAGGATTTGCTTTTGATACTATTGATTGTTTGGATCAGTTCAGATTTATCGACTGGTTTTATAAAGAATGAATTCGAGACCTTTCTTGAATTAGGGAGATAACCAATGGGATCTTGTTGTGGCAAAATAGTTGATGTAATATTTTTACTCACATTAACAAAGTATTCATTTAGATGTTCAGGGTCTGGAAGGGAAATTGTTTTAGCAGTTTGGGATTTATTTCGAAGATCGTTTATTATGGACCAAGTTTCTTTTGCAACACTTTTTGAGCTTCCCAAACGGTTATGGTAGTAGTCTTTTTTAGCTGATTTTATAAGTTTAAGATAGGTTGCCCTGTACTTGGTGATATATTCAGTGATAGAGACGTTGGTAGTAAATTTCCTGATATAGAGAAAAGAACGCATATTCTTGGAAGATATTCGGATACCTTTAGTAGTCCAGGGTATGCGATGTTTTGGCTTAATTGCAATTAAAGGAAATGCTTTATTGAAGATACAGACAAGCTTATCCAAAAAATCACTGCAATTATTATCCACGTCCATAGCAGGAAAGCGCCACTCAGAGGTTAAGCATAAATTTTGGAAATTACGAAAGTTACGGGTGGAAAAAATCCTGCCTAAACGTCGGGTTTTCGAGGAGGGTTTGCTCAAGATATTAAACTTCGTATAAACTGCTTCATGATCAGATAGTCCAGCATTAATAATTGTAGAGTGGACATCAAGAGGTGAAAAATCTGAGACAGTATAATCAATTATGGTAGATGAAGTTTTTGTAATCCTTGTAGGAGAGTCAACGTGGATTGTTAGACCATACGATTCAAATATGTTGACCAAGGATATTTGTGTGGCACTAGCAGAAGCATAATCAATGTTAAAGTCCCCGCAAAAAATTTTTCTACCTTTATGGGGCGAGTCATCTAACAAATTTAGCAGGTTCTGAAAAAACAGTTCCACGGAAGAGTTAGGTGATCTATAAATACAAATAATATAAAGATTAAGATTCTTACTGTAAATTAACAAAAACTCAAAGAAGGCTTCACTTAGCAGAAAGTCATATTTTGTTACCGAAGAAAAATCATTGCTCGTAGATAGAATTAGGGTGCCTCCGTAAGCTGAGCTTGGACGATCATACC
This sequence comes from Diabrotica virgifera virgifera, assembly GCF_917563875.1. NCBI lineage: Eukaryota > Metazoa > Arthropoda > Insecta > Coleoptera > Chrysomelidae > Diabrotica > Diabrotica virgifera. Next base: position 121,159,355 of record NC_065446.1, on the reverse strand, counting down.
TAGCAATTGTGGTATATTCTTCTACTAAAAAAGGCTCGTTGACTTCAAGCCAGTGCTCTGTAACCGCAACTACCGGGGGAAATCCTAATTCCTCTAGGAACAAAAATAATTCATCAGTTTTGTATCTTATAGAACGAATATTAATCAGAACCATGCTAAAGTTGTTATCACTAAAACAATTTGAGGATTCTAGTCCCTCAGAACACGTCGTGATGTTTAAAAATTTCGTTTTGGAGAGGCAGCGGAATAGTAATTTCGGTGACATTCCCTTGATTTTTGCAGGTGTATAATTCTTTCAGAAGTGAGAAAGGATCTGTAAGCATCAAGATCAGCTTCCAACTCATCTGGACCAATCCCATAGGCATTGTTAAATTCCAGCAGAATTCGTCGTAGATCTTCAGTCTTAGTGGGAAGTCCCTCGGAAGCCAAAAAGAGTTTAACGCTTGTATTGGTAAATCCATCGTAAATCACTGAAGCTGGTTGGTCGTGTTGGTCATCTGTTGTCTCTCTGTCTTGTGACGTGTCCTGACCATTTCCACTTCAACTTCGTAATGCACTTTATGATGTTTTCCACTCCAGTTCTTCGCCGTAACTCATCATTTCGCATTCTGTCTCTCAAAGTTAGGCCAAGCATGAATCTTTCCATTTTTCGTTGTGCTACTTGTAATTTTCTTATTGATGTTTTAGTCAATATCAGTGTTTCAGATCCATAAGTAAGCATCGGAAGTACACACTGGTTAAATGCTTTTTTTAGCTTTATTGGGATGTTTTCCATAAACACGTCCCTTAGTTTGCCATACGCTACCCATCCTTAAGCTATTCTTCTAGATAATTCGCATGTTTGGTTGTCTCTACTGATTTGGATTTCGTGTCCCAGATAGATGTATTTGTCAACTGTTTCGATATGGCAGTCTTCTAGTTTCAACGGTCCGCTAGGTACTAAATTGGTCATCATTTTAATTTTCCCAAAGTTTATTTGCAACCCTACCTTTTGAGAAACTCGTTGTAGTTCTTGCAGAATTTCGTGGGCTTCCTTTAAGCCGTCGGTTATTAGAACTATATCATCTGCAAATCGTAGGTAGTTCAGCCTTTCGCCATCGACATTCAAACCTCTGTTTTCCCATTCTAACATCTAGAATACATCCGGCATTACGGCATTGAATAGTTTTGGTGACATGTTGTCTCCTTGTCTAACTCCCCTTTTTAGTTTTATTTTTTGAGTTTGGGTATGGAGGTTTATTGCTGTTGTGGAATTTGCATATATATATATATATATATATATATATATATATATATATATATGTTGAATAATATTGGAATATCGGTAGTCGATTCTACAATCTCTCAAAGCTTTTAAGATGGCTGCCATTTCGGTAGTGTCAAAGGCTTTTTTGTAGTGAACAAATACCAGGACTAGTGGCCGGTTTTACTCCACAGTTTTTTTCATTTAGGGCCTTCCGACAAGTCAGATGGTCATTGGTACCATACCCAGGGCGGAAACTTGCCTGCTCTCTTGGTTGGCATGCCTCCAGATTGTTCTCAATTCTGGCAGTGATTATTCGAGCAACCAATTTATACAGGTGGTTTAGAAGACTAATTGGCCTATAGTTTTCGAGGTCTGTTTGATCTGCTTTTTTATGTACGAGGAGCGTTATAGAAATATTCCATTCAGCTGGTATGGCTTGGTTTTCTAAGCATATATTGAAAAGTTGTTTGATTGCCCTGATGAGGGCAGAGCCTCTGATTTTTAGCGCATCTGCCGCTACTCCGTCCTCTCCTGGTGCCTTGTTATTTTTCATTTTCTTTAAAGCATGATAGATTTCAGCCGTTGTTATCTCTTATCTCGGAAATATCTTCTGAACCTTGATTCATAATTTTTGGTTCTGTATGTTCTGTCGGGTTTTAGTCAAGTTCATTTTTATATAGTGTTTTATAGAAGTCTTCCACTATCTCTAGCATTTCCTCATTATCGGATGTTAGTTTACCATTTTTTCCTTTGAGTCTGATAATTTCTTTTCTGCTGTTCGTCAATTTCCTTCTTAATAATCTTCATGCTCTTGCTATGCTCGATTGTCTGCGAGATTTTCTCATTTTTATATACCCTTATGTCCTTTCTAATTGCTTTAGAGACCTCTTTGTTTATTTTATTTAAGCTTTGTTGTTATATATTCTTATCTTTTAGCATTGATCTTCTCTCTTCCATTTTAAGTTTGGTGTTAGTAGTGATTCTCTCCTCTGTCTTGTTGACCGTACAACATTTCCTTTGAGCTTCTGCTATGGTTTTAGTAATTATTTTATTTAGCTGATTTATATCATTTATAGGCTGTCTGTTTTGTAGATGTACAGTTATTTGATCTGAAAACTCTGTTTCATTTTTTGGTTGTGACCATTGTTTCATTTGTTTTTTTCTTATTAGTTTATTTCCGTCTTTGTCGATGTTAATTTCTATTCTAGCACGAACCATTCTGTGATCACTTTCTGTTGTTAAGCTGTTTAGGACAGTGACATCTTTAGCTACACATTTTTTGTCTGTAATTATATAGTCAATTTCATTTTGCGTTTTCCCATCTGGGCTCCTCCATGTCCACCTTCTATAATGTTTTTTGTAAAAGCAGCTATTCATTTCATATAATTTGTTCTGAAACAGGGCCGGATTTACGATTTTGCCGCCTACGGGCTATCTTGATTTTGCCGCCTTTTTAACATCTACTTCCGGTAGCTCGACTTTTTAATACGCGTCCATCGATATATCACATCGATTATTTCTGTGACTCTAATGTGGCCCTTCCATTTTGCGACTCTTATAATTTCTAAGCAACAAGTTCACCAATCGGGATTTACAATTTTTTTTTGTTTGGAATTTAAAGATCTTCATTTTATATTCTTAAAAAATAAAAAAAAAGTTATTTTTACAATAAATGATGCAATTGCAAAAACGGCCGTTTTGGATCTTTCGCAGGCTGTTTTGCAACAACAAATTAACGAAATTAAACTTGCCATAGCTCAAATTGTAGGTTTTTGAAGTTATACTCCTTTAGGCGCGATTAAGATTAAAATTTCATAATTCTGCGCGCATGCGCACAGACAGTATGGTATAAACGTTATACGTGATCTGATTGGGTGTTAAAATCATTTGTCAATAATTGTTAAATATGGAGATTTTGGATAAACAAATTAATGTTGTGTAGGTATATTAGTTTTTATTGTTGTGATGGCAGAGAAAAATGCAAGTTTATAATATTGTAGTGACTTTTTAAATAGTTTTTAAAAGCGACAGGTACGTAATAATTTTAAATGTTTCAGTATCCTAATAAAAAATTTCATAGGTAAGACCTACCTATTTGTAAAATTTAAAAAGAACCTATTAAAATAGTATGTAATGCTTTGATTTACATAATTTGATTACCATCAAAATTTCTGTCAACATTCACCTAATATATTGTTTTCTTACTCTATGTTTTGTTTAAGGTATTCTAATATTTCTTTCAATTCTTAATAATTTCAATTCAAAATCAAAATAATTTGGTTAAATTCAGAACCGTCAAAAGTTTAATCCGTTTGGTTAGTTGATCTTCGCACATGATGACACATGGTCTCCGTGAGTAAAAGTTTAAGTTGAATGAATTTCAATACTAACTGCGCTGATAAAAGGGTTCGAACCCCTATGGAAACTTTTATTTTTTATTTTTTTTTATACATTTTATGATTGTAAGTTTATTATATAATTTTTTTTCAGAAAATACCTATTTAGTTAAAATTTTTTCCTACATTGTTCAGAAATCATTTGTGGCATTGTTCAATGTGTTTGTTTGTGTGTGTTTTATTCTTTTATTATTTTAATTTTTGGCACTGTTTTAATAAAAATTTTTGAGAAGTAGTAAGTATTAAAATTAGTTTAATATTTAAATAAAATATAAATAAACTGTTTAAAGTATATTTATTTCGTTTAAATCATATAATAGAAGTATAACTTCTTACGTGCGTACAAAGTACACACACATTCTTTTTAAATTTACTACAATTTTCTATTTAAAATTTTATCTCTAAAATGAATATCCTAAGCTGCAAAATTAAAAATATTTAAATATTGCAAATTTAACAAATGAAAACGTCATAAATAAAAAAGCTCCTAAAATTTTAGGTTGCATTTTAGTAGAAGTTATTCCTGGCACCGTCCTTTACAACACCTGATAGGTTTCAAAAATTTATGAATTATAACACCTTTTTTCACCCGCAGCCCGGGGTAATATTATTTCTACGCGTATATAATAAAATATAATGTCCAGTGACTGTAATTCCAGTGTATTCGGCAAAACGATTCTAAAAAGGACCTACCACTTAAATATTTCATGTTGGTTTCATGTGACGCCACGTACTATGACGCGGATTACGTGCAACGGTATCCATATTGTACGGACTGTACATTACAAATGCAATTTGTTTATAAATTTATTAATAATTAATAAACAGTCTACTTTATATAAAAAATTCTTGACAAAAATTTTTTTTACAAAAATCTATTTTTTAATCATAGTATCATTAATGATCATAGCAAAAGTACACCTTAATAAATAAATGGTTTTTATAAAATAATTATTTATTGAAGGTAATTTATTTATTAAAGTTTTCTATGGTTGATATTTGAACTCTTAGTCAAACTTTGCGTCGATTGATGTATAGACCTGGATGCCGCATACCAAAAAACAGTTGATTAATAGCAAGCTGAAAATTTGTTAATAGTTTAACGGTGTCTAGTCGGACAAATTTTGATGTATGGTAACACTGAAGCAGGGGAAGTTTTAATTGTGGAACAGGTTAAAAATTTGGAAGGTCAAACTACGAGAACTTTCCATGTATTTTGTCGGACAGAACTTTCAATTATATTGATTTGTTACCATTTCCTTAAACTCTTATGCAAAAATCAGACTGGTGTTTATCACCAACTGAGCATTTTACTGAGTGGAACACGAAGAACATGTCAAATGACAGGTATCATGTTGGTTAGCAATAGCAGTCTGATTTTTGCATAAGATTTTAATGAAAGGGTAACAAATCAATTGGATGTTCTGTCCGACAAAATACATGGGACGTTTTCGTAGCCAGACGTTCCAAATTTTTAAACTGTTCCACAATGAAAACTTCCTCTGTTCCAGTGTTCCCGTACATCAAATTGTGTCCGACTAGACACCGTTAAGCTATTAACAAATTTTCAGCTTGCTATTAATCAACTTTTTTTGGTACGCGGAATCCAGACCTATCACCTTAACAGGAAATCTCAGGAGACAATTTGCATAATCTAATGGTATTACTTAAGGCATCTATTGTTAACAAATTTACTCATAAGTAAATTTACGACTATAAGACTTGAGTATGCATGGGACTGTAACGTAAGATATCGAGTTTTAGAACGGCTAGAGCCGTATAATACGAAAATCTTGGAACGTCGCGGCGTCGCTAGTGCAAAGTAATTAACGGAGAGAATCATTGCTATTTTTACTCTAAGATAAGAATGATATACGAGCATATTTAATTATTCTTTGATCTTGTAACTCATCGTTCACGTGACAATTTGCTTCTTATTTTTTACAGTATTTGTTATACAAAATAAATAGTGGTGCATATATTATTATACATGTACCTATTCGTTTACTATGACGAAGTAACGAAAGCCCTGAAAGAAAATCACCCATTTTACAATCCTATGTGGTGATAGTAAAAATTGGCATGAAATCCGATCCATCAGAATTTGCACTTGGAAACTTCTGCAGCGATGGAAGAAATGAACGCGGACAAACATTATTAATCTACTTATCTCCTTCAGAACAGGGCCGTATTTACAGGGGGGCTTGAGGGGCTATAGCCCGAAGCGGCAGATTTTAAAAGGCGGCAATTTTTAGCACGAACTTTTTGGCGGCGACGGCGATCTCAAAAAATTGCGAATTTTAAAGATTTACTGACATTTATTTCCCTCCTTTAATGGAGACATCGTCTGTCCCGTCCGCGGCAAAATTCGAGTTTAAAAGATGAATCATGAATGTCTATGCAATGCGTATCGCGTATGGGTGTTGCCACTAGCGTTTCTGTCACTGTCAGGCAAATCAAAACTAAACTGAACCTAAACTTGAACAGTCCCACTTCACACTCACAGGAGGTATTGTGTGTTTTTGTTTTTACTGTTGTTGTGTTCTGTACCAGTACAGTGTACCCTTGTGAAAAGTAAAGGTTTAGAATATATTTTATTAGATTAGAACGTTCAAAAGAAAGAAGGTAACTCCAAAATTTATTTACTTTTTCACTGTCTTACCTGACTTTGTTTAGGTATCTGTCTCGTATTTTGATCTGAATTAGCAAACAAAATAACACGCTAGTATGATTATGAACTGTATGAAGTGTATAGTTTGCATTTTCATCTAGCTTTGTTCGAAATAACAACGTCGCACCGCGCCGGCCGAGCTCATCGTTATCTTCAGTTCTCAGAAATGTTTTCGGAACAACACTTTTATTAATTTATACCAGTTGTGTTAAGGAGTAAGGACACTGGACATTCTCTTGAGTTTGTCTATACTTATGGGACACTACGTGGACAAATCACTATAAGTGCCAAAAAGCTCTGCAACGAATACACTAAAGATCTCCCAGATTTTGCTAACGAATGTGTCCACTTTTTTGGTTTTGTCAAAAGTGTTGACAAAGAGCCACCAAAAACATTTGTTGAGCTTCTGCAGTTGGTCTAAAACACAAGGTTACAAGAGTTGTACCCATACATGGAAATCGCACTCAGGCTCTTTCTCACTACACCAGCGTCAAACTGCTCTGCAGAGAGATCGTTTTCCGTGCTGAAAAGGATTAACAATTACCTCCGATCATCACAGACACACGAACGCCTCAATGAGATGGCAGTATTGACGATCGAAAGAGAAATTACGAAGTCACTTAACTTCGACGATGTGATTGACTCGTTTGCCCAATGTAAATCACGGAGGAAGAATCTGTAATTTAATAAAACAGTTTTTAACCAAATGAATTATTTAATTTAATTTTAAAATGTATAGGTACTTTGTTGTTTTGTAAGTAAGTAAGAACTATGCTATGAGATTCACTAAAATTATGCATCATCTGTTTCTGTTGTACATGCTCATATACCTAAAGTTATTACTTTAATTAAATTATGAATTAGCAAAATTACGTATTTTTTTTAAGTATATCATACCGTACATTACATTATGAATCAAAATAAATAGGTAGATTAATATTGATACTTTCAGAGGTACCCCAGGATTATAAAGCTGATATTGCGCTACGTATTAATGCTAGAAAATCATGACTAAGGACTTCCTGGAAGTCCAATTCCTCCGGGATGGAGACAGTATAATTTTGCATTATTTAGCGTTTTCTATGTTTATGTTAAAAAGGCGGCAAAATCAAGATAGCCCGTAGGCGGCAAAATCGTAAATCCGGCCCTGTTTCAGAACAAATTATATGAAATGAATAGCTGCTTTTACAAAAAACATTATAGAAGGTGGACATGGAGGAGCCCAGATGGGAAAACGCAAAATGAAATTGACTATATAATTACAGACAAAAAATGTGTAGCTAAAGATGTCACTGTCCTAAACAGCTTAACAACAGAAAGTGATCACAGAATGGTTCGTGCTAGAATAGAAATTAACATCGACAAAGACGGAAATAAACTAATAAGAGAAAAACAAATGAAACAATGGTCACAACCAAAAAATGAAACAGAGTTTTCAGATCAAATAACTGTACATCTACAAAACAGACCCCCTATAAATGATATAAATCAGCTAAATAAAATAATTACAAATACCATAGCAGAAGCTCAAAGGAAATGTTGTACGGTCAACAAGACAGAGGAGAGAATCACTATTAACACCAAACTTAAAATGGAAGAGAGAAGATCAATGCTAAAAGATAAGAATATATAACAACAAAGCTTAAATAAAATAAACAAAGAGGTCTCTAAAGCAATTAGAAAGGACATAAGGGCATATAAAAATGAGAAAATCTCGCAGACAATCGAGCATAGCAAGAGCATGAAGATTATTAAGAAGGAAATTGACGAACAGCAGAAAAGAAATTATCAGACTCAAAGGAAAAAATGGTAAACTAACATCCGATAATGAGGAAATGCTAGAGATAGTGGAAGACTTCTATAAAACACTATATACAAATAAACTTGACTTAAACCCGACAGAACATACAGAACAAAAAATTATGAATCAAGGTTCAGAAGATATTCCCGAGATAAGAGATAACAACGGCTGAAATCTATCATGCTTTAAAGAAAATAAAAAATAACAAGGCACCAGGAGAGGACGGAGTAGCGGCAGACGCGCTAAAAATCAGAGGCTCTGCTCTCATCAGGGCAATCAAACAACTTTTCAATATATGCTTAGAAAACCAAGCCATACCAGCTGAATGGAATATTTCTGTAACGCTCCTCGTACATAAAAAAGCATATCAAACAGACCTCGAAAACTATAGGCCAATTAGTCTTCTAAACCACCTGTATAAATTGGTTGCTCGAATAATCACTGCCAGAATTGAGAACAAACTGGAGGCATGCCAACTAAGAGAGCAGGCAAGTTTCCGCCCTGGGTATGGTACCAATGACCATCTGACTTGTCGGAAGGCCCTAAATGAAAAAAACTGTGGAGTAAAACCGGCCACTAGTCCTGGTATTTGTTCACTACAAAAAAGCCTTTGACACTACCGAAATGGCAGCCATCTTAAAAGCTTTGAGAGATTGTAGAATCGACTACCGATATTCCAATATTATTCAACATATATATATATATATATATATATATATATATATATATATATATATATATATATATATATATATATATATATACATCCCGCTATTAAATTGGCATCTTTTCACGTTGCAGTCATTTGGCATCACCTAGAAATGCTATCATTTTCTAGGTATAATCCGTGAATGTTCGCTTAGTACACTTCTTTAAGCTTGGCACCGTTGTCGGATTTTCAGTAATCCGATTTATTTATATATTTTATTCCTTACACTATAACGACAATTTGACCCCCGTAGGTCAAAAACATTGCTTAAACATCACTTTGGCAACAACAGGATGTTGCCAAGATATACATTTTTACGGAAAAGACAGTACCTAGTTAGATACATAATATCGATCGCTTCACGTTACAAGTCTTCCACTCGCACTCAGGTAAAAACCAGTTGTAGGCTCTTTTGTCTGAACGGGTCCCTGAATGAGTTTAATAATTCACTTTTATTGTGTATTTTGTTTCGTTTAGTTGAAATATCAGATTTTGTTTGTAACGAATTTCATAATAGATATTTAAATTATTTTTTTGTTAACAAAAACAAATTTTAAAGTTTGACATTTGAAAAATTAATTTTATATTGCCATTTTCATGACATGGTCAATGGTTAATTGCATTTATAATAATTTAATGGGTCATTGCGAAACAATATACAGTGCGTCCATAAAGTAACGCATAAATTCATTATTTCACAAACCGGACACTTTCAGGAAAAATACCGAAACAGGTCGATTTTTATTTTTAAATTACAATTTATTGGCATACATATCATACTAGTGACGTCATCCATCTGGGCGTGATGACGTAATCGTTGATTTTTTTAAATAAGAATAAAGGGCATGTAATAGCTCATTTGAAAGGGTATGTAATTCTCTATTCAATAATATAATTGTTAATATAATTATTTATACAGGGTGTCCAAAAAATGTTATTTAAATTAAATTAATTGGTATAAAAAGATGAATGTATGTAATTTGTTTAATTCTAAATATATTTTATTGGTGCCAGCAAACATAAAAATGTTTTATTTAAAACCTAAATATTGATTTTCGCTTAAGCGTAATCTTAAACTTCCAAGAGGCAGGTGGATGGCAGCTCTAACATTTAATTTTCTGACAAAAGTAAAACGAATTTTGAATTAAATAAGTTACATACATTTTTCTTTTTGTCTCAATTAATTTAATTAAAGAATTCTTTTTGGACACCCTGTATATATAATTATGTTATTGTTTGTATTAGTAAATAGAGAATTAAATACCCTTTCAAATGAGCTATCACATGACCCCTATTCTCATTTAAAAAATTCATCGATTACGTTATCAAGCCCAGATGGATGACATCACTAGTATGATATGTAATATGCCAAAAAATTGTAATTTAAAAATAAAAATCGACCTGTTTCGAAAATTTTCCTTAAAGTCGCCGGTTTACGAAATAATGAAATTATGCGTTACTTTATGGCACTGTATGTTACAATGTGTAAATTTTTCAGGAAACGTAAAAATCTTTCCATTAGTAGTTAGAGATTCTGATAGTAATACTATATTTTATATAAGTATTATGGGTTATAAATGCATCTATTAGGTCTGGATCCCGCGTATGAAAAAAAAGTTGATTAATAGCAAGCTGAAAATTTGTTAATAGCTTAAGGGTGTTTAGTCGGATAAACTTTTATATATGGGAACACTGGAACAGGGGCAGTTTTAATTGTGAAACAGGTTGAAAATTTGGAACGGTCACACCACGAAAACGGCACATTTATTTTGTCCGACATAACAGACTTAAACTCTCCGAATAGAGATTAAACTCTCATGCAAAAATTAGACTGCTATTTATCACCTGTCATAATTCCTGTCATTTGACATATTCTACATGCTCTACTCATTAAAAGGCCCATTTGGTGATAAATAGCAGTCTAATTTTTGCATGACAGTTTAATCTCTGTTCGAAGAGTTTAAGTCTGTTCTGTCGGACAAAATACATGTGCCGTTTTCGTGGTGTGACCGTTTCAAATTTTTAACCTGTTCCAAAATTAAAACTGCCCCTGTTCCAGTGTTCCCATATATCAAAGTTTATCCGACTAGACACCCTTAAGCTATTAACAAATTTTCAGCTTGCTATTAATCAACTTTTTTTTCATACGCGGGATCCAGACCTATATCTGAAAGACCAAAAAAGTTTAAATGTTGCTTATTTTTTTGATATTATGTTTTAAAGTTTGTGGACTTATGTTGTTTTCGAAATGAAACCATAATTGGTAAAGTTTTTTCTTTATTCTCAACAAGAAACAGTCATAATACGGACAACGCACACATCTTATGGAAAATATAATGTCACTCAAATTCAATAAAATTTATACGAATAGATCCGTTTTAATTTACCGATCAAATCTTATCATTGCGCCAACTCTTAATTATGATTAATTACGGCGCAAATTGCAATTAAAGTTTATCGAAATCACATTTTTGGAGTCCATAAAGTGTTAAAAGTGTTAAAGTTACAATCATTATTGCTCCGAGTGCTATTCATAAGAGCTTAAATCCCGCTGGGCCTAAGCGGATTAGTGAAACTAATCCGCTGATTTATGGAGTACCGAAAATCTGGGTAGTTTAAAATATTTTTTCTCTCTCTAACTTATGTACCTACCCATTTGATTTCAGATTTATTTGTATCAATTTCTGCTCTTATTTTTGAAAATAGAGAGTTGGCGCAATGATAAGATTTGATCGGTAAATTAAAACGGATCTATTCGTATAAATTTTATTGAATTTGAGTGACATTATATTTTCCATAAGATGTGTGCGTTGTTTTCGAAATGAAACCATAATTGGTGAAGTTTTTTCTTTATTCTCAACAAGAAACAGTCATAATACGTAGAAATTTATACTAAATTTAAAATCCAGATTCAGTAGAAATAAACAAACCAAGACACGTTAAATGCTACTAGGAGCACTCCCGAATCATAATTATTTACAATGTATTGTTATATTTCTATTTGATATGAAAATTAAATTTTGATGGTTGTAAACAGGATTCAATTTAATATAAAATATTTTCAATTTTCTCAACCACGGGCATATAAATTTAGAACACCCTGTATACAACAAATTGTTATATTTAATTTTAAGAAGTGATTAGACGGAACTCGGGACAGTGCGCTTAAAATAAACAAAGTGAATGACGCGTACCATTATCGTTCTTCTCGGAAGGTCGATCATTAGCCTATGCTAAATAAAACTCAGTGAAATAGATGATAGTTCATTATCGTTTTTCGCGGAAGGTTTCGATCATTAGCCTATGCTAAATAAGACTCATTTGAAAGAGAGAATAGGTCATTAAAATTTGTAAATAGTAGAAAGTGATTTTAGAATGGGAATTAAATATTTTCTTTTGAAATCCATTAAGCATATTTAGAAAGATTAAAAATTGGTTTTTGAGGAATACTGAGAATGAGAGTTGGTGGTGGAAGGTTGATTTGTGAATCTGGAAGGGATATTGAGAAAGTAGGTGAATGAATGACAAAGTGGGATCAGAATGTTTTGAGCTGTCGAGAAGTGAAGTCGAGTAGTAGACGGTAGTGTTCGAGGAGTGAGAAAGCCGGTAGTTCCGTGAGTGTGGAGTATCTATCGTGGAACGAGAAGTAGGCCAGGTCGAGAGTAAAAGAACCTCCTTGAGCCCAGAGTGTCCCGGTAGCTGATAGCAGTTTCGAAAAAGGTAGAACACAGCATCACGACAAAAGCAGGAACGAGAGCTATTCGAGCTAGTTTTTCAAAGGAGAACATCACTGGAAGCCAGGACGAGGTTTGATCGCAGCCAAGGATAGCAGGAAAGGGTTTTGTGTGAGGACATTTTCAGTTCACCAGGAAAAGGTCAGTCTCATTTGTTTGGACATGAATGTATGGGTTTTTCGTATTAAATTCCACATAAAAAATTGAATAACATAATCAATAATATCAGAAAAGCTTCATCAAACTTAAATAGAGTTGTCCCTAATAACTCCTAATAGTTAAATGTTAATAAAAACTTTCAATAGAAAACCAAAAGGAAATAAAATTCCCAGTTGTAAATGTTATGTTTAAGAATAATAAGAAATAGCAAATATTAAGCATTGATTGCCTTTTGAATAAAATAAAAAATATTTTGATTATAATTGTAACCCATATTTGTATTTTTTTTTACTCTTTTCTTTTCTATCCCGATTAGGAACCATTAAGAAATATTCAGAAGCCACGAAAGTAAGTAATTAATTTATAATTCGCCCTGAGATTGAAAACATATTGATATGTGATCTGGTTAATTAATTAGATTAGTATTAATACATTGATTAAATTAAGTGACATATAAGAATATTATCTCATATCAATAATCAAGATCACATCAGTATATACATTGTAAATTCCAAGTCATGATTTCCAAAGTTTACACATTGTAAATTATGATTCGGGAGTGCTCCTAGTATCATTTAACGTGTCTTGGTTTGTTTATTTCTACTGCATCTTTACTGTTTCTGTTAACTAATCTAAACGTAGAGATATTTTTTGAGATTCTTTAACTCTTTCAATGCTGGGGTTTGTCACATCCCACCTGTCTGTTAGTGGCAAAAAAGTTCACCTGTCGGATGCCGGGTTAAAACATGACAAATTAGATGTGGAATGAAAGCTTATAACCCAAAGATGGTACTAAAGGTGAGAAATTTGGCCTCCGACTTCAGGATAAAGAGTTGCAACCCGAAGTATTGTTCTAAATTCGCAGAAATAGTACAAACTATGTATTACTCGACGCGCCTTAGAAAGACGAGAACAAATATTTATGCCTGTCCGGTTTTATGCCTGTCTGTCCGTCCGTCTGTCAGATATAATCACAGAGGTTGAATGAAAGATTATAACCCATAGATGGTACTAGCGATTAGAAATTTGACGCGCATTAGAAAAATGAGAACAAAGAAATACTTTTTTTAGTTTTACACCACTTCCGGTTAAAATGGTGTACCCGGAAGTGACACACATAGTCACAGAAAAATATACTTGATCAATTTACGTGTATTAAGAGGTCGAAACCGAATTTTTTTAATTCTGGTTTTGATGTCATATGCGGTTAAAAAATTGTCTGGAAGTGGAAGAAACCAGTTTAATAGTTGTCCCCTTCGAGTAGCGAAAAATAAACAATACTTTGTAAAAACATTCAACATTGGTTGATATTCCGCTGTTTTCATATTATTTATTGACCTAAGTTTTTGTAAAATGCACTAGTCTTTTTTAAAGATATCATTGGACAATTTACTCACTGTTTTTGGATTTTACAAAATCGCTTGGATTGGCATGAAATTTGACATAAGCATAGCTAACATGTCAAAGAAAAAAGTGATATTGTGCCAGTGTGTGCTTTTTTCTGGGGATGAGTACCACCCCCTTCTCGAGTGTGAAAAAATATAGGTAAAAATATGTCCGTAAGTGGATAAACTAATTAAATTCCTTGTATTTTTTGTTTTTAGATGGTTTTTCGTAAATAAATCAAAAAGTAAGTATTTGATCGAAAAAACTATTCTTAGCAAATATAAAGCTTATAAAACAGTAAAAAAAATTATGTATGTATGAAGTCTGGACACACAATAAAAACAGAGTTGGAGCTGAACAACAGTTGGTTCTTATTCGTCGAATTCCAAATCGACTAGTTCAACGTAAAATATCCAAAAAATAACGCACTTTTCGGGGAAAACTCGCCACAAATTTTTTAAAGTGTTTAAAAAAGTTTTATTTTTGTTATTTAAAAAGTATCTATTCTATCACCATCAGCATCAAAAGTAAGTTACGCTTTAAATAAAATATGTCCCTTTTTTTGCTAAAAGAAATCGTGAAAATCACCACCTAATTAGCATTCCATATGAAATTAATAGTTACCGCCCTAGTTAATTTACTTATATTATACTGTTTATATGATCTATAAGATTTATTGGCAAGAAATGCTTATTAAAAAAAATTGGTTTTAAAATAAAAAAATTTTAATTTTGAAAAAAAATGCCTTGGTTTAAAATAACTTAAACATTAGTGATACTAAATATCTCAAAGAGTAAAAAATGTACATATCACATAAACAATACATAAGTAAATTAGGCGGTGATTTTTACATTTTTTTAACAAAAAAGAGACTTCATTTTGATGCTAACTAACTTTTGATGCTAGAAACGTTTATAAAAATACAAATAAAACTTTTTAGACATTTTATAACAGTTGTAAGTCATGAGTTTTTCCCGAAAAGTGCTTCGTTTTATGGTTATTTCATGTTAAAATATTCGATTTGTATTTTGACGAAGTAGAACCTGCTTTTCATTAAGGTGATACAGTAGCGATCAACAGGTAGCCAAAACGCGTTCCAAGATTGCGGCTGTAATTTTGAATATTTTTTCGAGATATTTGGCACACGTATTCGTAATATAATAAAGAATGGCGGTACAGAGCCGAATTTGAAAAATATATTAATATGTGGAAATTACTCTGTAATTAAATATAATATTAAAAAAACGAGCCTGTACCGCCATTAAGAAGAACAAAAAAATACACTTTCTTCAAATAAACTTTTTATCCGATGCCTAGATTTTGTGTCATTTTGGAACTACTAATGAAATACAAAATTTTAGTAGTTCCAAAATGACACAAAATCTAGGCATCGGATAAAAAAGTTCATTTGAAGAAAGTGTATTTTTTTGTTCTTCTTAATGGCGGTACAGGCTCGTTTTTTAAATATTGTATTTAATTACAGAGTAATTTCCACATATTCATATATTTTTCAAATTGGGCTCTGTACCGCCATTCTTTATTATATTACGAATACGTGTGCCAAATATCTCGAAAAAATATTCAAAATTACAGCCGCAATCTTGGAACGCGTTTTCGCTACCTGTTGATCGCTACTGTTTCCTCTTAACTACAACTCTACTTTTACAGGGTCTACAGACTTCATACATACACCATTGTTTTCACTTTTTTATACGCTATATTTTTGCTAAGAATATTTTTCGTTAAAATACTTTTTGAGTTTTTTTCTAAAACCGTCTAAAAACGTGACTTTTTTGTTGAAAAACGAACATAATATATTCACTTGCAAATAACTCAAACAGTATGTTAAGAAAAAATCTATAGAACAAAAACTAGCTTAGAATTACTCAGTTTATCCACTTTAGGACTTATTTTGAATGTATGTCTTTTCACATTATAAAAGTGGTTGTACTAACTCCCAAGGCAAAAGCACACGTCGGCACAATATCACTTTTTCTTTGACCTGTCAGCTATGTGCATACCCAATTTCATGTCAATCCAAGCGGTTGTTTAAAATTCGGGGGTTTTGCAATATTTACCGTGAGTGGATGGACTACAGATATATGTATATTAGATAAAAATTATAGTCTCAGCGAATCTTTGAAATATCTCCATTCCTTTGAAATGTTACATTTTTTAAGCCTTGAGGGAGTAGGCGCAAAATTATGACCAATGCTATTTAAATGCATTCAGTTTATTCGAATCCTGAGAAAACTAATAAGAATTTTGGAAAAATTTAAACGCAGAATGAAAGATTACATTATAACCGAGGGCGAAACTCTCTAAAAACTTTTATGTTTATATTGATAAGTGAAAGGGTGAAAAAAAAAGAAAATTTAGTGTGATTTTTTATTTCAAATATTTAATTCAAAAGAAATTTTTGTTTATTCTATTCTTTTTGACATGAGGCTGTATTTGATTTCTCTATGTCATTGTATGCTATTGGTTAGTTCCTATCATTTCAGCCGACGTACGTCACGATTGGATCAATAGGGCCGAACATACATAACTAAGGCCCTTTTGGCATGATGCTGTATTATTTTGAAGTCGATACAGCCTGAATATTTTTTTTTATTTTTTTACGTTCTATGTGATTAAAAAAATTAAGAATCACCGCAATTTTAGCCCACCACCCCCTTCCCCTTTCCCCACATCAAAAAATGTCAATTTTTCGATTTTATTTTTTTTTAAGTTGGTTTGCAATTAAATTATAAATTACAAAAAATTCACACGCACAGCTGAGGCTTTTACAAAACATATATTTTTATGGACCCGAAGGTCGAGTGTACATAACCTCAATGTTTTTTGTTTTTTTAATAGGTACGTATAACTTTTTTTGGCGATGGCTGCATGTCTAATTTTTTTGCGTTTTGTGAATTTTATCAAAATCTGTATTTCTGACTTTTTTCAGATTTATTCGTAAGGTGCGCCATCTTCAAAAATCCGGAAAACTGGTTTTTTCGGTAGTTTTTTGGGATTTTTTCCATTTTATATACTTCAAAATAGACTAACTCAAGGTTTTTTATAGGTTACGTATATATAATTTGAAATAACTGAGTTTTTAGGGATATTCAAAAATTGTGTAAAACACCTAAACCCCCCAAAAACTATGTTTTTTCAAATTCTTAAAAGTTTCTTAATTCTTTCGTACCCCATGAAGTTAAATTACAAAGCCATTAAAATATAACTAGAGGTGATTCATACCTACTTACCATCTCAATTGAATGCAATCATCGGCAAAGCCATCTTTTAGTGTCATTGTGTCATCCCCAAAAATCTACCTGGGTCTTAAAATGCAGGTATGCATACTTGTTCCGTTATAACTCTTATCTTTTAAAATTTTGTAGTAAAAGCATTTCTATAGCTATAGTGAGTTTATTGCCTTACCTCTTTATGTGGCTTAATGATTTGGATTGTAAACACAGATAAGAAAGGGTGTGATAGACCAGAGAAATTAGCAAATAAATGGCCTCTTTCGTGACATCCGTTGATACAGGTATCTAAGAACTGCTTATGGCATTAGGGTAAATTTAGTTACAACAGTATCCAATATAAAAATTATGCAAAAAATCAAACGTACTTTTTAACTTATAAACAATATATAAACAATTAAAGATCGCTATTTGATTGTAAATATTAAAGGTGGAGACCGGTATGCTGTATGGAAAGGTGATACAATTTTACTGAAGAGCATAGAAAATTCTTTAAAATGAGTGTTTGGAAAGTTCTTTTTGTTAATTTGTTGCTTAGTTATTGGGAAAATAGCTTCAAAAGTCGATTTTTTGAAAATAATTAATAACTTTTCTAAAAATACACTAAAAGCTTTATTTTCGCGTAAGTAAAGGAACAATATTAGAAGTATTCAGCCGTTAAAATTTCAAGAAGTTTTACCTAATAGTTATTGCAAAATTGAAATTGTTTATCCCAAAAAGCTTCTATCTACAGCGTTATTATGCATAAACTATTAGGTCAACATAAATTCTAAAGACATCAAACCAAAGAGAAAGGTTCAATTTATCAAATTAGATCAAGTCTTGAATAAAAAGTTTATAATAAATATTATAAATAATTATAAAATAATTTTGAAAAAGTAGTGTTATTTTAAGCTTATTCGCGAACTCAAGCGAGGGTGCTGCCGCTTATTTTGAACTAGAGGAATTGGGATGAAGATTTAAACAAAACATCCGTTAACCTATATATCAATGTCGATTGAATGCTTGTCTGGTGTGTTCATTTAATGAATGATTTATTTATATTAATTAATTACATCAATAAAAATATTAATTATATCAAAATGCATTATCCCAATTACATCGGCCATTTTCATGCAACTGCACTGCCACCTATAGTCGATTGAGTTCGCGAATAAACAATTAAAATAACAACCGCATTAACATGTGGGAATTAACTAATTTTGATGGGAAATAAGCCACAATTTTACTAAAAAAAATGGTTTTATTTTGACAACGACACCCGATTTGAGCGTCGAAACGTTAATAAAATCAGTTTTTTTAGTAAAATTGTGGCTTATTTCCCATCAAAACTAGTTAATTCCAAAAATGCCACAAGAAAATAGCTTCAGAACAACAACACGTAGGAAGTTAATTTTTTTTATTCGACATGTTGGTATTCTTATAGAAACTGAAACAAAAATTTAATGCCCTACAACCCTTAAAACCCGAGTTAGCCACTTTTTTCAAAAATTCACCGGGGCTTTGTTTATAAATATTAGAAAATTTGAAAAGCAACATTTAAACGAATGAAAGAGCATGTTTATACAAAAAAAAATTAAAACGATTCTTTTAAAAACGAGCCGTCCATGATGCGCCAAAAGTGAAGAGTTTAAAAGTAAAGCGATTCTTACCCTCTTGATTTTATTATCAAAAACTTAATTCACAACTACACATTTATAAAAGGCGCAATACCTCCGGTAAGATTTAGGTACAAAATTAACAAAACCCAAAAAAAAATATATAATACAATATTCCAGTTACCCGTCGTTTGTCACCATTAATCCCTTTATCCTAAAGATAAATAACAGTTTGTCGACGAAAATTCCATTCGATCAAATGTTCGTCGATGAATTGTCCATTCGATGAATTGTGCATTCGACCAACTGTTTGTCGACCAACTGTTGTCGACCAATTTTCCGTCGACGAAGTGTTCTCGACCAGCTTTCCGACACCGGATTTGGGTGTCATTGTATTCTGTTGGTTAATTCCTACCATTTTAGCCACCGTACGTCATGATTGGAAAAATAGCAGCGAATATACGTAACTAAGGCCCTTTCAATATTTTACTGTAATTGATTTTTCTGTGTCATTGTATTCTGTTGACTGATTCCTATCATTTGAGCCGCCGTACGACACGTTTGGACCAATGGGAGTGAAGATACGTAACTAATACCTAACAAGAGGTTTACTCAAACTTCTTTTTTGTACTTATACCACTCGGTAAAAGTACAAAAAAAAGTTTGGGTAAACTTTTGCACAACTGTGTAAATACTAACGAAAAATCTAAAATATTAAAAAAAATTAGTGGAATCCGTTAATCTGTTCTCGAAAAAATTAGCTATGAAAATGAGCATAATTTTCTATATCCCTAACTTTTGACGAGCAGTTTAGCTTAAATGGGGAAAAGCGGTAAGCTTAGACCAAACACCAGTAGGAGGCATTCAATTAATTGAGGAAAAAAATTAAATGGATAACAATATTTATTTCAGTTACACAAAAGGCATTGTCCCGCTAGAATGTTTGAAATCACAATTAATAGTCCTACAAAAAAGACAGGCGTTTAAAAGTGATAAGACCATTGAACAATAAGCCTGTGAGCTACCTTTTAAACACATTCTTAAAAATAATCCATAACACAATTAAAAAAAGGTTTGTTAAGAAATTCTTTTATAGACTTCAGAAATTCAACAACTTCTCCTGATTATGTTTAAAAAACGTACGGAATGCACTAAATGAAAAAAAAAAAAAAGAAAAAGATTTATCATACCGTTATACTATAATATATCCTTACGTTGAATATTTGATGCTTCCCTGTGGAGTATAAAACGGACAGTTGTGTTTTTCCCGTGATCTGCCTTGTTTAGTCTTCTTTGTCGTTTTATTCGTTAAATCCTATCCTCTTAAGTCACAGCGTCAGAAAGCAGTGGGTATATGCAGTGAACGGGAGGCCTATGTCGAACAGTGAACGTTGGGGCCCTTTCGCGTTTATCATATGTAGAGAAGTCGCTTGTCAAAAACTGGACGTATGTAATCGTATTCTATTTGTTAAATACTCTCACATAATATGTCATACCATGTGCGTTAATCCATTTTATTTCTACAATTTTAAAGTGTTATTACATGCCGTCATTTTCATTTGTCTACACCATCGTATTCTGCCAGTTAAATCCCATCGTTTCAGGCGCTGTACGTCACGATTGAACCAATAGGACCGAAGATACATAACTAAGGCCCTTTTGACCTGCTGCTTGTTTGATTTTTCTGTGTCATTGTCTTCTATGATGCCTAAGGCATATTTATGACATGTCTTATTTTTAAAGAAAACAAGTAATTGGACTTCGTAAGTCCTAGGTTTTCACCCAAAGTAATCGAAAGTAGAATTGGAAGTCGATATTTGAATTCTTCGTGTAACTTTGCGTGGATTGATATACAAATTTACTAATTTTGAGTCATTTTTACTAAACTGTTTACACAGAAATAACTCTAAAGATTCAAACCTTTCAATACGCTTCGATTTATGTGTTCGTATACTATTTCTGAGTCTATTGGGACCGTGCAAGTTCGGCAAAACGACACCTGGTTTCTACGCTCTGCAACTTTATTCGCACTTTTAATTATATTGGCCAATTATATTAGTCCTGGTTACTGGATAATTGTCAAGGCCATAATCCAAAAAAATAATAAGAAGAAAAAATAAGATTCAGGTTATGTTATTAAAACGTAAACAATTGTATGTAGTAAATAAAATTAGTTATTAAAATGCAGTACTGCAAGCAAAATACAATTAATTTAATTTGCCTTCATATAATAATTGCATATAATATCAATATTGCAGAGCAACATATAATTTTTCTTCTTCAATGACAGTAGGTATGAAATGTACGTCAATTTGACAATTTCAATGGACAATATGAATTATTTAAGAAAGTTGCAATATTTCTCCGCTATTCGCGCACGATCGTTTCTCGTATCCGTTCCAAGTACTTGCACACCGCGAATAATGGCATTTCCGGTTATAACTTTTTAAGCGGAAATTACGTAAAAACCAAAATTTTACATTTGTTCTCATCTTGCTAAGCCACGTTGAATAATATATCACTTATTCTCTTTCGGCAACTTTAAAATAGTAAATACTTACGGTTGCAACTCTAAAACCGGAACTCCGACGTCAAATTTCTCATCTTTAATAATACCATCCTTAAGTTAAAAGCTTTCATTCGACACCCGATCTGTCATTCTATCTGTATTAATAACGGAGGAGTTGTATTCGCGGATGGACAGACATACGGACAGACAGCCTAGGTAAAATTTTTCATCTTTAATACCATGCTTGAACTATAAGCTATCATTTGGCACCTCATTTGCCATTATACCTGGTATAATGACGGAGGATTTATACTCGCGGTCGGAGGGATCGACGGAGAGACAGCCTAGGTCAAATTTTTCACCTTTAGTATCATCCTTGGATTATAAGCTTTCATTTGACACCTCATTTGTCATTCTACCTGGTATATTGACGGAGGAGCTATATTCGCGGTCGGACGGACCGACGGTCAGACAGCGTAAGTCAAATTTCTCACCTTTAGTACCATCCTTGGATTATAAGCTTTCATTTGACACCTCTTTTGTCATTCTACCTGGTATAGTAGAGGAGTTATATTCGCGGTCGGACGGACCGACGGACAGACAGCCCAAGTCAAATTTCTCACCTTTAATACCATCCTTGGATTATAAGCTTTCATTTGACATCTCATTTGTCATTCTACCTGGTATAATGACGGAGGAGCTATATTCGCGGTCGGACGGACAAACGGACAGACAGCCTAAGTCAAATTTCTCACTTTTAGTACCATCCTTGGATTATAAGCTTTCTTTTGACACCTCATTTTTCATTCTACCTGGTATAATGACGGAGGAGTTATATTCGCGGTCGGACGGACCGACGTCTCACCTTTAGTACCATACTTCGATTATAAGCTTTCATTTGACATCTCATTTGTCATTCTACCTGGTATAATGACGGAGGAGCTATATTCGGGGTCGGACTGACCGACGCGACGGACAGACAGCCTAAGTCAAATTTCTCACCTTTAGTACCATCTTTGGATTATAAGCTTTCATTTGACACCTCATTTGTCATTCTACCTGGTATATTGACGGAGGAGCTATATTCGCGGTCGGACGGACCGACGGTCAGACAGCGTAAGTCAAATTTCTCACCTTTAGTACCATCCTTGGATTATAAGCTTTCATTTGACACCTCTTTTGTCATTCTACCTGGTAAAGTAGAGGAGTTATATTCGCGGTCGGACGGACCGACGGACAGACAGCCCAAGTTAAATTTCTCACCTTTAATACCATCCTTGGATTATAAGCTTTCATTTGACATCTCATTTGTCATTCTACCTGGTATAATGACGGAGGAGCTATATTCGCGGTCGGACGGACAGACGGACAGACAGCCTAAGTCAAATTTCTCACTTTTAGTACCATCCTTGGATTATAAGCTTTCTTTTGACACCTCATTTTTCATTCTACCTGGTATAATGACGGAGGAGTTATATTCGCGGTCGGACGGACCGACGTCTCACCTTTAGTACCATACTTCGATTATAAGCTTTCATTTGACATCTCATTTGTCATTCTACCTGGTATAATGACGGAGGAGCTATATTCGGGGTCGGACTGACCGACGCGACGGACAGACAGCCTAAGTCAAATTTCTCACCTTTAGTACCATCTTTGGTTATAAGCTTTCATTTGACACCTCATTTGTCATTCTACCTGGTATAATGACGGAGGAGTTATATTCGCGGTCGGACGGACCGACAGCCTAAGTCAAATGTCTCACCTTTAGTACCATCCTTGGATTATAAGCTTCTATTTGACACCTCATTTGTCATTCTACCTGGTATAATGACGGAGGAGCTATATTCGCGGTCGGTCGGACCGACGGACAGACAGCCTAAGTCAAATTTCTCACCTTTAGTACCATCCTTGGATTATAAGCTTTCATTTGACACCTCATTTGTCATTCTACCTGGTATAATGACGGAGGAGTTATATTTGCGGTCGGACAGACCGAAGGACAGAAAGTTTAAGTCAAATATCTCACCTTTAGTACCATCCTTGGATTATACGCTTTCATTTGACACCTCATTTGTCATTCTACCTGGTATAATGACGTAAGAGTTATATTCGCGGTCGGACAGACCGACGGACAGATAGTTTAGGTCAAATTTCTCACCTTTAGTACCATCCTTGGATTATAAGCTTTCACATTTTTTCAAAATTGGGTGAAAACAACTTGATGCCAGAATGATTTGTTGATGAAAATAATATATACATTCTCAAATTGCCTATTTTTCGTTGTGGATAATATTGTATTCAACAGTGATGCCAAATTTCTGATGCCAAAATGATTGATAATGAAAGTGGGATATACGTTTTCATGTATATAGCGGCAGCGACAAAACGGTAAAACACTGAACTAAATGTATATAATATTTTCACTGTGCCATCATTTTGAACTCAAACATTTTATGGAATAAACTTATATAAGTCAGTAAGGAATAAACAAAGAAAGCTGATATATTAAAGTAACATCAAGGAATCAAATCTCTAACTACAGAGTTGATTAGACTTCTGCTAACAAGTACAGGAAAAAAGTTATTAAGGTAGTGTAAAGTGGCATCGATATACAGATGCCACTTTGCAAGACGATGCCAAATTGATGGTAAATGCATAATGTATCGATGCCAAATTGATAGTAGGATTTATATATATATATATATATATATATATATATATATATATATATATATATATATATATATATATATATATATATATATATATATATATATATATTGTTATATTTCTATTTGATATGAAAATTAAATTTTGATAATTATAAACAAAATTCACTTTAATATAAAATATTTTTAATTTTCTCAACCTCGGGCATATAAATTTAGAACAACCTGTATACAACAAATTGTTATATTTAATTTTAAGAAGTGATTAGAATAAGCGTACGAAACTCGGAACAATGTGCTTAGATAAACAAAGTGAATGACGCGTACCATTATCGTTCTTCTCGGAAGGTCGATCATTAGCCTATGCTAAATAAAACTCAGTGAAATAGATGATAGTTCATTATCGTTTTTCGCGGAAGGTTTCGATCATTAGCCTATGCTAAATAAGACTCATTTGAAAGATCTTTATTAGATCGGTCATTAAAATTTGTAAATAGTTAGAAAGTATTTTAGAATGGGAATTAAATATTTTCTTTTGAAATCCATTAAGCATATTTAGAAAGATTAAAAATTGGTTTTGAGGAATATTACGAATGAGAGTTGGTGGTGGAAGATTGATTTGTGAATCTGGAAGGGATATTTAGAAAGTAGGGGAATGGATGAGAAAGTGAGATCAGAATGTTTTGAGCTGTCGAGAAGTGAAGTCGGGTAGTAGACGGTAGTGTACGGAGAGTGAGAAAGCCGGTAGTTCCGTGAGTGTGGAGTATCTATCGTGGAACGAGAAGTAGGCCAGGTCGAGAGTAAAAGAACCTCCTTGAGCCAAGAGTGTCCCGGTAGCTGATAGCAGTTTCGAAAAAGGTAGAACACAGCATCACGACAAAAGCAAGAACGAGAGCTATTCGAGCTAGTTTTTCAAAGGAGAACATTACTGGAAGCCAGGACGAGGTTTGATCGCAGCCAAGGATAGCAGGAAACGGGTCTTGTGTGAGGACATTTTCAGTTCACCAGGAAAAGGTCAGTCTCATTTGTTTGGACATGAATGTATGGGTTTTTCGTATTAAATTCCACATAAAAAATTGAATAACATAATCAATAATATCAGAAAAGCTTCATCAAAGTTAAATAGAGTTGTTCCTAATAACTCCTAATAGTTAAATGTTAATAAAAACTTTCAATTGAAAACCAAAAGGAAATAAGATTCCCATTTGTAAATGTTATGTTTAAGAATAATAAGAAATAGCAAATATTAAGCATTGATTGCCTTTTAAATAAAATAAAAAATATTTTGATTATAATTGTAACCCATATGTGTATTTTTTTTACTCTTTTCTTTTCTATCCCGATTAGGAACCATTAAGATATATTTGAAGCCACGAAAGTAAGTAGTTAATTTATAATTCGCCCTGAGATTGAAAACATATTGATATGTGATCTGGTTAATTAATTAGATTAGTATTAATACATTGATTAAATTAAGTGACATATAAGAATATTATCTCATATCAATAATCAAGATCACATCAACTGTCGTCCAACGTGGAGGGCATTGTAAAGTATTTCTAGTGGCAAATTTGAAGGATAGAAAGAGTAAAGCCGGTATTTGAAAATTTATATGCCTGTGGTAAAAAGTGAGATACTTACATTTGATAACATAAAATTTTAGATCTCTTTAGGTACAAATTTTACATAACTGATTTAATATTTTATTTTTACGATATTACATTTGATATATTTATTGACAATTTATAATATTTGGGTGAGAAAAAGTCGTCTTGGTAACATACTAGTAAAATTTCATATTTGGCGGGGACAGTACTTCTTGAAAACAAATGTCTGTGACAAGAAGCCAAAGCAAAGACAACAAAAAACAAAAAGAACATTCAAATCAAGAGAATAATTCAGACCAAGAAGACATTTTAGACACGACAATCATGGCATCAGAACAGCAAGAATTATCAGGAATAGATAAAATATTACAAATGATGCAACTCCAGTCACAAAGAACGGAACAAAAAATGGATGAATCACAACAAAAAATGGATCAGAAAATGGATGAAACACAACAAAAAATGGATGAAACACAACAAAAATTGGATCAAAAAATGGATGAAACACAACAAAAAATGAAACAAGCAATAGAAGAGAACAACAAGAAAATGGAGGAACGCATAGGAAAGTATGAAAAGGAAGTAAAAGGATGTTTGACAACAATGAAAAACGAGATGAAAGAACAAGAAATGAAAATTCAAAATAAAATAAAGGAGATAACGAATTGCCAGAAAAAAGAAATGGAAAGTTTGGAAAACAAGTTGCAAAACGCTATTCAAGCAGACATAGAAGAAGTGGAAAGAAAGATTGCGGAAATCAATACTCAACAAAATGTCGGAGAAAGAAGAGAAATGGTTATACATAGCACAGATGACGTGAAGATAAGGTTTGGCGGGGATGTAAGAAGATTACACCCAGTGCCGTTCATAAATAGCCTGAAAAAGAAAATACAACACATCGGAAATTTCGAAACAGCAAAAGAAACTATCAGAAACCATCTCAAATATGAAGCAAGCCTATGGTTCGATAGTAAAGAAGAAGAATTCGGCAATTGGCAACAATTTGAACAAAAATTTTTGAATTATTTCTGGGGAAAGGTCCAACAATTGGAAATTAACAAGGAATTGCAAAATGGGAAATACAATGATAGGATGGGTGTATCAGAAATAGTCCAGAGAAATAAGATTTTTCTCGTGACACATCCCCCTCCAGGCCGAAACCAAATTTTTTGAGTAGTATGGACATCTACATTATTAACCTATATGTTTCCTGCAGCCGATTTTGATGATATACATAGTTATAAACAAATGAAGATCGAAAAACGGCAAATTATCGCTTTTTTCGTCTATTACCAAAAAGTTAAGCACTTTAAACAAATTTGAGAGTAAGAAAGTCATAAATCGTATAAAAAACTTCAATAAGGCCTTCGCTGAATATGTCTATCCTTATTGGTTGCTTAGAAAATTGCAAAATAAATCATAAATTTTGAGTTTTTATAAATATTCATAACTTAGGTAAAAATTAACGTAGAATCTTCTTATTACACGGAATGCCGAGACTTCTTGTACTTAAATTATATTTTAAATTTCAAAGCAATTGGTCAAATAGTTTAAAAGTTATTTAATTTGTTTATCCCAAATTCATTTTTTTTGCAACACTATAAGTCAGAAAATTACGAGGTTACAATAATACTTCAGTCAGTTTATGAAAGAAGAACATTTATACTATTACCTTAATTAAAAATAAATGACAAAAAATAATTTTAAACAGTGTAAAATTATTTTGCAAAAACATGTCGATTTTTTGCTTACTTATAAACAATTATAATAACTTTTTAACCGTTACCCGTAGAAAAATTATTTTTTCACATTTAGGAAGACTGAATTTTTATACACATTTAGAAAGAAAAACAACTGCTCTAGGGCATTTAGGGACAAAGTTAGCCCCCCCATTTTTTAATTCACATGTTTTTGCAAAATTATTTTGCAATATTTATAACTATTTTTTGTCATTTTTTTTAAATTAAATAAATACTGTAAATTTTGTTCTTTCACAAACTATCCAAAATATTACTGTAACTTCATCATTTTCTGACTTACAGTGTTGCAAAAAAAATTAATTTTGGATAAACAAATTAAATAACTTTTAAACTATTTGACCAATTGCTTTGAAATTTAGGGTATGATTTAAGCACCATAAGTCTCAGCATTTTGTGTAATAAGAAGGTTCTAAGTTAATTTTTACATCAGTTATGAATATTTATAAAAACTCAAAATTTATGATTTATTTGGCAATTTTCTAAGCAACCAATAAGGATAGACATATTCAGCGAACGCCATATTGAAGTTTTTTATACGGTTTATGAGTTTATTACTCTCAAATTTGTTTAAAGTGCCCAATTTTTTAGTAATAGACGAAAAAAGCAAAAATGTACCGTTTTTTGATCTTCATTTGTTTATAACTATGTATATCATCAAAATCGGCTGCAGGAAACATATAGGTTATTATTATAGATGACCATATTACTCGAAAAATTTGGTTTCGGCCTGGAGGGGGTTGTGTCACCAACACGATATTTTTTTTCCTTATTTCTCTGAACTAAAAGGACATATGCTTTACAAATTTACAATAATGCAAAGCATTTACAATATAATTACTCATCGGAACAATTAGTCGAACTGATTGCAAGACATTTCGAGGAAACGCTGGAAGACCATATCACATTGCAAAATTACAAAGACATAGATAGTTTATGCCAATTCCTACAAATAAGAGAATCACGTCTAAGAGAAAGAAAATCAAGAAAGTCGCGAGAAGATTACAGGCCCCGAGAAACACAAGATTACAGAGATAGAAATCAAAATAGGAGGGACTATACAAGACGAGATTTTAATCCCAGAAGGGAAAACGAAAATAGAGACAACGGAAGAGGAAATTATGAACAAAGAAATAGGCAATGGAATGAGGACAGAAATCGAGAATACCAGGACAGAAACACTACACGCTCAAATCAAGAAAACAGAAATAATGGTAGACAAAATGAACAGGGATATCGAGAAAACCGAAACAGATCGGACAGGCCAAGAGAAAATAGAAGAGAAGTAAATAATACCCAGACAGATGAATATGACGGAGAGAGACATTATGATGAAAATATAAACAACGATGAGCAACCGGCGTCTTTTCACGACGGCGCTCACTAAAAACAAAAAAACAAACAGGAATCTTTTGTCACCCCAAGGAGTTTATTAAATTGGCAGGAAACAACGAAAAGAAAAATGGAATTAATTTAAAATTTGTGGATGGATTTATCAACGAGACACCAATTAAAATTATGATAGATACTGGATCGGAAATAACATTGGTCAACAGAAAACTAATAGAAGAAGTTAACTTAACAAATTTAATTTACAAAATACCTAGGGTAAATTTAGTGGGCGCAAACAAACGGACATTGGCAACTATAAATGAAGGCATACGAGTAATGGTACGACTGGGTAAGAATATGTATGCACTACAATGTGTAATAATGCCAAATATGTTACATGACATGATAGTAGGAGTTGACGAATTGGCAGAAAAACATGTAGTGATAGATTTTAAAAATAATACGATGAAACTAACAGAAGAAAAAGAAAAGGAACAGGACAAGGAACAGGAGAAACAAAATACGGACGAATCAGGTAAAGAACAAATAGTGGAAATGAATTCGGCAACGAAGCAAGGACAAAGAAGAAAAGGGAGAAAAAGTCATAAAAGGATAAAAGAAAATGAAACCTGTGGCTCCTCAAAAGAAGAGTTGAGCCCAGAAGAAGAAAATTTGAGAGTATCAGAAACAAAGGAAACCTGGGATTCCTCAAAAGAAGAGACGAGCTCAGGAGAAGAAGAAATAAAGCTAAAAAATGAAAGTGAAAAGAATATGATTGAAACAGTGGTATTTGAAGAGGAGGTATATGCAAACGAGGATGCAGAATGCACGGTAAACATGTGTGAAGAATCTGAGAAAAAAGACAGAAAATTGATATGTGGAGAAGGGAAAGAAAAAGAATTGCGGATGATGTTAAGAAACTACGAAAATTTGATCAATGAGGAAAACAGAGTGGCTAAAAAGTACCAACATTCATTTGAGGTGAAAAACTTGGGAAATTTTCTATCAAAGACTTACCCGATTCCATACAAGTATCGACAAGAGGTGAAAGAAGAAATAAATAAAATGTTGGAAGATCAAATCATCGAAAGATGTGATTCACCGTATGTTAACCCGATTGTGATAGTAAAGAAAAGCAGTGGAGAATTGAGATTATGTTTAGATGCCAGGAATATCAACCAGCACACTGTATCACAATATGAATCACCTCTAAACATCGAGGCCATTTTTGGAAGAATCACGGGGTCACACATATTTTCGAAAATTGACTTAAAACACAGTTTTTGGTTGATACCGTTAGCTGAAAAGTGTAGAAACTACACCGCTTTTTCTATTGATGGTATTGTCTACCGGTTTAAGGTAGTGCCGTTTGGATTGCAAAGTGCTTGTGCTGCACTCGTCCGAGCTCTACATACCATTTTGAATCGCCACGAAGATTTCATAGTTCATTATATCGATGATTTTATTAATTTTTTCACAAGATACTCAGAGTCATCTGAAACACATAGAAATAATTCTGGAAGAATTGGACACAGCGGGATTGAAATTAAACATTGAAAAATGTCAATTTTTTCAAAAAGAAGTCATTTATTTGGGTTTTCAATTGGACACCAAAACAGTAAGATTAGCCGAAGACAGAGTCAAGCTCATAGATGAATACCCAAGACCAACGAATTTGAAAACATTGATAGGTTTTCTTGGCACGATTAATTATTTTAAAAAACTGATTCCCGATTTGAGCCAAAAGGAAATCCCTCTGATAAAGTTGCTTAAAAAAGGAATAAAATGGAATTGGAAAGAAGAACAGGAGGAAGCTTTCAAAACATTAAAACGAGAATTCGCAAAAGGAACGAAAATATACCACCCCATTTACAATTTACCTTTTATACTCCGAACTGATGCGTCCATACAAAAATTTGCAGGAGTTTTGTCTCAAATACAAAACGACCAAGAAGTGCCGATATGTTTTATATCTCGAGTGACTAAAACACATGAGAGAAAATATAGTGTTACAGAATTGGAGTTTGCCAGTGTACTATATTGCGTAAACAAATTGAGGTTTTACTTATTGGGAGCAAAATTCACAATCGAAACAGACCATGCAGCTTTAGTACATATCATGAAGAATAGATTAGTAAATAATAGAATACATAGAGGCATTTTATTATTACAGGAGTATGATTTTGAGTTCCGATATATAAAAGGAAAAGACAACATAATAGCCGACGCTCTAACACGGGATGAGGACACGGGAAAAAAGGAAACAATTACTCTACAGGTGGGACTAAATAGATTAATACAAGAAGAAGGGATATATTCGTTAAATGAGATAAGGACAAACCAAGAAGACCTAGAGGAAAGAGAGAAAAGAAGAGCGGAAGTAGAAAATGACATATATTTAAGAGAATAGACGGAAAGGAACTATATTTAGTGACACAGACATTGGCCGAAAAGATAATAAAGAAATTACATGAGGACAATGGGCATATCGGTAGCAGAAAAGTTTGGCTCGTTTTTAGGGAAAATTACATCAGCCGACAGGATTACCGCATTGCAAAGGAAATTACCCAGAAGTGCGATGTATGTCAAAAATATAAGAGTCGGAATTTCAAAAACGAAAATGTTGCCAAAAATATTGAAGCCCGAAACAAACTAGACATTGTAGCAATAGATATGTTAAGCGATCTAATTATGACCACTAAAAGGAACAAACATATTCTGGTAATGGTGGATGTGTTTTCAAAATACGTAAAATTATATAGTTGCCGCACCACAAAGGGGGAAGAAATATTAAGAAAAATAGACAATTTTATAGACATAGTAGGAACACCAAAAAAGATTCTACTGGACAATGCAACGTATTTCCGAAATGATCGTTTCAAGGGACAACTTCGAGAACGAGGAATAGAGACAAATTTTGTCAGCATCAGGCATCCACAGAGTAATCCTTCGGAACGATTCATACAGGAAGTGACGAAATTTCTTCGCATTGCAACAGATGGTCAACATCGCCACTGGGACAGGAAAATGGTGGAAATAGAAAGGTATCTAAATACAATTCCGAGCACAGTAACAAAAGAGACCCCAGAATACATCATGAAGGGTGTACTGCCGATAAGGCCATGGGAAAACCAAGATCCAAAAGAATATCAACAGGTGATTGAAACCGTACAGA
The DNA here is from genome assembly GCF_917563875.1 of Diabrotica virgifera virgifera. Lineage (NCBI taxonomy): Eukaryota > Metazoa > Arthropoda > Insecta > Coleoptera > Chrysomelidae > Diabrotica > Diabrotica virgifera. Next base: position 121,127,352 of record NC_065446.1, on the reverse strand, counting down.
GAAGATTACGGCGAAGCAACGAAAAATATATCCAAAGACAGGAACAAAATAGAAAAAGAAGACCAGTGACTTTCCAAAAGGGTGAAAAAGTACTCGTGAGGGCATTACGAGTATCAAATCTTCCTGGGGGCATTTGCGCAAAGTTGATGCCTGTTTTCGAAGGCCCGTATATCGTGAATAATGAAAATGGGATAAATAGTTATGAGTTGAGGCACAGGAACTCGGAAAAGATCCGAGGAATTTATAATATTCACGATGTATACAAATATCACGAATAAAAGACAGAATTACATGAAGTAGATAGTAAGTTAGGATATAAGACGTAGATGAAAGTAAGGAAATATACAGGGAGTTGGTTTTGCCTCGAGAAAATTTATTTAAAAATGCAGATAAATTTTATCGAATACAAGGCGGGGATTTGTTATATTTCTATTTGATATGAAAATTAAATTTTGATAATTATAAACAAAATTCACTTTAATATAAAATATTTTTAATTTTCTCAACCTCGGGCATATAAATTTAGAACAACCTCTATACAACAAATTATTATATTTAATTTTAAGAAGTGATTAGAATAAGCGTACGAAACTCGGAACAATGTGCTTAGATAAACAAAGTGAATGACGCGTACCATTATCGTTCTTCTCGGAAGGTCGATCATTAGCCTATGCTAAATAAAACTCAGTGAAATAGATGATAGTTCATTATCGTTTTTCGCGGAAGGTTTCGATCATTAGCCTATGCTAAATAAGACTCATTTGAAAGAGAGAATAGGTCATTAAAATTTGTAAATAGTTAGAAAGTATTTTAGAATGGGAATTAAATATTTTCTTTTGAAATCCATTAAGCATATTTAGAAAGATTAAAAATTGGTTTTGAGGAATATTACGAATGAGAGTTGGTGGTGGAAGATTGATTTGTGAATCTGGAAGGGATATTTAGAAAGTAGGGGAATGGATGAGAAAGTGAGATCAGAATGTTTTGAGCTGTCGAGAAGTGAAGTCGGGTAGTAGACGGTAGTGTACGGAGAGTGAGAAAGCCGGTAGTTCCGTGAGTGTGGAGTATCTATCGTGGAACGAGAAGTAGGCCAGGTCGAGAGTAAAAGAACCTCCTTGAGCCAAGAGTGTCCCGGTAGCTGATAGCAGTTTCGAAAAAGGTAGAACACAGCATCACGACAAAAGCAAGAACGAGAGCTATTCGAGCTAGTTTTTCAAAGGAGAACATTACTGGAAGCCAGGACGAGGTTTGATCGCAGCCAAGGATAGCAGGAAACGGGTCTTGTGTGAGGACATTTTCAGTTCACCAGGAAAAGGTCAGTCTCATTTGTTTGGACATGAATGTATGGGTTTTTCGTATTAAATTCCACATAAAAAATTGAATAACATAATCAATAATATCAGAAAAGCTTCATCAAAGTTAAATAGAGTTGTTCCTAATAACTCCTAATAGTTAAATGTTAATAAAAACTTTCAATTGAAAACCAAAAGGAAATAAGATTCCCATTTGCAAATGTTATGTTTAAGAATAATAAGAAATAGCAAATATTAAGCATTGATTGCCTTTTAAATAAAATAAAAAATATTTTGATTATAATTGTAACCCATATGTGTATTTTTTTTACTCTTTTCTTTTCTATCCCGATTAGGAACCATTAAGAAATATTTGAAGCCACGAAAGTAAGTAATTAATTTATAATTCGCCCTGAGATTGAAAACATATTGATATGTGATCTGGTTAATTAATTAGATTAGTATTAATACATTGATTAAATTATGTGACATATAAGAATATTATCTCATATCAATAATCAAGATCACATCAATATATATATATATATATATATATATATATATATATATATATATATGCAAATTCCACAACAGCAATAAACCTCCATACCCAAACTCAAAAAATAAAACTAAAAAGGGGAGTTAGACAAGGAGACAACATGTCACCAAAACTATTCAATGCCGTAATGCCGGATGTATTCTAGATGTTAGAATGGGAAAACAGAGGTTTGAATGTCGATGGCGAAAGGCTGAACTACCTACGATTTGCAGATGATATAGTTCTAATAACCGACGGCTTAAAGGAAGCCCACGAAATTCTGCAAGAACTACAACGAGTTTCTCAAAAGGTAGGGTTGCAAATAAACTTTGGGAAAATTAAAATGATGACCAATTTAGTACCTAGCGGACCGTTGAAACTAGAAGACTGCCATATCGAAACAGTTGACAAATACATCTATCTGGGACACGAAATCCAAATCAGTAGAGACAACCAAACATGCGAATTATCTAGAAGAATAGCTTAAGGATGGGTAGCGTATGGCAAACTAAGGGACGTGTTTATGGAAAACATCCCAATAAAGCTAAAAAAAGCATTTAACCAGTGTGTACTTCCGATGCTTACTTATGGATCTGAAACACTGACATTGACTAAAACATCAATAAGAAAATTACAAGTAGCACAACGAAAAATGGAAAGATTCATGCTTGGCCTAACTTTGAGAGACAGAATGCGAAATGAGAGTTACGGCGAAGAACTGGAGTGGAAAACATCATAAAGTGCATTACGAAGTTGAAGTGGAAATGGTCAGGACACGTCACAAGACAGAGAGACAACAGATGACCAACACGACCAACCAGCTTCAGTGATTTACGATGGATTTACCAATACAAGCGTTAAACTCTTTTTGGCTTCCGAGGGACTTCCCACTAAGACTGAAGATCTACGACGAATTCTGCTGGAATTTAACAATGCCTATGGGATTGGTCCAGATGAGTTGGAAGCTGATCTTGATGCTTACAGATCCTTTCTCACTTCTGAAAGAATTATACACCTGCAAAAATCAAGGGAATGTCACCGAAATTACTATTCCGCTGCCTCTCCAAAACGAAATTTTTAAACATCACGACGTGTTCTGAGGGACTAGAATCCTCAAATTGTTTTAGTGATAACAACTTTAGCATGGTTCTGATTAATATTCGTTCTATAAGATACAAAACTGATGAATTATTTTTGTTCCTAGAGGAATTAGGATTTCCCCCGGTAGTTGCGGTTACAGAGCACTGGCTTGAAGTCAACGAGCCTTTTTTAGTAGAAGAATATACCACAATTGCTAGGTATGATCGTCCAAGCTCAGCTTACGGAGGCACCCTACTTCTATCTACGAGCAATGATTTTTCTTCGGTAACAAAATATGACTTTCTGCTAAGTGAAACCTTCTTTGAGTTTTTGTTAATTTACAGTAAGAATCTTAATCTTTATATTATTTGTATTTATAGATCACCTAACTCTTCCGTGGAACTATTTTTTCAGAACCTGCTAAATTTGTTAGATGACTCGCCCCATAAAAGTAGAAAAATTTTTTGCGGGGACTTTAACATTGATTATGCTTCTGCTAGTGCCACACAAATATCCTTGGTCAACATATTTGAATCGTATGGTCTAACAATCCACGTTGATTCTCCTACAAGGATTACAAAAACTTCATCTACCATAATTGATTATACTGTCTCAGATTTTTCACCTCTTGATGTCCACTCTACAATTATTAATGCTGGACTATCTGATCATGAAGCAGTTTATACGAAGTTTAATATCTTGAGCAAACCCTCCTCGAAAACCCGACGTTTAGGCAGGATTTTTTCCACCCGTAACTTTCGTAATTTCCAAAATTTATGCTTAACCTCTGTGTGGCGCTTTCCTGCTATGGACGTGGATAATAATTGCAGTGATTTTTTGGATAAGCTTGTCTGTATCTTCAATAAAGCATTTCCTTTAATTGCAATTAAGCCAAAACATCGCATACCCTGGACTACTAAAGGTATCCGAATATCTTCCAAGAATATGCGTTCTTTTCTCTATATCAGGAAATTTACTACCAACGTCTCTATCACTGAATATATCACCAAGTACAGGGCAACCTATCTTAAACTTATAAAATCAGCTAAAAAAGACTTCTACCATAACCGTTTGGGAAGCTCAAAAAGTGTTGCAAAAGAAACTTGGTCCATAATAAACGATCTTCGAAATAAAACCCAAACTGCTAAAACAATTTCCCTTCCAGACCCTGAACATCTAAATGAATACTTTGTTAATGTGAGTAAAAATATTACATCAACTATTTTGCCACAACAAGATCCCATTGGTTATCTCCCTAATTCAAGAAAGGTCTCGAATTCATTCTTTATAAAACCAGTCGATAAATCTGAACTGATCCAAACAATCAATAGTATCAAAAGCAAATCCTCCAGTAGTACTGATGGTCTATCGATAAAATTTTTTTCTAATCTCCCAGAAAATGTGTTAGAAGTCCTCATCTCACTAATTAATGATTCCTTTGAGAAAGGTAAATTTCCAGAATGCCTGAAGACAGCCATCATTATTCCTCTTCATAAGGGCGGTGAAATATCTAATACCTCCATTTATAGACCTATTGCACTACTACCGGTACTCTCCAAAATTATTGAGAGACTCATAAAAGCCCGACTTACGTCCTTTCTAGTTGAAAACAACATTTTATCACAAAATCAGTTCGGCTTTTTAAATAATAAATGCACCACTGATGCCATCTTTTCTGTACTACATGAGGTTTATCAAGCACTGAACAATAATCTTCACACTGCCACCGTTTTTTGTGACTACGCCAAAGCTTTTGATTGTGTAAATCATAACATTTTGATAAGAAAACTAAATTTCTACGGAATTCGAGGTATTTCTTTAGATTGGTAACAATCTTACTTGGATGATAGGAAACAACTGGTTAGAGCAAATGATACAGACTCTAGTCTCAAAAACATTGTATGTGGGGTATCTCAAGGTTCAGTATTGGGTCCTCTACTTTTCCTTATCTTTATTAATGACATCACTAGTTTAAAAATTGGTGGAAAAGTCTTTCTTTTTGCTGATGATACCAGTATCACTTGGAGCAACTCAAATATTGCAAGTCTTCATGCTACTATAACTTCTGATCTACTAACAATAAAAACCTGGTCTGACTCTACTTTACTCTCGTTTAACGTAGATAAAACAGTAGCATTGTCTTATAAAGGGGTCCTTCAATCCTTACCTCTTAATAACAGCCAGATCAGTACTGTTGATTCTGTAAAATTTCTTGGTATTTTTTTTAGACAGTAACCTTAAGTGGTCCCACCATATCGATTTGTTAAGAAAGAAATTATCCTCAGCTTGCTATGCTATAAGATCTGTTTCGAATGAACTCAATTTAGCATCTTCCAAAATAACATATTTTTCTTTGTTCGAGTCACATCTTCGTTATGGTCTTCCTTTTTGGGGTTCTGGTACAGCTGCCCAATTCGATGTTATTTTCAAATTACAAAAAAGAGCAATTAGATATCTGTTTGGCCTCAGAAGAACAACACATTGCAGAAGTTACTTCAAAGATCACAGAATTTTAACCCTTCCATCTTTGTATATTTTAGAAACTGTTTGCTTAATTCGTAAACATCTACATGTCTTTCCACCAAGACCTAATCATGACTACTTCGCGAGAAATTCTACGTTTGACGTCTATATGCCGACCCCGTCCTCTGAGTTAGTAAAGAAATCTATATTATATTCCGCAAAAAAAACTTTACAACCATCTCCCTCTACAACTTAAATCTGCAGCATCCTTCCCCAAATTCCGTAAACTGACAAAAGCCTACCTATCTGAAAGACCATATTATTCAGTAGAAGATTTTCTTAATCAATAACTAAGAAATTACAGTACCCTTTGCACAAGTAGTATTTTTATTATCATTTTTTTGTCTATATTTGGGTGTCATATGCAGCAGCTTCACTTTTAAATTTATTAATTACTAGGTAGACTATGCATTTGCAATTTACTTAAATTTTGCGATTGATTACTTCTGTTTAACTTCATTATTATTGTTATTATTGTAAATATATTGACGATTTATGTAATTTTAGTAAATTAGATTGTTATTGTTGTGTTTTCTTGACTTTTTATAAGCTTTGTCGATAAAATTGTACAATTTTTCATGACAATAAAGCATATTTCTATTCTATTCTATTCTAGATGGACAAAGAAGATTTTAGAGTGGCGGCCAAGGGCAGGTAAACGAAGTCGTGGAAGACCACCTACCAGATGGACCGACGATGTTAAAAGAATAGCGACAAACTGGATTGCAGCTGTCCAGGACAGAAAAGGGTGGAGATATCTTGAGGAGGCCTATGTCCGACAGTGGACAAATTTGGCTGTGTGATGATGATGATGATTCGTTTACATTTACATTATGAAAGATCATCTTCAACTAAGAGCATATGCAGTTGATCTAGTCATCATAACGAAAACGAAGATGACACTTATAAAAGCGCTTGAAACATTAGATAAGGAAGTGAAGAGAATAGGGCTGGAGATAAACCAGCACAAAACTAAATACATGACGATAGAGAAGGACTGCACAACAACTACTAATTATGTAATAACTCTCTCCTGTCGTTTCCCCATTATTGAGGATCGTGATTTCTTCCAATATTCCTTACAATTTTTCCCTTAGTCTCTATCTTCAGCTGCTCTAAGAGCTTCGCAAAATGAGTTACCAGCTGATTTTTAGCATTTCAAGCATTTTTAATTTGGTCGGACCATCTAGTTCTAGTTGGTCATCGTCCTCTTGATCTTCTCCCCAAAACGTTTTCAGAAACAATTATTAATCTCTACAAACGATCGTCACATCTGCGAACCACGTTACCGAAGAATTGCAGAATTCGTTGCAGACATATTGTGGACAGCCTTTTTTTAATCTCGATTTGGTTTAGAATGGAAACGTTTTAGACTAGGAATCGGTATAGGTGAAATTTGCTTTCATTTTAGGCACGATAAGACCCTATAACTTAAATAATAGAACCTAAAATAAAACGTATGAACACTGTGCCGTCACTTTTCAGTGGCACATGCGTCGACAGTGGCGCATCAAATTTTTCACTTATAGACGGGATAAATAAATTAAAAGGTACCCTCCCTCACTCCCAGAATTCATTTTTTTAAGTTCTGTGTGATTAGAAAATAACTGCGTATTTTTTTTAGCTGTGATAAAATTAATTTTAAAATTTCAAAAAATTCATAAGCATAGTTGCTGCTTTTATAAAACATGTCTATTTTTTATAGATCCTTAGGTTGAGTGTACATAACCTCAAAACATTTTACTTTTTTTGGAGATGGTTGTTTTTTCTATTTTGTGTATTTTATCAAACACTGTTTTTAAATCTTTTACAAAACACTTTATGTTTTTAATTTTTTTCAGATTTTCCGTAAGGTTCGCCACCTTCAAAAATACAAAAAACTGTTTTTTATGGGGGTTTTGAGGGTTTGAAGGTATTTCTTCCATTTTTAAATGTTTTAGAGGACTCAGTTACTTGAATTTACATAAAACCTATAAAAACATTGATTTGATCTATTTTGAAGTCTATATACTAGGAAAACTACCCAAAGACCCAAAAAAGAGTTTTTTGGATTTTTGGAGGTGGCGTACCTTACAAAAAAATCTGAAAAAAATTAAAAACATTCTGTTTTATAAAATACATAAAGTAAAAAAAATAAGACCTAGGGGAATATCAAAAAAAAAGTTATATCTACGCTATTTTCCAAAAAAATTTTGAAAATTTTTTTGAGGTTATGTACACGCAACCTACTGATCTACAAAAATAGACATGTTTTGTAAAAGCATCAACTACGCTCATAATTTTTTTGAAATTTTAAAATTTATTGCGTCCTGCCTGAAAAAAATAAAAACGAAAATGAAATTTTTGATGGTGGGGGAAGGGGGTGGTGGGTTAAAATTACGCTGAGTCTTATTTTCTAATCACATATAACTTCAAAAAATAAAAAAATTAAATTCTGGGAGTGGGAGAGGGTACCTTTTAATTTATTTATCCCCTCCATAAGTGGAAAGTTTGATGCGCCACTGTCGACGCATGTGCCACTAAAAAGTGACGGCACAGTATTCATACGTTTTCTGTTAGGTACTACTATTTAAGTTATAAGGTCTTATCGTGCCTATAATCTATATAATCCTATCGTGCTTATAAGGTATGCGCAGCATTCTTCTCCAGCACCACATCTCAAAGGCATCAATTTTTTGGCGCTCGCGTGCGCGAAGAGTAATTACACAGAACCATAAATTTGAAACTGTATCCACCATTAGCTACTTGGGACTAACAATAGGAAAAACCGGAAAAGAGACAATAGAGGAAGAATTCTGAAAGGCAAAAAAAAACATATGGAATGATATGAATAAATATCTTCTGAGAAGCAAGACTCTAAGTAAGAAAACAAAGATGAACCTATATAAGATCCCAACAAGTCCTGTTGTTATTTATGGGATGAAAACAATGACGAATGACGATTAACAAGAAAGAGGAAGATAGCCTTCTGAAATTTAATAAGAACAATACTGGGTCACAATATAACAAGAGAGGGGAAATAAGAATGAAAACAAATGCCTAAATTAAAGAAGAATTAAAGTGAGAAAAGTCAGATACATAAAATATCTTCGCTTAGAATAGATCGGATATATACAGACGCGCCCACAATCAGATATGTTGAGAAAAATTACTAACAACTGGAAACCACTATGGCCCAGGTGTAGAGGAAGATCTAAAATAAGATGGCTGGATGATGTAGAAGAAGACATAAGAGCAATGAATGTGAAAGCCTGGAAGGTTCGGTGCAAGGACAAGAAGAAATGGAAAAGAGTCACGGCAGCAGTAAAGACACACAGCAAGCTATAAATGACAGAGGAGTAATCCACCTCACCCAAGAATTGGATTGAACGCCATGGCGTTAGCTATAATCCATAGGGATTGTAATGCTTAATTAATGAATGAATCGTTTACATGAGGCTTGTAGTGAAAATCAGCTGACTTTTCATCTAATCCTCGACAGACCTGCTAAATAAATCGAATTAGGTGTATAGCAGAAACAGAAATCGGTCAGAATACTCAAAAAAGTGGCGGTATCAATGTTTGGTGTAAAAGTTTAAGAAATTCGAGAAGCTGCTTTACGTAAGATATTTTAACATCCCGTTAATCATTGTGTATACATTAGTAATTTTAGAACTTAAATTATCACTTGCATATTAGTACATTTTTCTACTTTTAAGGACAAAAAACCAAGTTCATTTACAAAACCGTATTCAAAATTATTTAGGACATCATATTTGAAACATTATTTGGTTAAAACATCTAGAAGATATGGTATTCACGCAATGTTGTCAAACTGAACTTTGTCATATATTCGGTTTAAAATTTTTAGCCGATTTCCCAGCGTACTGTAATAACAAATAATGTAATATCCCCAACCAATGTAATACTATGTACCGATGGTCAACTAAAAACGGCTCTCAAATGACGGTTCTCTTTCAAGAAGTTACTTCACGAAAACATGGATATTATTTACACAATAATTGTCAAAAATGCAAACCAATCGACCCACATAATGGTTTGACCTATATTGTAGGTACTGACCGATTAAAGTTTTTATTTGGTGAAATCTCAAAAGACCAGAAATAAAAGAAGGATAAAAATGCAGTAGACAAATAATAGGCGAGCTTTTTTTAAAAACTGATAATAGTTATTTATGATATAAGTGTTAAAAGTACATGTTTAAGGCACGCATGTGAAAGTTTGCAGAATAAGCGAAGCTAGTTTTACAATTCTCATGAGTGCCTTAAAATGTACTTTTTAACACGCATATCGTACAATATTTTTTCTACAAACGTAATTACAGGACAATATCTACAAAAACGTTTACTTGACTGACATTCCATATTTATATTTTTTTGACATTATATCAAAATTGCCTATACCAGGAGTGGCCAAACTGTGGCTCGCGAGCCACATGTGGCTCTTTGAAGGATTATTTGTGGCTCTCAATAAATATACCTCAATTACTTTTAATTTCTGTGTTTGAAATAAGTATTTATATTTATAAATATTTAAATTGCTGACAAAAAATATAAAAGACTAAGTTATATAATATCAGGAATTAGGTCCTTAGACCTCTTATTACCGTTGCTATTCAATTTGGCCTCAGAATATGTAGTAAGTAAAATAATATCGTCTGAGATGACAAGGGGATTTGCGAATTGAGGATCAAAACTATTGTTGGCCTTTTCTCATGATCTAGTTGCAGTAGCTCATTCTACAAGAGACGTGAGAGGTGTTTTCACAAGTCAAGGAAGAAACAGGTAGTCTGTGACTTCGAATAAATGAAGAGAAGACGAAATATATGCTACTAACCAAGAATCCAAGACCAAGATTTAGGCAGAACGTAACTACTAATGACCACAACTTCGAAGTAGTAACAGAGTTTAAGTATCTAGGGGCGGTAATCACAGATGACAACCATACATAAAAAGAAGTCTCAGCAATGATAGCTGCGTGGAATAGAGATTTATACAGGTCCATGTCACCAGCCCCCCCTTTTTCAATTTGAGGGTCAAAAAAAAGCTCATTCGTTTGTATTGCGTTGGTACTGGATTGTATCACCCTTCATTCGTTTGTACTGCCCCCACCCTTTTAAATCTGCCTGGAGGGGCTGGTGACATGCCATCCCCCCCTTTTTCGATTTGAGGGTCAAAAAAAGGTTCATTCGTTTGTATTGCGTTAGTACTGGATTGTATCACCCTTCATTCGTTTGTACTGCCCCCACCCTTTTAAATCTCCCTGGAGGGGCTGGTGACATGCCATCCCCCCCTTTTCGATCTGAAGGTCCGGGATGGGTATGTTCGTTTGTACTGCGTTAGTATCGGATTGTATCGTCCTTATTTTGTTTGTACTGCCCCCACCCGTCTAGATTGGCCTGGGGGGGCCAGTGACATGCTACCCTCTACTCTGCACTTTTTGCCTTCTGAAAGTCGAAAATAGGCTATTTCGTTTGTACTGCGTTAGTACTGGATTGTATCACCCTTCATTCGTTTGTACTGTCCCCACCCTTTTAAATCTGCCTGGAGGGGCTAGTGACATGCCATCCCCCCCTTTTTCGATTTGAGGGTCAAAAAAAGGTTCATTCGTTTGTATTACGTTAGTACTGGATTGTATCACCCTTCATTCGTTTGTACTGCCCCCACCCTTTTAAATCTGCCTGGAGGGGCTGGTGACATGCCATCCCCCCCTTTTTCGATCTGAAGGTCCGGGATGGGTATGTTCGTTTGTACTGCGTTAGTATCGGATTGTATCGTCCTTATTTTGTTTGTACTGCCCCCACCCGTCTAGATTGGCCTGGGGGGGCCAGTGACATGCTACCCTCTACTCTGCACTTTTTGCCTTCTGAAAGTCGAAAATAGGCTATTTCGTTTGTACTGCGTTAGTACTGGATTGTATCACCCTTCATTCGTTTGTACTGCCCCCACCCTTTTAAATCTGCCTGGAGGGGCTGGTGACATGCCAATCCCCCCCTTTTTCGATCTGAAGGTCCGGGATGGGTATGTTCGTTTGTACTGCGTTAGTATCGGATTGTATCGCCCTTGTTTTGTTTGTACCGCCCCCACCCGTCTAGATTGGCCTGGGGGGCCAGTGACATGCTACCCTTCTACATTTAAAACAGGGGAGGATTAATGCTAGGAGTAAGGACACAAAATTAGCCAAAACTATTATAGTAACACCGCGGGTGTAAAATTTGGTAAATTCGTCAAAAATGTAACGAATTACATTTTGAAACTGAAAAACAGGCTTTCAAGCCACTCTCCATAGGGAATGGAAAGTTACACCCCCAGATGGATCTCGGAGTAGTTCCACGCTACCGATTTGAAAAATGGTACATGTATTTGTTGGAGATATTTTGAACACCATTTTCGATCAGAAATCAGAGGAGCGACCTTGCCTTTTCCTCCCAGGAAGAAATTTATCCATCCCCTCAATAAATTTTACAGTTTTACACGCTATCGATATGAACATCAAAGATCTCATGCGGCGCATTCCGAAATGCACTCTTCGTTGTACAATTTCAACCTCTCTGTTGAAAACTTTTCAATCGTTTTTAAAACCATTCATTTTGGAACAAAGTCGTAGGGAAATAAAATAAAGATAATTGAATTTTTTATGATATACGACTATAAAATACACTTAATAGGTTTTGCATAATAATTTTGCAATCTAAATTTTTTTAAAAAAGTTAAAATTTTTTATAAACTTTCTGAACAAAAAGTAGACCATTATTTAGAAGTTTGCTCATTTTTTTGCATATAAAGATACGCCCTACCTATCTAATACACTTTACAGAACTTAAGTTGGTTTATTTAATCGGCCTCAGCAATGTTTTAAAGTTATACACAATTTTTTGGCTTATAAACAAATACATACAGTGAGGACGTTTGAGTTAATAAATACGAATAAATTCATTTTTCTGTTATTTATCAAATAAACATTTTTTTCTGTTTTAGGACAACAGTAAAATGTATCTCGAATTAACTAAATTAAATACTTTCTTCTGTTTGTCTCAATTAATTAAAAAAAAATTTGGGCACCCTGTATAAATAATTATGTAATAAATAGAGAATTGAATAATGTTTCAAATAAGCTAGCACACGACCCACATTTTCGTTTAAAAAAATCATAGATTACGTCATCACACCCAGATGGATGACGTTAGTAGTATGATAGATATCCCAAAAATTATAATTTAAATATAAAAATCGACCTGTTTAGGGATTTATCTCCAGAGTTGCCCATTCTCGAGAAAATGAATTTATTCCAACTCAAACGTCCTCACTATATTTGTTTATAAGCAAAAAAATTGTTTATATCCTTAAAACAGTGCTGAGGCCGCTTAAATAATCCGATTTTAATTTTGTAAAGTGTATTGGATTGGTAAAGTACCTCTCGATATGTAAAAAAATTAGCAAACTTCTAACAGGTCTACTTTTTGTTCAGAAAGTTTTTAAAAAATTTGAACTTTTCTAAAAAAATTTAGATTGCAAAATTATTATGCAAAATCTATTATGTCGATTTTAATAAAATTTGGTGGACGGATTGAGTATATTGTAAGAACTTTCTAAGTAAAATACGAAGGTTCTAAGTGCAACCAAAGTGGTTGAAAAACATTGAATAAAAAGAGGCTTATTTTGCCCTCTTATTTTGTATTTATTGCTTTTTTGCAGAAAGGATAATCATTTAAGATATTTTATAGCAGTCGTGTCGTATATCATACAAAATTCAATTATCTTTATTTTATTTCCCTATGACTTTGTTCCAAAATGAATCGTTTTTAAGTTACAAGCAATTAAAGTTGAAAAAAATCGATGTTTTTCGAAATTTTTAAATATTTAAATTTTTTTAATAATGTTCCAAACATATTTGAGAAGGAGCGTGAGTCAATTATAATTACTGAAGTTGTCACCTAATTTTATCTGCAAAAATCGGAATGCCACCTCTCACATCCACCTCAAAACAGATCCGCCCTGGTCTATACAGCGATAATTCCATAGTAGAAATCGAAAATTGCAATGTCATTGTTTATTTAATAGGTCAGTTTGGCATTTAATATACTTGCAAATATTTTTCTATAAAAATGTCTCGTTTTGGCACTGAATCTGTAGAGTCAATTAACACGTTGACGGACAGTGCGTCAAATGTATAAGCAAGTTTTTGACACTATATTTATTTTACAAATAATGAAATACCTACGGAAATTCTGAATCTTATTGCAGTCATAAATGAACAATACAAACCTTTCTAGAAAACAAATTGCCAGAACATAGCAGCTGCAATTATTGTTATCTGGTCTTTGACATTAGATGGTAAGAAAGATATTGATTGTGGGAACTTTTCATTTAATGTTCCAAATACATACTTTTAATAATTTTCGATTCCAATGAATTCTGCTGTATGTATGTTTCAGTTAATCAGTTATCCAGAGAGGTTGAAATTGTACAACGAAGAGTGCATTTCGGAATACGCCGCATAAGATCTTTGATAATCATATCGATAGCGTCTGAAACTGTAAAATTTATTGAGGGGATGGATAAATTTCTTCCTAGTAGGAAAAGACAAGGTCGCTGCTCTGATTTCTGATTGAAAATGGTGTTCAAAATATCTCTAACAAATACATGTACCATTTTTCAAATCACTACTACTCCGAGATCCATCTGAGGGGGTAAATTTCCATTCCCCATGGAGAGTGGAGAGTGGCTTGTAAGCCTGTTTTTCAGTTTCAAAATTAAATTCGTTTCATTTTTGACGAATTTACCAAATTTTACACCCACGGTGTTACTATGTGCAATGTTTGGCTGATTTTGTGTCCTTACTCCTAGCACTAATCCTTCTCTGTTTTAAATGTAGAAGGGTAGGGGTAGTACAAACAAAATAAGGGCGGTACAATCCAGTACTAACGCAGTACAAACGAAATAGCCTATTTTTGACATTCAGATGGCAAAGAATGCATAGTAGAGGGGTAGCATGTCACTGGCCCCCCAGGCCAATCTAGACGGGTGGGGGCGGTACAAACAAAATAAGGGCGATACAATCCGATACTAACGTAGTACAAACGAACATACCCATCCCGGACCCCTACATCGAAAAAGGGGGGGATGGCATGTCACCAGCCCCTCCAGGCAGATTTAAAAGGGTGGAGGCAGTACAAACGAATGAAGGGTGATACAATCCAGTACTAACGCAGTACAAACGAAATAGCCTATTTTCGACATTTAGAAGGCAAAAAGTGCAGAGTACAGGGTAGCATGTCACTGGCCCCCCCAGGCCAATCTAGACGGGTGGGGGCAGTACAAACAAAATAAGGGCGATACAATCCGATACTAACGCAGTACAAACGAACATACCCATTTCGGACCCCCAGATCGAAAAAGGGGGGGATGTCATGTCACCAGCCCCTCCAGGCAGATTTAAAAGGGTGGGGGCAGTACAAACGAATGAAGGGTGATACAATCCAGTACTAACGCAATACAAACCAATGAGCTTTTTTTTTACCCTCAAATCGAAAAAGGGGGGGATGGCATGTCACCAGCCCCTCCAGGCAGATTTAAAAGGGTGGGGGCAGTACAAACGAATGAAGGGTGATACAATCCAGTACTAACGCAATACAAACGAATGAGCTTTTTTTTGACCCTCAAATCGAAAAAGGGGGGGCTGGTGACATGGACCTGATTTATACTCGATATCATAATTATTATTAAGATCTAAGCTGCTAAAAAGACAATCTAATTTAAGACTGTACATGCCAATTATTTGTCCAATTGTTACATATTACGGAATTGAAACATGGATTCTACATGAGCGGGAAATAAATAAGCTGCTGGTATTTGAAAGGAAAGTTCTCAGAATGAGATTTCGAATCGACAGGAGAGTGAAGAAGGCGCCGCAAAGCTGAATTGGTGACTGTGTATGGTACTGAAAACTTCAGATATATAAGAGCTAAGATAAGATGGACTGGTCATGTGGTAAGATCAGAGGAAGACAATGTGTTCAAGACAACGTTTTTCGAGAGACGGTAGATCAGTAGGCCATCCCAGAAAAAGATGGAAGGATGATCAATAATCGAAGTATCCTGAATTAATAAAGGCTGCTTGTAGAATTATTTGCATATCTGAATCAACCATGTGAACCATTTTATTTCACTTTAAAATTAGTAAAACCAAACAAAGAGAAAAATATAATAGCTTTTTTACACTTTTTAAATAAATGTTAATTGCGGCTCGCGAAAAATTTCCAATTTTTAAAAATGGCTCGGATTATCAAGGAGATTGGCCTATGCGCTCTGAGCTTCGCTGGTGTCGCTCCTGGCGGATTACTAATTCAACTTTCACCGGTAATTTTTAAATTTATTATTTAATTGTTATCGCTTAATATTTACAACGCTAAAAAGTTATTAAATTGTAATAGATTTTTTTAAGATTTTGCTAATCATTTTGACGTTCTATTGATGAAATATTAATTTCTTACTTCGAATACTTTCACAATTATCGTGTAGATGGCGCTAAGATTAATAGATTAATTTATAATAACATAATACGGAACAAAAAAAACGTAAGTTCAGTATTTAAAACGTAAGTATATTTAAGGTAAAAGTATATACCACAGCTTTGACCAACTAATATTTTTTATAATTAATGTTTTTAATTTTAATTTCAAATTAATCACTTTGACATTTATGTCAAATTTCCGGTAAACGTTTACAGACTTGCCACTACTGGCGCTCGCGAATTTATAAATATCCCCTCTACGTACAAGCTCACAGCGTATACGGTCAATACGAACTGCAGCGCCATAAAATAGCCCGATCAAAGAACAATCTGACCCCAAAATAATAAAGGAAGGATGAAAATTTGGGAATAGGTAGTTGAAATTGTCTATTATTATATAAGAAAAAGTTTACAATTCTACATCCCCTCCATTTTACAAAAATGCAGGGGAATTCCCCCCCCCCCCCTTTCGAAGATGAAAAAATACATTCAAAATAAGAACGGAATTGGATAAAATGACTAATTCTAAACAACTTTTCTTCTATAAAGTTTTTTCACTAAGTCAATAGTTTTCGAGTTATTTGCGAGTGAACATGTTCATGTTTAACAAAATAAAACATGTTTTTGGACAAATTTTCGGAGATAACTGAAAAAGTAAGTATTTTAACGAAAAAAATATTCTTAGCAAAATTATAGCCCATAAAAAATTGAAAAAAATAGTGTATACACGAGGTCTGTAGACTCAGCATAAGCAGAGTTGCAGCTAATGAAAAGTAGGTTCTTCTTCGTCAAACTCCAAGTCGAATATTTCAATGTGAAATAACCCAAAAACGGAGCAGTTTTAGGGAAAAATTAATTTTAACTTTTTTAAAGTGTTTATAAAAAGGTTTATTTTTGTTTTTTAAAAAAACTTGTAATAATAAAAGTAAGTGAATTATGCTTAAAATATTGTTGGTCCCTTTTATTTTTTGGAAATAATCACCAAAATCACCTCCTTATTAGCATCACATATAAATTTGAACATTACCACTTCACAAGTTACTTTGTCTATGTATTATTTATATGATCTGTAAGTTTCATCAGTTCAAAGTAACCAATCACGAGTTTAGGCAAATTTTGAACAGCCATATCATAACCAATTTTTGTCTAAAAAGAAAACAAAAAATCAAAAATATTCAGAAAAGCAAAACGTACATTTCATTACTCTTTGAGATTTTTGGTATTCCTAATTGTTTTTAAGTTAATTCCATAAACAATTACAATTTTTTTCAAAATAAAAAAAAATGTTTTATTTTAAACCCAATTTTTTTCAAAACTGAGCACTTTGAACCAATGAAACTTATAGATTATATAAACAATACATAAGTAAAGTAACTTGTAAAGCGTTAACGATTAATTTTATTTGAAAAGCTAATTAAGGGGTGATTTTCGCCATTTTTTTACCAAAAAATAAAAGGGACCAACAATATTTTGAGCGTAACTCACTTACTTTTAATGTTAGAAGTTTTTTTAAAAAACAAAAATAAACCTTTTTTAAACACTTTAAAAAAGTTGTAATTAATTTTTCCCGAAAAGTGCTCTGTTTTTTGGTTATTTCACATTGAAATATTCGATTTGGAATTTGACGAAAAAGAACTTACATTTCATTAGCTGCAACTCTGCTTCTACCGGGTCTGCAGACCTCACGCATACACCATTTTTCTTTCAATTTTTATAAGCTATATTTTTACTAAGAATATTTTTTTCGCTAAATTACTTACTTCTTGAGTTATCTCCGAAAAACCGTCCAAAAACATTTTTTTTTTTTTTTAAATGGACACATTCACTCGCAAATAACTCGAACAGTATTGGCTTAGTAAAAAAACTCTATAGAATAAAAGTTACTTAGAATTAGTCATTTTATACAATTCCGGATTTATTTTGAACGTATATTTTTTCTCCCCCGAGAAAAAATTTTTCACCCCGTATTTTCCAATTTTTGTAAAATGGAGGGGATGTAGAATTGTAAACTTTTTCTTTTATTATAATAGACACTTTCAACTACCTATTCCCAAATTTTCATCCTTCTTTAATTTTTTTTTGAGGTTTTCGTAAAATTTTGCGTTCCCTGATCTGGCTAAAAGTTTTAAAGCACTAGTGCCTTAAAGTAGTGTTTTTAACGCTCGTAAGGAGTGCTAAAAATTGCATTTTTAACACGGTTGTAGAAAAAAAAATTTATTGAATTTTATGTATTAGTGAATTTGTTTAGAAGTATGTTTCCGTTAATATGGTCATGAGCTATTCAAATTAATCATTATCATTTTTGAAATTAATGCGTCGAAAAAATTTTGTTACGTGAAGTGGCAACACGAGTCCGTCGCACCCTATATGTGTTTATACCTAAACTATATGCCTTTATTGGACTACTACTAGCTGAGCGCACCAGAGTGCCCACAATCTTATTGTAGTTGTACTTTGGAGTAAGTTTTGTGGACCTCCTGGACCTCCTATATATTTAAAATTGCCATGGTGATAATTCAAAAATTGTTGTTCAAAGATTTGTTCAATTTGACGATAAAGATACGAGGCCTGACAGATGAAGGAACATAAATTAGCATCAATATGCGATGTATAGAATAAAGTTAACCAAAACTTTCAGAAACATAACGGTAAATGAGCAACTTGTTTCATGACGAAGAAGGAACGATTTCTAGGAAGGAAACAATATATGTCTTCAAACCCAGGTAAATATGGTATGAAAATATGGCAGGCCTGTGACTCGGAAACATATTACCCTTTAGTGGAACATTGTATAAATATATACCCATTATATAATAACATATATAGCAAAAACGGAAATACAGTATCAACATTCCTTGTATCTCAAGTTGTAAAGCAACTCGTCGAACCTTATTATAATTTCAACAGGAATGTGAGATCCGATACCTATTTCACTGATCTTGCTCTTGAACATGAATTACTGGCAAACTCACTAACTCTGGTGGAAACAGTGGGAAAATAATAGATTTGTTCATCAGGAATTTCTACCAAACAATAACCGTTTAGAGAAATTTCAAATTTTCCGCACTCCAAAAGCATCTCTTTTTTTCTATGTTACGAAAAAATAAAGAAGTCACGTAGCCCTATCTAACATGTATTAAAATGCTAATTGTGAAGAGGATTCTAAGAAAAAACTAGGTATAGTACTCCATTATAATAGTAAAAAACAGTGGCTGAGCATACTGAGCATGGTTTCGCGGGTTCCGCGGAACCAGGGCCCGGGCCCCGCAGGGGCCCGCTTTAACCCGCTTTTTGCTTCTTTTTTTTCTAATTTGATGGGGATATTTTGAACTATACAAGTACACACATAGGAAATGCAACTGCTTAATAGATTTTAATTTTTGTGTAGGTACTTATAAATAAAAACGAAGAATACCTATTCCTCAAAAAATTTGAAAACAAAATCTATTGAAATACAGGAAACGCTGTTGTAAGGTCTCTTAGTCGTTTTACCTGCTTTCCAAAGCGCATATTTCAACACTTGTAAAGGCTAACCGCCAGGGCCTGCCTACGCGTTATAACTCAAAGACTTGTATTTTGTATATTAGCAAGATTCATGAATAAGATGTAGGTAGGTAAACTACAAAGTTGCAAATATGCATTGTAAGTTTTCTACTGGGTCATAAAAATAATCCCAATACAATAGGCTCGATACTCGTGTTTATATAGAACCGTCATCATTCAGGCTGTACTTTTATATAGGTAGGTAATTCTTAAACATTGAAATTAAATTCTAAATATAAACAATAGTGGTAAGGATAACAAGACCCTGTATATATAGACACTAATTGTTTTTAAGGAAATCTCGTCGCTTGATAAAAGATATTATTTTTATTTAAGCGTTTTATCGCCTTGTCTTAGAGTTAGAGGTTTGTATGTTATTATTTAACTTATGTAACACCAAAAGTAAGTAAATTTCGATCAAAATAATGTTGGTATCTTTTTTTCGGCTGGTAAAAAAATATCGTGAAAATCACCTTCTAATTAGCATTCACAAAGATATTAATCGTTACCGCTTCACAAATTACTTTACTTATTGTTTATAAGATACGTAAGAGTCGTTGGTTCAGAGTGCTTTTTTTGGAAAAGGCTGTAGTCAAATGGGCCTAAACTAGTCACTAATCACGAGTGTATGCAAATTTTGAACAGACATGTCTTATAACCAGTTTTTGTCTTCAGGAAAACAAAAAGTCCAAAATATTCACAATAGCAAAACCTACATTTTTATACTAGTTAAGATTTTTGGTATCACCAATAATTAGTAAGATATTTTGAAAAAAAAATTCAAAATTATAATTTTTTTTTAATTTAAAACCAATTTTTTTCAAAAATGAGCACTTTGAAGCGGTAAAACTTACAGATCATATAAGCAATACATAAGTCAAGTAACTTGTGAAGAGGTCACGATTAATTTCATTTGGGATGCTAATTAGGGGGTGATTTTTATGATTTTTTTATCAAAAAAATTGTCCAAGTTTATTTTGAGCGTTACATAGTTAATATTGAATATTGATGCTAGAAACTAAAAAATAACAAAAATATAGCTTCTTTAAAAACTTTAAAAAAAAGTTGTGATGACTTTTTATAGAAAAGTGCTTCATTTTTGGTTATTTCACGTTGAAATGTACGATTTGGAATTTGACGAATAAGAACCTACATTTCATGACCTACTGGGTTTAAAGACTTCGTATATACACCATATTTTTCACTTTTTTATAAGCTATATTTTTACTAATTATATTTTTTCCGATAACATTATTACTTTTTAAGGTATTTGCGAGAAATCGTCTCAAAACGTGTTTTTTTTTGAAAAATTAACATATTCACTCACTCGAAAAGTATTCACTTAGCGAAAACCTCTATAGAACTTAAAGGTTGCTTAGAATTAGTCAGTTTATCCAATTCCGGACTTATTTTGAACGTATGTTTTTCACACTCGAGAATGGGTGAAACACCCTAGGGCAGAAGCGCACATCGAGACGATAGGTATAAAAATTTTTTTGGTGTACATGTTATCTATGTGTATGCCATATTTCATCTCAATCCGAGCAGTTCTTTAAAATTTACAGCGAAAACCTTGAGTAAATGGACTATAAATTAGCTTGAGTTTTTATGATATATTTTATAATATAATATGATTATTTATATTTAATGTTGTGGGTGGGGCCCGCATCCCAACTGGAACCAGGGCCCGCTGATCTATCAGTACGCCACTGGTAAAAAATGTGGTGTCGATACGCTATACCAAATGGTTCATTTGTATATGTGCGAAAGACGGATTAACCACTGGCCCATTGCATTTTTATGAATATTGTAGACGTGTAGATAAATTTACATTCAAACAAAGATGTAAAGCGAAGATTGTCTCTTATAACAACAGCAGAACAAACAAAAAAACGTTACCTCAAATTTTGAGAATAAACTCAAGAGGACTACATCGGGAAACAAAACAGTGTTTTGAAAAATGCTTCCAGGAAGTTGATCTACATAATAAAAAGACAAAACTAGAAAAACCTTCAGTTTTAACAAAGAAAAAGTGTCACATGTGCCCAAACAACTTTGCGAAATATGTAGTACAAATGTGTTTGTATGATGACTGTATAATTAAAAAAGTTTGTGAATATTGCAATAAATAAAAATAATTAATTAATCTACTTATTTTTTTCACCTAGCAATTTCAATAATAAATAAAAAGAATATTAAAAATATATAGATAAATATGAATTTTACATTCAAAACCATTGGTGGTTCCAACGGACCCGAGTTGCCAGGTTACGTAAGTAAAATGTGTTAATCTTCGGTCCAGAAATTATTATCATTATCGAAGACATTTGGTAGGGGAGCAAAGTATTGTAAATATGCAGTCACTCGAGCGTGATGGAGACCTATTGGGTTGTAAAGAGTAGGTCCTAAAACCAAAAAAAGTTAAGTAAAGTTTTCAATTTTAGTGGGGACTTTCCATTTTTAATTTAATTTTCCATTTCCAACAATCGTTTTTTTAGATTATAGCGCCATCTATCTATAATTTGAAAAAATGTTTCGAATAAAAGTTACTTATTTTTACGTAAGGAATCCAAATCTGCAATAAAACATGGGGGCTCCCATTTAAGATTTTAAAGGAACCCCCCACCCCACCCCTGTGGGGGGTCGTGTTTGGTGCCATTCCATAGATTTTTCAAAAAAATTGAATACGTGTATTTTGCAGCTTTTCGATCTGATGTTCAATTCGTATTTAAAATTTAAAATTTACTTACCCCTCTCCGTGGAAAGTCGTGATTGGTATCATTCGATAGATTTTTGAAAAATATTGAGCAAGTATTTTTTAGTTTTTCGATCTGTCATTCATTTCTCGAAATATTCGCTTTTTTCTTGTGAAACTATGGGACTCACCCATTTCCTTACGCCCGCCCCGCTCAAATCGTCAGATTTTTGAAATATACACCGTTTTTGCATGTACTTAACGAACCTTATCTTAATCTGATAATTTCGAGTTTTTCTAAGGATAGATTTTTTTTCGGCCCCTCCTTAACGAACTCCCCTGCATTAATCCATTAGCGCCCAGCGTTACTAAATGGTAACGTTAAACACATGATTTTTAAAAATTCTGCGGTATGCCCAATGCCCATTGAACTAGTCAGCCACATATTTTGAAAACTATCGTTTCTATGAATACTTCCGGCACCCATAAAACGTAACGGATTCGTATTTTAGTTTTTTCTCAAGCGTCGAGAGATAATCATATGACAGTGTGGTTTAAATTTATAGAAAAAGATGGACGTCCGTTTTGCGTAAGCAATTTTTGATAGTCTTCTAGTAACTATATTTGCATACTTATTTAAAAAAAAAACTAAGTTTATTATACCCCAACTTGTTATAAATTGTCGTATTTTATTAACAATTACATGTAGCGAATTCGGTAGGAATAGTCAAATACGCCGTTACCATATCGATGGGTTTTTGACAAAACATCGTAACCGACAAAACGCACATTTTACAGGAGACGAATTTTTCTTCTACCGACTTTTTGGTTAATATAATTAAAATTTTGAAACTGTGATAAATTAGTACATAAAAAAATATTAATTTAAGAAGAAAATAAACTGTAATATAACATTCTTTTATTAAATTATGTAACATACGATACTTTGTCAGACCTTGTCTGTGTAAATTTTAGTTGAAGCTTGTCGCTTAAGATAAACATACGATTGTTTCAAGATATCAATCTATAAATGAATATTCATAAATAACGTAAGTATCTTAACAGAAAAAATATTATTAATAATAAAAATCAACAAAGAAAAATAAAATTTAATACGTATATTAATCTGTGACACTATACAAAATGATGTACTATTCAAAAAATCTCATAAATTTAATTCAAATGACACGACGTCCCAAAAAATGTAATTTTTGAGAACTTCATAATTTTACAGAATAACTACCACCTTAAGAAGGTATTACTCAAGTTTGAACAGATTATACAATTTTATAGGTGTTTTTTAAAGCTTAAGATATAATCTTTAAAATGCACTAAACTATTTTGCGTTAGACATGAAATAAACAACTTCCTTTTGAGAAAATTAAGAAAGATACAAAAAATGTAATACAATAATCCAAAAATATCAGTTAAAAAACTGTTTGTACAAAGTCATCAAAACCTTTTTCTGTACAACTTACCTAAAATACATTTAATAACAAGCTTTTTTTGAGCTCTTATACAGTATGTCTGCGTAACTTGGAACCTATTGATAACTTTTTATTATCAGTTTAAAAAAACTAGCAGATATTAAATTTTATTAATTTCATACGAGGTATGTCAAAAAATATGAATCTTGTTCAAGAGTAAAGTAGCTTTATCAATATCGAAAATTGTTAATAAAAAATGTTGTTTGGAACTAAAAACTATGTTTCAATATTCGTCCTATATTGACTCCCCTACAGTTGTTTCAGGTTTCAGTGAACTTACTAAAAGTTGATATATTTTTGTTGCAAATATAATATTTATGATATTTGCACAACTACAACCAAAAAAATATAGGTTATATCATTACCAAATTAGTAAATAAGACTCTATTAGATAATAATTTATTATATAATAATTTCATTAAATAATTTTAATAAGATTCTATTAAAAAGACAATAAACCATAAAAACAAGTATTAAAAACTTACCGCATCTATTGAATAAGAGGATTTATCAAAACTACCACTATTTTCGTTTTAAATTGTTCTAGCGAAATACAAAAATTTGCACTGACTGAGTTCTAACACATTTAAGATATCGCTGATTAAGAGTAATCCTCCTACCTAACGGTCATTTTGGTCATTGAATCTTATCGTAAGCGGCAAAACATACAAACGTAACCGACAAGACTTATGGCGCTTACTATATAATCTGTCGGTACTACCTTGCCGTTTACGATACCAAAGGCACAAAATGAGCTTGGAATGCGGTGGTTACGATAAAAATTAAATTCAATTTTAGACACTTAGGGCCGGTTGTTCGAACGCTAATCAACATTGATCACTATCAAATACTTAATTACTGTCACAACTCTCAGTGTCAACTTTGGTTGGGTTGCCGAAAACATAATTATTGATGACAATTATGAAATTAGTTAATCAATTATGTTAATAATTGTTATGTTAATTGACTAACTAATCTCATAATTATAATTAACTATGTTTTCAGCAACCCAACCAAAGTTGACATTGACAGTTGTGACAGTAATTAAATATTTGATAGTGATCAATGTTGATTAGCGTTCGAACAACCGGCCCTTAGGATGTTATTATGGGAAAAATAATTTTGAATTAGCTGTAAACTATCGTAAGGAACCATTTAAGGTAAAAATCCCATTTTCGGAAAATTGTTGCTTACGATGTTTTGTCAAAATCCCGTCGATATGGTTGCGGTGGGCGCTTACGGAGTCATATTTTTTTTAAGTCGTGGATTTTCATTAGCAGAAGCGATAGTGTTACTGGTGCCATGGAAAGATAACTCTGTTGTTACAATGGAATCTACGAGTTGTGGTGGTTCAGCATTGGGCACGGTAAAAAGATTTTCTCATGAAGAAAAAGGCCACATTCAAGTAAGTCGGCCTCACTGTATTGCTGAATACAATAAAAATATGATGGGTACCGACTTGATGGATCAAGGTGTTTCAACCTACCGAGTAGCAATTCGCAATAAAAAATGGTACTGGCAAATTGTAACATGGTTGTTAGATGTTTCAGTTCATAATTCATGGCATTTATAAAAAAAAAATAAAAAAGATATATCCTTGCTATCGTTTAGAAGAGAATTGGTCCAAGTTCTTCTTGCAAGATAAGGAAGTCCTGTATACCTAGTCTACAAAGTCGGAACTTGCCAGATCTTCGTTTTGATCCCTTCGACCATTTCGTTACACCAAGCAGTAGAAGGCGATGTGCTGGTGACGGATGTACAACATTTGGACGAACAATGTGCCAAAAATGCCACGTTGGTTTGTGTGTTAATTGTTTTATAGGATACCACACCAGACGATGAAAATATTCTCAAATAAATATTTAAAAAAAAATTAAAAATTTTGATTTCAACGATCCTAAAACTTACTTAAGCGCCCAGCGTTACCATATGGTAACACCATATAATTTTTTTAAAAAAGACATGAAACCAAAAAACTTGTTCTTTTGGATTAAATTATTAATATTTTCATCGAATTAAACGTAAAAGTAAAGATTTTCGAATAAAAAAAAACTTGGGCGCTAATGGGTTAAGAGCCAACATATGGTAGAGGTACATTTTCAGGGTACAAGGTTTCTCCCCTTGTAATAATCTGACGCGTCCCAGAAACTGCAATAATCCCCGCTTGGGCTCCCATACCATTTAAACCGGGATCAGTCGCGCCGTTAGAAAATATCTAACATTTTATCTTTTTCCGTGATAAATTAATGAAAAATTTCGCAATATAGCTGTCCGCTCGTAAGTGCCTCGAGGAAGGGTATAGTAATGCACATATCCGAGGGTACCGGACAGCATAATTAAATATGAGTGGAATTGAATTTGTTAGATAAAATCAGCGTTAACGACGCAACTGACAACATAGGCCAAAAGTATAATTTTTTTTGTTTAATTTTATAGTATTGTGTCTAAGAGTCTTTGTGTACTCAGATATCTTATATACACTCACCGGCACAAAATTCCGCCACCCAAAATTTTTGATTAAGTTTGACAATTTATAACTTTATTATTTCTGCTCCGATTTTCAAGATTCTTGCACCAGTTTGTAGGTACATGTATTCATATTGTTTGGTATTATTGCGGTATCAAAAAATTTTGCTTGCATGTCATTGTACAGAGGTGAAAGGAAGCGTTGTATTTTCTCCTAATTTTAAAAAAATTCTGTGGAAAAATGGAATAGCTGATTTTGTTTCATAGTCCTGTCATATTTTCCCGGAGACATAACCAACATTTTCCTTTTGAATTATCCGAATATCTTTTTTCTTGTAAGAGCTGTACCATTTTTTGTAAATAAAAACACTGATTGACTCATACATTTGAGGTTGGATTGATAAGATTAGAATGGCCCGCATGCAGCCCAGATCTCAATCATATTGAGCATTTATGGGATGAATAAAAAAAGCTATTTGCCGTCATCGTAGGCCTCCAGAAAATTTGGTACAGTTATGGCCCTGGTAGAGGAATATCGGGCTATTCTCCCCAGGCAAGGAAAACACATCTCTATTAGATGCTAAACAGATTGCGAGCAGTCGTTTCTGCAAGAGGTGGACATAACCGCTATTGAATTGTTTTGTTTTGTTGTTAAATTTATTTTGTTTTGTTAATTTTAGCGCGTTTGATATTTTTAATTAAATAAACCTTCAAAGCAGTGTTTTTAATCAGCTCTTACAAGAAAAGAGACATTCAGATAATTCAAAAAACAAGACCTTAGTGATACCTCCAGGATAATACAAAAGGAGTATGAAACAAAATCAGCCCTCCAATTTTTCCACAGAATTTTTTAAAGTTAGAAGAAAAAACAACGCTTATATTCACCCCCGTATAATGCCATCTAAGCAAAAAATTTTTGTTACCGGAATAATAGCAATTGACATCAATACACGTACCTACAAACTCGTGCAAGAATCTTGAAAATCGAAGTACAAATAATACAGTTATAGATTGTCAAACTTAATCAAAAATTTTGGGTGGCGGAATTTTGTGCCGGTGAGTGTATAATCTAAAAATCTAAACGATCTCTATATTAACAATAAATTTACCGAATTCTTTTGTCTTGCTTCCGAGAATAAGTAACCAGTCATGTCTTCATAAGGATTGACGCCTTTGAAATGTGGTGCTTGAGAAGAATGCTTCGGATCTCATGGACGGAACACAGAACAAACCACTCAATCCTCCAAGAGCTTAATATTCAGACTCGACTTTCCTCTATTTGCCTCTCCACCGTCTTAAAATTTTTCGGCCATGTTGCAAGAAGAAGTGATGATAATCTTGAGAGACTTATAATTTCGGGAAACGTTGAAGGGCGCAGAAGTAGAGGTCGCTCACCTACTCAATGGACGGATCAAGTACAGAAAGCCAGTGGAAAAACATTATCTGAATCCATGAGGGAAGCTCAGGACGGAAGCCGATGGAAAGAGATAGTTGCTCGTATTATAGGGAATCACGACACTCAGCAATGAGGAAACGACTAAGGAGAGAGACATGCCTTCATTTCGTCCGACCATCGTACTGAACCATTCGTTCCATGCCTTCTCATCTTCTAGTTATATGTCTATATAGGTATTGAATTATTTGTGCTATGTTCGCAATGTGTTTTTTGTAATGTCAATGTTATTCCATATTTTTGTGAGTGTGACTGTTACCGGTCTGGTCATTGTGATAGGTCGACGGTTCCATAGTTAATAATAATTCCGTTATTCCTAAGTAATTAAATTATTTGACCACTTTGTAACCTGCCATGTTTTTTATCTCTGTTTGGTTGTGCCTGATTATATCAATGATGATATTCTCTATATTTATTTTCAAACCATATTTCGGACTCACCGTGCCTAACCTATCCACAATGTGCTCCAGTTCTTCTGGTTAAGACTATAATATAACAGTGCCATCAGCATAACGTAGGTTTTTTATTTTTATTCCTGGCTCAAAAATTAACCTTGCACATGTTTAGAAAATTTTAGGTAGTAAGAATAATAATTGTCTGAACAAGGTGGACTCAACTGTTATTAAGTAACATACGAGGTAGACACTACAGAAATACTATGATGTTAACGCAGAAAGGTTATACCCACAACAACTATATAATTCACAATTACTCAAACTTTCAACCAGGTCAGATGTACGCAGAGTACTCCTCATAAACTATACTACTTGACTGTATGGGAAAAGATACAGCACCATTGATAAATGTGATCCTACACTGAGCATTTGCAAACACGTCAATAGACAAATCAGTCTGAACATATGAACAAGCAGTCTGGATTAAAGGAGACAGGATACCACAATCACGAAACCCTAAAATTCTTAAAAAGTTTCGACTCCAAAGCTATTTATGGGATTCATTTTTTTCGAATCCTGAGAAAGCTAATAAGTATTTTTGAAAAATTTAAACGCAGAATCAAACATTACGTTCTTACCGAGGGCCGAAAGTCCCTGAAAACTTCTATAATGTTTATTTTAATAAGTTGCAGGGGTGAAAAACTAAGAGAAAATGTATTGTGATTTTTAATTTCAAAAATCTCATTCAAAAGAAACTTTTTATTTATTCTAAATTCTAAGGGACTTTCTGCCCTCGATAAAAAATTAGTCTTTCATTCTGCGTCTTTAATTTTTTTAAAAATATTTATTAGTAGTTTTTTCAGGATTCGCAAAAAATGGACACCATGTCCGTCATACAACGCACTGAGTCGAATAGAATATGGTGACAAGACAGTAACAATTTTAAATATTTGACATGGCACCGGGAATATTTTGAATTGTTGATTAAATAAATATGTAATATTGATAGTGTATTTGATAAATAATTGATTTGAGACGTAAACTTAATAAAAAGTTATTTATTGTTTATTATTTATGAAAGATACAAAGCAGAGAATACACCAGGATATTATTCTGTTATCCAAGTATTTTGTTGTTAAGGATGTTCATATTTGTAAGCGTTCCATAGTAACAAAATATTATTAAAATATCACTTTATCACTTTTTCTCTTTTCTCGATTGAGTGTTAGTTTTCGTTGTACCTACAGTTTATAAATTATTACAATCACTGAATACATAATTAGTGAAAAAATTATCAGTAGTAATTGCACAAGAGCTCTAAAATTATTGAATTTTTCCCGAGTGACACTTTGACAGTTTTAATTTAACGAACCGAAGGCGAGTGAAATTATGTCAAAGTGTCACGAGGGCAAAAATTCTATTTTAATTTTAGAGTTCGAGTGCAATTTGTTGCGATTATTTCATGAATAAAACTGTTCAAAACCAAAATTGTATTGCAATTTATATATGTAAGTACAAATTAGTAAAATGTAATACACAGTTGTTATAAATATTTGACGGTAGAAAGTCATCACTTTTATAATTTTTAAAACATTTATTGCCATTAATGTCACTGAATGTATTTTTTCATAGAAACGAAGGGCATCTGACGTAATATACTTGACGATGGGATATTATCAAAAATTATCAGTTTAATTTTGATTTCTGTAGCTGCCTATTGGTCAGAATCTCCTATGAATGAAATAATCGGGTATAATATCACAAGAGAGTGAGAATAAATTGAAAATAATGCGACAGTTTTTCGAAAGTTTGTTGTCTGGCAATAGACACCAGAGCCCGCGGGGCTCGAGTGGCTATTGCCCAATGACAACAAATTTGAGTAAAAATGAAGCATTATTTTCTTATTTATTCTTACTGTCGTGTGATATTCGTAAGATTATTTTTTAATACGTATATTATGGATATTTTCTTAAATGTGACAGTTGTCAAAACTAGGAAACTGGTTGGAATTAAACAGAAACAATCTACTTAAAAAAATTCTATCGGTCATTTTCTACAGTAGATAAGTCTCAGTATAATTTTAATCTGATTGGAAAGAATTAAACACGTGATCAAATATCTTACTATACGATTGGAAGTTAAATCATCAAAAAATAATCAGTATAAAAAATAGTAATTGCACAAGAGCTCTAAAATTATCGATTTTTTCCCGAGTGGCACTTTAACAGATTTAATTTCACGACCCGAAGGGGAGTGAAATTAAGAGGCACGAGGGAAACAATTCGATAAAAATTTTAGAGATCGAGTGCAATTTGCTGCGATTATTTCATGAATAAAACTGTTCAAAACCAAAATGTTATTGTAATTTATTTATGTTTAAATACTACAGTTTAACTAGTAAACTAGTTAAATTACTACAGTTAAACACACAGTTGTTATAAATATTTGACGGTTGAAAGTCATCACTTTTATAACTTTTAAAACAGTAATTTTCATTAATGTCACTGAATGTATTTTTTCGTAGCAACGAAGGGCATCTGACGTAATATACTTGACGACGGGATATTATCAAAAATTATCAGTTTAATTTTTATTTCTGTAGCTTTCTATTCGTCAGAATCTCCCAATCTCCTATGAATGAAATAATCATATTAATTAACTGAATTAATAATTTAAGCAATTATACAAGTTACAGCAATTATACAAGTTATACAGTTATCCATGAACATTCAAAAGCCATCCCTTTAAAGTTAATGATGACAGTGTCAAGTAATGTTTACATATCCATACCAGTGAGAATTTTACTACACGTAATTTGCCGTGTAAATACCGAAAAATTAGAGATAGCCGTAAAATATTTGCGCCTACACTCTTAAGTTCACTATATACTCGATATCTGACAATTTCTGAGCCAATTCTTTTAACTTTGTGACCGTCAAATATTTTTTAGAATTTTTGTCCCTCAAATAAAAAAATGGTACTACATATATAATAAACTAATACAACAATTTCTTACAATTCATTGTTTATTATAACTACATCAAGAAAAAACCAAATAGAATTCTAGGCTAATTTTATTCACATCATCTGGCGCGCTGCGGCACGAAATGCAGACAATTCAACATCGTACTGATAACTAAACAAATCATAAATTGAGGCCGTATGTGCGCCATAAGTTTCCTAATATAGTTATTTGAGAATAACGAGCCGGGTAAGCAGAAGTAACTAATAATATTTTACGGAATCTTGAAATTAATAAAAAGGCGGCCTAGAGCCCAGAGGGCCGATAGCGCGCCCGCCGGAGTGTTAAGTTCAATTGTATTAACATTCCGTGACTAACATTCGGTCTGTGAGGCGGACCACTTAAAGTTTTTACGATTATATCCAAATTGTTCGTTACGTATATTAGCCGACATCAGTAGCTGCCTGATAAAGGTGCCTGTTTTTAGTGTTGAAGTTTGAGTCTTCAATGTCAAGTGAATATGCAATTATCGGCAAATTTTGTCCCAGAGACCGATGTTGAATGTGACATACTCGGATACTCGATGAAAAAAAACAGAAAATATAACTAAAGAACCTACGAACAAGTGCTGGTAATTTAGTAACCCAATTGCCAGAAGTGGAAAGTGAAGTTGGGTACAAAAAACAGCAGTTGAAAAATTGAGCTTGTTTCTCACAATAAATGAGACGTAATATAATTATTTTTACTTTCTTTGGCATTTTACTAATGCTTAAGAGACTTAATAAATTAAAAATATGTATCATTTTTGTTTAATTTCACTCCTTCAAAGAGTAAAGACAATCCTACGCTTGAAAGTGTGTCAATGGAAACATTTTTGAAGTTATACTCCTTTAGGCGCGATTGAGAGTAAAATTTCATAATACTGCGCGCATGCGCACACAGACAGTATGGCGTTTAGTTGCTAAATCTTTCAAGTTATGTATAAGTATATCAGTGCAAGAAAAGGTGTGAAAAGAATATATTTAGTAGAGGCATTGAAGGATTGAAGTGTCGATTTTTTTGCAGTAAGACGGATTTTAATGCGGATTGGTGCGTTGGATTCGTGAGAATGTCAGGAAATTTTGTGAACTAATGTAATGAATAAGAAATCTCAAATTGTATTTGTGCATAAGAAAAATGCATTTCAAAAGTGCATTTTAAAATAGGCAATTATTATGTGCAGGTACCTACATGCTTTTATGTTTACGAATATTTTGTATAAATGTACCTATTTACGAATGTTTCTTCTAAAATTTAGGAATATATTAATTTTATAATACATTTAAGTATGTATGCATTTTCTCATGAGGATCTTTCAGTGCGTCACAATTTTTCGATTTCTTTCTAACGCATTAAATTGCATGTGACAGAAAAAAACGCACGTCGGTGATTACATTTCATCGGTGACATTTATACCATTTATCGCCATCTAGTTGTCAATAGATGGCGCTTTAATCGAAAAAATTATTTACGAATTATAGAATATATCTACGAATATAATCTGTTCAATTTATAAGACTATACAAATCAAAGAAAATACCATTTTATAAATGCAATAAACGCAATTGATTTGATTTTATGCCAAATTGCAAATAAAATGTGACACCTGTCAGATTTAACTAAAATGTCATGTCACTAAAATGTATATTATCACGGACTTACCTTTTTTCTATCATTTGTGACGCACTGAAAAATGCTCATTAAAAGAAGAATAGTAATTTTCTTTACAATTTTTACTTGCCTATTTATTTTTTTATACCTAATATCGTCCGTGTCTAGCAAGTGTCTGCGTAGGCAAGCGGTATGTGTTTCTAGTTACGGACGTGTTAGTACTTGGTTCGATTCCCCATGAGGAAAAACTTTTTGTTTATTATTAATGGTTATTGACATCTTAGACTATTATATGGACTTAAAAAATGATTAGAAATAATTAAAATAATTAATCGGGATGTTGCCCAACTATTTACCGAGTTGCAAATTTATAATAATTGCCTATTTCAAAATACACTTTTGAAATGCATTTTCAGATTTCTTATTCATTACATTAGTTCACAAAATTTCCTGACATTCTCACGAATCCAACGCACCAAACTGCATTAAAATCCATCTTACTGCGCCAAAAATCATCGACAGTAAAGCCTTTTTTGTGCTTCAATGCCTCGAATAATTAGTATTTTTAGTAAATATATTTTATTACAATTTTTGTGTCTTTGGATTTGTCTTACTCAGGAGTAAGATGAGTATTATTAAAACATTTTATTGTATATTTATTATACTTCACCTTGTGTGTTTGTTACCGTGAATTGTCATTAGATACGTCCGAACCGATACAGACACATAGTCCTGTCGCCAGTAGGGGTACAACGACCTCCTTAATTCAGATGGACTTACCCAAGTTTTCTTTATGTATTTTGACCCGTAGAACACGAATTTTTTGGGTAACAGTCGATCCGGATGTCGATAAGATTGTTATAAACAAAGAACTTGAGGAATCACATAACAGCGATTTTTCGCAAAACAAAACATGTTTTTGTATTCTTTCGGTCATTCTAAGCAAACAATTATTTTACAAGTTTTTTGGTAGGATGCATAGTTTTCGGCATAAACGGGGTTGAACTTTAAAAAAATCGAAAAATTGCAATTTTTGAACCCGAATAACTTTTGATTGAAAAATAAAATAGCAATTATGCTTACCGCATTTGAAAGTTCAAGTAAAATTCTATCGGTTTTGATTATTTTCATTGCTAGAAATTAATTTTTTTATTGTTAAACAAAGCTATCAACACATAGTGATTGAATGATGTTTTCAATGCATTTCTAATTTGAAATCGAACGAGTAGGCGCGCATACAGAATTTCTACGTACATTACGTCCATTAAAACGCATGCATTGGGCCCGGGAAACACTATGTGTTTATACCTTTATTTAACAAATAAAAACTTATTTTTTAGCAATGCAAACAATTAAAACCGATGGAACTTGACTTGATCTTTCAAATGCAGTAATCAGAATTGCTATTTTATTTTTTGATCAAAAGTTATTCCGGTTCAAAAATTGCACTTTTTCGATTTTTTGAAAGTTTAACCGCGTTTATCTCGAAAACTACGCGTCCTACGAAAAAACTTGTAAGATCATTTTTTGCTGAGAATCACCCAAAAAATACAAAAAAATATTTTGTTTTGCGAAAAATCGCTGCTATGTAATTCCTCAAGTTCTTTGTTTATAACAATCTTATCGACATCCGGATCAACTGTTACCCAAAAAATTCGTGTTCTACGGGTCAAAATACATAAAAAAACTTGGGTAAGTCCATCTGAATTAAAGAGGCCGTTGTACCGCCCCTGGCGACAGGACTAACAGTCCTCGTAGCGTTTTTGGTATAGCATTCGACTAGAGATCGAGAGGTCTTGAGTTCGAATCCGGAGCAATCCTATACCTTTTTTATTTTTTTGAAAGCGGTAAGCACAACATTAATTTGGTGTTAAAAAATTAAAACAAACTGTTTAAAGTATATTTATTTTTAAGAAATCATATAATAGAAGTATACCTTCTTACGTGCGTACAAAGTACACACACACATTATTTTTGAAGTTATACTTCTTTAGGCGCGATTGAGATTGAGGGTGAATTTATATTGATCTGCGCGCATGCGCACACCGGCAGTTTGGCATTAGTCTTTATACGGGCTCTGATTGGTGAAATGATCTGTCAATAATTGTTCAATATGGAGGTTATCGGTAAACAAAAATGTTGTATAATATATTAGTTTTTATTATTGTGAGGACAGAAATGAAATCAAATTTATAATTATAGTGACTTTTTAAATAGTTTTGAAAAGCCACAGGTACGTAATTCTAAATGTTTCAGTTGTATTCCAATAAAAAATTATCTTCATACCTATTTGGAAAATGTAAAAAAAAATAATGTACTTACCTAGCACTTGCTATGCTATACCCCTAGTAGGCAATGCTTTAATTTACATAATTTGATTACGAACAAACTTTTTACAAATTTTCATCTAATGTATCGTTTTCTTACTCTATATATTGTTGTATTTTAATTCGGCAAAAATCAAACTAATAAAAATTCATATAAACAAAATGTCAAAAAGTTGTTCAGTTTGTGTATATTCTCACATGACGTATACGCGAAGGTGGTGCAGTTTGAAATCGCTTCGACTCTCGTACGGCGGGATACACGGGAAGTAGGTTCAAGCCCAATGCAAGTTATATCATTTTTTTATTTTTTTTATAGATTTTATGATTGTAAGTATATAATTGTATAATTTTTTTCAAAAAATGCGTATTTAATTAAAATTTTTGGCAACAATTATTGTTCATAAATCATTTGTGGCATTTTTCAATGTGTTTTTGTGTGTTTTATTCTTTTATTTTTTTAATTTTTGGAATTGTTTTAATAAAAATTTTGGGAAAGTAGTAGAGAAACTGTTTAAAGTATATTGATTTCGTTGAAATCATATAATAGAAGTATAACTTCTTACGTGCGTACAAAGTACACACATTCTTTTTTTTTATGTCGGTCTCTGACACCGATGTTAGCTTTAATGTCCAGAAAACCTATGTTAGTTGCGGAAGGTTAAAAAAGTAAATGTATTATGATCAAATTTTATGTTTTTTTCAGGTAATCCTGATGGAATGACAATCGATACGGAAGACAATCTTTACATCGCCTTGTACGGAGGGGGTTCAGTAATTAAAGTTGATCCGGCAACTGGAGAACTATTAAAGGTAAATTCAAAAGTATATAAAATATCCCTTTGTTTTTTTTTTCTATAATTGATGGATTGGTTGCCCAGCGATGTGCTTTATTGGAGCCCCACACGAGCCATATAATTTTTTTAATGCAGTAGATCGACTCTGCCGATGGAATATTATAGTATATAACAAGCTATTCAGTGATATAGCCCGATCAAGGAACACAAAGGTTTACGAAAACCTCCAAAAAAATAAAGGAAGAATGAAGGTTTGGGAATAGGTAGTTGACCCCTTTCTCGGGGGTGAAAATATACATTCAAAATAAGTCCGGAATTGGATAAAATTATTAATTCTAAGCAACTTTTGTTCTATAGAGTTTTTTCACTAATACTTTTCGAGTTATTTGCGAGTGAATATGTTCACTTTAAACAAAAAAATCATGCTTTTGGGCGGTTTTTCGCAAGTAACTGAAAAAGTAAGTATTTTATCAAAAAAATATCCTTAGCGAAAATATAGCTTATAAAAAAGTAAAATAAACGCTGTATTCATGGAGTCTGTTGACCCAGTAGAAGCAGAGTTATAGCTAATGAGAAGGAGGTTCTTTTTCGTCAAATTTCAAATCGAATATTTCAACGTAAAATAACCAAAAAACGGAGCACTTTTCGGGGATAACTCATTGACACTTTTTTTTAACTTTAAAAAAGTTTATTTTTGTTTTTTAAAAAACTTCTAAATCTTCTTTTTAAAAAACATTAAAAGTAAGTGAATTACGCTCAAAATATTGTTGGTCGCTTTTATTTTTTCGAAATAAAATCGCGAAAATCACCCCCTAGTTAGCATCCCAAATAAAATTAATCGTCACCCCTTTACAAGTTATTTTGCTAATGTATTCTTTATGAACGGTAAGTTTCATCGGTTCAAAGTGCTTGTTTTTGAAATATATGCAAATTTTGAACAGTCATAGCATAACCAATTTTTGTCTACCAGGAAAACAAAAAATCCCAAATATTCAGAAAAGCAAAACGTACATTTTATTACTCTTTGAGATTTTTGGTATTACTAATAATTTTTAAGTTAATTTGAAAAAAAATGGAATTTTTTTCAAAATTAGAAAATTTTTATTATTTTAAACCAAATTTTTTTCAAAAACGAACACTTTGAACCAATGAAACATAGGGAACATATAAATAATACATAAGCAAAGTAACTTGTGAAGCGATAACGATTAATTTTATTTGGGATGCAAATTATGGGGTGATTTTCTTGATTTTTTACTAAAAAATAAAAGCGACCAACAATATTTTGAGCGTAATTCACTTACTCTTAATGTTAGAAGTTTTTTTTGAAAAACAATAATAAACCTTTTTTAAACACTTTAAAAAAAAGTTATAATGAGTTTTCCCCGGAAAGTGCTCCGTTTTTTGGTTATTTCACGTTGAAATATTCGATTTGGAATTGGACGAATAAGAACCTCTTTTACATTAGCTACAACTCCGCTTTTACTGGGTGTACAGACTTCATGAATACACCATTTTTTTTTTCACTTTTTATGAGCTATATTTTTACTAAGAATATTTTTTTTCGATAAAATACTTATTTTTTGAGATATTTGCCAAAAAACTTGCAAAAACTTTTTTTTGTTAAAAATGAACATATTCACTGGCAAATAACTTGAAAAGTATTGACAGTGAAAAAACTATAGAACAAAAGTTGCTTAGAATTAGTCATTTTATCCAATTCCGAACTTATTTTGAATGTATATTTTTTACTCCGGAGCGTTTCATTTTTGTAAAATGGAGGGGACGTAAAATTGCAAACTTTTTCTTAGATAATAATAGACAATTTAAACTACCAATTCTCAAATTTTTATCCTTCCTTTATTATTTTTCGGTCAGATTGTTCTTTGATCGGGCTAATACGTAAGATCTTATTTAAGAGTTTCTATTCTCTGTTAGAATCGGCATGTTTGACTAGTTTTCCCACTAATGGCACTACAGCCCAAATTGAGCCTCTTCCATTCTATTCTATCCAGCCAATCTATTCCTACAAAATTTTCGGTCACGCGCCCATCTTCAGCAGGTTCTCACATCCAGTTAATTTTTCAAGTCCGCTGCCACTTCATTCTCCCACTGTTCCTTGGCCTTCCTTTTGGTCTTGTGCCTGCATTTTACTATCTAGGGCTCTTTTCAACATTATTTCGTTATACAGTATGTCCCTGTAAGTTGTATCCATATGGAAAACTTTTTTATTATTAATTTTACGAAAAAAAGTTATTCTTTATAAAAAGCTCTGCATGATCCAAAACCTAAGATTTAACCATCAAATATCAAATTTTTTGAATATTATACGAGGTATGTCAAAAGGTTTAAATTTCACTCAAGAGTAAAGTAGCTTTATTTTTCGTAATATTGGAAATTGCTATTATGAAAAGTTGTTTGGAATTAAAAACTATATTCTAATATTTAATTACATCCTTCTAATTGAAAAAAAAATTTTTTTTTTGAGAAATTATGGAGAAATAACTATCATTATTTTTTCAGCTATTTCAATTCTGATAACTCTTTTATTATTAATTTTATGAAGAAAAGTGATTCTTAATAAAAAGTTCTGGATGGTCTAAAACTTAAAATACAACCATCTTATATCAAATTTTATCAATTTTATACGAGGTATGTCAAAAAAGATAAATTTAGATCAAAAGTAAAGTACCTTTATAGTTCAGAATATTTCAATTAGAAGGATGTAATTACATACTGAAACATAGTTTTTAATTCTAAATAACTTTTCATAATAACAATTTTCGATATTGTGAAAAATAAACGTATTTACTCTTGAGCGAAATTCATATTTTTTGACATACCTCGTATAAAATTGATAAAATTTGACAAAAGATGGTTGTATTTTAGATTTTAGACCATGCAGATCTTTTTATTAAGAATCACTTTTTTCATAAAATTAATAATAAAAGAGTTACAGTAAAACCTCCGTTAACCGAAACCTTTTTAACCGAAACATCGTTTAACCGAAACGGCTGACATTCGTCAATAAAAAGTAAATTTTTATAGCAAAACGGAAACAATTCGATGTAAATTGGTCAACATCGTCAACATTGCTTTCATACAACTAAAGAACCCTATTAAATATATATTCCGATGGGTGAGTTGCGGAATTTAATTGAAATAAATGTAATAATAGTACATTATATACCGCGGGACTGAAGTAGTACATTTAATCCTGAAGGTAAAGTTTATGGCCCGACCGCAGGGAGGGCCATAATTTACCTGAAGGATTAAATGTACTTCAGTCGCAAGGTATATACGATACTTTTCGTACTTCCGGTATGATTTTATTAATTATTTCAATAATTTCAATCAGTTTTTTCTCTCTTCAACTCATTTAATAAACTGTCTTTAAAATAAGTTACCATAGTAACATTGCGTTGTGACAGTTATAATTTAGAAACATTGTCATTACTAGTGTCATTGTAAAGAAACATTGTTATTGATAATTATTGGTATCATGAGTGAAGAAGGTGTATCTGATATTGATAAAAGAGCAGCCGAAGTAGGTGAAGAATTGTTACCACCGAAATCTAGAAAACTATACGAGCAGCAGTACGATGCTTTTAAAAAGTGGTGCCGCTTAAAAAATGTGAGACAACCTACTGAAAATGCGCTGTTAGTCTACTTCGATGATAAATCAAAAGCGGTTTGTGCCTCAACTCTCTGGGCACATTACTCAATGCTGAAATCGGTTATTAACATTAGAGAAGATATTGATATAAGTAAATTTCCAAAATTATTAGCTTTTTTGAAGAGAAGAAATGAGGGATTTAAGCCAAAGAAGTCAAGAATTCTCACGTCTGAGCAGGTAGATCAGTTCTTACGGGAGGCTCCGGATGATAAATATTTAATGCTTAAGGTAAATTTGGAAATTTGTTTATATTCAGAAATTTTAAGAAATCAATTTTTTTGTAGGTTGCACTTATTTTGGGCGTTGCGGGAGCTTGTCGTGGAAAAGAGTTGGTTGATTTAGAAATCGACGATGTGAGAGATTTGGGCGATTCCTTCCTAATTGCGATTAGAAACACCAAAAATAAAATTGACCGAAATTTTGTGATCAAAAATTCAGAAAACAGTGCCATCAGTTTTGTGGCGATATTTCGGAAATATGTGGCATTGCGAAAGACAGGGACAACTCATTCAAAATTTTTTGTTCAATACATCAACAAAGAATGTACTACGCGAGTAGTAGGAAAAAACATGTTTGGTACAATTCCACGGCAAATAGCAGCTTTCTTGAAATTAGAAAATGCGACGTCTTATACGGGACATTGTTTTAGACGCACATCTGCGTCTTTGTTAGCTGATTCGGGAGCAACAATAGACGTGCTGAAGAGACATGGAGGATGGAAATCCTCCAACGTGGCCGAGGGATATATTGAATCGTCTTTTAAAAATAAACAAAAAATTTCAGATAAAATATTTGGTCAAGTCGCCGATTCGTCCACTATAGTTATGCCACAGTCCTCATTCTCGCTTCCTGTTTCCGCAGGATCTTCGAAACAAACACCAGTTCAATATGAAAAGGACCTATCTGTTACTCGTCAGTTACCTGCTGCATTAACCCAGGAAAGACTGGTCAATATGACGAACTGTCACAATATTAATTTGAATATTAACGTTAATTACCATTCTAATTAATTATATTTTTCAATAAAATATCCCTTAAATTCGTTTGTTTGTGATTTAATCGTTCCGGGAGTTTCGTCAATATTTAATCCCGGAGGGATTAAATGTGACACTTTAGTACCTGTCACAAGGGAGTGAAGTTGTCACTTTAGGCCCGGAAGTACGAAAAAATAAATAAACAACGAACGGTAATAATATTCTATTTATTGTGTGTAAACAAGCAGTGTGTTGTTGACCTAAATAATACCGACGCTCGAAGGGTGTGCCTTATGCAGACGCTGGTAGAAAACTGACCGGCTCGAAACGAACCCCCAACTGTTATGTCAAATGATCTGCGGTTTCTTAGATAAAACAGAGACAGCCATAAATCGACAAGCTTTATGGATTTTAAGAATTTTTGACATTAGGAGGCTGGGACATCGTAATCAATTAAGAAATGTTTCTTTGAAAGAAACATTAATCTTATACAATCTGTTTAACGTTTCGTTTAACATCTGCCCTGTATTTACATGTGAATTTTGTCATTTCGTTTTGCGAAAGGTTATTAAAAAATAAGAATTAAAATTAGCAGAAAATAGTAATTACAGCGTAATGCTATATACCCCCCTTCGAGTGACGAAGACGATAAATAATACATAATATATACAAATTATAATGACAATTGAAAATAGGAAAAAAGAATAATGCAAAGTTTATACAAGGAGAAAGAAAAAAAAATCACTCGATTCACTTTGAACTAACACTTTCTTGGTAAGTTCCTCTTCGGTCTGTTGTTGTCTGTTTTGCTGGTCATTTCTTTTGTTTCGTGATGGGTAGAGTCGTGAAGTTCGTAAGCA
This sequence comes from Diabrotica virgifera virgifera, assembly GCF_917563875.1. Taxonomy (NCBI): domain Eukaryota; kingdom Metazoa; phylum Arthropoda; class Insecta; order Coleoptera; family Chrysomelidae; genus Diabrotica; species Diabrotica virgifera. Next base: position 121,086,126 of record NC_065446.1, on the reverse strand, counting down.
GGTTTCAATCTGTCTATGGAAATTGTTGATTCCTTCCCGTTTACCCGGACGACAAAAGTCTTGTCACCTTGCTTAACAACTGGAAAAGGACCGTGATATGGGTTTTCTAAGCTGCTTTTGATTGTATCACGGCGGATGAAAACGTGAGAGGTGGTTTTCATGTCTTTGAAGATGAAGGTACTTTTGGATCCATGATGCGACGGTTGCGTAGGACGGAGGTTTTCGAAATGGTTTCGAAGCGTTTTTAGATAAATGTGAGCATTGTCGTCGGTGTTTCTTTGTGACGAAAACAATAGTTCACCTGGCAAACACAATGGTTCTCCGTACACGAGTTCGGCGGCTGAAGTACCTAAATCTTCTCTCCACGCTGCTCGTATGCCCAGTAACACTGAAGGTAGGCTTTCGGTCCATCGGATGTTTTCATGACATCGAATTGCTGCTTTTAACTGTCGATGAAACCTTTCTACCATACCATTTGCTTGCGGATGATAGGCGGTTGTCCTTAAATGGGAAGTTCCAGTTAATTTGCATAATGGCTTGAAAAGATGCGATTCGAATTGTCGGCCTTGATCTGTTGTGATGCGCTTGGGAGTGCCGAAACGAGCTATCCAACCAGAAAAAAATGTTCTGGCTACTGTGTCTGCTTCTTGATTAGGCATCGGGAAAGCTTCTGGCCAACGTGTGAAACGATCGACACATGTTAAACAGTATCTGTTTCCATCTGAAATCGGCATCACTATAATGTCTATGTGGACATGTTCGAATCGGCTGGAAGGTGGTAAATAACTTCCACTAGGTGAAACAATGTGGCGCGATATTTTCGCTTTTTGGCACTGTAGACACGCTCGAGTCCATTTCCTCACATCTGATTTAATGGATGGCCAAACATATCGCTGTGTGATCATCTTCGCAGAAATGTTCATTCCGGGATGTGCTAGGTTATGCATGGTGCGAAAAATTGCCATTCGAAGTGGTTTCGGTACAAATGGTCTGGCTGTAGATGTTGATATGTCGCAGTACAAACTCACGTTTTGCTCGGAAAAACGTATTTTCTTCATTTGTAGTGATGTTTTCTCACTTAAAAAAGTTTGCAGTTCTGGATCAGTTTCTTGTGCGAGAGCTAAGTCAGTGATGTCGATATCTTTCTTAATACTATCGACTCGAGATAGTGCGTCTGCCACAATATTTGTTAAACCAGAAATGTGCTGAATGTTAGTGCAAAACTGTCCTATATAGTAGGGTGGATCGAAAAACGGGTTTTTTCTGTTATACAATTCTAATAGCACGGAAAACTTGCGCATAGTCGTCATTATAAAGGGAAAAATAATAAAAAATTTTTTTTTTCAAATTTGAAATCGCGCAGAAGGCCTAAAGTTACAAAAAAAAGACAAAATACCGGTAATTTTCAAAAACACGTAAAATTACAAAAAAAAGTCTGTTTTCGTTCTAATAGTGAAAAAAGTGTTGTCAAGAGTGTCCTTAATGCATACAAAAAATAATTAGACCTGTTCCCGTTTATCTGAATTCGCGCAAAAAGCCTAAAGTTGCAGGTTGTTTCGTAAAATAACGATATTGCATTATTTTTGACGATTTTTAGACATATTCCAAAACCATACCATTTGTATTTTTAATTTGTAATAGTATGAAAACCATTCAAAATTGTTTTCCTAATCCATAAAAAATACTTTCAGACCTGATATTCCTTAACTGTATTCGCGCAAAAGAATAATGCTTATTCCCCTTCGCCGGCACCGAGTGGACTCGCCCACCCGTAGTTGAACTCGCACACGTTACTACTTGATCAGTGAGCCAGGTGGTAAATACACTGGTCATGTCACACCAAAGAAAGGGACCGCCAATGAAATTGCATACAGTATTTACGAACACTTAGAAAGGAAGGAATTTGGTATAAGTGCAGTAGAGGCCATCGGATGTGATGGAACAGTCACAAACACTGGATGGAAAAGCGGTGTTGTACATAACATTGAAGTTAAGTGTCGTCGTCCTTTACAATGGTTTATCTGCTTGCTACATTTCAACGAGTTACCTTATAGGCATTTGTTTGATCACTTGGATGGAACGACAACAGGACCAGTTTCATTCAGCGGTCCAATTGGAAAACAACTCCATGGCTGTCAGAAACTCCCTGTTGTAGATTTTGGGCCGATCCAATCAGAAGAAGTCATTGATATCACTAAAACCGATCTGAGTAAAGATCAGCAGTAACTCCTAGATATTGTCAGAGCGGTCAACACAGGAATCTGTAATCCAGAATTGGCTGCTAAGAATCCTGGACGCATCAGTCACTCTGGTTGGCTAACCTGTGCTAACCGGGTTTTAAGATTGTTTGTCTCCCAAACTACTCCAACAATTGAGTTACAGACTCTTGCAAATTACATAGTGAAGACATATGCACCTGTTTGGTGTGATATAAAGAAAAACTACACTGTGAAAGATGGACCGAGGCATATTTTGAAGGTATTAAAACAACCAGACATCTACCGGACAATATCAAGAAAATCCTTGATCCAGTAGTTCAATGGAACGCATTCTTCTGCCACCCTGAAAAAATGATGTTGGCTATCATAATGGATGAAAGACCACACATTAGGGAACTTGGCTACAGGAGGATCCTAAAATCCAGTAATGAGCCATCAGCTGAAGGATGCGTTAGGGACTTTAAAATACCTTCAATAAATTTTAGTGCAAACGACTATACCGAACTTATTGATTGGTCAATCTGTAAGTTAACACCACCGCCACAACTGTCCAAGATACCAACTGCACATATTACTTCTTTATTGAAAGACAAAATTTTACCAGAGCTTAAATACCTCAAATTCCCATGCCACACCCACACCCAGTCAGTTGAGAGGTGTGTAAAACTGGTTACAGAGGCAGCAGAAAAATTGTGCGGGCTTGAAAATCGAGATGGATATATTCGGGCTATACTTTAAAATCAAGGCAACTGATGCCCACATTTAATTCAAAGTCAGAATTTAAAGGGGCTTCTATGTAAATAACCTTTTGCCTACAACAAATACATACATAGTACAGAGTAAATAATTACTGTAAGTATTGTAAATAACATTCACCCTGGTTGGTTGGTTGGGTAGGGTGGGGGTGGGCCTCGCCTTGCAGCCACGTCCTCGTCGTGAGTCCTGGGTCATTTCAGCACAGATTAAATGTTGAAATGAGCTGAGAGCTGCAATATGATGTGTTGGCTAATAAATTTGTTTGTAAATCACTTGTTATAGTCTTATTACAAACCTTAATGTGTTAAAAAACACTCATCAGATATGGAAAACCGCGTTTTTACGGGACTGTACAACTTACGTATACTACACTTTAGACCTATTGCGCGAATACAGTTAAGGAATAATAGGTCCGAAAGTATTTTTTATGGATTAGGAAAACTATTTTGAATAGTTTTTACACTATTACAAATTAAAAATACAATTTGTATGGTTTTGGCACATGTTTAAAAATCGTCGAAAATAATGAAATATCGTTATTTTACGAAACAAGTTCTTCATGCTCGAGTAGTCTTTTAATCTTTTGTTGCTGTGATGCACTAAGTCTCTTAATTAATTCTGATTTTAATTTTTCATACCTCTCTGTGGCTGGTGGTGAAACAATGATGTCCCTAACTTCTAATATGTAGGCTGTGTCTAAATTGGCAACTATATAGTTGAATTTGGTTGCGTCACTTGTTATATTTGCCAGTGTAAATTGGTTTTCTACTTGCAGGAACCATATTTCAGGATCGTTGGGCCAGAAAGGTGGGATTTTAAGTGAAATCCGATCCACTGAGGCACTGGTATTGGCACTGGAGTTAGCGTCCGTCATTTTCGATGTTCACTGTATTTAAAAAACCGGCAAAAATGTAATATTATTAACACTAACTTTTTTTAAATTTTCGCGGCGGTTTAAAATACTCGCGAGGGTCACCAATATTCCGATGGGTGAGTTGCGGAATTTAATTGAAATAAATGAAATAAAAATAAATAAACAACGAACGGTAATAATATTCTATTTATTGTGTGTAAACAAGCAGTGTGTTGTTGACTTAAATAATACCGACGCTCGAAGGGTGTGCCTTATGGCACACAGACGGCTATGCAGACTTATGGCTATGCAGACGCTGGTAGAAAACTGACCGGCTCGAAACGAACCCCCAACTGTTATGTCAAATGATCTGCGGTTTCTTAGATAAAACAGAGACAGCCATAAATCGACAAGCTTTATGTATTTTAAGAATTTTTGACATTAGGAGGCTGGGACACTGTAATCAATTAAGAAATGTTTCTTTGAAAGAAACATTAATCTTATACAATCTGTTCAACGTTTCGTTTAACATCTGCCCTGTATATACATGTGAATTTTGTCGTTTCGTTTTGCGAAAGGTTATTAAAAATAAGAATTAAAATTAGCAGAAAATAGTAATTACAGCGTAATGCTATACAGGGTGTTTCATTAATAATTGTCCATATAGTAACTGGAAAAACCTTAGCACAAAATACGAAGATTTAACCTAAAACACTTAAATAAAATGTTGTTCCTTACTGAGTTAAAGGGTGTTTTATCTTAAAATTTAAAAACTATTTTTGCTCAGCATTTTAAAACTATTCGATGTATCCTTTTCATACTTGGCAGAAAGTATAGGTACTATACACACTACTTAATTATGTTAAACAAACGTTTGTGGCTATTACCAGAGGCGTACTACGGGGGAAAGTGAATCGTTGACCCTTTCCAAATTCTACGCCACTGGTGAAATTGCTATTTTAGTTCAATTTTTGGATTCTCCAATGCTTTCTATGAAAATAATATACTCTTCATTCGTAACGATAAAGTCATTAGTTTTCGAGATATTAAGTTAAAAATGAAAAGGCATACTTATTTTGATTAATATTGTGTCGCTTCATTTTTATTTTCAAATATCTCGAAAATTAATCAGTTTATCGTTACGAATGAAGAGTATATCATTTACATAAAAAGTATTTCAAAATCAAAAAATTACACTAAAATAGCGATTTTGTCAGTGGCGTAGAATTTGGGAAGGGTCAACTAGCCCCTATCCCCTGTCGTACGCTTCTGGTAGTAGCTAGAAACGTTTATTTATCTTAATTTAGTAGGGTATACAGTACCTACACTTTCTGCCAGGTATGATAAGGATAGGCCAAATAGTTTAAAAGTACTGGGTACAAATAATTTTTAAATTTTAATCATATATGAATCATATCATAAATTAATCAAAATAACTGTGCCGTTTCATATTTAACTTCTAATATCTCTAAAACTAATGACTTTATCGTTACCAATGAAGAGTATATTATTTACGTAGAAAGTATTGGAGAATCTAAAAATGGCACTAAAATAGTAATTCCTCCAGTGGCGTAGAATTTGAGAAGGGTCAACCATTCACCATCCCCTGTCGTACGCCTCTGGTATTACCTAGAAGCGTTTGTTTATCATAGTTTAGTAGTGTGTCTAGTAGTCGCACTTTCTGCCAAGTATGAAAAGGGTACGTCGAATAGTTTTAAAATGATGAGCAAAAATAATTTTTAATATTTTAGATAAAACACCCTGTAACTCCGTAAGGAGCCACATTTTATTTAAGTGTTTTAGGTTAAATCTTTGTATTTTGTGCTAAGGTTTCTCCAGTTACTATATGGACAATTATTAATGAAACACCCTGTATATACAACATATTACGAAATCACTTCATAGTATTTTTTAATGCCAACTTTGGCCAAGAATACTATGTAATTTGATACAAGAAGAATACCAAAAACAATGTTATTTTTAACCGAAATTCTTGTTATCCGAAACAGCCCCCCAATTATTTCGGTTAACGGAGGTTTACTGTATCTGAATTAAAATAACTGAAAATAATGTTAGTTATCCATAATTTTTCAAAAAAAAAGTTTCAATTAGAATGATGTAATTGCATACTAGAATTAATTCCAAACAACTTTTCATAATAGCAATTTTCAATATTGTGAAAAATAAAGCTACTCTTGAGTGAAATTCAAACTTTTTGACATACCTCGTATAATATTCAAAAAATTTGATATTTGATGGTTAAATCTTAGGTTTTGGACCATGCAGAGATTTTTATAAAGAATAACTTTTTTTCGTAAAATTAATAATAAAAATGTTTTCCATATGGATACAACTTACAGGGACATACTGTATAATCAACCCATCGAATACTCTAGTTTAACGAATTCTGACATGGGTGCCCCTTTGAACAGCTGATAGTGTTCATGCGTGTACCTGGATCAGTTTCCTGTAATAGATTCAAATATATTCTTTAGGACTTTCAGATTTATTTTTTAGTTTTTCGACATCACCCATGTCTTACATCAATAACATACCATTGGTCTGATAATAGTATTCTAGACCTTGATGTTTTATTTCCAGTTTTGTGTAAATTGAGTAGAATATACTGGCGAGTGAAAAATAAGCTTTGTTTTCCTTTACCTTATCAGAAATTCAAAGAAAAGTACTTTAAATTTTTTACTCCTGTGTTCCATCAGAGCTTAATGTAAGTCCCAGATATACAGGGTGGTCAACTTCTGTGACAAAGTCAAATAGATCTGTTATTATACAATATATGAAAAAAAGTTGTTAAAAAAAGTTATAGACACCTTTAATGTACATATTTTAAAATTAGTGAGAAATATCAAGGTCCTACATAACACGGTGCCAAACCAAAGTTATGTTTTTTTAAATGTAGCACCCTGTATTTTATTCAAAATCTGGTTTCTCTACATTTTTCTGATTCCAGAGATATAACCCGTCTAGGGTTATACTGAGTGTTTCAAAGTTACGAGCACTTTTATTAAAAAATCATACTGATTTGATCGCCCTGTATGTTTCTAACGGTGTAATATAAACTTATTTTTTTAATGCTTTTGACTGTCAATATTAAATTAGTTTTGCAACAATGCACAATTTTTTTTTAACTACACAAATTGTATACAGGGTAAGTCAAAATGCACATACAAGATTTTCTTCATAATTTTAAATAGAACACCCTGTATTTTATATTATTATCGAAAAACTCTATCACTATACTTACATAACTTTTAAATATTCCGTATACCTAAAGTTATTAGTTTTCGAGATATTTTAGTTTAATTGTTGATAACAACATGTATTACTTAGTTATTAATAACAATACTTTAATTTATTAAAATTTATTAAAAAAACTAAATTGAATAAAAAAATATTCAACGCACTTCTTATGTTATAAAAGGTGTTCAAAATGACCTCCCATAACGTCTACAAAAGCCTGGAGACGAGTTTCGAAAGACCTACTGATGTTTGTAAGCATTTGTCGTGTGACAATTTGAAAGGCGTTTTGAATCCTTATTTTCATATCGTCAACTATAATATATTGTTGGAGGTGACCTATACACTACGTCTTTAATATAACCCCAAAAAAAAGTCAACTTCGTTTAATTCTGGTGATCTGGGTGGCCAGTGAACTGGCCCATCTCTTCCTATCCATCTTTCAGGAAATAGTTCATCGAGTTCACAGTTGACAAGTGCGTTGTGGTGAACAGGGGCTCCGTCGTGAAGGTACCATATGTTGGCGGATGTTTAATGGTACATTTTCAAGTAGAATAGGTAAATGATTCACTAGAAAATTTAAATAAACCTCACCATTTACCGATTCCTCAAAGAAAAAATGACCTATAACGTAATTGCCTATGATCCCACCCCAAATATTTAAGGACCATCTCGTTTGACTACCTGTCTGGGCACAGTACGGATTGGTTGTGGAATATGTAATAATGAAAATTGTGTCTGTTTAAACTACCATTTTTGTGGAATATTGCATTAATTATCATTATCAAACTCATTGGAGGTTCCTAATATTAAGGGTAATTAATTTACTGTAATAAACGTATCTATGAGTTATCAACAATTAAACTAAAATATCTCGAAAACTAATAACTTTAGGTATAGGGAATATTTAAAAGATATGCAAGTATAATGAAGGAACTTTTCGATGGTAATATGAAATATGAAGTTTTTTGACTATAAAACGATTCTTGTACATTTTAGAAAAAAATGTTTCAAATAAATGTAAATCTTAAAAAGTTCTTTAATTTGGTGGTAAGCATATTGTAATATATAAACAATTGACCGAGATAATTGCAAAAAACCCTCATTTTTGCAGTAAATTATAAATATTAATAACTTTATTTTTTGCACAATGACGTAAAATTTAATGAATTTAAATTACGTCAATTAATGAGTTATTTAAGTTATTTAAGTGTGCTAAATTTCAACCAGATCGACCAAATATTTTATAAGTTATTCAATTTGTTTATCCCAGAGAGCAATTTTTTATACAACTGTTCTTGCCCTACAGTGACTCTGTGAGATATTTAGCAGATCGCAGTCGATTATTTTAGACTTTAATTTTAAGACGTATTAAAAAAATTTTAACATTTTATTGAAATTGTTATTAAAAAAACTGTTTGAAGAAGACCTGACATTTTAGCTTATAAACAATTAGAATAACTTAGATATTTTTTATGTTCCGTGCTTGCATGTAGGCTCAATGAAAAGCTGATGAAAAAATTAATATAAGAAAAGAAAAAATAATTTTATATGACACACAGAAATCAAGTTAGCATTTATTTTTTAATAAATCATATTTCCGTTGTTCATACAAACTAAGAGCTGAAAATTGAACAGATTGTATATGAGAATCTACGTTTTATGATCCAGTTTATGAACTGCCTATGCAGTGAAATAATAAAAAGTTGTGACCCTTTAAAATGATGGAAAATCATGGAAAAATCAATTGATTATATATTTTTTTAATTATTGAATTTTACAATTATTTCGTAAGAATTCTGTAAATTCTGATGGTAATATGAAATTTAAAAATATGAAGAAAATCTTTTTATTTGAATTTTGACTTACCCTGTATACAATTTGTGTAGTGATAAAAAAATTGTACGTTGATGCAAAACTACTTTAATATTGACAGTCAACAGCAGTAAAAAAATAAGTTTATATTATACTGTTAGAATCATATAGGGCGATCAAATCAGTATGATTTTTTGATAAAAGTGCTCATAACTTTGAAACACTCAGTATAACCCTAGACAAGTGTTATATCTTTTTAATCAGAAAAATGTAGAGAAACCAGATTTTGAATAAAATACAGGGTGTTCTATTTAAAAAAAACATAACTTTGGTTTGGCACCGTGTTTTGGAGGGGTAAGACCCCATTTTAACAGTCCCCGTTTCAGCGGTTCTCGATTCCACCGACCCTTTTCAGCAGTCCCCGGTTCAGCGGTACCCATTTCAGCAGTCCCCGTTTCGGCGGTTCTCGATTCCACCGACCCGTTTCAGCGGCGTTTGGTTCTGCAGCATGCCGTTTGAGAGGCATCGTTCAGGAAAATGAGTAAAAACAGGACAGTAGTTTTAACAAAAAAAAAATGAATTTTATAAAATAAACAATAAATTGTCCCAAAATCACCCTACATATAGCTTTGCAATTGCATAAAAAGTAGGGTAATATGGTAAATAATTTGCAAACAATTTGATGTTTTATTTACGTATTTTCAAAATGATACTACATTATGCAACGAGTATTTTTAATGATGGTCATTTATGATGCCAGTATGAAAAATACGACAAGCCTGGAAGAAGAAGAGAAAAAAATGTTTCAATCGCGCTGCAGTCATTCTTGAAGAAGTTAAGTTAGATGATTTATTTAAAGAAATAAATACACTTTGTAGAAGATGAACTATAACTTGCAAAGAAGCAATTTTTAAGTTGTAGACGTTGACTAGAACAATCAAATTAAAATTCATGAACATTCTTTTATTTTTAATTTTTGTACTTAATTATATAAATTTATTCAAATAAATTACTATTAAAACGAATACAGAAATTTAATTCTAATTATTTAACTTACACATACATCATTAAATAATGCAAAAATATAATTGTACTTATTAGATGCTTACCTAGACAAATATTAATAGATTCATCGAATAAAATTATAATAAAACAAAAATTACTTTATTAAGTCAGTATAAAATTTAAAAAAATTATGTATTGCATTAATTTATAATTATTATAGAATTTATGTAACTAATATACTTTATTTAATAAAATTTACAGAATCCTTACAAAATAATAATAATTGTAAAATTCAATAACTTTTATAATAAATGTAATCAATTTACTTTTCAGGGATTTTTCATTACTTTAAAGGGTCCTTACTTTTTATTATTTCACTGCATATACAATCCATAAATTGGATTATAAAATGTAGATTCTTATATAAAATCTGTTCAATTTTCACCTATTAATATTTGTAAACAATTGAAATATGATTTATTAAAAAACAAATGTTAACTTGATTTCTACTGGTCATAAAAAACTATTTTTTTCTTTTTTAATGTGTATTTTTTATTATATATTTATCTTAATAATATACTGTATTTAATAAAATTTACAGAATTCTTACAAAATAATTGTAAAATTCAATAATTAAAAAAATATATAATCAATTGATTTTTCCATGATTTTCCATCATTTTAAAGGGTCACAACTTTTTATTATTTCACTGCATAGGCAGTTCATAAACTGGATCATAAAACGTAGATTCTCATATACAATCTGTTCAATTTTCAGCTCTTAGTTTGTATGAACAACGGAAATATGATTTATTAAAAAATAAATGCTAACTTGATTTCTGTGTGTCATATAAAATTATTTTTTCTTTTTTTATATTAATTTTTTCATCAGCTTTTCATTGAGCCTACATGCAAGCACGGAACATAAAAAATATCTAAGTTATTCTAATTGTTTATAAGCTAAAATGTCAGGTCTTCTTCAAACAGTTTTTTTAATAACAATTTCAATAAAATGTTAAAATTTTTTTAATACGTCTTAAAATTAAAGTCTCAAATAATCGACTGCGATCTGCTAAATATCTCACAGAGTCACTGTAGGGCAAGAACAGTTGTATAAAAAATTGCTCTCTGGGATAAACAAATTGAATAACTTATAAAATATTTGGTCGATCTGGTTGAAATTTAGCACACTTAAATAACTTAAATAACTCATTAATTGACGTAATTTAAATTCATTAAATTTTACGTCATTGTGCAAAAAATAAAGTTATTAATATTTATAATTTACTGCAAAAATGAGGGTTTTTTGCAATTATCTCGGTCAATTGTTTATATATTACAATATGCTTACCACCAAATTAAAGAACTTTTTAAGATCTACATTTATTTTAAACATTTTTTTCTAAAATGTACAAGAAACGTTTTATAGTCAAAAAACTGCTTTTTTCATTCTTTACAATTGTTAAAAAAAAAAGCAAAATCAGCTGTACGTCTTCACGGAATTATCATCAGTTATTCCTCATCTACCGTTTAAAACTTTGAAAACCCTGTAGAACATTTTTACGTGAAACCGATGATTTTTTTCCCTATTAACTGGGGTATATACCAGACACTTAGATATTACCTGTATATTTTCAAACAATAATAGGTTAAAATAATATCCTACAATAAAACTAATTACTTATCATTGTCATATTATTATTTTCTTATTGAGACCGCTCTATTGGGGAACCCGTTTATGGGGACCGCTGAATTGGGCACCGCTGAATCGGGGTACCGCTGAAACGGGGACCGCTGTATTGAGACCGCTCAATCGGGGACCGCGTTTATGAGGACCGCTGAATAGGGGTGAAACCTTTGGAGGACCCTGCTTTATGAAAAAAACAACTTTTTTTCATATATTTTATAATAACAGATATATTGGACTTTGTCACAGAAGTTGATGACCCTGTATAAAACTTTCTACAATTTCAATAATATCGTCCTCTAATTCAACCGTGCATCTGCTTTCTCTAGTTCTTGACTATGTTAGCTTTTTTATCTTCTGAATATTTATTTCTATTTCTGTCTGTTTGCCTCTGTTTTTAATAATTTTCAATACATTCCTACCGCCTTTTCTGTTCTGTGATACAAAATTCTGATGACGTTCGTATAAGCACCAATCTGTATTGATTTATTTGTTAGGAGATTAGCTCTTTATACTTAACTGTCTTATCACATTCGATAGACAGGTTGAATGGTGCCGGTGCCATCCCCTCTATTTGCTTTAATTCTTTGACTATTGAGAAATTCTTAGTGAGTTCATTTTCTATTCTGACAGTTGCTGTTTACCAGTCTATGCCTGCTCTTACTAGTTTGATGTATTTTTGACGGTTCTTAAACCTATTCAATATTTATTTGATATAACTTTTGTCTAATAATTGAGTCGATGGCCTGTTTGAACCAACCATTTAAAATCAAATCAATGGGAAAATCCATGGACCAACCGGGTTCAATAGGTTGGTCTGTGCCCATTGAACTGGCATTGAGCAGGGAACCATGTTTCCCTTTGAGCATTCATATCATAATTTAATCCATTAACCCGGCACCTGCCACGTGGGGTGCTACCAGCACCCCATAACACATTTTCATCAAATATTTGGTATTTCAAGTTTGTTAACCGTGCTGTGCGTCATAGTAGCTTTCTATAATACTATTAGGGCAGTCAATGAGGTTATGTGGCTCCGAATTCCATCCTACTATATCGATTTACGTGATATTTTCACAGTAAGTAGGGAATAGCCCAAGAAACAAAGTCTACCCTATGCCGATGTGTGCTTTTGTCTTGGAGGCGGTTCTCACCTCTTCTCGGGGGTGGAAAATTGTTTGCTTAAATAACTACGGAAGTTGCTAAAGAACCTAATACTAAGCAAAAACTGTTCTATAATTTTTTTTTCGAAAACTCAATACTTTTTGAGTTATTCCTGGTTGAAAATTGGTCATTTTCATTGAAACATAACACCTTTTCAAACGGTTTTTTGCGAATAACTTTAAAAATATGCATCTAACTAGAAAAACAATAAAAACATTTTTGTAGCTTATAAAATAAAAAAGAGATTCTTTCCTTTATGAATATTCTAGTTATAACACAAAAAGAGATATGGTAAGTGAAAAAACTTGTTTTCTTGGTGCATGCTCAAATCAGTGTATTTAACTTGAAGTAACAGAAAAACGGTCGATTTTAGGTGTATAATGCTACCAATAACTTTTGTTGTGCTTGAAAAGACCTTTAAGATAAGCACTATTAAATGTCGATTACATTCAAACTATGCGAGATAAACTGTAAAAAATTTGATGACTAACGAATTTTAAGAAAAAAATGAGAAGCATATTTAACCCCTCATCCACAAGAATTTAAATGCATCGTTTTCCTTCTACAATACATTTCACTATAGTGTTCTTTTTATGTTCAAAAAGCTGGGCGGCTTCAAATGAATGGTTTTTGAAAAAAATAAGATCAAATTATTTAGCGCATTTTTAAATTTTCTTAAGAATCTTCCTATTTCTCCATGTAACTCGAAAATGATAAGAGATGCCAAAAAAAAAAGATGCCATACAAAAATGTAGGTTTCTTCTAGATAAACATTTTGATTTTATTTTTTATAACAGTATCTCTTATCATTTTCAAGTTAAATGGAGAAAAAGAAGATTTTTAAGAAAATTTAAATATGCGCTCTATAAATTGATCTTCTTTTTTTCAAAAACCATTCATTTTAAACCGGCTCAACTTTTTGAACATAAAAATAACACTGTAGTAAAATGTATTGTAGAAGTAAAACGATGCATTTAAATTCTTGTGGATGAGGGGTTAAATATACTTCTCAATTTTTCTCTTAAAATTCGTTAGTCATCAATCTCTTGCAGCATATCTCGCTTAGTTTGAATGTAATCGACATTTATTATTGCTTATTTGAAAGAACTTTTCAAGCACAATAAAAGGTATTGGTAGCGTTATACACCTAAAATCGACCGTTTCCCTGTTATTTCAAGTTAAATACACTGATTTGAGCATGTACCAAAAAAACAAACTCTTTTTACCTACCATATCTATTTTTGTGTTATAACTAGGAGATTGAAGAAGGAACGGGGTCTCTTTGTTTTTTATGAGCTACAAAAATGTTTTTTATAATTTTTTTAGTTAGGTGCACTCTTTTTAAAGTATTTGTAAAAAACCGTTTGAAAAGGTGTTATATTTCAATGAGAATGGCCAATTTTCAACCACGAATAACTCAAAAATATTGAGTTTTCGAAAAAAAAATATAGAACAATTTTTGCTTAGAATTAGGTTCTCTAGCAACTTCCGTAGTTGTTTAACCAAAAAATTTCCACCCCCGAGAAGGTGTGGGAACCGCCCCTTAGACAAAAGCACACATCGGCATAGGGTAGACCTTGAATAAGGTGATATTTTCAGCCTATTCCTAAAATTTTATTAAAATCCATGGAGTAGGAGGTAATAATTCGGAGGTAATAACCTGTTCTTGCTCTCATTGACTGGCCTATATATAGCATAAATCTGTTTGCGTTTCAAGTGGTTATTTAGTGTCATTCTGAACTTGTAGCTCTAAAGTCGAATTGGGGTGTCATCATGTGGCAGTTTAAGTTTTAAATTTTTTTTGTGTTTTTGATAAACAAGTCAGATTTACATTTTTTTATTGTAATAACTGATTTAAATTATTAGGCCTTGTTCATATAGAGCGGTTTGCCAACGTAAACGTCGCGATTAACCTGTTTTCCCCCTATTTTCCTTGGTATTGGGGTGAAACTTCAAAGGAAGCATTAAGGTGAGATCAAGTAAAACAGGTAAACCTCGCAGTCGACGTTGGTAAACCGCCTACATATAAACAAGCCCTTAATATAGTCTCTATACTCAATAAATATTAATTTTTTTAGATATTTTACTTTACTTCATTTATTAATGGGTTGGTACTTGCTAATTTGGTACTAATAAATTAATAAAACATGTTTTTTTATTCTTGTGTAACTCAACACATTATTTTGTTTATAAACAAGTAGATCACAGAAAATTTTTAAGGGGTACTGTGAGCACCCCACGTGGCAGTTGACGTCTTGCAAACCCACGTGGCAGGTGCCGGGTTAACATGGACTTGGAGTCGCTATATTTTACAAAATAATACTATCTAAACCATATGTTTTGAGGTTACCACTTTTAATAGTGTGCCAGTTTCATCTACTCAGCAGAATGCACTGAAGATGATCTAATGTAGATCGAAAACGTTTTGCAATCCATTTGGATGACGTTTTAAGTTTTTTAATAAACTATTTTATACCAGTATACAAATCTAAGTTTTTTTACTTCTGTATGAGTTTTTCAACCATTTATCACCTTTCTTAACTTTTTTCATCATTTTGTTCTTGAACCATATGTTTGTAAACAGCTTGTTTTTTTTAGGTCATAGCTATTCCAGCTAGAGACGTAACATCTGTAATGTGGGGTGGTCCAAATTTGGATATACTATTTGTTACCACTTCCAATATAAACTTATCTCCTTCTGAAAAAATTCAATATCCAGCTGCTGGAAGTGTATTTGCTGTTACTGGTCTAAACGCCAAAGGGTTTGAAGCTTGCACTGCAGATATTATTGACGAATTGCCCAAATAGAAGGTAAGGGTAGAACATAAATTCATGAAAAGTGATAACGAATTTTTCCACCTACCTCTACCGAAAGTATACATTTCCGGACCTGATTGTAGGGATCAAAGTCGTACTTTTCCTCCCTAGGGAGTAAAACTACTTTTCCGCCCTAGGGAGTAAAAGTAAAAGAAACGTCATGGTATGTCATTGACCAAATAACTTATTGACGCCCTATACAACATTTTATTTTCTCAAACAGTAAATTGTTATTTTGATTTAACAATGTTTACATTAATAATTTGACTTGTACATATTTGACAGTTGACAATTCTGCTGTAACTACTTGTTAGTTTCAGTTTTCTAATAAATTATGTTGTTACATAATTACACTTTTATAAAAAAGAACTTTTTTATAATACTTAAAACCTTTTTATTATTTATAGACAAGAATATAAAATAATTTAACGATAAACGATTTAACGATAACATGCTTAAAATTCCAAAAATTACACTCTAATAAAAAAGTACTTTTAATAATATCACGGTTTTGTTATTGTACATATAGGACACAACATATTTGGAAAGAATAATTAACTTATAAAATATGATTTTTAGTAGGTGTATTAACTGTGAAGCGTTTTACATGTCTGCTCAAATGGGAACAGGGATAGAACCAACTATAAAAATACTTTGGGTCGAAATGGGGCTAAAGAAGAAGGAACAGGCATATAAAGCTTCTTTGCGAACGGCAGCTCATTTGTTGTGCGGTGGCAGGTCGTGGAATCGTTGGGGGGGGGTAAGAGGGTTTAAAGAAGACTAACTACCATAACCAAATAAGCAAAGGATACTTACATAGAGTTGAGGACTTTCCTACTATTTAAAGAAATTTGGACGCCGTTTGAAAAATCCTCAAATTCACATATCGAGTACTTACTGGATATATTCTATACTTTTGGGAACCAATTGGGAACATTCATCTTAGATTCCTCATTGGGTCAAACTGGGTTATTATTTACCATCCTATGGCTTCTATGCCATTTCTTTTTCTTTACTCTAAAACTTATTTCGTTTGTATTAGACATCTGGTTAATAATTTTCCAAAAAAAGGTTAAAGAAATAAAAATAGGTACATTTTATAATGTTTATTTAAACCTTTAGACTTTATTTTTACTTTGAGAATAAATATGTTCTCAAACAGGAAATGAATAATAAAAATAAATATATGATTTTACAATTCTTAACCTTATTTTTAGCAGTGTATCTCTAAACAAAAATTGACTTATGGCTGTCAAATGTCACTGCTATTCTATGTAATTTACAAAAAACTTTCCGAGAGTCCATGTTGAAAACAAACTATTAAAATATTTAAAACCTTTTCCAAATTAATATCCACTTGTGAATTTAATCAAAAACAAATATTATTTCATACCTTTTTTAAACAAAATCCATCGTCACACGTCACACTTGGCACTTAACCAAAATTTTCCATCCAAGATAGGGGAAGCATTCAATTCTAACCAAAGAGGAGACAGGACCAAAGTTGAGACCAAATCAGAAATCTCATCCGGGAATCAGGAATTGAATACAGGAACATGACCATAACATCATAAAAACTGGAAAAGCTTCTCAATACTATAGAATCGCACACTACTTTACCGGCATAACTACGTCACAATACTTATACTCGATTTTCACATAAATATATCCAACGTAATGCTGTGAAATTTTGTACCAGTATTCCATAATATTTACAGGACAAATTGTAAGTCTTTCACTTCGTTTACCATAACGAAAAAAGCCATTTTCAAGCCGGTAAGACAATTCCGGTAATGCGATTCTCTGCGAGTATGTGAGTTCTACCACGTGAAGCGATGTTTACCTTCAAAACATGCTTTTAGAACTACTTCTTTTCAGCGGTGCACCTAACCTTCCGTAAATTCCTTACGCGTCAAGCCGATCACTCTTCTCGGCTGAAGGTATTGACCAATCGTCCAAGACAACTCAACGATCTTTCAAAATTCAGGCCAATAATAACAAAAATGCTTCCCGCTTAAAAGAAAGGGAAAGAACTTTTCAATGATTAATTCTAGAATAATGAATGTTTACACAAATAAACAGGAAATTTCCTAACGTTTTTCAATGTTGCGAAATATTGAAATATTTCCAACAGGAGCGGCTTAGGAAATTTTAATGATATATAAACTCGCACAATAAATTAGAAAAATGAATATTTTTCTTGGGAAAGGATATAAAATTAATGAATGCTATTAACAAAACATTGTAGCAGAAATTTGTAATGCTACAACTGCTATTTATAATTATGATTCCAAAAATTACACTAGTATAAAAAAGTACTTTTTATAATACCACGGTTATTTAAAATGGCATATATAATAATTAACTAGTAAAGTATGAATTTTATGTATTTTAACTTTTAATTATGTATTAAAAAATTAAAAAAAAAGGTAAGCGACAGGCGGGTCTCGAACCCAGGACCTCTCGATCTCCGGCCTAACGTTATACCACTGAGCTATCAGGTTTCGATGTATTATGTTACGTTAAAATGGAACTTAAGTGTCATAATATTAGTCACATTTTTAAAATAGTTTGAAATTAAAAAAAAATTAATTTATCCATACAATAGCAAGTAATGGTTTTTCGACCAATTATGGGATATATCAGATTTTTATTAACATCCTAAGTGCTCTTAACTTTATTGCAAACACACGCTAAACACAGTTACTCCAAATAAGATAGTGTAAGTACTTTTTAGAATACCACGGTTGTTTACAATGGCATAATATAATAATTAACTTATAAAATATGAATTTTAAGTATATTAAATTTTAATTATGTATTAAAAAAATTAAAAAATGGTAAGCGAGAGATAGGATTTGAACTCAGGACCAGTAGATCTCCGATCTAACGCTCTATCACAGAGCTATCGGCCCTCGATGTTTTGACTTACGTTAACATGGAATTCAAATGTCATAGCATTAGTCACATTTTTAAAATAGTTTGAAATTTAAAAAAAAAATTATTTATCCATACAATAGCGGGTAATGGATTTTCAACCGATTATGGGATATATCAGATTTTTATTAACATCCTAAGTGCTCTTAACTTTATTGCAAACACACACTAAACACAATTACTCGAAATAAGATAGTGTAAGTATTTTTATAATACTACGGTTGTTTACAATGGCATAATATAATAATTAACTTATAAAATATTAATTTTAAGTATATTAAGTTGTAATTATGTATTAAAAAAATTAAAAAAAGGTAAGCGAGAGGTAGGATTTGAACTCAGGACCAGTAGATCTCCGATCTAACGCTCTGCCACAGAGCTATCGGCCCTCGATGTTTTGACTTACGTTAAAATGGAATTTAAGTGTCATAGTTAATATAAAATGTCATAAAAAATCACATATTTAAAACAGTTTGAAATTTAAAAAATCCATTTATCCATACAATAGCAGTTAAATATTGCATTGTTAGTCAGCTCTTAGCTATCCTGAAAATTTCAAGTACCTAGTTAGTCTAGAACTATTGTTAAAATGGATTACAAAATTTGCGGAGTCCGTGACACCAACCAAGCCAAGTATATAAGAAGGTTTTAACCTTTAACTACCCGCGCATCAAGTTATAACATAACTACACGCGTGGCGTACTTTGTACGCCACTAGGAAATATACCTAAAAACGGCGGATTTGTTTAGTTTTTTTTTTGAAAAATACACTTAGTTGTTGTTATAAACCTTATTCGGCATCAGCTACTTGGGGTTCCTTCTCAGTAAGCCAATTGGGATTTATAACTGGAATCTGATTCCATGATAAATAAAATTACCAATAAAAAAATTTTTTTAATGTGATTTTTTACATGAAAAAAGTATTGTTTATAAAGAAAAATATATTTTGTGCCATAATGACTTAAAGACAATTGAAAGATGTACTTATATGACTACTTCTATTACTAGAATTGTGGCGTATATTGTCCAACACCGGAAACAACAAATACTAAAATGTAAATTACGATCTTCCCAGAACGCCGATTATAACGAAACTAAAACCAATTGTAAAGCACATTCCAGTGATAGTGTACAAGAATTCATCTGTACTCATTAGATATCTTTTAAAAACACCCTTTAATTATCTACGCTAATTTCTTTCGGTTATTAATAAAGCCCGAATAGCTTTTCAAGAATGATGTCAATAGCATTTTCAGGATTAACATCAGACAAAGCATTTCTTTACATGGACGATATCGTAGTAATTGGAATATCCGAAAAACATCACCTAGACAACCTGAAAAAGACATTTGAGCCATGTCGAAAATTCAATTTGAAACTTAACCCAGGAAAATGTCAATTTTTTAGAAGGGAAGTAACATATTTAGGACATGATCTTTCTCAAGAGGGAGTATCACCCGACAAAGCGAAGTATGCAGCAATTGAACAATATCCGACACCTAAGACAGCGGAAGAAACAAAGAGATTTGTAGCATTTTGCAACTATTATAGACGTTTTATTAAAAATTTTGCGGAAATATGCAGACCACTCAACAGATTATCGAGGAAAGGAGTAGAATTTTTTTGGTCTGAGGAGTGTGAAAAAGCATTCAAAAAGCTTAAAGCATCTCTGACGAAACCACCAATTTTAAAATATCCTGATTTCAACAAACAGTTTATCCTAACAACAGACGCATCCAATGAGAGTTGTTCAGCAATCCTAAGTCAAGATTACAACGGAATAGACCTACCTATAGCATATGCATCAAGAAGTTTTAGTAAAGGAGAATGTAATAAACCTATAATCGTTAAGGAATTACTAGCGATTCATTGGGGAATTAATTATTTTAAATGTTATCTATATGGAGCACCAACATTCAAAGTAAAAACAGACCATAAACCTTTGACACACCTATTTGCAATGAAAGAACCAACCTCAAAACTCACGAGGATCAGATTAGACCTAGAAGAATATGACTTCGAAATAGAGTATATAACAGGGAAAAGTAACTACGCAGACAGCCTTTCAAGAATAACATTGCATCAACTAAAGAACCTATACATAGACAACACCCATATACTAGCTATAACAAGAGCTCAAGCAAGAGAAAAGAATAAGCTCAAAGCAACACCTCAAAACTTTAAAATAGGAGACCTAGTCCTGGTAAAAAGGGAAGAGAATGGTAAGTTTGATAGTCTTTATGTAGGTCCTTTCACAGTAACAGAAGTAAATAACGTTAATTGTAAAATCAGAATAGAAAACAATAAAATCAAGGAAATACATAAGAATAGATTATATGCTTACAATCCGAAAACACAGTGAGTGACAAGTGTGATGAAACAATGTTGTTAAACGAACATTTTTATTTTTATTTATGTATTTACGTAGTTTTAGGAAGTTTGTATATAAAATAAATTTTTTTGTATTGATTACAACACAGTATGGGTTGGTAGCACTACTTGCAAAATTTTCTGCCCGTAGTCAGAAAATTCTTAGGAGGGAAAGGTGTACAAGAATTCATCTGTACTCATTAGATATCTTTTAAAAACACCCTTTAATTATCTACGCTAATTTCTTTCGGTTATTTAAATGTCATCATAAACAATTCCAACCTTCTTTCGTTACATAAACATTGTTGACCTAGATCGTGAGGTGTAATTATACATGCAGCCACTATAAACACTTTTCAGGGTCGACGCTGACTTTGCACTTTTAAATATATTTATACAACCAAAACATAATAAGGGAATCCTCATTACACATTCCACATTCGTCATTCTATTTTATTAGATGTAAGATTATTCACATTAAAAGATAGTGTCATCTACACTCCGCGAGACGACGTTACGTAGGTTGCTACCAGCTTGTACTCATGCGAGTATAATAAAACAACTTCAACAGTGAAACGACTATTAATCATTCCACCCCTCGGATAAGGGTTAACCACCCTTACCGGGAGAAGATAGCCCTAGTAATCCTGGACTATCATAATAGGTTAGGTAGATAAACAAGGTTAAAAATTAAATTTTTAAATATATTTGCAGTAGAATTCTTATATCTGGCGTAGAAAGTACGCCAGGGCGTGTAGTTAAAGGTTAATAAATAAATTATTTAAAATTGAAATAATGACTTGTTATTTGAGGAAGGTGGAAAAATCATAGGTATAACATGGGAGTAAAGTGCCTTTTCCTTCCTTGAATAATTAATGTCCTCCGCTACGCGTCGGGCTGTAAACTTCATTCTCGGGAGGAAAAGTAGCACTTTCCTCCCTTGTTATACCAATAGCTATTCTATGACAATATACTTTTATTATACTCTGGGCTAATTAGCAAAATTCATGGAAAAGTTATTTACCAGCAATTTTATTGCTGGAATAGAATTATCAGATCCTCCATATTAATAATATAGGTATGCAAAGTCCGCAGATAGTGTGCTACTTTTTTTATAAACAAAATGTCGCCGACAAATCGTATTTTTTTCAATTATTGCTCTATAACTCCGAAGATTTTAACTTTACAACAAAAACATCCAAATAAAAATTCACCGCAATTAAATTTTCCATAAAGATATGTTTTTCGCGATTTGCTCCGACGAAAATTTTCCTCGGAAAATGCGGGTTTTCCTAACAAAAACTCTAATTTTCAAATAAAGGTTTAGGTAAGTAATTATTAATCAATAATTAAATAACTTAGTGACATCAAAGTTTTCTTGATATAGATTGTAATACCAAAAGCCGGTGAAAATTAAACGAATAATTTAGCAACAATTCAATTGTTAATTAACAATTTATGATCGCAATAAAAACCAAAATAATCATGATACATTGATCAAACTTATAAAGATTATAAAGATGAGATGCTTATTTAATATTTTATCGACAAAATATAAATTTTTCTTTTTTTTTGCATAATCTTTAAATTAAAAAAAAATAGTTATAATACGCTGGTCTAATTAGTAAAGTACAAAGAAAGGTTATTTACCAGCAATTTTTTGCTGGAATCGAATTATAAGATCCTATATATTATTAATATAGGTATGCAAAGTCCGCAGATAGGGTGCTACTTTTTTTATAAACAAAATGGCGCCTACGAATCGTCTTTTTTTCAATTATTGCTCTATAACTCCGAAGATTTTAACTTTACACCAAAAACACTCAAATAAAAATTCACCCCAATTTAATTCTACATAAAGGTATGTTTTTCCCGATTTGCTCCGATGAAAATTTTCCTCGAAGAATATGGGTCTTCCCAACAAATCTCGAATTTTTAAATAATTTTTTTGGGCCAGCAATTATTTATTAATAATTATATAGTTTAGTGAAATAAAAGCTTTCTTGGTATAGATTATAAATTCAGAAGCCGGTGAAAATGAAACGAATATTTTAGCAACAATTCAATTGTTAATTAACAATTTACAGTCGCAATAACAACCAAAATGATCATGAGACACTGATCAAACTTAAAAAAATTATAAAGGTGTGATGCCTATTTAATATTTTGTCGACAAAATATAAATTTTTCATTCAGTTGCATAATCTTTAAATATTTAAAAAAAATTGTTATAAACAAATTAACATTTCTCAGAAATTGTTTATTATATTCTACTTTTAAAAAATACTTAAAATGCGTATTTCATGGGTCTTGAAAATGAATGCTTTAAAAAAATTTTCCAACCGTTTGCAAAAAAGTTATGAAACAGCAAAATAAATATACGATATTTCCGTTGTTTATAATTTGTTTTAATTGTTTCAAAGCTTAAAAGTGAGTCTATTGTACAACTGGTTATTATTGCGACCGTAAATTATTAATTAACAATTGAATTGTTGCTAAAATATTCGTTCAATTTTCACCAGCTTCTGGAACTATAATCTAAACCAAGAAGGCTTTTAAGTCACCAAATTGTTTAATTATTGGTAGATAATTACTTATCTAAAACTTTATATGAAAATTAAAAATTTTGTTGGGAAAACCCGCATTTTCCAAAGAAAATTTTCGTCGGAGCAAATCGGGAAAAACACGTCTCTATGCAGAATTTAATCACGGTGAATTTTTATTTGGGTGTTTTTGTTGTAAAGTTAAAATCTTCGGAGTTATAGAGCAATAATTGAAAAAAACACGATTTTCGTGCGCCATTTTGTGTATAAAAAAAGTAGCAAACTATCTGAGGACTTTGCATACCTATATTATTAATATATAGGATCTTATAATTCGATTCCAGCAATAAAATTGCTGATAAATAACTTGTCCCAAAAATGGCCTATTCTCCGATAATCAGCCCAGACTATTAAAGATAGCTACTAAGTTTGACATAGAAATGTAAAAACGATATTAAATATAAATTTTATGATTTTATATTATAGCCCGGGAGGTAGTGTAAAATTTGACCGAAACATTTTAGCATGGCTTTTTTTTTTTACTTAGTAAGGTGTTCCAAAGCTTTTTAATAAATAATGTGTCAGCTGGCCCAAAACTGGGGCATAAAATGAAAAAAGACTAGAAAAAATAATAATAAAAATAATTACACTTTTATAAAAAAACTTTTTATAATACCATGTTTTATTATTTATACGACACAATATAAAACACTTAGTGGCGGTTTAATGCATCATGGGGCCCTAGGCAGCCATAAGAAGTAGGCCCCTTTATAGCGACCATTTACTTAAAACAAATTTACAGATATTTATGTTGTTTTGGAAAGTAGTTACTCTAAAAATAAATTACGACAATGTAAAAAAGATGATTTTTTTTTTGTTACTTCTATTAGGTACTTTACTAAAGATTTAATTAAAATAACTGTATCTGATAAATGTATAGTCGGATCTTTTAATGTTTACTAGCAGCACTAAAACGTTCTAAAATTTGGTACCACATAATGGTTAAAAGAGCTATTTAATACTTATTCATTTTCCTATATGTATAACCTTTGTACTGCTTTAACGGCATCAAATCTAGCTGACCATCTAGTACTTATTAAGTCTTTTAACCGACATTTCGCAATAACTTCTCATTAATAGTTCATAGCTAATATGCCAAAAAAAGGGATATTGTGCCGATATGTGATTTTGCCCTGGGTACGAATGCCACCTTTTCGGTGAAAAAACATACATTCAAAATAAATGCGGACATGGATAAACTGATTAATTCTAAGTAACTTTTGTTCTATAGAGTTTTTTTACTAAATCAATACTTCTTGAGTTATTTGCGAGTGAATACGTTCATTTTTCAACAAAAAAAAACACGTTTTTTGACGGTTTTTCGCAAATAACTCCAAAATTAAGTGTTTTATCGAAAAAAATATTCTTAAGAAAATCTAGGTAGCGTATGTAAAAGTAAAAAAATGGTGTTTGTATGAAGTATGTAGACCCAGTATAAGCAGAGCTGGAGCTAATGAAAACAAATTCCAAATCAAATATTTCAACATAAATAACCAAAAAATTTTCGGTGAAAACTCATCACAACTTTTTTAAAGTGTTAAAAAAAGCTTTATGTCTATTTTTTTAAACAAGTATCTAGTATCAAAATTAAGCAAGTAAAGCTCACAATAATGTTGATTCATTTTTTTGGCAAAAAAATCTGGAAAATCACCCCCTGTTTGTACTTATTATATTATTATTGTATATTATTTATATGATCTGTAAGTTTCACTGGTTCACAGTGCTTATATTTCAAAATACTGAGAGTTAAAGTAAAACAAATTTTTTTAAAAAAATGTCTTCCTTTTTAAAATAACTTAAAAATTTATTATTAGTGATACCAAAAATCTTAAAGAGTAAAAATATGTAGGTTTTGCTTTTCTGAATATTTCAGTTTTTTGCTTTTTGGAAGATAAAAATTGGTTAAGATGTGACTGTTCAAAATTTGCATACAATCATACACTGGGTAGAGAATTTTTCATTTATTAAAAATTAATAAATGAAAATAGTTTCTATCCTTGTGGGATCGGTACTCACCGGACGGACCGCAGACGTTCGGATACAATTAGCGTCTCTTTGCAAAAACAATGACGTAGACTTTGCTAAGTAACAAGACATTTACGCAACACACACTACACATTACACTAGGTAACTGATTGGAAAAATCCACTGTACCATGCCAATGGCCATTAGTTGTCGAGGTATTAATAAAAATAAATTGCATAACTCGTAATAAGTGACTTTTTCAAGGCCTTTCTACTACAGCGCTTTTATAAATAAGCACTTTATACCAACAAAACTTACAGAGCATATAAACAATACATAAGTAAAGTAGATTGTGAAGCGGTAAGGATTAATTTCATTTGAGATTCTAATTAGGAGGTTATTTTAACCAGTTTTTTTACCCAAAAAAGGTATCAGCTTTATTCTGAGCGTATCTTGCTTACTTTTTATGCTAGAAACTTTTTAAAAAACAAGAATAATGCTTTTTTTAAACATTTAAAAAAGTTATGATGAGATTTCCATGAAAAGTGCTTCACTTTTTGATTATTTCACGTTGAAATATTCGATTTGGAATTTGACGAATAAGAACCTACTTTTTATAAGCTACAACTCTGCTTCTACTGGGTCTACCTACAGGCTGCACAAATACAACATTTTTTCAATTATTTAAAAGCTATATCTTTGCTAAGAATATTTTTTTCGGTAAAATACTTACTTTTTGAGTTATTTGCGAAAAACCGTCTAAAACGTGTTTTTTTTTGTTGAAAAATGAATATATTCACTTGCAAATAACTCGAAATTTATTGCCTAGATGAAAAACTATATTAAACAAAAGTTTCTTAGAATTAGTCAGTTTATCCACTTCCGGACGTATTCTGACGCTATATTTTTTCAACTCCGAGAAGGGGTGGTCCTTAGAGCAAAAACACACATCGGCACAATATCACTTTTTTCTTTGACATGTTAGCTATGCGTATGCCAAATTTCATATCAATCCAAACTCTTCTTTCAAATCCAAAAGTTCTTTAAAATCCGGAGGTTTTGCAATATTTTACCCGAGACTGAATGGACTATATAAGGCCCATCGGTGGGTAGAAATTGAAAAAAAAAGTACCATACCAAAATAATTACTAGCTTCTAAGCGAAATTTGCTTGCAACATTGATTACCAAATTGAGGGAATGATTAGAACATGGAATATAAAAATGCCTTTGTAAAGATAATATAACTGCTTAATTTGTCTTGAAGTCGGTTGTATTTTCCTGATATTTGACAAAAGACAAAGCAAAAAACTGAGTTTGATTGGAAATCATAAATTAACCATTCTCTTTTTTTTGTCTCAGTTAGCCATATTTGATTTATTTAACATTTTACATTGTTTTTTTAAATTACTGCCTCAATAATTCAATATTAATTAATACATTTTAGCGAGATGCGGGCCCCATGAAGTGCCCGGGCCCTAGGCGGCCAACTAGTCCGCCTAATGGTTAATCCGGCACTGAAAACAGTATTATAATAGCTATTTATGTACCAAGTCAGTAAAGTTACCCTTTATTATATATATTCTAATATAAAAATATTATAAAAATATTATATATTATATAAAAATATTATATATATTGTAATATAAAAAATAATTTGTCTAAAGTGGAAGTAGTATTTATATGGGCAAAAGGTCATGCCGGTATACTGGGTAATGAGAAAGTGGATGAGTTGGCCAAAGATGCAATAAAAAAAGGTGAGATACTAACTCACATCTTATCGACAGATGCAATAAATGACGTCAAAGTTAGAATAAATAAAATATGGAAAATAGAATGCAAACATATTACAAGCATGTCAAAAAATTTATATTTTTCTTTACATCAAGAACTTCCTCCACCACCTAAATACATATTTAAATATAACCTGCCAAAGCAAGATATTTCTACTATCGTCAGATTAAAAACTCGACACGGGAAATATGAGGCACATCTGCACAAATTAGGAATAATTAATTCATCAGTCTGTTTTTGAGATAATGTTTCGATTAGAGATCTAAACCATGTTTTCTTGGAATGCAAAATTAACGAGAGATATAAATGCAAAATTAACGAGAGATATATAAATCAATTATATTACAATTTACGACAAACACAAGTTCATTTTCCAATTAGTATAGAATATCTACTAAGTTGTCATAAAATGGAAATATTTAAATTACTCATAAACTACTTGAAAGAAACAAATATAATCATTTAAGTGAAATACGTATAAATATAACAAAACTAATAAATTGAGGTAAAAATAAAATAAAAATCTGTGGCTAACGGACTCGCATCCAAACCATTTTTCACACACACACACACACACACACACACACACACACACACACACACACACACACACACACACACACACACACACACACACACACACACACACACACACACACACACACACACACACACACACACACACACACACACACACACACACACACACACACACACACACACACACACACACACACACACACACACACACACACACACACACACACACACACACACACACACACACACACACACACACACACACACACACACACACACACACACACACACACACACACACACACACACACACACACACACACACACACACACACACACACACACACACACACACACACACACACACACACACACACACACACACACACACACACACACACACACACACACACACACACACACACACACACACACACACACACACACACACACACACACACACACACACACACACACACACACACACACACACACACACACACACACACACACACACACACACACACACACACACACACACACACACACACACACACACACACACACACACACACACACACACACACACACACACACACACACACACACACACACACACACACACACACACACACACACACACACACACACACACACACACACACACACACACACACACACACACACACACACACACACACACACACACACACACACACACACACACACACACACACACACACACACACACACACACACACACACACACACACACACACACACACACACACACACACACACACACACACACACACACACACACACACACACACACACACACACACACACACACACACACACACACACACACACACACACACACACACACACACACACACACACACACACACACACACACACACACACACACACACACACACACACACACACACACACACACACACACACACACACACACACACACACACACACACACACACACACACACACACACACACACACACACACACACACACACACACACACACACACACACACACACACACACACACACACACACACACACACACACACACACACACACACACACACACACACACACACACACACACACACACACACACACACACACACACACACACACACACACACACACACACACACACACACACACACACACACACACACACACACACACACACACACACACACACACACACACACACACACACACACACACACACACACACACACACACACACACACACACACACACACACACACACACACACACACACACACACACACACACACACACACACACACACACACACACACACACACACACACACACACACACACACACACACACACACACACACACACACACACACACACACACACACACACACACACACACACACACACACACACACACACACACACACACACACACACACACACACACACACACACACACACACACACACACACACACACACACACACACACACACACACACACACACACACACACACACACACACCTCTTTATTGAACGAGTCTGATATTATGAGCAGAGCGAGAGTAGCGAGCAAGACGAATAACCGACGAGTTTGATAAAGAGTCTTTACTGACGTGGTGCATACAAAATTTTATCGCCAACAATTTGATATTGGTTTTAACACTTACTTACAATTTACAGTTTAAGAACTTTTTAAATTTTAGACGTCATAATAATTTCATGACAGTGATGACAGATAACGTTTGCAAGATGGCCGCTTTCGATTTTTAATCGATAGTTATCAATATTGAATAATTACTAAATCGGTAAATTTTTAATTTATTTTATATGAATATAATTAAAAATTACTACAGAATTTTACTTTTTGACATAGATTTCATTGATAAGATCGCAAATTGTGTACAATATTCTTAATAATTAAAGTAAATACATTTTAATTTCACTCAAATACTCGCCATTCGATTACTGTCATCGACCACTTACATTCAATCTCGGTTAATTTGATTAATCGCGGCAGGTAAAGTAAAATTCTTCTTTCAGTACAATAAAGTGTTACTTTACTGCCGCAAATGAGGGCAAATGAGTACAATAATGAATGTCTTTAGTGACGGTTGGCGATAAAAACAATTATTTTTCAAATCAAAATGTCAATTTTAAAAGCGAAAAGGATTTCCGATGCCGGGAATCTAACTCGAGCCTCCGGGGTGAAAGCGTGTGAAAGCCATGTATCCTATCCTTTAGACCATATTATGGATGTGATGAACGGAGATAAATATTTGACATGTAAATTCTAGGGCTTTTTCCATCTACTTTCATAATTATTCTTTCTTGACTAAAAGCCCCCGAGTCGCGTCAGCTGACAGACATTTTCGTTATCAAACAAGTACTAACCACCAAAATAAATTCATAGAATTCGTGCCAAAATCACCGTGAAAATTTGACACTGCCTCCCAGACTATTATGACTATGACTTATGACACTATCTAAGCACTCAATGAGAAATGTCGAACCAGTCAGCTCATTGGCTAGTGTTTAATTTAGCGACATTTTTCTTAAAGCTATAAACTACTAAACTAAATAACAATACCGGCTTTATTTTAAAAAAGTCGATATTTCGCGTGATTTCAATGCACATCGCGTAGGTACTTGTTGAGATGAGTAATCATAACAATCGACGACTCATCGCAAAATTGTTCATATACTAAAATCATAATAAAGATGCACTAGAGATAAACAAACCAAGACACGTTGAATGCTACGAGGAGCAATCCCGAATCATGATTTTTTACAATGTGTGTACATTGTAAATCGTAATTGGGAAGTGCTCCTCGTAACATTTAAGCGTCTTGGTTTGTTTATTTCTAGTGCTTGGCACTAGGCAATCATCCTTGGCAATAATATTGGACATCTTTATTTTGTCTATATCAGTGCGGAAAAGCTGGACAAATGTTGAACCAGGTTCTGAGGTAACCATGATTTTATTCTTATTCTTGGACCTCGCTTTCCAAATATTTTTCCTTACAGGATGACTTGTAAGAGGGGTTCACATAATATGTCGGAAGTATCGTAGTTTTTGAGGTTTGAGAGTGTTCAGTATTTACCTCCCGATTCGTCTACGTTCTTCTGAGGACCTCCTCATTTGTGAGTGAGTCAATCCATGCGATCTTATGTATTCTACGATATAGTCACATATTACATACTTTCAATCTTCTGCACATATCTTCGTTCCAAGGTCCGCGATTCAACACCATAAACAAGAACAGGCAAATTTTATATCTTCAAAAAAACATCCAAACAATGCTTACAATATCGGCGCTAATGAATTAATATTATCGTTATACTACTATAAACTAAAAAAGGCAAAAACAGCGAAACAGTTACCAAAGATAATAGTTTATGTTCAGAAAAAAGTTTAACAGAATTGTTGATTGGATTTTGCTTCTATCATTTTATATTTTCCATAGATCGAGTCTGTTCAATTTGCGTTTTATTACTAATTTAGAAATTGGTAGGCCCAACACCGAAAGGTAGAAATGGGTTTTAGTCCAGTCGGTTTAGACGAATAACAGGCCTAACCTTGCATTAGGAGCTGCCCCAAATTTTATTTTTCTAATCTTTCTTCTTCTTATGGTGCCTATCCGTTACGGATGTTGGACACTAACAACTCTAATCTTTAGGGAGGGTCAATATAAGTATAAATTTAAAATCTCGACTGAATTCCAAGGTTGCGTTAGTCGCCATCTTGATCTTAAACGAGAACAGTTTTTGCTCAATATCTCCGCCATTTTCAATTTTTTGGCAAAAAGTGTAGAAACTGAAATTGTTGAAAATACGATTTTCTATAATTTCATTTATAATAATTTTTTTCGTGCGGTCGATATTTTCCGAGTTATGAGGGGAAAATAGTGACAGTTGGAGCATAATTATTGAATTATTGAATTATCTCGTTTATTATTAGTTTTACAACAAATATGTACCTGTGCAAAAATGAAAAGAATTAAATTCTACACAATTTTGATTTCATTGATTTTTTTGCTAAAATTAATATTTAAGGTAGTACGTATGCGGTAATGGCGCGAGCGTAAGACCGGATTGATTTTATAGCAATTGTTTTTGTTCAATATCTACGCCATTTTCAACTAAAATTGTTCAAAATATAATTTCCAACAATTTTTTTCATGCGGTTGATATTTTGCGAGTTACATGGGAAAATAATAAAAAGTGGTGGGGGGAGCACATTTATTGAATTGAATTTTGTATCCGAGCTGCCCCAAATTTTATAATTATATCCTTTAGGAGAGATCAATAGTAGTGTAAATTTAAAATCTCGACTGAATTCCGCAGTTGCATTAGCCGCCATATTGATTTTAAATGAGATCTTAATCGCTTAATTGCTTAATATCTCCGCCATTTTCAACTTTTCGACATAAAGGGTGGGAAAGAAAATTGTTGGAAATGCAATTTCCTACAATTTCTTTGGCCCAATTTTTTTATACGATCAATATTCTCCGAGTTAAGGGAGAAAATAATGGAAGCGGAGGGGAAGCATAATTATTGAATTGTCTCATTTATTATTAACTTTACGACATAATTGTACATAAACAAAAATAAAGAGAATTATATGTTATAAAATTTTTGAAACTTCCAATGAAACATCAACCAAACATATAAAAGACATAAAAAGACATTATATACATTAAGTTCACTTAATTTTATTAACTAGCTGGTTTTATTGGTTGAATTTGTCTGTCGATATTTTAAGTTTTATGTCAGCTAATATATCGTGGATGTTCCAACAATTTTTTTTTAAATTTTGGACCCTGTTGGGGGGAATTTTCCCATTTCCCCCTTGTAGACCCGCCACTGGTTCTCTCGAAAAATTGTAGTAAATCGTAATTGCAACAATTTCAGTTCTTACTCTTTTTGTAGAAAAGTTGAAAATGGCGTAGATATTGAACAAAAACAATTGCTATAAAATCAATCCGGTCTTACGCTCGCGCCATTACCGCATACGTACTACCTTAAATATTAATTTTAGCAAAAAAATGAATGAAATCAAAATTGTGTAGAATTTAATTCTCTTCATTTTTGTACAGGTACATATTTGTTGTAAAACTAATAATAAACGAGATAATTCAATAATTCAATAATTATGCTCCAACTGTCACTATTTTCCCCTCATAACTCGGAAAATATCGACCGCACCAAAAAAATTATAATAAATGAAATTATAGAAAATCGTATTTTCAACAATTTCAGTTTCTACACTTTTTGTCAAAAAATTGAAAATGGCGGAGATATTGAGCAAAAACGGTTCTCGTTTAAAATCAAGATGGCGGCTAAAGCAACGGTGGAATTCAGTCGAGATTTTAAATTTATACTAATATTGACTCTCCCTAAAGATTAGAAAAATAAATTTTGGGGCAGCTACTAATGCAAGGTTAAATGCTATCTCGACTGGGCTATTTATAGTCCAGGGCGCATATGTTTTGAGATGGACGTTGAGAGGTGGCTCATATTTTTTTGCAGAAATTGCTTGGAATTGACTCATATAATAATAATTGAGTTATACTCCCATACAAAAAGGTCCGGAACATTGTTTAAATAATCAAAATGTCAAAAAATGAAGGGATCATTCGATTTTTTCTTCGTTTTTTGATTATAACTTTAAAAGTGTTCATTTCCGAGAAAAGTTGCATAATTAAATTTCCTACAATACAAGATGCGTTAAAAATTTTTAAATTGTCACCCTTGTTGCAAAAAAGTCATAAAAAACAAGTATTCGCATTTTACGTTTTTCAACCATTTATGCTACACTTAGGACCTTCATATTTCGCCCAGAAAAATTTTATGATACAGTAAAAGAACACTATAAATTTTATCAAGATGGGTTCAACAGATTTTGCAAAATAAATTTTGCAATCCAGCATTCGCAAAAAATGCATTTTTTCAAAATGTTGCAGGACTGAAAATAAAGCAGATAGCAAGTTAAATTCATTTGCATATAGAAAGATACTGTACCTTTCATTTGCAATTTGCAAAATTCAAATCGATTAACTACAACGCCAACAGGATTTTTTTTTTAAATAAACATTAATTTTTGGTGTTATGCGCCAGACAGCGGATACATTTGCTCTGATTTGGCATTCCAATGTCATGTCAAAAATTATCGAATATTGCGGCTGTAGACAAACATATGTGTTATTGTTAATAATTGTTAAGTTGGTGTTTTAGTTTTTATTGTTTTGAGAACCGAGACAAAAGTAAGTCGATACTTGTCGTGACTTTTTAAATAGTTTTTAAAAGCAAGAGGTACTTAAGTGTAAATATTTTAACATTGTAATGAAAAATTATAATATATTCTATTTGGAAAATGTAAAATGTTTCACGAGGCGAGTGCCACAAATCAAGCGAGGGAGAAATATGTCATTTTCTCATGTGTTGTACACTGTCCTTTTTCTATGGATGCGGTTTTATTAAGAGTTCAAACTTTAAAATTAAATAATGTAGGTGCTTTTAGATATATTATGTGCATACATTGAAATAAAATATATATACACGTGGGTATTTAATATTCTTAAAATTATATACGCTATTTGCTTAAAATTCTAATTAACAGTTATTTTTGAACAATCTTGAAAGGTAAAGTTTTGCTTCAACACATTTTTTTGACAATATTAATTGTGTTTGTATTGTGCATGTTACCATGGAAATGGAGATCATATATACAGGGTGTCCAGAAACTCTACCGACAAACGAAGACAGGAGACTCTTCAGATAATTTTAAGATAATTTAACCCAATTCACTTAGTCCGAAAATGCTTCCTAAGGGAGCTAGAGCTCTTTGAAGATGGCGTCTTGTAATTAGTTTTTCTTAAATACCTCCAGAACGCTTCTATTTAGAAAAACAAAAATTGGTACGCGTATTTATCTTCAAGATTAAATCTAATCCATCCATTGCAAATTTCTAGTACCGATCATAGGCGTCCGTTTTGGGTAGGGCAATGGTTATTTTATCGCATAACATTTTTATCTTTAACTTTTATGCATTTATGATACTGGATTATTAAATTAAGAAGTATTTTAGTACTAAAAGGTACTCTTGTTTTAAATCGATAGGACACACCGTTTTCTAGAAAAATCGATTTGAAAACTTTTCGCTTTTTAAATTAAAAAAAAATTAAAAAAAAACTGTTTAGGAAGGCGAAAACTGGTACATTTATTTATATTCCATAGATAAATCGATTTCATTAATTGCGAATTTCTAGTACTGGTCATAGTCACTGGCGTCAGTTTTGGGTAGGTCAACAGTTGTTATTTTATAGCATAACTTTTTTGTCTTGAATTTTTGAGCATTTTTGACACTAGAATATTAAATTATGAGGTATTCGAGTACTAAAAGTTACTCTTACTATATGTTGGTAAAATACTTCGTTTTTTGTTGAAAAGTTCTTTCAATTTTTTTTTCAAATTCCAAAAACGAAAAACTTTCAAATCGATTTTTCTAGAAAACGGTGTGTCCTACCGACTTAAATCAAGAGTACCTTGTAGTACTAGAATTCCTCACAATTTAATAATCCGGTATCAAAAATGCATAAAAGTTAAGGACAAAAAAGTTATGCGATAAAATACCCGTTGCTCTACCCTAAACGCATGCCTATGACCGGTACTAGAAATTTGCAATGGATGGAATCGATTCATCTCTGAAAAGTAAATATGCATACCAATTTTCGTTTTTCTAAATAGAAGCGTTCTGGAGGTATTTAAGAAGAACTAATTTCATGACGCCATCTTTAAAGAGCTCTAGCTCCCTTAAGAAGCATTTTCGGACTAGGTGAACTGGGTTATATTGTCTTAAAATTATCTGAGGAATCTCCTGTCTTCGTTTGTCGGTAGAGTTTCTGGACACCCTGTATAGAAAGCAGTAGGACAACCCGTGAGAAAAAATATTTCTCACTGCAATGGGCGACTTTTCTCACTGCATGAAAAATTTTTCGTTTTGAATGCATGTAAGTAGTGAGAGAAGTGGCACATTTTATAGCATCCATAGAAAAAGAAAGTTTTTGCTAAAAAATATTATTTTAAAGGATAGAGTATGTGTTTTTATTTTGCAATAAACAAATTTATTTATCTACATCGAAATGTACTAAAAATTAAAATTTATCTGTCATTACCAAAGGTCATTGGAATGCCCAATCAGAGCAAACGTATCCGCTGTCCTGCGCGTAACATAAAAAATTAATGTTAATTTAAAAAAATTCCTGATGCCGTAGTAGTTAACCAACTTTAATTTTGTGAATTGCAGATGAAAGGTACAGTATTCTTCTAATACGTAGAAGAAATTTCAACTTGCCAACTCCTTAATTTTCAGTCCTGCAACATTTTGAAAAAATGCATTTTTTGCGAAAGCTGGATTGCAAAATTTATTTTACAAAATCTATGGAACATATTTTAATGAAATTTTCAGCATTGTTTTACTGTATCATAAAGTTTTTCTGGGTGATATATGAAGGTCCTAAGTTTAGCACAAATGGCTGAAAAACGTAAAATTCAAATATTTGTTTTTTGTGGTTTTTTCGCAATTATTGCTATTTTGCAACAAGAGTTTTAAAATTTTTAGCCAATCTTGTGTTGTAGGAAATTTAATTACACAACTTTTATGTCAGTGAAACTTTTCTCGGAAATGAACACTTTTAAAGTTATCATCAAAAAACGAAGAAAAAATCGACTTTTCCTTAATTTTTTGACATTTTTATTATTTAAACAATGCTCTCAATCTGTTTGAGTGGAAGGATAACTCAGATATTATTATATGAGTTATTTTCAAGCAATTTCTGCAAAAAAATATGAGTCACCTTTCAACGTCCAAATGTACTAATATTTTTACAGATGCGCCCTGGTCTACTACTGATTAAGTAAGTAAGTAAGTAGAAATTGGTATTGATCATGGAAAAACCAGTAAACAGAAATCTGAATTTCAGTACAGAGAAAATTAAATAATTGCTCTGATCGAAAACGGCCGAGGTCAGAGGTAGGTTGTTGTAGTAGTTGTAGTAGGTAATTTAAGTAAGCAGATGTCTTTTCCACGCAACGTAGGGTTTTCTTCAAATTTTGGAGAAAGGTGTATTGTGTAGGTTGTGTAAGTGGTAGGTTGGAATATATTTAAGGGGTCACATGGAAATAGAACTGTTAGATAGATTTTTTATAACCTCTGATGGACTCTGCAATCTGCCGGAAGGGTAAGCGTTTACTATGACAAATGTGAGACTGACGTGCAGAGTATACCTCCAGTAATAGATATCCTTTAAAAAACCAGCTAAATTTAAATTTAGTTTTTTTTGACAATGATAGTACTTCTTTTCTTCTATTTCTTCTTCGTCTTCTTCAGCCTATTTGCACTCACTCCTAGACAAAGACCTCCCGATGAGTTCTCCATTCTACTCTATTTTATGCTATTTGGTGCCAGTTTCTCCCCATTTTTGCTTTGATGTCGTCTAGACTTCGTCTTTGTGACCTTCCTCTACTATGACTGTGCTCTCGTATTCTCCAATGTACAATGTGTCTCGTCCACCGATGTTTTGTCGTGTCACGTGTCCTACCCAGTTCCATTTCATTTGAGCAATTCTTTCAACTACATCTTCCACCTTCGTCCTGCTTCGCACGTCCTCATTTTGTATATGTTTCCTCAGAGATACTCCTCGTTCATAGCTTTTTTAGCTTATTCTTTACTTCCTCAAACATAGTTCGTTCGATCGCCCTCTGTGTCGTTCTCAATCTATTGGTTAATAACCTTTTAAGTATCATCATCTCCATTCCATGGGTCATAACTGGTAGAATTCAACTGTTAAATACTAGGTATATAATACTTCGAATTTTTCGGTCTCACTTCCATCTAAGGATCTAAGTCGATTATGATATCTTGATTTGTCATTACTTTTGTTTTATTTAAATTCATTTTTAAGCCGACTTTTTTAGATTCTTGTTTAATCTCCTTTAGCATGTAGACTAGTTCTTCTGTATTGTTTCTTATGAGTACTATGTCATCAGTAAATCTAGATGACTTAAAAATCTGCTAACAATTTTAATTCCACGTTGTTCCCAATTTAATTTCTTGAACACATTCTAATGCAAGGGTAAATAATTTTGGAGAGATAGTATCTCCCTCTCTAACTCCTCTCTACGTTCTTATTTTGCTTGTTGTTAGACCTTCTGATACATCTAATTGCATAGTTGCATTGTCGTATGTGTATTTGAGGAGTACTCTATATCTATATTAATCAATCCTTGCGTTATTCGTTCCTTCTAATACGGCCCAGAGTTCTATGGAATCGAATGCCTTATTGTAATCCACAAATGACAAATGACGACGTTCATTGTATTCATTACACTTTTCTATAAATGTCCTTATTGTCTGTAGGATAGAACTTATTTGTGTTTTTATTTTCTTATTAGCTAAAACTTATCTGGGTCCTGTAGACAGGTCGGTAGGGCAGCAGTTTTGATGTAAATACTGACACACTGTAACGAACACCGAACTGGTAGATGACTTCCTTGATGGGTTACAGCTTGACATCGCGTCATGTAGAATGACCATATAGGGGATGTAGAATGGTGCATCAACAATGGTTCGTAACGCTTTGTTTTGAAATCTTTTAAGGATGTCAATATTGGAGTTACTGGCGGTTCCACAAAGTTGTATACCCTAGGTCCACACAGGTTTGAGAATGGCCTTATACAACAGTAATTTTTTGTCTAATGATAATTTAGATTTGCGTCCAATCAGTCAATCTTCTTCTTCTTCAAGTGCCGTCTCCTAATCGGAGGTTGGATATCATCATCACTATCTTTACTCTATCCACCACTGCTCTAAAGAGTTCTATAGAACTGCATCTAAACCAGTCCCTTAAATTCTTTAACCATGACACTCTCCTTCTTCCTATACTCCTTCCGCCTCTTATCTTTCCCTGTATTATCAGTCTTAGCATTTCATATCGCGGTCCCCTCATTACGTGTCCCAGATATTGTAACTTTCTTATTTTTATTGTGTTTATATTTTCGCATTCTTTACCCATTTCTCGCAGTACATCAATCAGTCAATACATTTTGCTAAATTTAAGGCCTAGCTATTTTCATTTGGTGAATGTATACTTTTCCAAAGTCAGCCGTCGGTCCAAATGCATGCAAGATATTTAGCATCGTCAGCTTGTAGGAGTGGGCAGTCGTTGATTTTTACTGGTGGACATGTTTCTCTGCGTAAAGTGAATGTCACCTGTGTATCGAGTTTCGTTTTATTAGCTCTATTACGCCATATTTTAGCTACTTTTGGGTTTTGGTAAGATTTGTCTGAAGGTCCTTTGGGGCTGAGGCCGGATCGGTGTGAGATGCCAAGACCACAGCGTCAGCAGCGAATGTTGCTAGAGTGGTGGATCTTATTCTTGGCAGATCAGCTGTATAAAGGAGTAACAATATAGGTCCAAAGACGCTACTCTGAAGAACGCCAGACTAAATTGGATGTAATTCAGTTAGTTCACTTCCTTGTTTCACGAAGAAAATGTCTGATAGGTAGGATTTTATTAGTTGATAGTGGAGATAGTGTAGGATGTCTTTCAATTTAAGAGGATCGGAACGTATTTTCGGCTGCAATGCTATTCAAATGGGGATTCATTTTTTTCGAATCCTCGGAAAACTAGTAAGTATTTTTGAAAAATTTAAACGCAGAATGTAAGATTACGTTATTAGCGAGGGCCGAAAGTCCCCGAGAACTTCTATAATGTTTATTTTAATAAGTTACAGGGGTGAAAAACTAAGAGAAAATTTAGTGTGATTTTTAATTTCAAATACATCATTCAAAATAAACTTTTTATTTATTCTAATAGCCCAGTAAATGAACGGGAAATTCGGCGATACCGTGTAATTTTCAGGGGCAACTCAGAATTGCATGAAAATTTGGATTTTGGTTCTGCTTACCCTCCACTTCAAAGTTGAAATTGTGCCGTTGGTTGCTTTTACTTGGGGGGTGACAGTCACCCCTTCTCTGGGGTGAAAAAACATACGTTCAAGATAAGACCGAAAATGGATAAATTGACTGATTTTAAGCAACTTTTGTTCTATAGAGCTTTTTACTTAAGTCAATACTTTTCGAGTTATTTGCCATTGAAAATGTTGATTTTTCGACAAAAAAAACTACGTTTTCGGACGGTTTTTCGCAAATAACTCA